>NC_088834.1:18928193-19528193 GCF_904066995.2 Poecilia reticulata
AAATCAGGATTATTGTCAACAGCGGTGGAGATTGATAGCGACAAGGGAGAGAATTTCTGTCTGTTGGGCCAACGCCGTTCTGACTTGATCTGCTACTACGGGGAAGAAGGGGAGACCCAGGAGACAGTAGAGAAGATTACACTGCCAACACTTTTCATTAGATGGGCAACATTAAATGGGCGAAGTGGGGAGGAGGGGTGAGAGACGAAAAAAAAAGTGACAGCGTAGAAATATCTATTTGACAAGGATAAATGTCTGGTAAAATCTGTATTTCCGACCGAGCCCGACCGTTTCGTGTGACAAATTTATTTTAAATATATTTCACAAACAGATTGATGTCACTTTTAGTAGCCTGCAGGGGAAAATATATATAATAAAGAAATATTTGGTTTGTATAGACAAAGATTCAAGTACACAAATCCAAAGTTTAGAGAGGCTATGGGTGATGGAGAGGGAGCTAAGGAACTGATCAAGCATGCCTGTTTCACAGTAGGATTGGGTATAAATGAGGTCGGGGGATGGAGGTCTCCATGTAAGGCCCTATTTTTTCAGTTTTGTTTTGTTTTGCTGTGGCACCTTGATCCGCTGGTAATAAAACTGACAGGATTCATTCACTGTGATGTACAGACCTCTCGGAGCGGAGCGAGCGATGGAGACAGGGTCTCTTAAAGTTACCTGAGGGACCTTTAAGCGTGAACTGGGAGAAAGAGGAAGGGCAATTGAAATGGCCTTTTTCCTTCTTTTTTTTTAAATGGCTGCCTCCTTACCAGCTGTTTCTATTATGCAGGTCGACATATAACCCTATTCCTGCACTGCTGACTCACACACTAATTGGCATACTAAATGCTAATATTTTGCCATGACACTCAAGACCCAAGGTGTCAAGATGTTGATTAGAAAGTCTCTAATTGGCTCTAGACTGAAACCTTTGAGGGAAGAGGAGAGGGCTTAATTGGATATAAAGGGGGTTTTCCGGTTGGTCTACCTACAGCTCTCCAGTTTCAGCCAACCCTCTGTTCTGAACTTCTTTCTAAATATGTACATATAATATTTCTTTCACCACGTAGTACAGAAGTTGACATGCAATGGGGAAAATATATATTTTCAATGGTGATATAGAAATGAAATTTCCACCAACCCAAGTAAGTCACACTGTAAAATGTAATGAGATGGGAGGTAAATATTAAAGCAGGATACCTGAAATGTGCGTAATGCTTCATAGAAAAGCCTTTATTTTTCAACATTGCACAGGTGAGATTTTGTACCAGTCTTCCCAACAAACTCTCTTGAAGTTTTTACATTTTTGGGGGGGCGTCTCCTGCTCTCTCTGGTTTAGCTTTTTTCCATATTTTTTTGATTGCACTCAAATCAGGTGATGAGCTGGACCTTTCAGAAGCTTAGTATGTTTTCTCTTAAACCAACTGAGAATTGACTTGATTGTCTGGGTCATTGTTTTGCTACAGTGACCCCACATACCGGTAAAAAAGCTTTCTCAGTAAATTTCATTCACACCGAGGACCAAAATGCACAAAAAAAAAAAACTTGGCTGAAGTGCAGTGTCATTTTCCTTCTCTCATGGTTTTGTCTGTTTCTACAAGATATTCTCCCAGTATTTCATAAACCCTTGTCCAAATGTTCAGCAACAACCTTCAAATGACCTTCAGCTCTTTCTTCAACAGTGGAGTCTTTTACAGTGATTCTGCAGACAGTCCATGGCTGCTGAATGCATTATCAATTTATTTGATTTAAGCAACGGCACCCGCTGATCTCAGGTATTTCTGAAGTGCTCTATGAAAGATAATTTGCTCTTTGGCAAATATTGTTATATTTTTTGTCTGCTCTGCCAAAACATTTCAAGATCCTGATCGTGTCTGGATTATGTTGAAATGTAATTCTTTCTGCTTCATGGCCATTGCCCCAACGGTGCTCTCTGGGATATTCAATCAGTCTGTGACCAATGACATATGTATGTTTAGCAACAACAAGGTTCAAAAGTAATGAGAAACCTTTTTAATGGCCACCAGTGAGAGGCCAAAGAATTGTCTTCTAATTACTGACTTTAATTGGAGAGGTAAAGGTTGCTATTAACAAAACAAAACATCACACCAGACTCCGTTTATGTCTGCTTCATTCGGGCCAAAGTTGGAGGGCTCTGGGCGCTCCTGCATCACAAATCACATTATCAATATTCTCACAGAAACCCTCAACTCTCGCAGAGAGCAGGGCGCATTTATACTCAAGTCTGTCCCTGTATGTGGATGTGCTGTTCTCAATCAGTCCAGTTTAGGAGTGCAATTTTGGGAGATCAGTGATCGGCCGATCTTTACATGTGAAGCCGTTATTATCCACCGATGTTATCAACCTTCGGCAAAGGTCAACCGGTGTGCTTTTCTTTCCTCCTGTGAGAGGACTGACTGACAAACCGGCCAACCAGGTCATGTCTGCACATTTACAGTTAGCAATAGTCACCCCGTAGTTGCCAATTCAGCAACTTTCTTGATATATTAAGCAACATTTCAGATAAAAAAAATATATCGGCCAAAATCGAAATCGGTAAGTTAGGCTTTTTAAAAGATAAGTAATCGGTAATCGACCAGGAAACTGCAATCGGTGCAGCCCTACTTTCCAGTTCTTCCTTTGGTTGATGCAGATCTCTTGGCTCGCATTTGGCTGAAAGGCTATCGGAGTTTCCCGGAGTCGTCCACAGGTGGGACATTTTGGCATTTGGCTGGATACGTGTTTACAACAGTTCAGTGATTGTTATTCCACATGTCTAGGTCAGAATGACACAGTAAATGTATGTTAGATAAATGCATACCATAGTGGAAATCAGCCAAACAAGATTATGTTTAACTATTAACATAATTGTATTCCTCTACACTTTCACATGGTTTACTTGCTTCCGGTGCATCTCATATTTTCATTTGATCAGTGCTTGCCCTTTTGTCACCCATAACCAAATTAATTACTTATTTATTTATTTATTTATTTATTTATTTATTTATTTATTTATTTATTTATTTATTTATTTATTTATTTGTGTTAATATCTGTGCATGTGTGGATTACTTGGATTGGGATTTTGTGTCGGTAACACCGTTACCAATATGTGTCCCTCAAATCACCTGTGTGTAGACACAAACGCCGCATTTAGACACAAAAAAACCACCCTAATTTAACTAACAGAGCAAATGCCGTTCATCACATAAAATCCTAATTAAACATCCACATTTAACATCATTCTAAATCACATTTACATACTGTAGTCTCAAAAAATGTTAAACTTTCTGCAATTCTTCTTGTTCAACCTGAAAATGTCAGCAGCGCTGTGACACTCTGCTGCTTATAAATGAGACAAACCTCTGTTTCCTTGATGAGGAGGAACAATGATATAATGGGGAGGCAAACAGGAAGGCACAACAAAGGCAAAGGCCAAACACAGCCAACAACCAGCTGAGCCCTTTTGGTCTGCAGAATATAATGGCCTCGGCCATTAAAAGGGAAACATATAGTCAAATAATAGCTGTGAGCATGAGCATGAATGTGTGTGGTCAGGAAGACAATAGGACAGAGATGTAAACCTGCAGGATATAAAGGAGGCTCTTTTTTTTATAAGCAAGAAATGAGGTCTGAAATAATCTCCTTACGCCTTTATATCACATTGTGTCTCCCATGTAATCGTATACCAACGATAAGTATATGATTTATTCTGGAAAGACTCAGATAGCAGAATAAAAAGCAGCTGAAATATGCCAAAATAAGATAAAGTTAAAACTGTCTAATGAAGTGCTTTCATATTGACACCTTGTCTGACTCAGACTCTAATTAGCGGCTTCCACCTCACACAGTAGCATCGAACCTGCTGTCTGGTGGCGAGCCGTTCCTCCCTTCTAATTGAGTCCAAGCCTGTCATCAGCACAACTATTGAGTGCTTTATTTAATTATCTAATTAGCTCAAAGATCTCATTAATTACCTCATGTAGCTGCTCAGGTTAAACCCTCGCATTTAAAGATATACATAAGAGAACAATGATGTACAGATTGTTCATTCAAACCACAACGAAGCTGGAACAGTTTTCACGTCTGCCTCTTCAGTCTGGACACCAATAGTATTGCATAAATCCAAAGAGAAACATTTAAAATACGTATATTATCTGAGGCTATAACTTGTGCTCAAACACTTAAATGAACACATTCAAATATAGCCTAAGAGACTGTTGTTCAAACCGAAGAGTTTGATCTGAACACGGCTAATTGTGGCGACGCTAAGCAATGTTTTAGGGAAATATTTAATGACTATATGGAGAATACAGCCATGGTGCTTCTAGAGAAGACCAGGCTTTTCCTGGTTGATGCCAAGTTTGGTTTCAGCTTTCGTGTTTTTTGAGGATTAAAAAGACATAAAAGCAAGACATGTTCTGCAGGTTCCTTAATATAGGTAGCCATTTTAAATCCAACCTTTTGTTACCTGTGGAAAATATGGTTAATTAACATTATGCCTTTCTTTTTCTTGTTGTTTTACAGCATGAAACCTCAGTCTTTGCCACCAAACTCTTTTTTAGTAAAAACTGTAAATGAATCACATTTCTCTGCCTCCCAGATATGTTTTACTTCCAGACGTTGGGAAGCAAAACAAACTGCTCATGCGACTCAGAAGGAATGGTGTGGATTTCGCTCTTGCTGTGGGACAGCGGACCAGATCTTTATCTTCACAGACTCACAGGAGTCAATTGGTGCTTCGTGGAATTAGACAAGGTTCAAATCCATTTTTCTCAATACATTTTATGGAGCGTTCAGTGGAAGTAATGGGTGCGTGTATGTCCAAACCAAGCGATGTTTCTGCATGATAACACTAAAAAGAAAGCTTGCTGCCTGTGCAGGTTAAACTCCACCTGGGCTGTTCTGTTCTCACTGATAATCGAGGAGAGGAAGGTTTCTGGACTGAGAACGTCGGGTTCTCATATCTGCTTTTTGTAGTTGATTTTTTTTTCCATTCAAGTCTTCAGGCCTTCATCTTCAACATGCACTGTTGCAGAGCAAAGAGTGAAGGAGCCAGAAGGAGAGTCATCTTGTCTTACTGCGAAGCCGTGGTTCATAAAGGTCGATTGCTCCCTTGGGGCAACAAAAGCAAAGCTCTTGACTTAATGGTCCATCTACGTTTTGACTCAACCCTGTAGTCAGGATGGATGGATCATGACTGAAGGAATGAGAATACAATGGGCTGAAACAAACTCCCTCCGAAGGGCGCTTAAACTCAGCTTTAAAGAGGAGATGTTGTGCAAAATTTACATTTTGCAAATTTTTGTACTTCCATTTGGGTTTCTACTACTTCAAAACAAACCACCCAGCTGGTTTTAGCAATAAGTTAATGCTTTTTGTGTCTGGAAAATGAGCTGTTTCAAAAACCTCCGCAATGTAACGTCACAAATCAGCAGGCACCCCTAGCAACCCCACCAAAGCTCAGCCTGATACCTGGCAACCCCAGTTACTTACTTAACTTTGTGACAGTTATTTACTTAAATATGAAACTAAAGTGTTTAAAAACCAAATAAATAAAACAAAATAATTTTGTTTAGGTCCATGATGTCAGTGAATTTAACCTAACATTAGACTGTTTTTAAGTAAAAAGCCAGTAGCTGAGTGCTCTTGTGTTTTCTTACAATATTGAAAACACAAAGTTCCAGTTTCAATAAATTACTTCAGATTTCTTTTTGTTTGCCTGGTAGTTTTTCATACTTTGCTTCTGACATTATTGATCGCACTTATCTGTCATTTAACTTACATTTCTAAGCTGTTATATTGGACTTGTTTGGATATGATGCTTGTCCAGAATCAACAATATTTTTTGTAATGTGTTGCCTTAATTTTATCGGGTAGATTTGGGGTGTTCTTATTTACAGTGTGCTCTTGTGAAAACCCAGTTTTTCCATAAGTCCTTCCACACCTGCAGACTGACCAGCTGACCAGGTTCACCGATTCTGGACCAGCTATAAATATTCATACTCTCCCTCCACGTTCCTCACTGTAAAGGGCAAAATACATATTGGTCGTGAATTATATATCCATTGAAAAGGTCATCCACCTCAACACCAATCTTTTTATGAATTATAAGACATACTGAGGAAAAAAGATTCAATTCACTGAGCGCTTAATCAAGCAAATGAGTTGTAAACTTGCACATCGGCTCCGTGATTCATTAGCAAGTGTTTGAGACAGGGGCTTGATATATCCATTTTCCCCTTATATTTACGACCAAATTGCTTTTCTTGCTCCTCAACTCCTCACGGCGTAAAAAAAAATGGCCGTCCTGTAAATACCCGCTCCTCTTTATGTCAGACTTCTCGTCTGCAGCTTCCCTGTCCCTGCAGTGATCTCGCCATGGGATGTGTCTCGTTATCAGCTCCCTTTGACAAGACATTGATTAACAGTGCGTATCAGCCTGACAACTGCTCTGAGCTAATACACACATGTTCACACATCCATCCTTACATGCTGTGAAAGACGCGGCACACACACAGGCACTAAAAACTATAATCATTTCCCTAATTTTATTCAGTGTATTGGAGCATTTTTAGCATCCAAAATCTTTTCTGCTGTTTCTGCTAAATGTAAGAAAAAAGATGAAACAGATGCATAAAATAAGCCCCTGGTCCTTCTACACTAATTTATACCTATTATGCTAATGTTAGATGTTGCATTAAATCTGGTTTATACACAAAAGAAAGATGTGAGTTACTGATCACAAAAAAAACTACAACTATAACTTATAGTTGAAACCAAATATTTACAGACACTGCATAAAAGCAACCATAACTTAAAGAGTCTGAAATTTCTTTTTCCCATTTTTGGTCAGTTAGGACTTTTGAAACTACTTCCACTTTCTATTTGAGATTTTTTTATGAAATGTTTTAAATTCATAAGTTTACATTGGTTTGATCAGTGTTTGGTAGAATTTACTTTTAAAATACCCAACTACGGTATCCTTTCGCAGGTTTGTCTGAATACTTTACTGAATTTGGTCAATTGTGACTGAGTTGGGTTTGCAGGCCGCTTTCCTCAAACACATTTTCAGCTTTGCTCCCAAATTTCCAGGCTTAGTGTAGCTGGCTCTGAAACCTTGGTTTGTTGTCTGAAAGCCACTTTGTATTAATTTTATGGCATGTTAAGGATTAGCCTGGTAAAAACCAGCATCTTGTGCTCTGCTGTGCTTCTTTATGAAGGTCTAAGCAAAAAACTATCCAATCAGCAGGGTCATAACTCAGATCATGACATACAGACCGCTCCCACACTTCCACAAACTCTGACTTGGATGTGCAGCACACCAGCACCTTTCCCTCGTCGTCTGGAAAAACCAGAACACAAAGGTAAGCATTCCTGCCCTGGATGTCGAGTCCAAAACCGAGGCATGTGGCGAGGCCACTGGGAGCAGCGTTATGCACAATGCACTCATGAGCTCACCTCACATATTTGAAGACTTTAAACTGAACGATGCAGGTTTTAAGGTGTGGAGCATTGAAGGGAGGCTCTTTTTAGGGTTAAACAGAAGATCTACATTGTATATTTTAGTAGCAAAATTAGAATAATTTTCTGAGAAAGAGATGCAGCTTTTCACATTTAGGGGCGAGCTGAATGTGAGTGCAGGTGAGCAGCAGGTCGCAGGTCAACTTTGGGAGGACATATTGGTAATTTAGGCCTCAAGTCTTAACTAAGCCGCCTGTGACTTTGTTTTTATGCAAAATATGATGTGAACCGGCTGCACAATAGCGCAGTTGGTAGAGCTGTTGCCTTGCAGCAAGAAGGTTCTGGGTTCGATTCCCGGCCTGGGGTCTTTCTGCATGGAGTTTGCATGTTCTCCCTGTGCGTGGGTTTTCTCCGGGTATTCCGGTTTCCTCCCACAGTCCAAAAACATGACTGTCAGGTTAATTGTCCTCTCCAAATTGTCCCTAGGTGTGAGTGTGACACCCTGCGACAGACTGGCGACCTGTCCAGGATGTACCCCGCCTCTCGCCCGAAACGTTGGCTGGAGATGGGCACCAGTACCCCTCCCGACCCCACTGAGGGAAAAAGGGTGCAAGAAAATGGATGGATGGATGATGTGAACCTCCAACCTTTGTGTTTTGTTGTTTATCTCCATGAACAGAAGATTGAGTAAAGTAAATTGAATTAACATTTCTCTCCAACAATTCTGAATCTAAGTTCCTGAAAGAACAACTTAGATGCGTTTAACTTACTTACAGGATTTTGTCTGCTAATATGCTTAAGTAGAATCCAGATATGAGACACAACCTGGTGGGTTAATTTCCTCAAGGCAAAAATTACATTATTTTTAATTTTTTTATTTCATGGTTGTAATCAGATAAATGTCCAAGACAAAATCAACATTCTGTGTCTGGCTGTTCAGCGTTACAGGACACTGAACTTTTGTGAAAAAAAAATGACATCATGATTAAGTTAGCTTAAACTATAACTATAGATTTTTCGCCCTATATCCCAATTCAAACACCCATCATTAAGAGCACACATTCAATACAGAAGCTGATGTTTCCAAATGGAGCTTAATTTCTTTCTGTTTCGATCTGCATAACACTTGTTCTTGCTTGCCAACACTCGGAGAGATAGTAAATGGAATAACAACCGTTTGGTGAGTCTAAAACAAAGACATCCTATAAATACAAATCCTACTATAAGCTAACACAATAACTTATTTTAAAAAAAAGAAAAAAAGAAAGCTGTGCCTTCGCCTGGCGATTAAACAATTATGTCTCCACAGAGTCACTTCACTGTTCTGCACGAACACTTCTCTGTTCACAGGAATATGCAGCAGCTGCAATGAACCTGTAAGCCAGGTTCAGCTATAAATTGAGTTAAATAATTTAGTTGATGGAAAAATAATTAATGGGGAAGGAGTCAATAGACAGTGTGGACGGGGACAGTAGGAGGTGAGTGCCTGCGTGTGTGCATGTGTGCGTAAAGGAGGGCACAGGTGAAGGGGAGAAGATCTCATCTAAAGGCAATGAAAGATTTAACAGCAGGAGGAGACAGGAATGACAATGTCAGAGCAGACACGCAACTAACCGAGACCCCCAATTATATCTGGCATTTAGCCGTCCGTCCTCTTTACTTTTCCTGTTCGTTCCGTCAAAAGCAATGAAATAAGAGAATAACTATATTTATGGACTTGGTCAGTCACATAAAATATGCACAGTGAGCTGATCTTTGCATTTGGGGAACACAAATCACACTAAAAAATACAGCAAACTTGACATTATCTTGCTTTTTGTAGCTCTTTGTTAGCAGATCACCTCAAAACAGAGAAGTTCAGGAGGGTTTGACCCAAGACAAACTAACCATAACTTTGTGTTTTTCTTTTTATGTATATTTTTAAGCTGATAAATTCGAAGATACTATGCTGAGACATCTCCAGGTCTAAATTATAAAATTGATTCTTTTGGTGTATTGGTGTGATATAAAAATAGTAGTTACTAATTTCCTTTTTTTTTTCTCCAAAGTTCAACACAATTATGACAACATATATAATTGCAAGACGCTTTGGGTTATTATTCAGTCAAAACAGACACTTTAAATACTAAATTAAATTCACAAAATTATCAATCAGAGTTTAAATAAGTTGTGATGTGATCACCTCCAGAAATTATTAAATTTAATTAAATGGTCCCGACCTACTCAGATAAACAATGGAAATGTTTTACTTATTTATTTATTTGTTACAAAGTTGTGCAAACATCCAGGTTTCATCTTAGTGAGTAACGACAAAGGTAAGATGAAGTTTTTATTCTACAAATACAGTATAATTTTGAGACGAACCCACCAAGAGCCTGAAAAATCTGCCTCTGGCTCATAAATAAACCCATTTTTAAAACTATGATAACTTACAGTGCTGTGAAAAGGTTTCTGCCACCCTAGAGATTTCTTTTGCTTCTTTGTAACATTTAAGCATTTCATGTCATGAAAACTAATTCTAATGCCAGATTAAGGTGACCTGTGGACATATAAGAAGCAGTTTTTAAATTATTTTGCTTCTGAAAAGGAAAAAAGAATCTATCCAACTCAACTTTACCCTATGTGAAAGAGTAATCGCCCCCTAACGACCAAACAACCACTTGGCAGTGAGTCTTTTACAGAACCGTAGAGATTCTGACCCGTTTTGCTTCTCATCATTGTTTTAAGTCATTCATATTGGAGTTTTCTTTTATATATAACAAAAATAGCACGTTTAACATAATGCTACGGACTCTCAGTTGGATTATGATCCTTTGAATACGTCAGTCCAAGACCTTGATGCTTTCTTGGGTCATTCAGATGTGGACTTGTCGACGTTCCTTGGATTATTCTCCTGCTGCAGAACCCAGGTGAGCTTCAGGTCAGAAACCGATCAGAACTCCTTCAGGTCTTCTCTGCTTGAGAGCAGAATCAGTGGTCTCTTTAATTAACATACAAAAGTGTTTCGCCTCTCAGATTATTTTCCTGGGAGACTTGATGATTGTTAATCTGCCAAATGTGAGACGGGCCAGTCCAGTGTTGCTCAGTGTTTTTGATTAAATCATGAAAACTGACCTTTTCTGAAGCATTTGAGACCTGCAGTGAGTTTAGATGTTCTTCTGGGTTCGTTTGAGGCTTCCTGGATCTTACTGCGAGTCTTTAGCCTACTGCATGTTGACAGACAGATTCTATTAAAAGTGGTCTCTTGATTCTATGTGTCTGGAAGTAATAAAATAGAGGGGGGAAAAAACAGTAGTCATAGTTTAACACGGTGGGAAATTATGTGTTCACAAATGATCAAATTGGTTTGGATATGTTTTTTAGTACATAAAATCTAAAGTTGAAAACATTGGTTATTACTCAGCTCATCTTTGCCTGATATTAAAATGAGTTGGATCTGAAATATTGAAATGTAACCAGAACCAGAACTTCTCCATATATGCTGCAATATATAAGATAAAAGAGAATAAAGCTTTGTCTTATTTACAGCACAAGGACTCATACTGTTGTACAGCTTTGGTGTCGTTTCAAACAGCTCTTACATGCTGTCGTTTCTCTATTTAATCTTGACTGCAGAACAATTATGGAGGAGAAAGACCTTAACATTACGATAAAGGACGAGCGACCAGAGAGTGAGATCTCTGTTCCAGCTCATGATTTTATAAATCTCTGCAAGATTTGGACAAATAAAACTCTTGAAAATCTAGCATAGGTTCTCAAATAAAATGTGTTTTTGTTGTTTTAAATAACAGGTGTGGACTTGCAGTATGAAGCTGAAAATAGAAATCTTTTTTCTATTCACGTATCTGGAGGGATGATAATCGACAAAATCGTTCTCGCCAGTGTTAGGTCGTCGGCTGCCAAATTCTCTGACTGCATCCACATTTTTTAACATCTTTCGGAGTGTGGATTTAATAAATCATCTGACTGAACATATGTATCTGGTGCAGGAATGGTGTCTTCTTGTACGCTGTTAGTCCATGAACCGTGTAAATTATGTACAGAAAACGTTACACCAGTGAACACTTGTGCTAACGCAAAGCATCTCTTTCTTTTTATTTCCTTTCTCTTCTTTCTCTCTTGCAATCCCCTGGCCGTTGCTTTTTCAGTGCAGCACACACGTCAAAATCCGACTGAAGGCTTAGTACTTCAAGCTTGTCCCTGTTCTCCAGATGGAAGGCGTTTTCCAGGCATTTGTACTTGTTTATTTATTAGTGCTAAAGTCAGAGTCCCTCAGAGGACAATAGCCAGCTGTTGCATTTTGGCTTCGTTCCACAGAGACGAGGAGGACTGTTATCCTCTTGATCGCTTGGCTGTCACTCCGTTCCTCTTCCCTTGTTTGTAAGTTGTGCAAAAAAAAAGCTTCTTTCTAAGGTAGCTTTTGAATAAAACCTGTTGTTAAATACTTAATTTTCCTACATAGTCATTATCTTGTTGTGTTATTTGCAACTTACCCGTCAGACCTTTTTTTTTTTTTGAGTTTTTAAACATTTGTTTTTCATGTTATTTGGTTACCATCCCAAAAAGCAGAGGAGCAGTTCTGTTCAAACATTAGACTTTTAATACATTTAGCCTTTTAGAGTAAGTTTCTAATATCTTCTAAAGTTTTTTAGAGCAAATATTTCTGATATTAGTAAAGTAACTACATTTCTAACTTTGAAACTTGCAAGAACACTGAAGTAGACAGTCTTTTTTGACTGTTTTTAATGTCTGTTCGAAATAAATAAATAAATGAAATTCAAACTCCGGGCAAATTTGCAAAAAGAACTTTAGCTTTCTGATGTATTTTGCAAGAGTACTTCACATTTTTGAGCCTGCAGTACCTTGACAAAGTATCAGGACATCTTGGACCTTTTTACATATTACAACCACAAACATCTTGTTTTTGTTGTTGGATTGGGGGTGGCGGATGTTTGCAATAAACCAACACATGATTTGAAATCATATTTGTGAGTCAAAATTTAAAAAGTGTGACATGTGTTTGTGCTGGGCCTCTGTGTTTTAACCTTTTGTAGAGAGTGAACAACAGCCTCTTATTCTTGTTAATTTTTTTGCCTGGGCTTTGACTGGGCCATCAGTCCAGACTATAAGTAAGAGAACCTCTACCCCCGTATAAAACTTCTAGATTAGGTTCCCTGTCCCTGGAAAAACAGAAGCATCCCCACAGTCTGACGCTGCCACCACCAGGATCAGGACTGAGTCATCAGGGAGGTTTAAGGCAAACTGATCAATTAACTACTTTTGATTTTCTGTCAATGATTTAACAATCTTGCCACTCTTCCATAAAAATAAATGGGGTTGTGTAGTTAATGGATGTCAAGTCAATATATTCCTCAATATGAGCAGTGGGTCTCTGCAGCTCCTCCAAAGTTACCATAGACCTGCTTTGGAGGCATTATAAAATAGATTTTTCCTCTATTTTATAATGATCTACCATTTTGTCCATGACTATTACAAAAAATCCCAGAAAAACATATCAAAGTTTGTGATTGTGTGTAAATGTGTGTAAAAATGTGCAAGGCTCACTAGAATGGATTATCCATTTTAATGTATGTTCTAAATTAAAATGTATATATTTACTTATTTTAATTGTACGCAGTTCTTTAAATGTCCTGTGAGTAAATATATATTTGCCCATTGATCCATAACAACTGAAACTTTTAATATCTAGCAAGTTATTTTCGCAATTTACCGTCTATTAAAAGATTGCCCCTCAGATTAATTTCACTCACTGCTACAGCGGGGGTGAAATTACTGTCATAACCTGAGATGGGCTGGAAAGCGCAACGTCTCTCCTTTCAGAATTTTGAATTTGAATTTTTCAGATAGCGCAACTTGTGGCGGAGTTACGGTACTGCCACTTTGGCAGGCTCGTCGCCGCTACGTTTAAAACTTTTAAGTTTTGATGGATTATCCACTGATTTGTTGACTTCTGAAGCTAGCTGGTTGTGCTTGGTTTTATTTAGGGATAAAACAGTGAAGGTGGCTAAATACAAGCGCATGCCACCACTTTGTCCATGACTATAACAAAAAATCAGTTGGTGATTGTGCGTAAATGTGTGTAAAAGTGTGTCACTAGAATCATTTCTGTGTTTATAATTAGAGTCTCATTTGAGGAGAGAGAACACTTGTACGACTCTCACCTGTCCGTTCTTCTTCAGGTCAGCCCACATGCTCGTCCCGTCGCCGCCTCTCATCAGGACGTGGTAGGTGAAATAGTAGATGCCGGGCAGAGGACAGGTGAACTTGCCTGTGCTCGGCTCATAGTAGTTCCCCACGTTGGTCACCACGTCATCAAACTTCAGTATTTCGTTCCCCTCGTGTTGCTTCCGCAGACCGGCGTAGAAGGCGATTTTAGGAGTGTAAACGGAGGAACCGTATCCACCTGGACCAGGACCCGGCGGGCCTGGCGGACCGGGCTTACCAGGCTCTCCAGGTGGACCTTTAGGCCCTGGAGGACCAGGAAGTCCGGGGCTTCCTCTAAACCCCTGCTTGCCTCTCCGGTTTGGGAAGTCCGGAGGCTGCGGGGAGACGGCAGTCAGCTCTCCCTGAGGGGGGCTCAACGTGTCACACACCATCTTGCAGCTCCCCAGCATCTCATAGTGTGTGCCACCACCTCCGGACCCGGCCCCCTTTGTGGTGTGGACCAATAGGGGAATGGCCACCAGCAGGACCAGGACCATGGCCACTCCGACTCCAGCCCCAATGACTCGTTTCTTGCGGCTGAGCCGTGAGGCGGCCAGCGTGAGGAAGTCCTCCTCCCCTTTGGCTGGAATGGTTGTGCCGGCCAGGCTGACCTCGGGTCAGAAAGCTACTCAAAGGGGAAAGCGTCAGACACAACGTCGGATGTTATCTGACAGGGGGAAGAAATTTAGTCTTTTCAAGGATTCTAAGAGTCACAGACGAGTAGAGGAATGTCAGTACTCAGAGGGGAGGGAATGACAGATTCCCCATTTGTACATCCGTTTTGTTTCTCCCTTTTCTCTGGTTCACATGGTCTGGTGACTCTTATCCAATTTAAAACAACACATGATACGTCGCAAAACATTCACAGCTGACGAAATGTTAAATTTAAGGGGTTTTATTCTTTCCCTGCTCTGTGGCTGTGGACGCTCCAGTGGAAAATCCTTCAGTTTCTCAGACAGGGAGGAGCTGTCAGGTGGGGTCTTCAAAATTCCCACTGGAGTTCATCTCACCCTCCACATTCAGGGAAAGGCGCCTCGCTTGTCTGTCCAGAAACGAGAAGAGAAGAACAAGGAAGCGGATAAATCTGACTGCTTTTATTTTTCTCCCGCTCGCGTTCAAGAATTTATTCCAGAAATCTGGTCTTGCATTCACACCACAGATTTATTACGGCTAGTAAAAGAAAGGGGGTTAAATCTGAGGAATGGGAGTTGAATCTGTTCTTTCAAAAGTAGTTTGAGTGAAGTAGGAAATATCTTATTACACACATCATGGGGAAGGGATTCTCTTACAACTTTAGGGAGAAAAAAAGGGAAAGATAAAAGTACATGCTATGAGGTGATCATCATGAGGAAGGGGTTGCATCTCCAGAATGGAAACTGAGTGAAAAGAAGCTCACAAGGAGCATGAAACATTTTAATGCATGCATCAAATCAAGTGACTCTCGTAACTTAAAGGAGGAATGAAGCATGCAGCAAAGTGACAATAATCAACTCAGGAATGCAAACACGGGAAAAGATGCATGCGAAAATGGAAATTGTTTTGCACTTAATTGACAGTTTTCTGCATTAAAAATAGACTTAGAGATCATAAAGCATTCAAATATTCTATTTAGATTAAACGTATAATAATAACACAAATAATGATGATATTAAGACAACTTTCAGTTCGACAATATAGTAATATTTTAAGTACATAAGTAAACAGAAATATAGTGTTATTTTTTTTATTCCACTAACTGCGTCAGGTTTTAATAGCAATAAAACTTAATATGATTTACTTTATTTTACAGGTTTTGGCGCATTCACGGGTGAATCAGAGAGTAAGTGATTTAAAGCAAAACTTTTGAAAGAGTCGTGCACAAATCAACCAACCGACTTACCAAAACTCTGCTTTCCCCGCCTGCGTTTCAGCCCCGGAGTTCAGTGTGTGTTCATTCTGCGGGGTTCACGGTGAAAAACGCCGCTTCCGCTCCAAACCCGGACCAAAATCCTCCGGAAAACTGAGCCGCCTTCACCGGGGCATCGGTTCGAAGTTGCTGCGCTTCGGTCCAAACTCAGCTCGAATCAACCAGAATCCTGCGCAGCATTTAAACTTTGACCGTCTCATCCATGAGTTCTGCACCCTGAGTCCAAACTCAAGCAGATTGAGAGAGAGAGAAAAAAATAAATAAATCTAATAATATGGTTTAATTAAGCTCTATACAGTCCTTGAAAAAGACAGAAAAATGCGTGCGAGCTCTGATAGGTCACTTTTCCAGACTTTAGATGTGCGTAAATGCCGGCGCGCAGTCAGTTTATTTGCAGAGCAACAGTTCAGTCACTTGTTGTATTTTCTGTCCTGCTTCTCTCTCCTCGGCATCATCTGCCTACTATCCTGCTCCCCCCACCCTCTCCGTGTAACACACACTCTCTCACACACAGAGATTCATCGTCTCAGCCTGCATGTGACCTTTTCACAAATCAAATAACTACATTAATTAATTCTCTAATCCAATTTTATCACTTCTCTTTAAATATGTTGAATTTATTCATTCTTTAACGCTTTCACGCTCACTTTAATCTCTCTTTTTATCCGACTTGTTTTCAATCACAGAGAAATCCCTGACATGATATAAAAATATTGCTGTTTAACTATCGTGCTTTCATATATATTTTTTTTACCATTTTCTAATATTTGTTCAGTGTGCTTGTAATGAAAAACACGGTTCTTGTCTCCAACTCCTCAGCTCTGCATGCTCCTGTCCCATTCATCAGAAACATTTTTTTCTTTCATTTTTATGTTCCAGCTGCATCCTATTTTACTTTCTTTTGTCCCTGAGCTCTCTTAGAAAACCCTCCGCTTCTTCAGTCTCTTCTGCTACCAGAGCATCCTTATCTCCCCCTTCAGCATCTCCGTCTTAGCTACACCTAGTTTTTTTTTTTTCAATTCTTACATTTGTAGCAGACGTTTTTATACGCACAGCCACTTTAATCATCCTGATATGATTTAAATGTAATATCCATCACTTTCCTGCTAGGTCATGTACTGCCTTACAAAATAAATATAAACATTAACTCACGAAATGACATTAAAATGCAGGAAGTATACTTTCAGTCAAGAAAATTAGAAGTTAAAACCTATTCATTCATTCATTCATTCATTCATTCATTCATTCATTCACTCTGGAATCATTTTCCAGAACAGTAAAACAATAACCAACCAGCATTGGTTACAAATGTTAGTTAATATCACATGATGTCCACTTTAATTGAAAGGTTGTCAGTTGATTTCCCCCAGCATAAAATTAATATTTAAAAATTGTACCAATAATGTGTATATAGCTGTTAATTGATGTTATTTGACTGTTTTTTCCCACCTGTATTAGCTTCTTATATGGATACATTATGGAGAAATTTTCCCGGTGTTCGGTTTAATTTGTGATGAAATGACGCTGAATTGCCAATAGGTGGCAGCCAATCGAGTGATAAACCGGAAGTCAACGAATTAACTTGACTGTAAGTCAAGCAGCCAGTAGACAG
This sequence comes from Poecilia reticulata, assembly GCF_904066995.2. Classification (NCBI taxonomy): domain Eukaryota; kingdom Metazoa; phylum Chordata; class Actinopteri; order Cyprinodontiformes; family Poeciliidae; genus Poecilia; species Poecilia reticulata. The sequence goes on from NC_088834.1 coordinate 18,945,397, forward strand.
TCTTTTTTGACTGTTTTTAATGTCTGTTCGAAATAAATAAATAAATGAAATTCAAACTCCGGGCAAATTTGCAAAAAGTTTGCTTCTGATTTGAGATTGGACTGTCTTCTCTCAAAAAAAATATGATCAGACAATGTAAAGGGCAGAGCAGTTTTAACAAAATTCCTTAGTTTTCATTTAAATTTTAAAAAGAAAAGGCGTGTCTGAAATACTTCATATCTATTGCAGTGAAAAACATTCAATTGGTCTCACACCAGTCAAACTTTTCTCTTGATTAGTTTTCATTGTTTTTAATTAATTCATCTTAGAGTTAGAAGGCCTCTGTATCATCACCCTAATCAGTATCTCATTCTGCAGATCTCTTCCACTCCATATTATTATTATTTCCATTCAGAAGAAACATGTTGGTCAAATGAAAAGATTGCAATAATCTGCTACAGGTGTAAATACCTTTGGTCTCGACTGTAAGAAAACAGCTTTTAATCTTCAACTATCACTATCACTGATGGCTAGAAGAGATTATTTCAACATTAAGTTAAAAAAAATAAAATTCAGTGCTTATAGTTAGATTTGAAACACGTCATCGGTCAGCTACTTTGGGGTATTTAAATTTAGCTTTTTCAAATTGTTAAATTTTGAATTGTCCCCTTTCTTTTTAATGATCTACGTGTAACAGAGTCCATCGATTCATTCTGCAGATTATCATTTCCAGAACTGGAGCCTTGATTAGCTGAATATTAAAAAAAAAAAAAAAAAAAAAAAATCAAGAAGGAAAAAAAAATGTAGCTGGTGGAGGAGATGAAGAGCGGCACGTGTGAAAAGACTGAGGAGCACAAAGCTGGAGTACGTGTAGGCAGGTGAAGACATTAAAAAAGAAAGAAGGAGAGTGGTTGTTCTCAGGGTTTGCCGTCAATTTCAGTGTTTTTGTAGCTTTCAGACCTCGTTAGTGATGAAAGATGTATTGATAGTGACAACTCCCCGCTTCCTCCTCCCCTCCTTCCACCTCCTCCTACATGGTCTCTTTCTTATTCTCTCCCTCTGCCTGATTGTACATTTAGAGCTAAATTAATTAATCCTCAGAGTGGACATTGTTCCATGTTGTCCTCTTGGTAACCCTGCAGCGTCTTTCATCTCTCCCCACCAGGCTGATAAAAAGCGTTTTGCAAAAATAAATACACACCCATTGAACTTTTCAATTCATTTTTGCAAATTGAAACCCCAAAACTCAAATTATTTAATTGAGATTTTATATTACAGACCAACATAACGTCATATTTGTGAAGTGGATGGAAAAGGATGCAAGGTCTTAAATTTTATTTGCGTATAAAATGTATAAACGAGTGCATCTGAATTATGCATTAGCTTTTTCAATCACATTCCACAGTGAAGTTTTCCAAGCTTCCTGTGGATTATCAACAAAATTTAAGTCTAGACTTTGACTGGGCCATTCTAACACATGACCATGTTTTAACCTCCAATTTTTGCAATCAGAAGAGCCAATTCTGCCCTCATTCTTTATGAATAAGAGTTTCCAATCAAAAAGTTTTATGCACTTCAATCATTTATATCCTCAATCAATACTTTTTTAGTAAAATGTTTTATCTGTAAATAATATTCCTAAAGTTCCTGCTAAAGAAAAGCATCCTGATTGCATAATGATGCTACCATCATGTTTCTGCATGTCATGGGAGTGATGCGTTCAGGGCAGATGAAGGTTTTCACCTCACATTGTTTTGTTGAGAACTTCTAATTCATGTAAATCACTTTGAACTGACTTGTTGCTGAAAATGTGCTATATAAATAAAATTACCTTGCCTTGCCTTGCCTTGTGTTTCCTGGTCTTCTGTTGGTTCATGAATGTCCACAAACACACCTAGACAGAATATTAGCATTTATACTTGGATTAAATTACACAATGATGAACTCTAATTAAATCACTGCAAATCATAAATGGTTGCACTGGATTTTATTAAGAGTTTCCTGTAAACGCATAGATTTAGAGTATGAAGTTGTAGAGTTTGTTATGTTAAGAGTTGCACTAAATGAATAAAATTTTAAAAAACATCACCAGTTTTGTTATGTTGGTCTATCATATCCACAATTCAAATCAAGCCTCCAATCGAGGCGGTAACGTCAGAGGATGAGAAAAAGTTCTAAAGGTATGAAGGCTTTTTCAAACCGCAGCACATGAAACGCAGCTGCTCTGCCTCTGATTCTACATAGTAGGACGTGTTACTCATTTACACACAAAAAGAGACCAGTAAAACCATTTAGCCACTCAGTGTTAGTATACGTGTGCGCTCTGTCAGTTCTGCTCCTTATTTATTCATCTTTCAACTTTACTGAGCAGGAGAGTGTAGCAGATATTGAATATGGATCAATAGATCACTCCCTAGGATGCATACTGTCAGCCTACTGAGCCCTCAGGCAGATGCCAAGCCTCTGGTCACATTTGCATTTGGAGATAGAAAATAACTACTGCTTGTCAGATGGAGGGAAACTATGTGGTCCTTGCTTTATTTTTTATTTATTTCACAAAACTGGCAAATGAAATATATAAAGGCTGGAGGACTTTCTGTGTTCATGAATATGACATCTCTGCTATAAACCCTCTGCCTGGGTTTGTTTGTGCCTCTTCAAGCGCACTCACATGCACATATACTATGCATGTGGCTTCGGCACGATGGTTAAACACCAAGAGGTTCCCTGCATTCAAATTATAATTGCTCAGAAGGAAGGACAATTTAGAGAGAATGAGTTTTTTAGGACCTCATGAAATATTAAGTAAGCGGATGAATGAATAAGCTGTGAAGAGATAATGTGTGGCTCGGCTTCCATCGTCTTCCTGTCTGCTCTTTGTTTTGAGTTTAATCAAGTTTACAGGACGAATATGCTGAGTATGCTTTACACACTCTGAATTTTTAGATGAAATATATTACTAAGTCTTTGCTTATTAACCCAGTTACATGTTACATATTTTATTTTGCCCTTCACTCTGGTATCCATCCTCCAGCTCTCTGACCTTCAGGTCTCTGAGCTGCATAAATATGATTATTACAGGAGGATACAGGACGCTGAGCTGTGAGGACCAAAGTAACCAGATAGATTCCAGGTTCAACAAGGCTGCTGCATTTAACCCACACTGACTCAAAGTCTGTTTTAACTGGGGGGAAAAAACAAACATAAGCAGGAATTTTGAAAAATACATAATTCCTTCATTGGGTTCCATGTGTTTATAAAGCACGGCTGCTGCAAAGTCCTGAAAGACCTTGTAAATTCATCTGTATGAAAGTGTGCATAAAAGACGTTTTCTCAACTTTTATTCCTCCGTTAATTATCTAGGTAAAGTTTTCAGAAATAAAAGGATTTTTATAGTCATTTATTTTTAGATGACTCGCACATTGATTGATTTGATTGTGGGATTAATACGCACTTATTTAAAAATCAAGTAGAGTCATTTCACCACATTTGTCTAATTAGTACTTGGAATCCAACACATTAAACTGTCTAAATACACAAGAAGTTTCCATTTTGCACACCAAGTCGTACATCAAAAACATTGCTAAGGAATAAAAGGACGTAGCAGATTTTTCTTTTGTAAATATTCACAGGACATCTGTGCAGAACACATGCTATATTTTGTCATGAAAATGTATAGCTTGGGGAAAAATTAACTCTTTCATGCATAGTGGTCACTACAGTGGACAGCTGTCTAAAAGTCATTTTCTTGTGCTTCTTGTGGATTTTAATGTTATAAATGCACACAGACCACTGAAGTGGACACTAATGCATCATAAAATACACTATCAACTACTGGCCATCAGCTGCAAATACAAGAAATTATTTTTGTCAAATCCAATATGGCAGACAGACAGAAAAGCATGCCAACCGACCCGGTCCTTCCTTCTACTGTAGACGACTCTTGCAGGTAGAAAAAATATTGTGACATCAAGTAACTCCTAAAGAACAATACTACTGATGTATTTTTCAAATAACTTTGTATTTGGAAAAAATTACAATTGATCACCTAAATAAAATAAAATAAAAAAAATGTCCTACCGTTTTTTTATGCCTTAAGAAGATCCAAATAAAATTTGGGGAAAAATCCTGAGAGAAAGGATCATAATTCATGCATGAAAGGGTTAATTGGACAGCTATGTGAGTTGTTGGTTGTTGTTTTTTTACATTGTAATATCTGCAAATTATTGTTTGTCATGCGATCCATAAATTACTGTTGTTTTTTTTTTTTTTTTTTGCATAAACTCCAAGAAGAATCAATAAATCCTTGACTTTTCAAGTTAAGGACTTAGGTTGAGTTCAGTTGGACTTTTTATTGTTTTGGAGCCATTAAGTAACAAATCTCTTGACAGATTTATTTGACTTTATTTCTACTTACCATGTTATAGTTTTCAAACTAAAATACTGAGTTAGTCAACAGCGGTGCTGCTTTAGTCTGACTCACAGCCTTAAAAGCTTTTTTTGACTCAGCCATTTTAGCGAGCTCAAAATGAGTAGCTGTGCTTCCATCGGCCACATAATTGCACAAGTTGACATTTCAAATAAATAAATTGCTTAATGGAAACGCAGCAATTTTGAAAAAAAAAAAACATTTTTCAATAAAAAGTTTTGGTTTTAGGTTGAGGTGTTTTTTGGCTGAATCAAAATTGGTTTATTTTGCAAAACTGCAATGGAAACACTTTTTCCACATCACACGAGTCACATGATCAACAGCTGGATGTTTCCATGAAGAAGAACACAACAGGAAGTGGTTGTATAATGATGATGAGGCGTGTTTCTCATTGGCTTATCTCATGAACAAACTTATCCACGTTTGACTTTACTTGTGGAAACACTGCAACGGTGAAATTGTGTTTTTTCTACATTAGCAGAATACACACAAAGTTTTGTGCATGTTCGTATCGGTAATGAAGCTTATGTCGTCTTCATACTTCATAATTTTTGTTTTCTTTTCTACAGTGACTCCATAAAGGTTGTAGTTTGGCTGGAGTCAGATCATCCCTATAAATTGGTTTCTTCCCAAACTGAGATTCCCTGGCAATATAGTCAATATAAATTTATTTTTTAGTATGATTTAAAGAAAAAGATTAGGACAAAGCATGAGTTACATTTATTCATTTATTAGTTTACCTTCATAGTGTACCAGCGTTACCTCCTTTACTCACTCATCGTCTGACCATCAGCTTCTCAATGCATGACAGCAACATAATAAAACTCTTTTTAAAATTATAACTAAAAGTAAGAAAAGGTTTTTTTTATTTTTTTTTATTTTGTTTGTTGTGGTATCCCTAATAATTAATGCACTTTTAAGAATGTCTAAATTGTGGTCATTTCAGAAAAACAAACAAGTCTTCCTGCAGCTCTCAAAGTTCGAATTTACTGCTAAAACTGTGATAGCAGATGACGAGAAGAGGATTAAATGTTCAGTATGGGGAATGCAGCAGTGAGCGTTCCTGATAAGTGTTGGGAAAAATGTGTGTACGTGCATGAACCGCGCTCCTCCGGGACATGTACCTCTGTCTGCGTGCAGATCTGATTATGGTCCTTGATTGCGAGTGACAGTGTGCAGATTGAGTTGCACAGCCTCTCTAATTCTCTCTATTAATGAGTTGAGCTCCACACTGCTGCCCCGGACCCCATCTATTAATCACAATTTGTCATCTGTCTTGCGCTCTCCACCCTCGCCGTCTTGCCCTCCTCTCTTCCTCCTCCTCCTCCTCCTCCTCCTCCTTTTCTCCTCCTCCCATACAAACACACCCCCTCTTCTTCCTGGCCCATTCTCCCATCTTCTTAATAAATGTCGCCTCTTCATTCCAACCTCTCTTACCTGCTTTAAAACTAGTTTTTTTTTTCACCAGAATTTCTTTTCAGTTTGTATAGATTCCCTTTCCAGCCCTTTCTGACTCGAGGTTTTACTCTTCTTTCTTCCCTCCCACATCTGTGTCCTTCCACAGTATGGCCAAGCATACAGAGTGGCTTTCCTCCCTGAAATCCACATCTTAATTCTGCCAGCACATCAAGGTTAAATAAGCCCTCTTACATGGGTAAATAATGATTTATAACTTCAATTAATAACCGTATGTGTTGCTTTCTCATTACGTTGTTAAAAGCCATATGGCGGTTTATTTAAGCTATTTCCTCTGCTCCCATTTTTTCTTTTAGAAAAATAGTTTATTACTTCATAAAGTAACCATATTGTCAAAAATATTTGTATAATATAGCTACTTCAAATCACTTTCACTGAAATACAGTTGCAGAATGATTACATTGAGATGACTGACACCTTGTCTGGACAGAAATAAGAGAAAAGTAGCATTATAAGGATAAAACTCTGCAGTGCTGCATCAAATGTTTCCGGTGAATCCCTACTGAGCCGCAGTGTCAGAAATTCTCCACCCCACACTGAGCATTAATTAAAGCTCTAGTCTGTCCCAGAACCTGCTGTTCCCATCAGGAAATCTGCTTTCTGGATCTCTCCAACATGGCAAAGGCAGAGAATGATCACACGAGCTAAATGACAAACACACACACGCACACCCCAACATTACACACACACACACACGCACACGCGCACACTCACCCACACACACACACACACGCATGCACGCCCGCCCGCACGCACACACACACACACACACGCGCACACACACAGAAAGATACAGGCTTGAACAATGCTTGAGTTGAGCTCTATATTAGCACGACAGTCTGGATAAACTTTATTATGCTGAGAGTATAAAAACTGCACAACTGAGTTTCAGTTTTGGTCTTGTGTGTAGGCCTGTCACAATAAACAATAAACAAATTAATCTCATGATAAATTGAAAGAAACTCAATCATTTTCCGTTGCTTGATTTATCGTTTCTCTGTTTTTACCAAAAGCTGAGTGATAAAAGTTTTCAGTCTGTTGCTTTGCTCTCAACTATCCCTTTTTTTTTGAAAGATTATTTTGTTTACACTGACTTCATAATGTATTTTATTTATTATTTTTGTTGTTTTCTTTATTCCAGTGTTTAAATGTTCATTGGAAACTTTATTGATCTTTGAGAATGTGCTCTTGCATTATTACGCCACTATTACTACCATATTACATGAAAATGGTCTCAAAACAACAATATCTTTTATCGCAATAAGTTCTGGGACAATTTATCGTCCAGCAAAATTTGTTATCGTGACAGGCCTACTTGTGTGACTTGACTTGGTGTCTCTTTCCTCGTCTTTTCACTCTTTTAAAATGTGCCACTTGTGCAATGTTGTGTTTGGTTTGTTGGTTTTGCTCTTGCACACCTTTATCAAGATCATGATAAATCAATTTAAAACCTCTGTCAGCATCCAACATGTTGGCTTTTTAACGTTTGCCCATTCTGCACTGCAAAAGATCTCCAGATTCAACCGATGGTGAGGAGATTTGTCGTGCACAGCGCTCTAAAGGCGACAACTCTAATTTTCTGTCAGATTTAGCACTGGATTGTTGTGACCAGGCGGTCACAACAATCCACTCAGACATTCAGAAACAATCCTTTCTGAATGTCAGCGTCAGAAAGGAAAATTAAAGTGCATAGTTATGGGACTCAAAGTTTCAATGTTTATTTAGAGGGGGAAACTAATTCAGTACAATATCAAGTATCCCCTTGTTTTATTGCAATTACGCTGGAAGTAATGGACATCTGCTGATAATTAAGATCCAATTTATTGTCTGATCGTCAGTCAAGAGTTTTGGTACAGATTACATTAAGCAAGAAAAGCAGTAGCGTGTTCATACACAAGGCAGTGCAAAGAGCTTTACACAAATTCAAAGGAGAAATATTAAATGACCCAAAAACATATTGTTAAAACATTGCAAAAAAGAAATGCGATATACTTTTATGTCTCAGATTGAACTCATCAGTGTTTGTTTGTGAAACCGCTCAGTTATAAACTGCAGTAGACAATTATTTCAGTCCTGATTTAAAGGAGTGAACCTTTTCTGCTCTTTTCAGAGAGTTTCTTCCAGAGCTGAGGAGCATAGAGACTAAATGTTGCCTCATTATTTAGCTGCACAAACATTTTATTACCTGGTTTGGGTAAAAAAAATGAGATGGCTTTTGCAACTTGTTATTTATTAAGTTGCAGTGGTTACTAACTAGGAAAAGACAACCTCAAAGAGGAGAGAGAGCTCCCTTGGCTATGCACACAAGCATGAAAATGAAATTACAAGGGTTTTTTTTGTTGAAATTTAGGTGAAATCCCACATTTGCACAACTTTAACACATGAATAAACGTTTACTAGATCATTAAATTGAGAGGGAGATTTATCAGATACAACCCCAAGATGCAATGAACAGAACAGCGACCATCAAACTAATGTTAATGGGATATTAATATGTTAATAGGTGGGTTAAAGAAAGCTTTCATAAGTCCTAATAATGATAATAATAACTAACACCTAACTGTTTATTTAATAAGAGACTAAAAGTGGTAGCACACCAGACCCTCAAGACTAATGTTTGGGACTCCAGAGGTAAATTAAAGTACAGTAATGCATGAAAATGGACCCAGTATGTCAGCTGATCACGCTGGTGGTCAGTTTTCTGCTATTTTAAGTATCATCTTTTTGGTTCAGTAACTTTTTATGTTTTCCATTTTGTGTTTATTGAATTGCCTTACTTATTCTTTGGGTGTTCACAGCTGCTGCCAGTTAATCAGACTACAGTCAGACTACAGTTTTGTAAAATCCTAACCTGGATTTGTCTTCCTATTTTTATCTTGTCTGATCTTAAACTCTCAGAGGATTTCTGTTTCATTTCAAGTCGTGCTCCAACACAGAACCCTGTGCCTTTTTGTTTTTCTGCTTTGGACTCTGGTTTCTTTTGTTTTTTCCATTGTTCCATTCAACATAATCATGATCCTGATCCCTGTCCACATTTAGGTCCAACTCTTGACTTAATACTTAACACGATGTTCTGCTTTAAACGGGGCATTCACAGTCTCTGCTTGCTGCTGAGAAAGGGGAGAATATTTTTACTTGCTTTATGCAGGGCTGCTGCATAAAGCAAGGTTAGGATTTTACAAAACTGTAGTCTGACTGTAGTCTGATTTAGATAATTTCCTGCATTTTAAATGACATTCAGACATTCATGCAAGAACCAGAACTGGCTGCTGGTTGTTTGTTAGGCAAACATTTACAGGGTCACATTCACCCAAAACTCCTGCCAACTGGGTCATTTCAGATAAGGCTGATATACATCCAATCCTACTGTATCGCACCCTGCAACGTGATATAGATGTTGATATTTGTACTGAAATGACCAGATCTGATGTGGTGGGATTTAGTCTGATTTATTAAAAACTGGCATGCAGTTTTAGTTTTCAGGCTCAAAGGCGTCAGCAGGTCATTTAAGTCCTCGAAACCTGAACTGAGCACAAACAGAGTAACACATTTGGTGAATGGTAACCGGCCCTCGGCTTGATGCCGTGGATCTGTTAAACCATTCAGGTGAGTCCCTGTGTGGCCCGCTCCCCGAGGCCGAACTTAAACCCTGATCCCACGCTGCACGCCAAATCCCTCACAGCTCTTACTTTCACACTTTACAAATACTTCGTACAGTGGAGCGTGAATGCAGCAAAAATAAAAATCGTTTTTTAGGAGTGTGGTTAAACACAAAGCAGGATGCGGGAAGGGGAGGGTGGAGTACCAACCCGTGACGAAGGACAGAAAGACAGGCGGGTTGGATAAGAGCGCAAGGGATCATCCAGTATGGATGACAGGGGCAACAGAGAGAGGAGAGGAAAGGAGGGAGGGATAGTGAAGCGAGACATCGATGACCTTCTTTTCGCTCTTAAACCATGCTGTTCATGCCATCGCATCACTCAGAGACAAGAACACCTCCTATACCCTGCTGCTGCGACATGAACATGACAGGGCTGTCTAATACACTGGACAATGCTGTCTAATACACACAGCCACTTACACACACACACACAGTGTTCCTCTCTGGGCTTTGTGTGGTTACAAATTATTTTTAATGCATTTTTCATTTAAAGTGCCTCATTAGAACCGGTTAATGCATAGCGTAACGTGCGACTTAGAGGCTCTGTTACAGACTGACCATATCATCCAGCTTTAATTGGCTGAAAATGATCTTGAAAAGCTGAAGAACGGGAACATTTTTAAGCCATTTTACCCACAATAGGGGTTGATTACATCGGAGATATATATATAGTTAAATAACACCAGAGCTTACTGGGGGAATTGGAAGTGAAATTATTGAATGAAAAACTGGGAGTAAAGTAGCTTTTTTACTTACTCTGCATCTTTTTTATCAGTACAGTTAGGTGGTCTGCAATAGATTAGAGATTTTTAACCTGGGAGGTCAAGTTTGAGAGCCACACTTAATGCCAAAGTGTCTGCTGAAATGTTTTGTACACCTTAAATATCCTCATCTAAAACTATATAAAAAAAAGAGCAATTAAGCTTAAACTGTGTCTTCTGTCATTTTTACATATTTATGAGACATAGGTGTTGATGGAATTCAAATTTACTGAAAATAAATTTAAGTTTACTGACTCTACTGAAGCTCTAATCTTGTTGGTAAAAAAATTATTTAAAAAAGTAATGCATGCGTTTTTTGGCTGATGTCTGCAACACATTTTAGGAGGAATGTAAATCTGGTGTTATTGAGCTGAAACAGGAAGTTTAACCCTGAGGGTAAAGATACGCAAGGGTTCCCAGATTGATTAACACAGAGAAAAGAACAACAATGTATCAAAATAAATGCATGTTCGAGAATGTGTCTTATTTTCATAGTAAAAACACATCTGCATAACCTGCTAATTAATACATCTGATCCCTGCACAGAATATAAAAAGTAAAGTGTTTTTTAAACAAAAAAGAGATGCACAAGATAAACATACAATAGAATAATCCTGCTGTGTACAGCAAGCCACAAAACTAAACAAGAGTAACATGAATCAACGACTTCTAAAACATCTCATAAATCTGATGTTTTATTCTAAATCACACACTGACAAATCTCTGTCTAGACAATCATTTATGATGCATCTGCTTGTAACTGCAGACAAAAGTCACTAAAACTCAAAATAGCTTTTATATCTGTAAGAGTTGAGGCAAGAAACACTCCTAACATATAGATAGCGTCAAACACTGAACATTACTTCATCCAAAACAACTAAAACTAACATTTTTTTCTGTTTTTAATTAGATAAGAATCGGTAATGGAAGTTGATGCTAACAGGTCATCCATCATATTCACTGGGAATAAACGTGGAGTCGCACTGACATATCATTCGTCTCGCACTCTGGATGTCTCAACCTGATCTACCCGTCTGTGTCCTTAATCTGACGCCCCTACCTGCCTCCACCGCTGGGTAAACAAGTGCCCTGGGCACAATTACAGTAATAAATCTCCCCCTCCTGCACAGTTTCTGTTTTCTTCCCACACAGTCTAATACGGTCTCCCTCTTTTTGAAGCCTTACCTCCAGCTCTCGCGCTCTCAGTCTTGATCTGTTCGCCAGCCGAAAAGTGAGCTGGCCTCATTTGCTTTTATCTTGCAGTTAACAACATTTCATTTAGCCCGAGCTCGGCTCCACCGGTGAATAGAAAACGCTCCGTTTTCCACGAGGGGCCACAGGTTCATGGAGGAAAAGTCACTTCTAAAAGCTGTTGGTTGTTCACGTTTTCTTGCAGCGGTGCAGACGTACAGCAGCTTATGAGAGCGTTTGTGTTGACGGACACTGAAAGATTAACATTATAAATCTGACTAAATTTGTATGGATGTGTTAGGAATTACATGTCTGCAGTTTGCAGGTGCAACCCCACTCTGCATTCAGAACGGCTTTAATTCTTCATTCGACAAGAGCTGAGAAAAAAATCCTGAGATTTTAATCTATGTTGATAATATAATAGTAATAATTATAAAATATTTTTTGCTGTGTTTCTGGCTCAAGGCCAATTGAAAACACCTTTGGATAGAGCATCCCCTAAAACAGAGGCGTCTCATTTTTATTTGGAGCTGTATCAAGATAATGAATGTTATCAAAGGGATTTCTACACATTAAACTGTTAAAATATGAATAAAGGAATCTCTGCATTCAATGAGAACTTCTTGAAGTTAAAAAATATTGAACATTTTTTCATACTAATGTAATTTGGCAGCATGTAGATTAAAAAACTGCTTTGATTTGAGTTATAAAACAATATTTACTGTCTTCTTGAAGGAACTGTCTGTTTATGGTCTAGACTCTATAGATCTATGCCAACATCTTATTGGGACTGTGAATCTGATTCAAAATGTTCAAGAAGTAAATTATTATTAGACTACCAGCAGTAGTACTAATAGTAGTGCTCTCAAATCTTTGGCACTGAAACATTTTAATTTAAGCGTAAGCATTTCTTGAGGTGAGACTGCTGTGATTTCAATACCTCACTCCACATTTTTTGGACTTACACTTGGATATTTGCAAGTGATGATCAGTAAGACATCCTTCAGGACCAGATGTGGTCAAATATATATATTTATTTATTCAGTTTTTGATACAGATGAAAGGCTGGACTCAGAGGAGGTGATGCTGGTCAGACTCTGTAAAGCTATAGGAGTGAAGAAACCCAAAAAGTACAGTCACTACCTTCACACGTTGGCTTACCAGCAAGAATACCAATAAAACCCATTAAAATTGAACTGTAAGAAAACGTGAGGGAGAAATCACTGGGTATGAACACTAATTGCAACTTTTATGCTGATTTGGCTCAAAAATGATAAACAGATAGGAATTCAGAAGCGCTTTCCAAATAGCTCCTAAAAACAAGCCACATTTACAAACCTGTAAGCAGTTTCAAGAGGAAGTCCAAGGTTGCATATAAATCAAAGGAGAAGTTGTCATGCTCAAGAATATTAAGGGATATAAAACTTGTTTTTTCATGCAAGTCTATTCAAACTGTTGGAGCCGATGGACGAGAAACGAACAAGACAGGATTTTAAAATATATTGAAGCTTCGTCGCTGCGACTTGTTCTCTGCAACTTTCACAGACAAGACAGTAAATCTCAGCTGACCAAACTCCTCACTCCCTCTCTTTTTTTTTTTTTTGGTCATTCATCTTTCTTTTTTTTTAGTCAGACCTTCATTTTGTCCGTCGCTTCTGTTCCTTTTTTTTTTCATTTACTCCACCGAATATTGAAATTGCAGCATATCTGCTTTACTTTAGAGAATGTTCAAAAAACAGTCATCTTCTTCTTCTTTCACTCTGCTGTCGTTAGATTGTTCATCTCACGGATACTGAGAGCCAGAAATTCGGCTGTCTTTGCTCACTGTGAGTGAAATGTAGTGCCGGGTATCATTGCATCTGAATAATTCATATCTGCTCTGCCTGTGTCCGTGTGTTTTAAATATTAGTCATAGACTTGAAATTATGAATCATTCATCAGAGGCGATTAAAGCCTGCAGTTAATTAACCCTTATCCTTTCATGGTTGTGGGGTGGGGTCAATGACCGATTCACGGCCTGACCTCTCAGACCACCTGCTCACTACCGTCACATCTTTCTGTTGAAATTTAACTATCTTTTAAGTTTCTCCGTGGTTATTTGCTTGACACAGCCATGCTGAAGCGGCTTTTTCCCTCCATTTTGAATCCCAAACAGTTTGTTTTGGTATACCTATGTATGACTTCCGAGGATATATCGCATTGTTCAGTTTAAAAGAGTGCACTGGGTATGTTAAATGTGTGTATGTGTGTATGAGTGTGAGTGTAAGTGTAATTGGCGTGACAAGACAAGATGTTGAGAATTCAGTGGTGCATGTCGTCAGAGCGCTTGAACGCTCCACGTATGGCCCGCAGAGAGGAGGACTGAAGGAGAAACAGAAGGGGGTAGAAGGATGTGAGGAGGAGTGAGGAGACACAGATATAGAAGAATACATGTGCTTTTTGTTCAAGATGCTGAAAACACTGTAGAGGTGTTATGTTAAGGCGAGCAGCTGCATGCGGTTGTTGGATTTTACAGTTCTGCAAAAGTAGTGAGCGTGTGAGATCAGATTAACCTTGTTACGTTCAGTTCAAAATGTCGATCACTTCCTAATTACAGATTTGTTCCTGTGGGTTTTGTTCATTTTGTTCTGTCAGCCTCCCTGGAGAATGTGTCTCTGCAGGAACACACAAAAATAAACGGCACACAGTCTATCTATCTATCTATCTGTCTGTCTGTCTGTCTGTCTGTCTGTCCGTCCGTCCGTCCGTCCGTCCGTCCGTCCGTCTACCAAGCTAGCTAACTAGGTAGCTATCTTCATTCGTTCAATAATTTCACTGAACTCTCACGCAGCTAAGCAAAGTGGGTAGTATCCACTAACTCACTCACTTTTTGGTTACCTAGCAACCACTCACTGAGTAGCTTGTGGTAACCTAGCAACAACCTTTTGAGTAACTGGCACAGCAGCAGTTTAAGGTTTCGCCACTGTGCCTCATAAACTGCTTAAAAATAATCATTTAAAAAAACAACGGTTTGCAGAGAAAACTGTGGATAAAACAGGAAATATTTAATCACCAGTCTGGTGATATTTCAGATATTTACAACTAGAGAATGAATCAATAATTATCAATATCAACTGACATGAAACGTTCCTGATAGGTTTTTCATGATATAATAAAGCATGTTCAGAGCTACAATTGCCACATGACTTTTTGACAGGAAACTTCTCGTCATTTTTGAAGAACCTGTGTTTTATTTCTATTAGAAAGATGAGACTTGTGAATTTCTTCACAAGTCTCCATCCAGTGTCTCCATCTAATCTGATGATGGATGAAGAACTGCAAAGAAGAACTGGTGAAAATAGGTGGCATCATAGTTAAAAAGACTTGAGGCTGGATCAACAGTGAGAAAACGCTGTGAACATAAAATAAATTGAATTTATTGGTTCTCTATTTTTAATAAATTAACAAAAATCTCAAGCATGTTTCCACATTATCATAATTGGGTATCTGTGTTTTGAATTTTGAGGACAGAGATTCACTTCAATTTAGAATAAGGCTATAACAAAAATGTGGGTGGGGGGAGAAACAAGTGCAGTGATTACCGTCTGAATGCATTGTACTGTATTGTACTGACAGACTTCGAAGGTTTCAGATGAAAAGCAAAAATGCAGGAACTGCCTTTATTTACTTATTACAAATAACTTAAGTTGCAGAGTAATTTGAGTTTATTTTTCAGGTTTTTGCTGATATTTTGTGGCAACAAACCCTTTACAAATATTAAAACTGAGGGTTGATGTGTTCTTGACACCACATTAAGCTGTATTTTATTTTGAAAAGAGCAGAAAGCAGTGATCTGACCTGTTCGTTATATTGTAGCATATCCTGCTCTTCCATGCAGCCTATTGTGAGACAGAATAGTACTTAGCTTTCACCTGCTCTATCACCAGAGCTTATAACAAGGCCCTCCAACATTATTCGCCCTTAGCGTTCCTTTGTAAAGGTAGGTCAGTGATTCTTTGGGCAGTATTTCACAGACAGAACCTAAGAGTGATGAGACCGTCGTGCGTGTGTGTGTGTGCGTGTGTGTAAGTGTGGCATGTGGTGGTAGGGGAGTGACAGGCAGTGACGGTGGGTACACAGCGTAACCTTTAGAGTGGAGCCACAAGAGCATGACGGCCAGACTCCAAGGTAACAGAGAGACAGACAGGAAGAGGTGTTGTGGGGGTTGTTGTGGGGTGAAAGAGAGAGCTGACAGGTGAGAGAGGAAGAAACTTCAGTGTCTGTGTAATCTGCCTTTTGGTCAGATTGCTTTGCTGTGCGTCGCTAAAAGACTCTAGATATCCTTGGAAGCTGTGAGAACAAAGAGAAAGTTAGAGGATTTAGAAAATATGCTTATGTGGCTTTTTCTGACGGGGAATTCGGCCTTTCTGAATGAGTCGACTTTACAGCATTTTGCTCTCAACTCAAAGGTGAAAACAGATCTATGTCAAAGGAAGCAAGCATGCAACTAATTATACAGCACAATATTAACGTGAAAGCAACCTGAAAACTTACACTAATAGATAATAAATGGATAACTCAAAAAATAGTCATGTGCAAAAGAATAGTTTTGAATTGCCTGATTGAAAAAAAACATCAGATCTGCATGTTTTCAAGGGCTGGTGAACTTCAGTCACCACTGTAAAGTTCGCAAAGATATGCTGAATCATAATTAAACATGTCTTTATTTCCCCTCAAATCTCCACTAATTAAATGATATGCAAATGTAAATTAAATGTTGGATTTTATATCTTTTTTTTTTATTAATCAAATACAAGTTTATTTCAGTCTTTTAAGCACATCTTCAGAGGTGCTGGATCAGGACTGGTCATTTTTCAGCCTGACCAGAACCTTGAAAAATTATGACATCATTTTCATTTCCTAAAATGCTTAAAAGAGAGGGGAATGTGTCTCTTTAAACTTCTGCTTTTAAAGAAAGTGATAATAAAATTATTTTTAAGAAAATGTTGAATGTCAGTGAAGAAAATGGTTGGGTGTCCTTTGTGTAAAAATCTATTTTCAGCTGAGCATGATCTACTTTATGACTGTTCTCTGCAACTCTGTGGCAACGTTTGGTCCAATAAATGTCTCTGTGTTCGTGGGGGATTTCCCAGAAGAAGCTAACATAATTGCTATTTAATCACTGTAAGTTGTGGAAGAATTTATTTGACCAAACATCCTCAGTGTGAAGAAGAACATGGTGTATTTTCCTACTCTTTCATCAGGCTCACACGTAGCAGCTCCGCGTTTTCCTGACAGATTTTACTCGTTAGACTCCACTTCTTGTTGATCAAAGCTTGGTGAGTAATTTGTGGATATAAAAAAAAACAAAAGACAGGCAGATGTAGCAGTGAATTTTTATGCTTCCACTAGTTCAGTGAGCTTTTCTGTCATTACTGCCAAAGATCCTGTTCTACCACAAACCACACGCCGTTCTACATACAAAGGACATGTTGATGCTGAGGCTGCATATTTGAAAAACGTGTAATGACAATGGTTGCTGTTACAGTAATGATATCACTTGCAATAAATAAATAAATATTAATGTCTTTCTATTTTTCATAAACAACAAAAATAGATCCCATGATAAGTAGTCGATCCTTCTACTGAAAAAACTCAAACACATTTCCTTCTCAATGAATTGTCATTGAAAAGTGTCATGTTATTTTAGCTTCAAACAGTTTTTTTTTTCATAATGACCTTATCAGCTTGAGCCTCTTTACCTTCTAAAACATTTTCATACTTCATTAAACAAGTGTCACCTAACATATTACAGAGCTAGAGAGCCTAAATGCATGTTAAAAGCAACATAACGTGTCCAAAGGTCTTCATTTGGGAGGCAAAAGAAGCCATCCCCAACATGAAGTATGGGAGCGGCAGTATTATGATGTGTGAGTGTATTTTTGCAGGGTGAACTGGTGTACTTCACAAAATAAATGGCATAATGAGGCATGTGAAAATACTGAACCAACATCTGGAGACATCAGCCAAGAAGTTAGAGCTCAAGCAAAGACGGATCCTACAAAAGGACAATGACTCTAAGAAAACTTCTAGATTAGTTAAAGTTTTGCTTTATGACAAGGAAGTAAACATAAATTTCTGATATAATTTTTATAAAAAAGAAAAAAAGGTTTGGGAAGTACTGAGAAAGTGTGTGTGTGCAAGGAAGGTGGCCTTGACAGGTCGCTGCTGAAAAAGAGAATTTGTTCTCAAAAAACTGACCTGATAAAGTAAAAGTTAAATCACAATATAAACCCGGCTCAATTACGTAATTTCTAGCAAGAGAAATGGTCTACAATTACAGCAAACTGTAGTGAGTGAGATGATTGTGAAAGGAAATATAAAACATTTCTTCCAAGTCATACTGCTTTGGGACAACATCAGATTTGTAAACAAATGTCTAGTTTCTACTGTCTGCATCTTCTAACAAAATTTCAGTGACAGCTGTTACATTTAATTGTAGGTCCGTGACTGAAGTTGTTTTTAACGGTGAAAAGTTTTGAGTTGCATTTGACATTTATGCATTTATGATAGTATGTAGTTTTTTTTGGGTACAATCCAGAGAACAAGCAGACATGAATGAACAAATTAGCAGCACTGCTATTAAAAACATTATTTATTTATCTAGCCCATGTTTAACCATAATCAGACACAGTATGCATTCATAAGGGCCTGCACACACACACACACATGCACACGCCCACGCGCGCACACACACGCACTCAGCCACACTTGCTGTTTAGACCAGGGCCTGTGACTATGACAAGCCCTGCTGTCTGCCTCAGTCCTCTCCCAGGCTTTAGGAGAGCATGGAGAGGAATGCTAAAGAAACCGGGAGAAGCCAAGCATACAGTTCCACCGTGGTGGGGGGAGCAGAGACTGGAAGCAAAGGAGGAGGGGTGGATGCTGCTTACCACACCACAAAACTCTCCATCTTTCTTTCCCCTCCCTTCTACTAGCATCTTCTCAGTCTGTGGAGACCCCCATGTGTGTCAGCCAAGCAGCAGAGCATCCCTTCTGTCTATTTTGCCAATTTTCGTTGTTGCTTCTGCTCTCTGTCTCCCTACTCTGCTCTCTCTTACAGTCCCTTTTTCGTTCTTGTTGATTTCCAAGCAGGTTTTGTTTCATTATCAGCAGCAAAAAAGGGAGCGGGGGGGGTTAAAAATGGTCAAAATGATGACATATAAATAAGTAAAAACTAAAACTAATTGAGGAGGCTACATGCTGGTTGTTGGTTATGCAATGAGCGGCCGAATGTGAAGGAAAAATAATAAATGGTTGCAGAGAGACATCTCTGTGTGACGTTTAGTTTTCTGTGCAACTTCTCCACTGCAGGTGTCAGCTGAAGAAGGAAGCTCGGAGGCAGAGACACGCACGAAGAAGGCAATTACTGTTGTGTGGCGTTTTGTTTTGTTTGTGGAAGCAGCATTGTGTGGCTCTCTGCTAATGAGGCCCAGCAAGCTCGTCCATAATGAATTGGTAAAGCAGGAAAAGAAAAAAAAAAAAAAAAAGGTGACTTGGGGAGACCGTCTCACCAGAGGCTGTTGACATTCTCGCTGATAGGCCCCCAGGATGAATATGGTGTCACTGCACAGCTTTGTATTGATCTTGCTACAAACACCCATTCTTTCACCTCTCCATGTCTACCTTGTAACTGCTTTATCTCCTCCATGTTAACACGGTTGGAGTCATATTTTATTTTCAAAGGGATTGAACATTCAGCCTTCAAAACTAAATTGTGAATACGTTGTATCTGTAATCTTTCAACAAGATTTGGACTGATGCGAGGACTTCAATTCAGTTTATTAATATGGCAGCAATTCACAACAAATGTCGTCTCAAGGCATTTTACAACACAGTTGTTTTAATTCAATCACACTTACATTACAGTTCATCCTAAATATCTAACAGTGCAGTACGCACAATTAATTATTCAGTTGTTTAAAAAGAAAACGATGATGGTGACCAAAATATACAGCCTCATATAATTATAATCCATAATATTTGCAAAACTTGTTCTGATTCATCCACATTGGATATTTTTTTAGCATGAGCAGCTGGTTTAAGGTTGTGATGACTTTGACTAGACCATTCTAAGTGTAACCAGGTTCTGCTTCACTCCAATGTACCAGGCTGACCCAAGTAGCCCCTCGACTGTGTTGTGTAGTTTTTTAATGAAGACAAGGAGTTTCTGGGTGATCATGCAGTTTATTTCCTGAATGAGAACTTATCGGGGTTCCAGTCACTACAACAGAGCGTTATGTTAGCTTCTAACTTTGTCAGGAATGGTGGGTGGAAGTGGTGTGGAGAATGACGCCGAGACCCAGGTAAGATGATGAATATGATTTAATGATATAATGCTCGGTAATTGTCCAGGACAGGCAGCACGGCAGGAAACAAGCACACGGCTAAATGCCGGTAGCAACTGACTTGAAGGACATCAGATGAGCGAACACAAACCAGGACTTAGCAGTTCTACTGGCACGTGACGACAAACGCAGACAACGTTAGACAATTGACAAGGATCCGACGAAGAACACAGACAACAGGTGAGACTAAATACACACGGGGTAATTAAGGGAACGAGACACACCTGGGAGACAATCAACGGGGAAGACACAGAGACAGGACTCACAGGATCACACAGAAAAACTCAAAAATAAACACACAGAAACACAGATCATGACAAACTTTAGCACAGAGTGTTTTATAGCATTAAAGAAACTAAAAGTGCAACAATTGGTGCCAGGCGCACATCTAGTAAATATTAATTACACTCTATTTATCTAAGTTGCCGTAATAAAAATTATGTTTTATTAACACTTTTCTACATTGTGTGCTGAATGAAGAATGCAACTCACCTCTGGAGCTTTCACAGACTGGCAGGCACTGAATACAGGAGCCAGCAACGTATAACCAGCCACACCGAGAGGGGGCGCTATTTCCCCATTGCACTGATACATATAAACCAAGTGGGATTCTACAACCTAAACAGTGTTACATAAGCCATTCATGTGAATGTGATTTTTTTTTGGAGAATGTTTTTGTTGTTGTTTTTTTGGGGGGGGGGGCGGAGGGGGGCTAATATACATATAGCATTACGGTCCACACTTCACTCCAGTAGATGGCATGCACATCAATACGTTGCTTGCCAAATGCCATAAAGAAGAAGCCGAACAACGATAAAATGTTTGTTCTGACTACACATGGCGTCCCGACTCACAATATGTTATGAGGACCTACTGAATAAGACATTAGTGTAATTTTTGACTACTTTTGGCAGGTTGTCCACTTCTATGAAGGTTCAGCAGCGGATACTCTTACTGTGGTTAGTTGGAACCCCAAATCCTTAAAAAATGTCTTTGTAGTGATGTCACTGGTTTGTTTCTAATCTGTTCCTATTTTTTGTTTTTCATCAGAGTCCGATCTTTTAGTTTACTTCATTCTGTCAAACTGGCTCTATTTAAGTGACTTCTTCATATTGACAGTCTGACAGTAACCGGAACTGGATGTAACTGGTCAATCAATTACAGTATTGGGCGGGACCAGGGAGAAGGAGACTCAAGATGGGCGACAAATATATTTTTATGAATAGAGACTGATTTGGGTTTGAAACTATAGTTTTTTCAAAATACTTTGTAAAAAATTAGTTTGTAACCAACCCATGTCTGATGTAAAATGTTCTTGATCCAAACATTTTTATTATAACCAGTTATATTTCCCAGTTTGCAGCCGACCTCCACCAAGATTTCCCATCCAGAGGAGGAAGGATTTTAGTAGGATCTCATGTAATGGGTGACCATCCTAAATACACACTCACCTGTCCTGGTAGATTTCTGTGTGTATGTGTGTGTGAGAGATGATGTGTGTTTTGGGATGGTGGGTGTGTCTGCACTGAGGGTAGAATGGGAATTATTACCACCCTCACTTTGGTGTCCAAACGAAGCCCCTCACATTCCTCCTGACTAACACCTCCCCAGGGGGACGGGATCAGACTGTCTGCAGGAGGAATGAATCTTTCGGTGGTAGATATATATGTGTGTGTGTGCGTGTGTGTGGCCTTTTATTCGATACAGTTTAAGGACCATTTTTCCAACAAATACTATGTTGTGAGGACCGACTGCTGTGTATGGGGCCCAAAGCCTAGGTCCCATCACACGAGGTGCGGTTCTGGGTTAGGGTTCACTGCAAAAACACAAAATCTTATTAGCTATTTTTGGTCTATTTCTAGTGCAAATATGTCAGTACACTTGAAATAAGACAAAACTATGCCACAAGCAACTTTCCAGGAAGAAATAGGAACTTGTTTTAAGTTAATAATTCCTTAATATTGATTTTAGAAAAGTACTGGCAGATTATTTGACTTAACAAGACATGTTTCCCATTTTATAAATTAAATAATCTCCCAGTGAAACTTGTACTTTTTCATCAATATCAAGGAATTAATGATGAAAAGGACAATATTTTAACTAGAAACTAGACCAAACATTCTTGGTGTGATTTTGTGTTTTTGCATTGACGTAGGGTTAGGCATGTACTGGTTAGATTTAGGGTCAGAGTTAGGGTAGAAATGAATTGAAGTCAATGGAAAGTCCTTGTGAAGATAGGAAGAAACACTGTGTGTGTGAAAGAAAGAAACCAACAGCCATGTTAAAAGGTTCAGGTTAGCATGGGCCAAAAAACCAAAGAGCACTGATGACTCCTCTTCCATTACATCTCTTTTGCTCCTCTTTGTCGTTTTCCATCTTCATTCTGAATACAGCCTCATCTCTCCACTCTTTCAGTGCAACATCTGACTCTTAATAGCCTCTGTCAGTGCTTGCAGTGTTTTTTTTTTTCTGTCTGCTTTTTTAAAAAGGTGAATACTTTTAGCATCCTGCTTTTGTCTCTGTAGCTGCCCGTTTTTGACACTTTCTCCTGGCGCTTTATAAACCCTCTCTCCCTCCTTGCATCCCGTCTTCCCACCACTGCAGAGATGGTGACCAAAATATACAACCTTATTTAAAAAAGCACACTTGTATGCTTCCCTCCAGCCATTTAGCTTTTCTCTTGTTTCATGCTTCTTTTCAATTCCCCTCCTCTTCCTTTTATTTGTATCCAGTTGGCAGGAGCGTGGACGTGAGATGCATTCTGCTCCTTGTTTTAATCTGCATGTCTCCTCTTATCATGCTCCTTCTCCATCTTCTGATGGATAGAAAAGGGGCTTAGACATATTTAGGTCTAATTTTAGACAGGTCCTGCTGTTATCCCCTGTCTACACCGAACAGGTTTGTGAATGACAGACCCCTCTGACTTGCACGTCCCTCCTGGGTGAGACAAAGGAGATCCCAGTAGAGCACAGTGGACCGTGTCTGTTTCCATCCCCCCTCCAAACCGGTCAGCCGCTGACTAAACAGCCATCCCCACTGGTATCGCTGGTGACCCCTTCAGTCATCTCTCATCAGCGGGATTGACGGCTGCCAATCAAACGTCTGTGACATGGGAGGGGTGCGTCTGACAACAGTCGCTGTTTGTGCGTCTTTAATATCAAAGCTGTCCAAACTAAAGTGTGCTTATCGATCCAAGCTTTCAGGAGTTTAGCTTTGTAGTTTTGTTCATTTAAAACTGGATTCTTTGCTGTCTTAAGGAGTCAAACAAATAGCTTTAATGGTTTTCAGGGTGCAGCCAAAGAGCCGCATATTTTTCGAATTGTCTGTTTGTTCATTGTTTTGTTTTGTTTGTGTGGGAGCAACATCCATTGTTTATCTGCATTGTTATTCTTAACTGGCTCCAAACCTCTAATGGCTAAGCGTTCGGACAATGTCTCTCCATGTTCAGCAGCTTATAGTCAGACCTAAAGGTTTATTTAGCAAAGGCACAAACACAGTAATGCTTAATTTCAGATGCAATATTTTTTCTGCTGTAGAGTTGTTCTTTTTTCAATTGACTAGGATTGTTGCCAGGATAGTGTGGGACGACATGTCGACACGCTGCATATCTGTTGTTTTTTAACATGCATGTTGATAAAAGAACGACGTGACTGCTTTTAAGGCCTGAATTTTGACTTCTAATTGAAGATTTATGAGGAGGAGAGTCAAACCGTCATTTGGTAGCTTCTAATAATTATGAACAGGTGATTTCTACTTGGTCACAATATTTAGAGCAATGGAGTTCTGGACTGATTGAATGACATCTGTGTTATGCGTTTTGCAAAAGGATGATCGATCCAAATGAATACATTTGCAAGACTTCTGCTGTGCTGAGATGATGAGGTTGATGACAGCTGAGTACATCCCAGTTTCCTTCAGCAAAGCATCAAGAAAAACTACAGTTTGCCTCAAGCCGAAATGCAGCAAACATGTGGGAGAAGGTCCTCTGGTTATCTTGAGATCCAAGTTTAACTCGGTCTACATCCTACACTTTATCCTGGACACCATCTGCACTGCGAAACCAAACATTTGTGTATAAAGATGTACAAAGCTGGGTGAGATATACCCTATAATATCTGAATAATGCTTTTCTTTTTTTCCTTCTAACAAAATTAGTGACGTAAACTGAATGGCTCTTCATTTACGTCACTGAATGAGAGAAGTTATAGAATAAAAATAAATTGCTTAACTTCCTAATAAATGAGGATGACTTGTTCACTAATTCTATAAATAAAAGGTAAAATAAAACAACTATAATGTAAAACAGCACAGAAGTGTCGAGTAGAACAAGTCTAAAAAATATCAAAAACTTTTGCTGTTTCCCCATTAGAACAATCCAACATGCAGCATGTCTTACTTTACATGGATTACTTACAAATACCGACGCAATCCTCCTGTCTAACCTGAAGTTTGAGCACAGCTGTAACTGCAAAGGAAAACTAGAATCCATCTAAATCCATCTAAATATAAAGTGTCTCTAAAAGAAAAAAGAATAACATTGTTTTCAACATCCCCTATAAATTTGGTAAAGTTTGCATAAAGAGACTGCGTTTCCCGGTAAACCGAGTCATCTTAACAATACATCATTGCATGTAATGAAAATCTTATCTCAAGTCAGCACAATTAAGACTGTGATTTATTTGACTGCAAATTAACATATCAATAAGCCTTATAGGAAATGTCTCATTAATTAGTCATCCCTTAATTGGCCCTGAATGTCATTAGCACGCCTTGTGTGTTAACCAGGCGTTCATTAATAATATCGCAGCCGATCTGAAGGGCCAGGCTGGGATTGGTTGAAGAGCCATCCCTCTTTTCAGCTGTTGCATGGAGCAAAACGGCACTAGCGCCCGTGCACAGGTTGCTTCTGCTTTGACCAATGGTGCTTGGCATTGATGGGGTGGGCTGGGGGGCGAGAGGACAGGGTTTGGACCTCCCACTGGTCTTGATGAAGACAAATGAGCTAACAAGACATGACGGAATTGCTTTTGCAAAGAAGAGGAGCTGAATGCAGTGATATTGTGTAGAGGGGGGCGAAAGGGAGCAGGTTGATTTATTGTTGCAGCAGCAGATAGCTGCCGCTTATGCTTCTCCCTCATACTTATCCAACAAGGGTCCCCAATGGTCTATAATTACAGCCTCCAGCCCATTAGGGAGGTGCATAAGTGTGAAACAAATGTGAATAAAGGTCAGGTATAAGTATAGAAATTTAAAAAGAAATGAAATACAGAAGAGAAGAAAGGAAGTAAGGATGACAAATGACAGAATAAAAGGGAAATCCTAACAGGTAAAAGAAGGGTTAAACACGTGTTAAATGCATTGGCCTCACGCTTTGTGGAGTGAAAAAAAAAATCCACCAAATAGGAGGAAGCAAACTACGAACAAAAAAAAACAAAACAAAGAAGTTTGTGCAGCACTGTGGGGGGCAAAGGTTATAAATATGTCTGCTTTAAACTGAAAATGAGTAATCCTTGTGAGTCATACTACACTCGCCTGCACCAGCGAGTGGACAGATAGCTGTGCAGGTATCCGTTCTCCGCAGGAAAATAATTGAATGATTTTGGAGACACACACAAGAGCGGGGGACGGGAGAGCCCGGGCAGCTCACCCCTCGTAATTCATCACTGTATTGCTGCTCGCCCTCTGAAATATCAGCCTATTAAAACATTCATTGAGCTGATTAAACTGCAATAAAATCTAACAAAATTTCCACTGATACATTCAGTACATGATTTATTAGGCCTGAGCTCGGCGCACATGTCTCACAATCACTGATAAAGAGCCCAAGGAAGGGAAAGATCAGATACTGCTGCCACCTTTTGGCCGACTGCTATTACTCTATATGACTTAAGGACATAAAGTAAGAGAAGAACAAAACAATCTATCTCAAAATTGACTTCATAGGATTCACCTCTTGTCAGTGGCAAGAGGCCACCTTTAACCAGTGTGTGTTTATTTATTTATAAGTTTTATATATAAGTGTTAGCTGCAGTTACTGGCACATCTGATGAAGAAGTATAAACATCCGTTGCAGTATCATAGTTTCCCATGCTAAGAAGGCAGAGGTGGCAAAGTCTTTGGTACCTCTAACAACCACTTTAAAATAAATGGGGCTGAATTATGTCTTTCATTAATTATACTTTACTTTTTTAAATTGATCAAAACTTCTAGGAACCATGAGTTTCTGTCTCCTAGGGTATAAATACAACATTCCTGTTTCTTTTAGCCAGTGGCCATTAAGCTTAACAAAAGTCCACTGCAGGATTTTCATATTTGATACATATATAGCATATGGATGTGTGTGGGAAGCAGGGACTTCTAATATATATGGACAGCTGCCCAGGGTGGCATTATAGAAGGGGAGCACAAGCACCAGACAAAAATATGTAACCATTCTGTCAGCTGTGACTTGGACAAGTTTTCTGTTGCTTTTGTGAATGCACAGTCAATGGGGATTTAGCGCCCCCATGTGTTCAGTAGACGCCCCTCTCTGCAGCTGCTAACAGGTGTGAAACTGCTTGTGCCTTTATTCCCACCCCAGAAACCCAGACGATTTCCTGCACTTTGATTGGTTGGAGCAGAAGGTGAGGATTCAGACAAGGACCACCATTTTGTTAGATGGTTATTATTGTGAGGAATGAACGCAGGTGAAACAGTTCAAAGGTAAAAAATGTAAGGTGCCTCATTTTGTAAATAACCAGAGTTAAAGATAAACACCAACTTACAGGCCAGAGGATGCAAAGACATGAGTTGAACAAACTTGTAAATGTCAGAGCAACATTTGTGGGCAAACCTTTGACATCCGCTTCGTAACTTTGCGTCTCTTTTAAAGCACCTGCTTCAATTACGCACACAACATGATCTGATTACGAACTGAGTAATTCAGGTAATTGGTGAAAGGTCAGACTGCAGTCAGATCCAGTCTGCGTCTCACTGCATTAGCTGAAGGTGGAAGTGTTTTGTGTTGAACTGTTGTTTTATTGATCCATATGGTTTATTACAGGCCACCCGAGTGTTAACAGTCTCCAGAAAGACAGGAGCGGGGATTACCTGGAAATGGTGCTATCGATTGGTGTGCTTTGCCTCAGGAGAGAGCTACATGCCACTCAGCAGCCCCAGAGACTCACAAATTTCTTTCAAAAAAGATGGTGCAGAAAGAGGTAACAGCACAAATGCCACCTGAGTCGTGTGGATCTGATGAATTCCCTTTTGTATTCAGTGATGTGTCCGTTTTTAGAAGCCATTTTTCTGCTTCAGCCTCGTCTGATTTGCAGTGTCTGTTTAGTCGGGAGAGATTCACCAAGTTGATGAGTCACTGCAAAATAAAACCTGTTGAGTGAAATTCGTCATATTTACTGAATGTGTCTGTGTTTGAATACATTCAGAGTCAAGCTGCCTGCGCTTCACAGTCGTAATCTCAATCTGTTCTGGTATGACAGTCACGCTGGTGTCACATTGCAACGTAACTCCCAGTCTGCAGACTGCAGAGTCGCCTCGGCGAATTGAACGCAAACACTGACACCGTATTATAATACCACTGTACTTAACTAAAGCCCCTCAAGACAGACTGTAAACAATTTCATTGTTGTTTTTTTCAATCTTGCAAATAAAAACAGATTAATACAGGTATTATCTTCTGGGTAACACTTTATTTGAAGGGGTGTGCATAAGACTGACATGACACTGTCATAAACATGACATAACATCTGTCATGAACATAAAGAAGTCTTTATGAATGTTTATGACAGATGTCATCAAGTGTCATTTGGTAAATAATGACACTTTTAACGCAAAGTGGCTCTAAAAGTTATATTAAAAGTCCATTAAAAGTGCCAACTTTGCATGATTTTGTAAATTATGATAATTTAATGCAAAGTTGGCATTTTTAATGGACTTTTAATACGACTTGTAGAGCAACTTTGCATTAAAAGTGTCTTTATTTACCGAATAACACTTCATGACAACTGTCATAAACATTCATAAAGACTTCTTTATGTTCATGACAGGTGTTATGTCGTTTTTATGACGGTGTTATGTGAGTCTTATGCACACCCCTTCAAATAAAGTGTTACCATCTTCTGTTTCTTATAAATTGTTGATAAAGTGCAATTCCTGAAGCATTTGGAGCAACTTTATCTCTGTTCATTAAGTTTTCACCTTTTTAACTTTTTTAACTCAAGCAAACCTGACAGTTAAACATGGAGCTGCTTCGCCCTCAGATGGTTGCAGACCGTACTGTGGGCTGTTTTTGCGTACTGAGCATGCTTTACTGATGAGCGCCGTTACTCCACAGTATAGAAGCGATATGAGCTATTAATACAGATCTGATCCACAATAGTTTTTCTGCAAGAAAGGCACTGAGAGGATGTGGCAATTCGATGTTCCTGCAACCCTGCAGATACTCTGCTTTGCGTTGTTCTTGTGTCTACTGCGATGGTTCAGAATCAAAGGTCATGGTAAGTAATTGGTGTAAATATACGTATTTCATGTGTTTTATGTTTGTTTCAGTCTATTTATGTTTGAATGTCAGTGAAGGATTTGTCAGCTCGTTCAAATTTATTCTTCAAAAGACAAAAACTAGAGACAGGTCAAACTTTCTGTTTCTGTTTACTTACATAATACATAGTAAAGCATGGTACATGTTAGCATGTTCAGTTACAGGAATGACTGTGCAGTTTCATAGTAATGGTGGTGAGGAGGAGGAGTCACTGTGAGTTTTATAGATAGTCGCTGTATCTATTTGCAGTCGGGACGGGTCACGTGCCTGAAGCAGGCGAGACACAGACGTCCTCCGTAGTCTCACTGATTTTGAGCAGCCTGATTGTAATTGATACATTGCCTTGCATTACTGTTCAAACTCCTTTAACTTTTTCATATCTTTTCATAAACAGAAATCTAAAGGAATTTTACGTGACAGATTAACACAGAGAGGTTCATAACTTATAAAACAGTAGGGATACATTGTTTGTAATTTTTTTTTTATGACTAAAAATCTCAAAGCTATAAATCTTTTGGCCAATGTTCTTCAGAAAGTAACTTAAGTAGAATCAGGCCGCACAGAAAGCAACCAGAGATTTTCACTTGCAAATTACAGACTTTGTGTGTAGGAGCCATCAATGTCAAATATCCATCGCCCTTGTTGTGACCTAGCCCTAGCTACCAAAGTGAACTCAAGGGAAGACTTTTTTTTCTGATGAGGCTAAACAAAACAAACACATTTCCATCTGGTTTTTGCTTTCACACAAAATCTAAAGCAGCCAACCTTCCACCATCTGTTTCTATCAAGATACGACCAGTGGGAGTAGGCACGTCTGTAATGTACAGATATGGGATTTTACTCACTGAAGGGGAAATGTTTCCAATAAACAAAGTGGATAAAAGAGGAGAAATATACTGGAGCAATTTGTCATTTGTAGAGAAGGTTTATCATGTGAGATGACTTTACAGCAAAATGTGAAGATTCCTTTGCGGCCCGAGTTCAATTGTTTCATTCTACCTGTCCAGGTGGAGATGACTCTGCAGCTGAACGTGTAGGTGAGAGATACTCGGGTTGTGATTCAGGAGGCAGTGCTGGTAAGAAAGAAAGACTTTCAGTTTTGTTATGAAACGTGTAGATGAGTGCCTGCTAACAGCAGTTAAACTTTGGAGAGTACACAGACAACACAGGCAACACAGACAATCATCACTGATGAAAAATTAATCGACATGTTTTGCGTTGTAAGAAGAATTGAAATCCCTTTAACTTTTCCACATTTTGTCACATTGCAGCCATATTTAAATATCTTGCAGAGCACAGTTCTGTCATTTGAAAATGGAAGGACGGTGGCACAAATGCAAACCTACCGACACTCGGCTGTCTACCTGAACCGATAGGCTGAGCAAAGCAAGGGGAGCATTAATCCGAAAAGCAGCCAAGAGGTAATTGTGGAGGACCTGCAGAAGTCCACGGCTCCACAGGGAGAAATCTGTTGACACTGACAGCACAACTATGTGCGCTCCACAAATTTGATCTTTATGGCAGAGTGACAAGAAGAAAATCATTACTGAAAGAAACCATCAGCAGAACTTTTTGTAGTTTGCAAACAAACACACGGAAGAAAGTTCTTTTATCAGATGAGACCACGCTTCTTGTCTTTCTTGCAAAATGTCAGCTGTGAAGGAAACTAAGACCCTGAAAACATCTGCAGTAAAATGTGGCGGTGTCACCATGCCACCTGCTTTCTTTCTGGCGGAGCAAAGAAGTTTATAAGAGTTGATGGGAAGATGAATGGAGCAAAACGCAAGATTGTCCTGGAAGAAAATAAATTTATATGCAGCAAAAGACTTGAAACAAGGCAGAGGTTCACTTTCCATCAGGACAACAACACTAAACATTCAGCTAAATGACTTAGATAAATGGAGTTTCATGTGTTAGACAGACCCAGTCAGAATAAGTAGATGGTGTCCATCAAATATGACTTAGCTTGATGTATTTTGGTTAAAAGAAAAAATCAGCCTTCAAATGTGCAAAGACTGCAGAGACATAAACCTCTTAAAAGATGTTGTAGCAGTAATTACACCAAGAGGTAGTTCTACAATGGGTAGTGTATCAATGCCAAGTATATTTTATGCTTTATTTTTTAAAAAAAGTAATTATTATCATTTTTTTTATGTAATGTGACAAATAAAAAAAGGCTTATTGGGTATAAATCCTTTTGCAAAGCACAAATAGTGGTTTAAAATGATCTTTAGGATTGTTGATGTAGACAATATGTAATTAAATCTTAAAAACATAAACTGGACAACCATCAAGGCATCTGCAACTGTAGATTTTAAGACAAGTTTATAAAATCAAGAAACTGAGCTTTACTGGTCTGGAGCTCATTACAGCGTCTTGCTCTATCAGTAGCACTTACACATCATCTTTTATCTGGGATCTCTGAATTTTAATTATCCATTTGCAATCAAGCTCTTTAACAAATGTGCGTTTTAAAATGCATCTTCTGATTAGTGAAATTTCTGGAAAAAGGTATGAAATTTCATCCATATTCAAGCCTCATCTGGAAGAAAAAGCTGTAGATTTATGAAGTCTGAAGACTAAAATCTGTTTTATGTTTTAGGAAAACATGGAACAAATCAGCCAACTTCCTTTAGACCTACACATTAAACAACTGTGCATTTCTCTTGGTGTCTATTTTTTTATGAAATAATGTTGATAAATAATCTTAAAAATCCTGGAAATACTCACTATTTTAGCTTTTAGTAGAAAAAGTTCCTGTCAGCATTAACGGGAATTAAAGGAAAACTAAATTGGTGTAAAATGGCCATAAGTTATTTTGCAAAGTATGGATGATATAAAATAAATGATAACGGCAAAAAAAAAATTTTACATGGCCGTTAAAAAAATTTGCCAGTTTTCATAGCAAACTATGAAAATAGTTTTTGTGCCAGTTTTGCATGATTACTTGCAAAACTGGCAAGTAATCATGCAAATCACTTTCCAGTTGATGTGATTACTTCACATCAATTACTTCACATTGATGTGAAATAATGTGAATTTACTTCACATCACATTGTGAAGTAAATTAAATTAAATAATGAAAAATAATACAATAAACATATAAATAAAAAGAAATATAACATTACATATGAAAATGAAATATACATTTATTACCAATTTGGGCCATTTGACTGGTACTGCTGATCAAAACAAAAATAACTCTTAGCAACCTCCTGCTGATAGATAATACTCACTGAAGTCTCACAGCCATATGTCCTTACAGCACACCATGTAAAGAATATAGAAAACCTGTTTTCAAAGGAGTAGGTACAAAATGTCCACAAGATAGGCCTGACCTAACACACTGTGAGTGCGAAGAGTCACATTTTTCATACTCTAAAACGTTGAGTGTAAATTCAAAGTACTACGAGGTTTAAAGCCAAAATGACCAATTAAAGAAAATACAAGCGGATACTCTACCATTGAAAAAATACGGCTGGTTTTACGGTTTAATTTCTGAAAGGCAAATATTTTTAATAACAAGCATGTCAAAAATGATAAGATAAAAACTAAAAGATAAAAAAGTTTTAGTTTAACATGAAAGGGTGAGGGTATTAAATATTTCTAACTAGCTGTGTGTACAGTACTGCATGTGTGTGTGTTTGTGTCTAAATCCGTCACAACTATGTGTGCCTACATAGCTGCCAATAGAGTAGTTAAGCTGGGTACTTTTGCAACTGCGCTCACTTTTCATACCAGGCAGACTGGGTTACTGCAGAGGCACCTTGAGCTCCTCAGACTCCAGCAGGGCAGCAGAGATTTTTAAACTCAGGGCCTCTTTCTGTCAGCCAGCTTCAGTCCCAGGACCACAACCAGGAGCAAGACCAGAACCAGAACCATGGCGCAACCCGTTAAAACCGACCCCACTAAGATGGGTGAGGGTCGGGCGATTGCTGTGC
Source organism: Poecilia reticulata (assembly GCF_904066995.2). NCBI lineage: Eukaryota > Metazoa > Chordata > Actinopteri > Cyprinodontiformes > Poeciliidae > Poecilia > Poecilia reticulata. Next base: position 18,977,758 of record NC_088834.1, read on the forward strand.
TCACTTCTGGAGGCGATGCTCAGGGTAAGTGCAGGCTTTCCACAATGTGCAATTGTGCAAAGCATGGACTTGGAGGATCTGCTTAAGTTAATATTAAATTTTTAAAAATCTTTTTCAAGCCTTTAATGTCAATGACATTGCTATTTGTGATCAGGCTACCTATTCACTGCTCACACGGGACCATTTTTCATCTGCCATTCACTTCCTGGGCTATTTTTGATGCTTCATTAGTAAACAGAAATGATTTCAAACACACAACCGTGCTCAAACATTTAATCCTCCCCATCAGATCCTGGATTTTTTAAATATGGATTATACTCTGTAATTTCTCCCAGCTGTCATAAAACTCGGTAAGGTAAAAGGGAGACATGATTTGCTAGAACGAAGGAGAATAGCAGATGATATTCTGACCTTTAACTTGATGAGGAATATGTCCAAAGTGACCTTTTAAAGGTTTGCCAGTGACCCCACACAGCTGAAGTGTCAGCATGTGAGAGCCTGAGATTTCTCTCTTTGGTTTATCATGTGAACTTTCTCCAGCATTGGACACAATCTCAAACGTAAAACCAAAACTACACATTGATTTCAACACAACTTTTGTCTTTTAATATGCATTTTTCTGTAAAGTAATCCTCATTTCTTTCAAGGAACGCAACAATTACGACTGCTAATTTTAGAAGCATGACCTTTCGTTCCTATGTGTACATTGGTGAGGCAGGACAAGAAAGCATACTGCTCTTCCTTCCTTTACCTCTTTCCTTTTACACTGTAAGAGGAGATGATTTTGGCACCCTTTAAGTTAATCTATCCGCAGCTTGTCCTTTAAGTAACCCCTCGTTCAGAAGACTGCATTGAGGTTCACACTGTCTTGTTGTGGCACTTGTGGCTTTCATCTGATGTTTCGCATTCACAAGTTTTTCATAGGAGCCAAATATAGCATTTCTGAAATTATTCAGCACTCGAGTGACACAACATTCAGTCTCAGAAAACTCACAACTTAACATGCAAGCTAAAAGAAAACTGTAAACATTATGATTTAAAGGTGAAATTAAAGTTTGCGCTTATTGACAGGGTTTTTTATCAAGTGCTACATGGAGCTGATACACACTCATGGACAGACTATTTTAAAATGATAGTAAGAGGAATCCGAATTTAGTGCAATAGTGTTCAAACCTCTTAAACTTTCAAAGGAAAATGTGTTTTGCCTGGGCTTCACCAACACACGGTTGTGGACCAGTTTAAAGGTTGGATTATAAAAAGGTTTTGAACATTTCTCTGTTCTGCTCAAACCATTTTTTGAAAATGAAAATAGCATGGGTAGGAAAGAAAATCATGAAAAGCAGCCAAAAGGCCCACAGTGAGGCTGCGTTCACACTGCAGCCTGAAGTGACCTAATTCCGATTTTTTGTCAAATCGATTTTTTTTTTTGTTTTGCGTGGCCGTTCACACTTCCAAATATATGCGACTTGTATGCAATCTCCAGTGTGAAGCTCAAATGATCTGAAAGTGTCCCGCATGCACAGTAGAGGGCGCAAAACGGCATATATATAGAGTGTTTTGCCCATAGACATAATATAAGATGTAGCAAAACCATTTTTTTTGCCATCTTATATTATGTCTATGGTTTTGCCAACCACCATAAAGAAGAAGAAGAAGTGCTCAGTGTTTGCGTAAGTAAACATGGATGCTAACGGTGGAGCTTACTTTATAATTTTAAAGTTGTTGTCCGAGTGGAGTAGCACATTAACAACTTAATCCTCATTACAGTCCGCTATGGTTGTTGTTTTTCTTCCCGCTTGCACGTATCAGGATGCAGAATAGTGACGTTTGTCGAGTATCAGTGACGTTCAGGTAGATGAATGCGACCTAGCCGTTAGGTCACATTTAAATCAGATACTTATCGGATATCCAAGTTGCCTGGGTCGGATTCGTAAAAAAATTGACCTGTGTTGTTCAAACTATCATGAACAAATCAGATATAGGTCGCATTAAGGCAAAAATATATTTAAAACTTCTGGCTGGTGTGTGAACACAGCCTAACTCTGGAGGAGCTGCTGATCTGGAGATCTGCAGCTCAGGTGTGGGAATCTGTTCACAGGACATTATGCACTCCACAGATCTTTTTTTATGAAAGAGTGGAAATTATTATTGAAAGAAAGAATTAACATTTGCAGTTTCCTATGAGCCATGTGAGAAACTGACAGATGTTAAAGAAGGTCCTCTGGTCTAATGAGATCAATATTTATCTTTTCAGTCTGTATCCAAAATATAACATATGGGGAAGAACTAACATAGCACATCATCTTGAATGCTTCCTCTGCTTTGTCAGGAATGATTCTGGGAATACTTTTTTTAATTCAGGGAAGCTAGTAAGAGTTTAAGAAAGAAAACATGTTAGAAGTTGCATAAAACTAGAGACTGGGGCAGAGGTTTGTTTTCTATAAGAACAACAACCATCCAGCTAGAGTTACAAAGTTTAGGTGTTAAAATGGCCCAGTCATAGTTCAGACCCAAATCCGACTGAGAATTACGAAACAGAGTTGAAAATTGATCTTCACAGGTGCTCTCCATCTAATTGGACTGAACTTGAGCTGTGTTGCAAGAAAGAATGGGCAAACTGGTAGAGATACCCCATATGAGCTGAATCCTTTTACAAAACTCTCTGCATATTGAATTCACCCAGCATATTTCAGAATGCCCCATAATTTACAAAAAAATTAAAGTAAAGTCACAAGGACGGTGCAAATCAAGACCCGCACTCTGTCCATGCAGGAATGAATGCGGCTGTGAGAGCCACCGTTCGAGTGGGGCTGTACACTGGAGCCAAGGTGTACTTTGTCCATGAGGTTGGTACCACTTCTATCCATTACTACAGTAAATGACATAACCTGAACAAAATAAAATAACTTGGTCAATTATTAAGTTTTTTTTTAAATGTATTGTTATTCAACAGCATCACTTCAATGGTTCAATCTTTCATACAGGAATGTTAGTAGGACTAAAGCAGCGGCGAAAATAAAAGAATGTGACTAACATGAAGTTGCTTCACTGCAAGTATTATTTTTAAAGGGCTAATTTTCTGTTATATGGTGACACTGTATTGTTACCAGGGTTACCAGGGTCTGGTTGACGGTGGAGACAATATCCGCCCAGCTACTTGGGAAAGTGTGTCAATGATGCTGCAGCTGGTGAGTACGAACACACACAGGCAATGATAACATGTGCACTATAAATAATCTCTCACGTGTACTAACAGTCCAGCTTTTACTCTCTATGGTGCAGCGTTGAAGGTCAAATAGTCAGTTAAATGCCAAGGTTCATTAGAAAGCAACACTTCAGCGACAAGTGTGTGAAGGTTTCAAATTCCACAACCTGAGCCGTGTCCTTCACGTTTGAGGCTGAAATCCTTTCTCCTCGTCGGACATCAGGGTGGGACTGTGATCGGTAGCGCCCGCTGTCAGGACTTTCGCACCAAGGAGGGGCGCACCAAGGCGGCCTGTAACTTGGTCAAGCTGGGCATCACCAACTTGTGCGTTATTGGAGGTGACGGCAGTCTCACAGGTGCCAACCAGTTCAGAACGGAGTGGAAAGACCTGCTGGCCGACCTGGTTAAAGCAGGTGAGATCCACCTTCCAAGAGCTGCACACTGTAAAACATTTGAAGATGCTTTAAGTTGAAAATGAAAGCCCACCTGCTGCCTTGAAAATGCAATTTAAGTCAACAAAGAAATTCTTTTGGTTTTAACTCAGAACTTAAAGTTTGAAAAGTTGATTTAACAAGAAACAAGTTTCTAAAAATTGTTTTTTTTTTAAGTTCACTAATCTTGATTTGTGAGTTTTAACTTAATGCTGCAATTTAAACCAAATCATTATTTCGCAATATGCAAGAAAATACTGTCCTCACCTAAAGAGCTCACATTTTTCTGTTATTTTCACTCACTTTATCAAGTTAAAATAACTACTTATATAATTTTAAAATAATTAAAATTCTTGTTTCAAATTGCATGAACAAAATTTCTAATCTGATAATGAATTTTATTAACCATCAAAACGAAATCTGCTCAGAAACATTTAGTATGAACAGAACATTATCTTCAAGCTATAGAAACTTGAATTAAAATAAAAAATAGCCTTAATAAAGCACAAGAGTCAGATCGATGTAACACACGTCCATCTAAGCCGCTAAGAATTCTGGGAAACAGTTCCCACTCTTCTCTTTTTCTTCTTTCAGTTTTTTTAGTTGCTAAACTAAAAACTCAAGTTTGTTCAACTCTTGTAAGTTTGGCAAAATTAATAAAAAGTTAACACAACTTAGTAAATTTGTCTTTCACAAACTCGCACATTTAGGTTCAAAATCTAAAACTCGCTGAATTTATTTGACTAAAAGAGTAGAAGACAGTAGATGCGGCTCAGATGTTTTACAGTGCACAATATGAATGCAAGATTTCTAATAAATGATCAGTATAAATATGCCATGTCAGCATTTTTTTTAAGACGTTTGAATCCGGTTTCAGGAAAAATCACAGCAAATGAGGCAAAGAACTCCTCCCACCTCAACATCGTCGGCATGGTGGGCTCCATCGACAATGACTTCTGTGGAACCGATATGACCATTGGCACTGATAGCGCCCTGCATCGCATTATTGAAATAGTGGATGCCATCACAACCACGGCACAGAGGTAAGCATGTAGGTTTTAAAATGTTCAAAGATAGAAGCAGCAGGTGAAACGTTTGCAGGCTTTTGACGATAAGTGCTTCTGTGTGCAGTCACCAGAGGACCTTCATCCTGGAGGTAATGGGTAGGCACTGTGGGTGAGTACAGATTTTATGTGTGTTTTGGAAGAATTAGAATAAAGTTTCACCTAACAACCACATAACCAACTTTTATGGAAGAGATTCACAATTTCGAGAATCTGTTGACAGGATAGGTAGTATTAGTGCAATCCACAAATCTTAGCTTTATAGATGTGTGAAAACAAGGAAACCCTTGCTGAGAGAAAGCCATGAGAAATCCCATTTGCGTTTTTCCAGAATCAGTGAGAGCAACAGCAAACCTGGTGCTCAGATGAGAGCAAAATCGGATATTTTTAACCTGTATGAAAACATATGGCGTGAAAGAAAAAAACACTTCTTATCACCTTGATCGTACTGGGAACAATGAAGCTGATCACAGCTGATGGGACGACGGATGGAGGTCAAAACAAGTCAAACCTGGAAGAAAACCTGTACAAGACTGAAGAGGGGGTTCACCTGCAGTCAGTGCAACAATGGAATGGATTAGATCAAAGCACATTACTGTACTAAAATCATCTAATTAAAGCATTTTTAAACTAATAATTAGTGAACTCTCTGTTGACGTACGGGCCCATAAATTCTTCAGAAAAGGAACAGGCCTTTCAATTAAAGCAGACGTGTAGATCAGGAAACACAGAGAAATAACTATTCTCCAAAGTTTCCCACATGTACAGTCAGAGTAAAGCTTTAAACAGCTGTTTCTGTTTCTGTGTATTGTAATTCCATGCTGCAATAATATTGTATTGTGTACAGCTACCTTGCCTTGGTGACTGCTCTGGCCTGTGGTGCCGACTGGGTCTTCATCCCAGAGGTGCCTCCAGATGAAGGATGGGAGGAACATCTGTGTAGAAGACTTACAGATGTAAATTTCCTGCTCTTTAGTGTCACGTCTATGTTTAATTTGGCTTCTGCCCTAAATCTTTACCTGCCCTATTGTAGCAAAGAGGCCGTGGTTCCCGTTTGAATATCATCATTGTTGCAGAGGGAGCAATAGACCGCAAAGGAAAACCAATCACCTGTGACCTAGTCAAACAGGTCAGCGCACCAGAATACCAGGAAATGAGCACAAACTATGCCAGGAGGTTTTCTCATAAACAATGTCTTTTTCAAGCTGGTGTCAAAGCAGCTGGGCTTCGACACCCGAACCACCATCCTGGGCCATGTGCAGAGAGGAGGAACCCCCTCTGCTTTTGACAGGATCCTGGTGATGCCTCAATAAACCAGTTTATCTTAGTCAACTTTTATAAGATTTATTGATTGTGTTAGAGCATCTCTTGTTTTTATTATAACCCAGTCTAGCAGGATGGGTGTGGAGGCTGTCATGGCTCTGCTGGAAGCCACACCAGATACTCCTGCCTGTGTGGTCAGCCTGTCTGGAAACATGGCCGTCAGGCTGCCTCTAATGGAATGTGTGCAAGTGGTAAGTCAGCATGACGATACATTCATGAACAGGTGTTCGTTAGGTGAAAAACTGTGATTCTGCAGTGACTTGAAAAGACACTAAATTCAGTTGCTCTTCCTTTTGTTACTCTATGTATTTTATTGGAATTTAAAACAGTGGTGGCACCATTATTCTCAGTGGATGTTTTTTGTTTTTTAGAAGAAGAAACAGAAAAGCTGGTCAAATATCTTAGGTAGGTGGAAAAGAAAATGTTAAAACTTGCAAAACCCTTGAGATTGGGATGGAGGTTCATCTTCCAGTAGATCAGCGATCTACTGGAAGATGGAAGCTACAGTGGAATGGTTTAAATCCAAGTATATGCATGTGTTGAAATGATCCAGTCAAAGTCCAGGCCCAAGTTTATCTGACAATGTCTGATAAATGTCTAAAATTTAATTTACCCTTTAAAATTATTGTACTTCCAACAATAGGTGATTCTTCAGTACAAACGCACACCACAGTTTTCAATTATCCTTTCGTTTCATGTTTAGGCACTACTTTGCATTGGTTTATCACATAAAATTCCAACAAAATACATTAAAGTTTCCCATTGTAAAATAGCAAAATATAAAAAAGTTCAAATGTTTTTGCAAAGGTTTCGATTGACTTAAAATTTTTTGATTAAAACTCATGTATTTGCTTTTCATACCAGACTAAAGATGTCACCACAGCCATGGCTGAAGGACGGTATGACGATGCAGTGATGCTCAGGGGAAAGTAAGGCCTCCACCTATATTCATTTTAATTTCTCCCCACTGTGTTTGTTTTCAAATGAATGTTCACTTTTGCTTTTCTAATGACAGGAGCTTTGAGAACAACTGGAACACGTATAAAATGCTCGCCCATGTAAGCCCTCCAGAAACAAAGGTTAGAAACTACTCAGATTTAGTGGAAAATTCCCAAAATTCTTCTGATGAGGGTTATTTATATATATATATGTATATATACATATACGCATATAATTTCAGAGCAATATCAACATTGCCATACTGAACGTCGGCGCTCCATGTGCAGGAATGAATGCTGCAGTACGTGCAGCTGTCAGGATTGGGCTGCTTCAGGGCCACCAGATGCTGGCGGTGCATGAAGGCTTTGATGGCTTGGCACATGGGCTGGTAACGCATTAGATCAGGCTGTAAATGACACATGTTGAGCACTGTCCCTATGAATAAACATAGACTATTAGGACATTATCTTGTTTTATCATCACAATGTAAAACCTGAACTTATAATGGGACAAAATGGTCTGACTGCATGTACAGATTGAGCCAATCGGTTGGTCTGGAGTGGCAGGATGGACTGGAAAGGGTGGTTCCATGCTTGGCACCAAGAGGTGAGCCAGTTCAAGAAGATCTGGGTTTCGGTAGATTCTTTAATACTTCTTTGAATGCTGGTTGCCTTAATGAAAATCAAAATCTGTACTGACATGATGTAATGTTCATTATTTTTGTTTTGAAGGACTCTGCCTAAGCAGGTTCTGGAGGAGATCAGTCTGAACATCACAAAGTTCAACATCCACGGTATTGTCATTATTGGAGGCTTTGAGGTGAGACACTGTTGACTGCTTCAGTTTTAAAATGCTACAAAGTCCATTTGACTTCAGCAACAAAATCAGTCTGAAGTTTAAAAGGTTAATACATTAAGAATGGACAAGTTGGTCAAAATTCTGCATACAGTTCAATATAAATGTGTGTCTCTCCAAGTAACCACTGGTTTAATGTCCCTCTGGGAACTCTTGTTGTCATAAAGTTATGGCTTAATTCTGGCTGATATTTGCCAGCTCATTCAAATAACTTTGTTTCTTGACATAGCCCAGCTTTTCTTAAGGATAGTATACAGTGAGCTCCACCATTTGTGATGAGAAAAGTTGTCAAATAACCAGCTGAAATAGGTGGTAACAAAATGCGTGTTGTTGCTCTACAAGTTGCTGTGTGATATTAATCCAAACATCAGTGAGGATGTATATGTCATATTTGAACCTATTTGTATTAGCTTACCATATTTGGGCTGCAAAAAATTCACAAGTTTTAAACTCACTGGAGATGTACAGCCATTCTGTAATGAGAAAGGGATGTTTTAAATGCGTCAGCAAAAGCCCCCAATAAAAATACAAATTTTGCCAATGAGGAGTGTTTGCAAACTTGAATCCTGCACTGCAAATGCTTGAAAAAAAAAAGAGTTAGGGCTTTCCTCCTCACAGGCATTCCTGGGAGGTCTAGAGATGGTAGAAGCTAGAGAGAAGTACGAGGAACTGTGTATTCCCCTCGTCGTCGTTCCTGCTACCGTCTCCAATAACGTCCCTGGATCTGACTTCAGCATAGGCGCAGACACAGCCCTCAACACCATAACCATGGTAGACATCTTACTGTGTAGAAACATTAAGTAATCCACAAACAATCAGGTCTTTCTCACTCATTGTTGTTTCCTGCCGCTTGTTCACGTTCTGCAGACATGTGACCGGATCAAGCAGTCTGCCGCCGGCACCAAGAGGAGAGTGTTCATTGTTGAGACCATGGGGGGATACTGTGGCTACCTGGCAACCATGGCTGGGTTGGCATCTGGAGCAGATGCGGCCTACATTTATGAGGAACCGTTCAACATTCATGACCTCGAGGTCTGTCTGCATGTCTTCTCATGGCCAAAAGATAAAAATAAGTAAAATCATAGCATTCATCAGTGAGAGATGGGCAGATATTTCTGTCAGTCTGATTGATGATTTGTTTGTAGCTGAACGTTGATCATCTGGTGGAAAAGATGAAGACAACTGTGAAGAGAGGGCTAATTCTGAGGTTTGTGGGAAATGAAACCACTAGTTTTTTCATACTGCTCACATTCACTGCTCTTAGTGTTTATGTCTTGTCTGAAATGTCTGTTTTTGCTTCAGAAATGAGAAGTGCAACGCTAACTACACGACTGATTTCATCTTCAACCTGTATTCAGAGGAGGGGAAGGGTGTGTTTGACTGCAGAAAAAATGTTCTTGGTCATATGCAGCAGGTTTGTTACTCTGTGATTCTCTGTTTGTTGGTCCACTTCTCATAGTTTGGCGCAGCCACCGTGAAAGATACAATTTTTTTTTTCTTCTTAGGGTGGAACACCCAGTCCTTTTGATAGGAACTTTGGCACAAAGATGGGAATCAAGTCTGTTCTTTGGTTGACCGACAAGCTGAAGGAATGCTACAGACATGGTGAGTGTTTGAAAACATAAAACATCTGGCGTTCTTGTTTATAATTTTAATAAAGTATGCTCTTCTTGACTCTATGATGTCTGTTTATAAATTAAACCTGCAGGTCGCATCTTTGCCAACTCTAAGGACTCAGCCTGTGTGCTGGGAATGAGGAAAAGAGCGTTGGTGTTCCAGCCTTTGGCAGACCTAAGAACTGAGACTGACATTGAGTAAGACCCTAGAAATTTGACTTACAGTACCATGTGTTAAAACCCGTTGGACTTATCAAATCTTTGATTTTGCTAGCATACATTATAATATATTTTACTCCAATTTTCCCTGATAGACAATCACAAAGTAGGACGTCATTGTAAAGTGGAAGAAATGGATGCCTTCTCAAATCTTTTTACAAAGTAAAACTTGGAAACTGTGACATGAACATTTGTTCAACAACTCTACTTCAGTCACCTTGTTAAACAACCTTTTGGTTCAGTTACAATGGCAACCATTTTGAATTATGAAAACTGAACTTTCTTCACTTTGTTCTTTGCAAATTTGCTCAATTTTAGTCAAATTCAATGGAAAGTTTCAAAGTCTTTGTACAGATTCTCAGTTGTTTTGATTTTAACAGGGCCATGTAACCTTTCCCTAAGATATCTCAGCTATGCGTGTTGGTCCTTCATTTAAATCCCCCCAAAATAAATAAAAGATTGTGGTTGTAATAGGACAAAAATGTAAATAGGTTTTGAAGGACATTTATTTGGCCTTTTTAACATGGGTTTTTTTTTTTAATAGACTTTTTCACTGATAAGCATTGTCCTTTGCAGACACCGTATCCCAAAGATCCAGTGGTGGCTGAAGCTGAGGCCCATCCTGAAGATCCTGGCCAAGTACAAGATCAACTTGGACACCTCAGAGAGGACTGCAATGGAACATGTCATCAAGAAGAGAGGCTTAGTTCCTCAGTAGCTTCTCTATGTCACTACCCAAGAGACATCAATTCATTGTTTTCTTTTTAAAGCACTTTGTAAACTCTGACTTGAGGATTGTGCAATAATAAAGACATTAATATAAAAATGTTGTTTAACAACTAGTACTTACAAATCATACTGTCAGTGTTTAGATAAATTGAGTGAAATGCATTTGCTAAATTGTACAAACAGCATAATTTTAGGAAATTTAAATTCTGATTGATTTCTTGTTCCATCCAACATTGTGTGTAACTATATTAGATAGTGCCACTATCTAATATAGTTCTATGTTGGTTAGTAATTATAAATGCCTCAATTACAGTGAATCTCTAAAGACCAAATGAAGTGTGTTCAAGATTTTTGCATAGCATTTGATGTTACAGCATGAATAAATCATGAGGGTTAAAGAAGAAAATTAATACATCCAATATTTACTGTTTTTTGAACATTTAAATTAAAAGAAAATATAGTATTTTTGGTCACTAGATATCCATGCTTAATTAAGTTTATTTGAAGCAAAATTAAACATGATACATTGTAAAAATGTTATATTTTCTCCTTAACAAAGGACGCCTCTTAAACCTGTCTCAGTTTACCAGTTTACCAAATGTTTAAACCTGCAGCATGCTATAAAAACGTGAGGAATAACTGTAATGAAGACGTGCTATCTATTTAAATATCTTGAAAAAAATAGCCGAAACATACTGAATATAGTTAAAATATAGTTGAAATATACTGAATACTCTTGTAGTATATTCTTAAACAGGCTTGTGCATGTTTCTTTAAAAATAAAACGCCCATAATTCCAAGCGTTTTCTTGACAGCTTGTGATTGGTTCGCTGAGATCATTCAAAAACCGTCCGCCGCGGGTGCCGTTGGGAAATGGAGCACAAACGTAACTGAAATTTTCATTAAAAGCTCCTTCTGAAACTTTTGTTATGAGGGACAACTGTCTAATTTTTCGGCCGTGAGGACAATATTTCCGCCAATAGTGAATACATCAAGTAAGTTTATGCTGCTACTGTTTCAGACTTTCAGACTTTAGCTAAATACCAGAGTCATATTGAACCGCGGGGAAATAAATGGTAGCTAGTCACTTTATTAGACACGAATTGGGCAGGCGGTAGCGTTTAATGATTCGTCTTTTACAGGAGCCGACATGAGGTGTTTGAAAGTGGAAGACTACATCAAGAAGACCGGCTCAGTTGAAGAGACGAGGCGTTTGGCTCAGGAATTTGAGGTTGGCATAACAACCAAATGCTTAGATTTTATTTGCAGATTTACGTGAATCAGTTCGACTGTAAAACATATTTTCTAAACATTAACTAATCAGTTACCCTACAAAAATAAATCCATTGTGTGTTAAATTGACTTATATTTTCTTACACTAAAACGTAACTGTGTTTCTTTTTCATCTTTAGAAATATGCGAATAGCAATCCTGGACTTCATGTTCGCGTACTATGTGACAGGATTATCAGAGCTTGTAACCACCAGCTTGGACTTGCATCCTGTCACTCTGACTACGCCAAAGAGTTGGTGACTTTGGTGGAGCTGGTTCTTCATGCCTATGATACTTCTGTAAAGATTGTGCCGCGGCACAGTCCGTTATATATGGAGATGATCCTTTTCCACGTTGTCAAGAACCTATGCTCCTTAGGGGAATACGCTCTTTGCGGTCAACTGGCTGGAATCCTTTGCTACAGGATTTCAAAAGTACAAGAGGTGTGTATCGTCGACAGTGGCAGTCATCTTTGACTTAAATGTTGTTTATTTTGGGTTTTTACATTTTACATAGGAACAACAGTTGTTGCAGCCCCCAACAAGTTTATGGCATAATTCTGGCTTTAATTTTGAAAATACTACTAATAATTGGTAGAGATTATTTAAATAGTTGGGTCCCCTGATATCAATCCAGCTTTTAGGCCCTGAGATTGGGACTGTTCCAGAAATTTATAGTTAAGCGGTGTTTTGTTTAACAAGTTTTGTTGATTTCTTTTTGTTGATTTCTTTTTGTTCAACACACCTCTACCACAGCCAGTGAAGACGACCCTCAGCTTTATGCTACCACCGCTATGCTTGACAGTTGTACAGTGTTAAAGTTTGAAAGCCTTGGCGCCGCCAAACATATTCTCAATGTGATTAGTTCTGTCTGATGATAGCGAATAAAGGTGGGTTGTCGGTAATTACGTGCAACCCATTTCTTTTTCTACAAGTTTCAGATGAACGTTATCATAATCATACTGCAAATTTGTGGCTTGTTCTTAAAAGCTTGGTTTTTGCCAAAAATATACGAATGAATTCTACAATATTTGACAAGAAAAATGATAAATTATCTAGCCACAATTATGCCAGAAACTTGTCTACAGAGAGCATGTGGTTGAGGTGCAACATGCTGAGATAAGACAGTGGGAACATGTTTATTTTTCAACCTGAGAGGTTTGAAGCAAATTTACAAATTTAAACTTTTGAGTTTTTGTCAAAATCCTTGGAATATTGGGGGGAAAAAAACAGCAGTTCAGTCATTATTAAAAGCCCAAAATAATATATTCTTGCCGATGTAGATTCTACATTTTTGACAGGAAATGTGTGTTGTTGTTTTTTTTATTTAAGTATTTTAAAATCCATACTTACTGACAGTCGGCTCTAATATGTTTTGTGTTTTTTGTAGACTGGAGAGGATTGCAATGTTCTCTTGCGAAGCTGTTTTGCTGTGTTTTGGAACGGCCTTTCTGCTGCTAAAGAAAAGAATGCACTGAATCCTCGGGAAAAACTGCGCTGGCAGATTCTAACTTATAGCTTCCTATTGTTGCTGGAGTCAGAAACCGAGACTCCTGTTTCCTTGAAAGCCTCCGAATACATGCAGGACACCATCACTGCATTTGAGAGTAGCTTTGAACTCCTAACCATGGAGGGTGCTTCATATCTGCTGGAGGAAATAAAAACGATGATTAACAGAACTAATGCTGGCAGTGAAACCCGTGAAGAAGGGGAGAAAATGCAACATTTACCAATATCACGTTATTATGTGCTATGTGAAATTATACTGCTGTCAGTGAAGGCGATCTGTAAGGTCGGCTACCACAATCTGGCCCAATGCTTCTTGGCCGACATCAAGAGGATGACTATGAACCGTGTTGGCTTTCCGATGACACCACTGGATCTCTGCAAAAGGGGAGTAATGATTCACTCAGCAAAGAGGGCTGACGAAGAATGTCACGAGGCTTTGAAAGACTGTGCTAGAATTTTGAGATCTCTTTCAACTGAGCTGAACTTCAGAGAAGGTCACACAGTTCTTGAAGTTTGCAACCTGTTGGTATGGGCTGTTGAAAATGGACACAGCAAAGAGCTGAGTGGAACAGAGCTACTGGCTCTGTTTTCATTTCTGGAGGACTACCAAGAGCGGACACTGAGGATGCTTGATAAGGTTAGTGTTGCCTCCTGATGTTCCTCAATTCTGGTCCTCGGGGACCACTGCTCTGCATTTAGATGTTTTTGTTTCGTAACACCTGATTCAAATGATTGCTTGACTTCCTCTGCATCATCAAGTGCTGCAGCATCCTGTTAGAAGGGAAAACACGCGGGGCAGTGGTCGCTGGAAACTGGAATCGAGAGACACTGTTTTAGGTTTAAAGATCTGTGTTTGAATAAACTGTAGAAGAAAAACCAAATTTTCTTGCTTTCCCAGGTTTCAGAATTTAAAGTGGTGGGGGAGAAGATGCGAAAGTCACTTTGTTTGAACATTTACCACGGCTTTGCATTGGCTTATGAGAGCATGAAGACATCAGAGGTAAACTTTGCATTTAAAACTGTTTGCTAAACGTAAAAAAAAAATTGTCTCAACACAAATAAAATTTATATTTTGTGATCTCTCAGGTTTTTGAAAATGTTGCTGTGTAAGCTTTTCTGAAGTTCAAAAAAGCTTACACCTAATCAGATTTTATAGTTTCATTTTTGCCTTTTTGAAAACATGAACAAAAACTCTATAAGAATCAACTTTGTATGCACACACCGTTTAGTTTTGAGTTTTTATTAATATATCTGATTTGTTGTACTTAGCTGGAGGACGGTGACATCCTGGACAGGATTCTGCTCTACTGCAAAGCAACAACTGGGCTGCTGATGACTGAACTTCACAAGTTGTTAAATGAAAGCCTATTGAGCAAATCAGGTGACCGGTTTGTTTCTTTTCAATATGGATCGTCAAGTCAACTCTGAGACTGTTGCATAATTTTATGACCACCTGAATGTAACTTGACTATCATAGCTGTTGTGCATAATTTGCCTTATAGTGGTTGCTGTGAGCAATTTGGCTTGTTGCATGTTCAATCGGCGCCTGTATGAGCAGGCTTTTACGCTGATGGAAATCGTCTGCAAGGATCTGATCAGGAAATGGCCCAACACGCTTTCAGCTGACAGAGTAAGTTTGTCAAATACGATCCTCTCTACCAGACTGCCATTTTACATATACTGTGTATTTAGCTTAAATGTTTTTATTTCTGTTGTGGCACACCAGTTAAGTCGACCCTTCATGCTGGCTGTGCAAACTTCACGGCGGGCTGGAAAACTGCAGCGAGCGCTTGACTGGATCATCCTGTGGCTGAAGGCCCTGGGGGACCAAATCACGACTCTTATGGCTGAGCCTATCTCTCTTTGGGTCAAAACAAAGGGTGACGGCGCCAGTAACGATGAGGATATAAGACTCGTGTACAGAAAAATAGTATTTTTATATATATAATTTTTTATTATTATTATTTTGTATGTATGTATGTAAACTTTAATATTTATATTGTTGAAATCAGGACGTTACGTGATGGGTTTGGTGCTGACGTCCTTGAGGAGAAAGTCATGCTGCGCCTTCTGGACGAAGAGCTGCGGGCCTATAAGGAGTCGACCAGAGACACAGCTCAGGAACGTTACAACACACTCTGTGATCTACTGGACATCTGCCAGGAGGAGAGGAGTGCTTACCGACATCTACGTGCCGTCTACCTCTGTGAAATGGCCCAAGTGGTGTGCTTCCAGGATTTCAGTGAGCAAACTGACTGGTAATCATTTTTATTACGTAAAATATAATGAACCATCATCTGCAAGTGCCTTTTTTAATAATTTTTTTTTGTCTTTTAACAAATTGATACCACAGAACTATCTTGATTGGTTCTTGTTTGTTGTTCTGCCAACACAGCATGGCCGTTGACTTCACCAACGAAGCTTTACGGCTTCTTGACGAAGAACCAGAGACTTCAGAAAATGCTGACAGGCTGAAAGATGACAAAGCACAAGCCTTACTCTGGCTTTATATCTGCACTCTGGAGAAGAACCTGCAGGAGGTGATTGGTCTTTTTTTGTTTTGTTTTGTTTTTTTGGTATTACGAGAATAGGAGTGATGGATGGAGGCCAATTAGCTTCAACACTACTACTGTGTTTTTCGCAACTAGAAATTTTAGCAGCGTTGTGTCTGTGCTCTGTCAAACTGAGTTTTGTCTTCTTTGCAGCACCTTTAAAGACTAGAAAGGGCAACCTTTTAGCGTCGGCCCATATCTAGTAGTTTAGACTTCAGCTTTGGGTCAACACTTTCTAAAATGTTGTGAATTATTTTATTTTTTTTCCACCAGGCCATTGAAAATGATAAAAAACGTAAAGAGCTGCGTGAAAACACAGAGGATGCGACCATTCCTGTAGGCAACAATGACTTTGATTATGAAGACAAGCGGAAGACGCAGGACAGAACTCTGGTGTACGAAGGGCTTCATCTGAACCTGTCTGCAGAAAAAAGTAAGGCGACTGATTTTAATTTGATCATTTTTCTCTGCCCGTCTTAGAATTTTAATTGACTTTGGTTGCAGATCCGGAGTCGCTTCTGTTGGCTTATTGGTTTTTTCAGTCATGAAATACAATATGAATAAATTTCTTCTTTTTTCTCTCACTTTTAAGAGCTGTGTCAGCCACTAGAAAAAGCTTTGGCGGTCTGGAGTGACCTTTTTAAGAATCGAGCTGTGCCTGCTGTCAGAAATGCTAAGCAGACCTGCAGCTCCATATCTTCTGCTGCTGCTCTCTTCAGACTCATTGGGAAGGTAATGACAGCAAATGTATCACAACTACTGTGTCTCCTTTGCCCGTTTTCTGTCTAGTTGTAAAACTAAATGCATATTTATGTAGAATATTATTAAAATAAACTGGAAACGCCTAATTAAATTGAATTACGAGGGGGTACCCAAATGTTTACAGAATGACTCTGCTGAATGCGCAGTTTTCGTAGTACACGATTCTGCTGCTAGGTATTTGTTCAACCACGCCTTCTCAATCAGTGTGCCAAGCGGCGTTGATGTGGAAGGTTTCGTCTACACGCAGTGAATTTTCTTGTAAGAGCTGTTTTGTCCAGCTGTCGCTTTTCTTCATGGAGAAGTTCTATGAGCAGCGCGCGGCTGAAGCTTTGCTTCCTGCTCGGGGTAAAAAGCATCAGAAACCGTTCAAATGTTGAAGACCGCTTACAAGGATGACGCTATGTGTCAAACACAAGTTTACTCGTCGTTCACCAACTTCAAAAATGGTGAAATGTTAATTGATGATCAACCGCTTTTTTCCGGAGCAGGAAGCAAAACTTCACAGCCGCGCTGTGAAGCCGGAAAAAAGCGACGGCTGGACAAAATAGCTCTTACAAGAAAATTCACTGCGGGTAGATGAAACCTTCCACATCAACGCTGCTTGGCACATTGATTGAGAAGGCGTGGTTGAACAAATACCTAGCGGCAGAATAGTGTACTACGAAAACTGCTCGTGTAGCAGCGTCATTCTGGAAACTTTTGGGTCCCCCCTCATATATGTTTAAGTATGAAAATGGACTAAAAATATTCACTAATGTGAAAAACTCAAACATGTTTTTCAGTGTTTCTTTCATTACGTCGTCGTCCTGTTTTTTTATGCATCACCAAACTCCGGCTTAAAAAAAAACGGTTAATCTTGACTAAATTGAATTAGTTGAAGGTGTTTATTTTTTTTTTTTACTTTTCTAGAAAAATAGAGAAACTACATTTGATCTTGAAACATTTTATTGCATGCATTTGTGAATAGTTTCATTGCATTAAAAGGTAAAAATTATTATTATTTTTTCCTCTTTCTGATACAGCCCCTGAAGGCTCTGGAGGCGTACCGCCTTGTGATTAAATTTTCCCGTGAACTTGCTGATACTGGTTATTGTGCTGCAGCTCTCTGCCAAACAGCCAGCATCCTCCTGGACTTGGGCTCTGCTGACCTAGCTCTGGTGAATGTTGTTTTTGTTTCATTAAATAAGTGGAAAATGGAACAGGTAGTTTTCTTTTGTTTTTTTGTTTTTTTAAATCTGCCATATAACTATTGTAATCCACTTATGATTTATCTGAAGGCCCCGATAGAGGAAGCGGAGAAAATGCTTTCTTCAAACGCCAAAGATGATGGTCCTCCATTTCTCTCTATTCTGGTTGTCTTGTTAAAGGCTCAGTACTTCTACAGTGTAGGACAGGTATGCGATATTTGCACATTCAACATGGTTGATTTGTCACTTTATTGTACTGATCCTTGTTTTTTGCCTATGTTTTAGATCAGCATCGGACTCCCTTATCTGTGTCAAGTGCTGGAAGAAGTAAACGACGATAAACAGTCAAAGAACTGGTACTTGCTGCGAGCGCGAACTCTGCAGACCTGCAGCTCCTATTTGAATCTGGACGTCAGTCAGCTGCCTCAAGCCCAAAGAAGCCTTATCTCGCAGTTTGGTGAGTGGAGGTCATACGCGGTAGTTTTGCATCTAAATGTCTGCAAACGTATTCAGGACATTTGAACCTTTTTTTTTTTTTGTTCTAATACTATAAGCGTCATTGTGTTTTAGTCATATGTTATAGATCAACAAAAAGTAGCACAAGGGTAAAGAGAAGGCAAATGGGGATGTTTTTAACATTTTTACAAGTAAAACGTCTTAAGTTTTAATCAAAGAAAAAAAGATGGAAGATACAAATGCATGCCAAATAGTATTCAGTTCACTCATTACTATGAAAAATCACCTAATTAGTCCAACTGTGTAACTTTAGACTGGGATGAAGTTTCAGCAAAGTTTATCCCAACTATTAATATGATATCCATATTTTGGATGAAATATCAGAAGTTAGATTTTTTTTTTAAATTCATTTAAAATGGCCTAGTCAAAGTTCAGGCCTAAATCTAATTTAAATTTTGTAGCAACTTGAATACTGATTATCAGATGCCATCTATCCACTCTGGCTGAATTGAATTATAAAGCTACTTGGCAAAGATAAATGGACAAAATGTTTTTTCTGTTAATGTGCAGAGCTGGAAGAGACACAACCCTAAAGACTAGCTGCTGCACTTGCAGCTAACCCTAAAGTCTAGGGTTGCACTTCTAATATATTATGTTCTCCTCACCACTCTGCACTACTTTAGTTTGATCTACTGCATAAACCCCACAAAACATTCCCTGACATTTATGGATATAACCTGACCTATGAAAACGTTAAATGGGTGTAAATACTTGGGCAAGGGGTTGTATAAGATGTTTTTCTTTTTTTTTCTTAAAGCCAAGTAATGATATGTTGTGTGTATCTCAGGTATAACTTCTCCTGATACTGCCATATATGAGGGACTTAAGCTTCTCTGCAGCTTGCTGATCACTTTAGTGGGAAAAGGCCTGTATGGGAACACGACACATAACGAAGAAGTGCGCTTTGTTCACCAAGGTATCACTGAAAGACATTTTCCCCCATAACAAGACTCTCTTCCTGTTTGTGGCTTTTGTCAAGAACAGCCAGATCTCATCACCGTCTGTCGTCTTTAACTAGGAGAAAACCTGGCCATGAAGTGGCAGCTGCTGTCGGAGCTGCTGAGCTCCACTGTAAAGCTGGTCGCCGTGCGGAGCGGCTCTGGCGCCATCAATGATGCCAGGTTCCAGTGTTTAGAAGCCCTGAAACTGGCTATCAAGCTGCAGGCACTCAGCCGGTATGCAGCTGGAGCCACACAGGGCTCTGATTGTAACTTGGCTATGTTAGTTGATTAGGCACAAGTAATGCAGTAAATCTAACATGCAGTTTTATCTTGTTTGCTTTGCATTTATTTCTTCAAGATGTGTGGAGTTATTGGTGCTTAAAGCAGATTTGGAGCTGATGCAGGGGGAAACGGAAGAAAGCCGAACGGATCTGAATTTTGTCAAAACCCTCCTGGAGCTCGACACAGGTATGTGAACGCACTGATGCGTCGGTTCAAAAGGAGCTGCTTTCCTATTGCTGGTACATCAGAAATTATGAATATTGAAGCTCATGCAAATTTGACATGTAGACTTAAACATGTTGGCCTTTATTTCTTGCAAGTTTGATGATCATAGATCATGGATAACAAAAACCAAAAATTCAGTTTCACAAGTGATTAGAACATTGTGAAACTAAAAGGACTGGATCTTTTCTTGAACGCTCCCTCCCAGGTTTTCTGTAGGATTTAGATCAGACAGAAATACCTAATTTTGACATTTCTGGCCAACAGATATTCTTTAAAATCCTTTAATGTTAAAGAGTTCAGTATCAAATCCACAAGGCTCTAATGGCTTTTGGAAGTGGCTCTGGGTATCGTCCTTAACATGGATTTTTTTTAAAGTTCTTATTTTCTGCACTATAAGGCGCACCAGATTCTATGGCGCACCTTCAATGAATGGCCTATTTTAAAACTTTTTTCATATATAAGGCGCACCGCATTATAAGGTGCATAGAATAGACGCTGCAAGATAGGCTGGAGTTACGTTATGCATCCACTAGATGGAGCTACAATAAAGTGAATATCAACAAAACAGTCCGACTCCGGTCGGCGAGGAGAGTCTTCCGCGACTGGGCCGGGGCGTGGTCGGACGATGGTCACCCTTCTCCGTTCGCGCACAGCATGTTCATGGAGAACGTGGTGCTAAATGACCTGCAGACGACCTGATTCTAGACGGTCGGTAGGAAGGTCAGTCAAACTTTATTAACAAACCAGCGTTCTGACAACTATCCCAGCATGCACCACACGCTTCTTCTACGAGTGAAAATGAAGTTGGCGGCTGCTTTTAGTTGCTAGACCTGTTGTGGCTCAATATTGGTCCATGTATAAGGCGCCCCGGATTATAAGGCGCACTGTCGGCTTTTGAGGTTTTTAGGTGCGCCTCATAGTGCGGAAAATACAGTATATTAATCCTTTGTACCAAAGCAAAACCTACCTGGAGTGCAGGGTGTCCATGCATCCTTAAAAAGTCTTAAATTTGGACCATAAAATGTCTTAAATTCATAAAAATGTAAGTTGGTCTTAAATACGTTAATCATAGGTCCTACACTTTTGTCATTTTGTCACTATGTAATGTAGTTTTTATTTAGCTTAATTTTTTTATTTTATTTTTTTTTTAACTTCCTTTTTCACTCATCTCAGTGTATGTGGTGACTAGATAAATATGGGTCCCCTGAGAAGCAGAATGTGACAGGATTAATAATCATAAATTAATGGAAACACTCTTACTTCTCTTTCTCTTTCCCTTAGATTTATCAGATCAGGTTAAAAGAACGGACGTCAAAATCAAACCGAGAAAAGGTCGTCCTGCTCGAAGACCTCAGTCGCCTCTTCCATCCATGGAAAACGAGCTAAAGGACATCTTGAGCATCAGGTGGAATGCCAAAGAAGTGGTCATGAAGGATGTGGCCAGCTCTCCGCCCCTCAAAGCTCCTCCTCTGCGCTGGCTCTCCTCTCTGACCCATGAACCTGATTGCCAGTGTTCCTGCTGCTCGGAGCCGTGTTTGGGCCGAGCCTCGGCTCACTGGGCGGCAACGCAGGCGGGGCTCGCTCTTCAGCTTGACTCAAATGACCTCAGTGCTACTTCTAAGCTTCACTGGGCAACTTTAGTCTGCTGTAAAAACGTGACCACGCGACTCAAGGAGAAGCTGACTGAGCTCTTCCCTCCCTGCGACCCTGCAAGAGGCATCTCCAAACCGTCCCTGATGCAGGATGTGGTGGGCCGCGTGTACCTGAGCATGGCCCAGGCCGAACTCCAAACGAAGGCCAACAAGGTCTCTGGCTTGTGGAAAATACTAGATGCCGGCTTTGCATTTATGGATTCCACGTCCTCTCCTGCGCTGCAACCTGTAAGGGCGCATTTGATGGCAACCAAAGCCATTGCCTTACTGATGAGTTTTGCTGCCAAAAAAGGGTGCAGGCCTGAGGAGCTGTTTTCAAAGGCCTGGTCATGGAACGCACCAAAGGAGCTGAAGGACATCAAGTCCTGGGAGAAATCTGTCCCACCTTCCAAACTAAAGAAGACCAAGGCCCCCATTCGAAACCTGGACGCTGCAGAGAAAAAACGAGAATCAAAAAACGTCAAAGCGGTCAAATCCAACAGTCAGTTCACCGGCCCCTCAACCAAAGCAAAGGGTCTGGTTCCCATGACGCCAGTTGTTGCAAAGTCCAAGTCCTCTTCTGTCGTGTTTGATTTCAACACGGTAGTTCCTACTTTGAATTTCACTCCTGTTCAGAATGTGCAGCGCCACGCTTCGGTACAGAAAGTGTCAAGGAGTACGACTAAGTTCCAGTTTCACGTGTACAAAGATTTGTCACCAGTTCAGAACAAGGTTCCTCCTGTGCCCGCCGCTCCGAAACGAACCAAGAAAACGCGCTACAAGGTAAGCAGAAAACAGATTTACTGTCAGAACAAAAGATGGTTGGACATGTCTCAAGCAAATTATTTTATATAGAATATCTATATATATATTTTTTTTATTATTTGCAGTGGAGAACAAATCTTTTGCGCCTCTTTAACTTTTTTATATAGTTGCATTTTAACCACAATGTTCTGTATGTTTTACTGGAATATTGTGTGATAAATTGATAAAAGCTGACATTCGTAACACTAGCGATGGGTGATATGGACTTAGTTTTATCACAATATTTTGTGGTATTATTGAGATGATGATAAAAGTGACAATAAGAACTAGAGATGTGCCGATCAAGTTTTTTCTTGCCGATACCGATCACCCATGAGGGCCGATCACTGATACTGATCACATAATTATTTATTTTTTTATCATAAATAGTACCGGTTACATTATGTCGAAAAAGGAACCATGAATTCACCTTAATTTAGACAAAAACTTGTTTTTAACTTTTTCCAAGAAGAAAACTAAACGGGCATTGTGCAAATTGTATTGCTATCAGTAATACTATCTTTAACAGACTGATAACATATGAAGGCTCTGAAGAGGCTAAATAATGCAAAGAGTCAAAATAAAATCTCTCAACATTGCCAAAAAAATTAAGAGTATAAAACTTAACATTCAAAGGCAAATACAGGTTCCATTACAATAAACAATCCAGAGTTACTGAATGAAAACTTCCTGATAGCATGGCGGCTAGCTGATTATTGCTAGTTCTGAGTGGCTGTTTCTGACTGAGCGGAGTAATTATGCAGAACAGGGAGGAGATCGATTTTTTTTTTTTTAGAGATTATCTGTCTCATGTTAGGACAGCAAAAGTTTTAATACGTATGTAAAATGTATTTCTTTAAGTTAGATGCTGCAGCTTTAAACAGAGGTTCGGTGTGAGAGTCACTACCAGGTGGAGCAGAAGCGGCGCTCCGTCTGTGAAATATTACTACCTGTAGCGCGTAGCAGTGGTTCAACAGTGAGAGCAGAACCAGCGTCTTACATCGCAGCTCGAAGACTTAAATAATTTTGCAGGTTATTTGTTTAGCTTTCTGACCATCATGCTAATCCGGGTGAGTGTTTGTAGCGGTGCGCCATCTGCTATCTGATCCTCCATATGTCTCTTTTACTACAATTCCAACAATGCAGACATTTTTGAAATTTATTGTGTCACCGGTGAATCGAAATTAAGAAATTTATTACAATAATTGATGAACATTATGATAAATGTCCACCTCCACTTTAGCCTGTAATAAATCAGTTTTTTTTTAAGTAAATCAAACTTCTCAATGATTTCCATTTGTACAAATGAACTTTTAGACGTTTTATCAACAAACTGTCTCCTCATCTTGTCACAGGTTGAGTTTAGCGATGAGAGTGACTCCGACGTAGCTCCCCAAGCAGAGCTCAAAGTGCCTGCAGATGTGCGTAGAAATCGAACGTCTAGAAGAGCTTCTACTGCTAATCCTAAGACAGCTACAGATCCAACTGCGGAGATGCCTGCAACCAGGAGGCCGACCAGGGCAAAAACGAGCGTGGCAAAGCCTCTTCTGGTCTCTTCTGAGGATGACGAGGTTTTGCTTCGTCGGCCTGCGTCCAGCAGAAGAGGAAGAAGCAGAAAACAGATGTCCAAGACTGAAGAGCAGGATGAGCCGGACACCATGAGGACTATCGCGGAAGAAGCTGATGGTGTCCTGGACATAAGCATCGAGCAGCTCAGGATGTCGGACGCTGAGGAGAATCAGTCGGCTGCAGCTAAAGACATTAGTATGTTTGTTGTTCCTGAAAGAAAAACATTAGGAGAGACTAACGTGTGCCATCTTTAGTTTAGGTTCTAAAACAGCTTGAAATGTTTTGTTTGAGTATAGAGCTCATTGAGTTTTCTTGATCAGAATCCCAGTGATTTAAAATTGTGGCTATCAAATCTTTCCTCTGTCCTCAGACCTCGACTTTGAGGTGTTGAGGAGGGATATGTGCTGTGATTTGGAGAAAGATGGGCTGCTTGAAAAGAGAAACAGCCGTCCAACAGAAGATCGATCAACCAACGTCGCTCACGCAGACGTCACGCCAGGTATGTGACTCCAAGTTTCTTTTTGATAATGTATCCCTGGCAGTTTGGCTAATAGAAATATATTCCTATTGAAAAGATTGAAGTTCTTAACTTTGTTGCGCCTGTTTGTTTTGGTCCTCAGACAATCTTTCCGTGGAGGACGTTCAGGCTCTGCTGCACTCGGCACTGCTGACTCTTCATCACTTCCCCTGTCCAACAATCTACCCAAGCCTGTGCACTCTGCTGGCCCTGACCACGGGGCAGAGCGACCCTAGCAGCACAGCAATGTTGCACGTCCAGTCACTGGGAGTCACCAGTCGCCATCGCACAATCCGCTACTTAAACAGCTCTCGCCTGTAAGTTTATCAGTTATTGAGTTGAAATCGATGTAGTTAATTTTATAAATTAATTTTGCTTTTTTTTTTTCTTTTATCTAGAAAACTGAAAAAGAGGTCCAGCAATTTATCAGAAAAAATGGACGCTCTGAGTCTGAATGAGCCCAGTTTGACTGAAGAGAAGCTGTGTCAGATGGACGACATATTTTCCTTCCCCACTGCAGACTTCTGTTCCTTCCCCAAGAACCCGTGCCAAGAGTTCACCCAACAAATCCAGCAGCTTCCACCAGGTAGACGCTGTTTGTTCTCCTAGAGCTCAAAAGCTTTTTCATTTTAAATATTTTTCTCTGAACTCGAACACGGATAAACGATCCCTGTATTTATCTCCGTGTTCAGGAGTAACGGTGTGTTTGATGTCTGTGCTGGGAGTGAAACCAGGGGAAATGGGGGAAAGCTTAATGCTGACACGTCTGGAGAAGGACTCTTCCCCCATCACTCTTCATATCTCCACTTCCAGACAAGAGGTTTGATCGATTAAAAAGGTTGTTTTACTGTTAAAACAACTTTCATCAAAGGAATGTGAAGAAATCATGATCTAAAATGGAATTTTAAATTTGCCTCAAGAGTTTTTAAGTATGTTGTCTTGGCCATTATGTCGGGCGCCGGATTAGTAAAGCTGCATTCACTGAGCGTCACTGAGCTCAGCAGCAACACCAGATGAAATAAAATGTCTCTTTCCTGAAAGATTCCCCGTTGCCGTTTCGGTCTCTGTCTCCATTGTGAAACTTTGAAACCTTTTCTTCAGAATGCACCTTGATTCGATTAACGTTTCATTAGGTCGACAACAACGAATCAAAGCGTCTTTTCACAGAACAACAGAACAGAAACTCTTACAGAAATGACTTATGAAATTCTTTTTGAGAGAACCCTTTGCTGTCTGCTAAAATGATTAATTTGTCGTGACGTTTTGGTTTTCTATACATGAAAATGTTCCCTGTCTTTGTGTTGTGAAGCTCACCGTTCAGTGGCTGGTGCAGGAGATGGACAGCATTCTGGCAGAGCAAAAGGTTGTGAGCTGCGTGGCTGAGAAAGCCAAGTGGTGGGAGGGTCGTCGAGCTCTGGACTGTCGAGTTCAGGTAAAGGTTTTGGTGGCGTCGCCTGATATCGAATGGAATTATGAAAACTGAGTTGTTTCGTTTTTTTGTGACTAATGCTCTTTTATTATTTACAAAAATACTCAACTACAGAGAATATTTAGTATTCCGTAGTTTTCACTTTTGGGTTCTTATCAAATCTTTACTAATTAATGACATTTTTCAGCAAATGCTAAAAGAAATGGAGAAAATGCTCGGTTGCTGGCAGAGCTTTCTTCTACCACTTGCACAAGATCCACAGCTCTCCGATCAGGCTAAGGAACTTCGTCGGGCTTTATCTGAGAAAGGAGTCGCTGTGAGTGAGAAGATGCTGAAGGTATGTTGCTTTTTTTTCTTTTTTCCTTGGAGATCGAAGCTGTGGTCTGTCTTGTTGTGTATCGACTGTTAAACCACATTCTTTGTCTCTTAGATTGTGCTTTCAGCTTCTCACTCGCTCTCTGAAGAAGATCTTAAAAGATTTGGATCAGGACTTTCCCCGAAGTGGGACACGGCTTGCGATCATCTTTTCCGCACAGCAGCGTCTCAGCTCTCGGAGAAAACGGAGGCCAAAGGTCACGTGGTTCTAATCCTGGACAAGGTCGGATTGTCCCGCATGACCCACTCTGCTGGTCAGAAATAAAACATCACAGATTTTTGTATTTGTGAAAAAAGTTTAATTCTTCCCACCCCGTGTTTTTAACGCAGTATGTTCAGAGGTTGCCGTGGGAGAGCATGTCGGCCCTCAGGTCTCACTCCATCAGCCGGATGCCTTCACTGCATTCTCTGATCGGACTGAGCTTTCAAAAGGAGGTGAGGTTTAGATCATTAGTACCGTCTACGGTCCTGATCCAACTCGTAGCGTACCATTTGTGTGTTGTGGAGATGATTTAACGTGATGCGTTTCCCTCGTCAGACGGATCCTCAGTCCGTCCTGAGGCAGGGTGTGGACCTGAAGAAGGTGTTTTACGTTCTGGACCCTGATGGCAATTTGAAAAATGCTCAGGATCGGTTCAAGGAATGGTTTTCCACGTGAGGCCAATATTAAATGTGACTCATTTCTGTCACCAGTCTATATTCTGTCCTGTTACTGATGACCCTTTTTTTTGTGTGTGTGTGTGTGTGTTTGTGTGTGTGTCTGAAAGTAAACCGGGCTGGCAGGGTGTGTGTGGTGTTGCTCCTGACTCAGGACAACTACAAGAAGCTGTTGCTTCCCAGGACCTGTACATGTGAGTTTGAGATAAAATTCTAATATTCATTAGATGTACAGTAAGACTTAAAAATGTTTCATCAACTTCACTGTATAGTCAGTTTGTACCGTTTCATCTGTAGCACTGTCAAAAAAATAAAGAATAAATAAAAATCTTAGATGGAAAACAACTGCTACTCTGGTTCCCAGGCTTTAAATAAATAGACCCAAAATTTGATTTATTGAAATTTGTATGAATCTTGCGCAATTTATTGTGAATCAGTTGGTAGAAATAAAGCAGTTTCTGGTTTATGTATTTATTAATTTTTTAAAAACTGAATGTCCCTCTGTTTGTGCCGTAGTTATGTGGGACATGGAGCAGGAGCCAGGTTCCTGGACAGCCACGCGGTCCTCATGCAGCAGATGAGGGCTGCCTCGCTGCTTCTGGGCTGCAGCAGCGCCGCTCTGGCGGTCAAAGGCAAACAGGAGGGACAGGGCATCATTCTGAACTACCTCATATCAGGATGGTGAGATGGATCTTTCTGCTTGTAATCCACATGCAGTAATTCATTTTTGGGACGACAGTGTGCGTCTGCATTGAGTCCGTGGCCTGAATTGTTGCGGTGTCTTTAACCGTGTTGTTTTTCTCCTAGCCCCTTTATTTTGGGCAACTTGTGGGATGTAACTGATCGGGATATCGATCGCTTCACCAAGGTCCTGCTGGAGTCCTGGTTCTCTGCAGGATCCGGAGCGCCACTCCTGGAGTTCATAGATTCATCGCGTCAGGCCACACACCTTAAATACCTCATAGGAGCAGCACCCGTCGTCTATGGGCTACCCATCCACCTGCAGTAGGACTGGAAGCCTTAAAATACCTAGCAACAAACAGAATAAACATCTCGTTTATCCAATCTCATGACGCTTTATTATGAATACTGAATGGTTTTTTTTTGTTGTTTTTTTCTAACCCTCATTTTGTTTTTCTAATTTTGTTTTTAAAATTGCTGCATATTTTTGAATAAATGAGATGACACATCCAGTCTGGTTAGGACGTGTTTTTTTGTTTTTTTGTTTTTTTTATACAGATACAGTGGTGTAATGTAGACTTATAGTATTCATCGTTTTGAATGGAGATGCAATTCTTAGAGTATTTTTAAAATCATCACTTGGTTTGAATGAACAGGAGTTAAAACAGCAGCTCAGCTATTAAAGTTGTTGGCTTGTAAAAGACGCAATAATAAGTCCTGGAAATAACGTATTTGATGTAGTGCTTGCCATAAGTTATTCCTGTTTAATTCCTCCTAAAAAGGGGAATTAAACAGGAATTTAATTCCCCCTAAATTGAATGACTGGTAGGTAAGAATGACTGGAGCTTGCGTGACAGTTCTTCCACATGGGGGCAGTGTTTCAAATCATTTAGTACGAAACATGAAAAGTTCCTCTCTCGGCTCTTTTGCATCATGGCGGTAAATCTCCCAAGCTTCTCTCAGCCTGGCTTGGAGTGCTTTAATCAACTACAACAGGTTTTTGATCTATTTGTTTTTACAGTATGAGGACACTGGCCTGGAATGAAACGGGACGAATTGTTTAACGCTACCATTAGCTTCATGTGTGTGTAACCGCCCAACTATCAGGGGAATGCTAAAGGCTAGTGGAACAAAATGACTTTAAACAAACGTTGCAGTGTGGTTTCGAGATTTCTCTTGGTTCTTGAAATTTTTAGCTTTGGTGTTTTCTGGAGTTGAAATTTGCATCGTATTTGTAGCTTCTGAATATATTAAAGAGTAGCGGCAAAAGCAAATGAAGTGGGTTAGCAGTTTTTGTCAACGACGTCACCATTCACGACGGCTTTTTGAAGATACTTGAATGATATGAGCGACAACATCTCCCTTTGGAAAGTATTTTTGAATTGAAATGTTAAAAAATACCAATTTGTCCAATGTCCACACACATTTACCAAAACATGCAGCTGTGTTGAGTCTTAATGGCTTTTATACACAAACTGCTTTTATTTTAAAGTCCTTATATCAGCTTTTCTGTCCATATCAAATAATTGAAAATACTGCACAAGAATGAAGGGCCTTATTGATGAAAGTCCATTTTGATATTTGCATCCCAGCCCCTTCACTTAGCATTTCTGCTCCATAGCAACATGTGTCACAACTAATGACTTTCCATTAATCTGTCAAACCTCTTGATAAATTATAAACCATTTAGAAAGTGTTTTTACTAAAACCAGTAATTGATCTGTTTGATGAGGAGAAGCTGATATATGTACACCATTTATACTGGGAAGTTGCTCGAATCTGGCTTTTTGCCAGTTGAGAATAAACAAAACGTAAATTTTTTTTAGCCTGAAGTTTCATATCAAATATAGATGTGTGTGTACAGTGTTGGAAACTTTTCCTGTACATATTCATATTTTATACACTGGGAGACTTTTTTGATCTTGTAATTGGAAGGTTGTAGGTGCAAGTCCAGCTTCCTCCTGTTGCATGTCAATCTGCTCCTGGGCAAGGCACTTATAGATATGTTTGTGAATGTGGCTCTAATGTGAAGCAGTATGACTGGAAAAGCACTATGCGAGTTCAGACATTTTACTGTTAGCACTTCTGATTATTTATACTATAACAATCCAGTGTCAGATCTCTTACTGTACTCCCTTTATTTGTGAACTTGTTCCTCTACTTTTTGAACACATAAAATGGGGGGGGATATATATATTATTGGCTTATATTTGGCAGCTAATTAATACCAAAACAAGTATTAAATGTCACTGTTTTCCATCTGGCAATGAGAATGAGCTCTTTTTTGGGTAAAACATTGTTCTTAGCTCAGATATCTAGATGAATCCACCATCATAAATGCTTTTTATGTAAAATGTTTTGGAATCATTCTCGTTTGCTGTTTGTTTTGCATCGATGCCTGCTCCTCTTTTATTTATGTTGATGTTTCTTTCAGGAAGCCGAGTTCCTGGTGTGTTCAGTCAGACAGCTGAAAGACTCCCAGGCCCGGTACACTCACGCACTGGAGAGCGTAGAGATCATGAACAGAAACAGAAATGGTGTGTGAAAGATCGAAAAAAACAAAAAATTTCAGTTGTAGTCCAGCTTGATCCTTATTTATTCAATACTACGAGGTTTGAATGGTTGGATTATTATTTTACGTCTGTAGTGTTTATCAGAGATGAAGTATGAAAGTGTGGGTGTGTGTGTGTGTGTGTGCGTGTGTGTGTGTGTAGTCATCCTTTCATTTCTATCCCATCACAAACAGGAGAATTCCTTGTGCCCCTCACTAGCTATGTATCCTTTGAGTCTTTGGTGTTTTTATCAAAATAAATGTTGGAATCTGTCCATCCAGCAGCCGTTGATCACATGGTGAAATCAGTGGCCTCTACCTTTGGATTTTAATACGATATAGAGCATATTTTACTAATTATGGTCTACAGATTGTGAAAACCCAAAAGTTCAGCGTCTTTAAAAATAAGGTCGGTTTAGAAAAAAATTAATGAAGCAGAAAGAGTCAACTTTTTCACAGTCTGATCTTTAGAGATGTCGCTGTAGTACACCAGCATGATGCATTTGCTTACAAAGTCCACCGCCTCGTCATCAGTGAGAGCACACATTAGTTTAAACACCTGCGGACTTACCACTCAACTAAATATGATCCGGGGTGGTTTCTTTGTGGTGGCATATAAATCAAAAGCAGGGATTTCAGATCCGTGTTTGACCTGAACTGTTGATGTAGATGTATGTTCCTGGAGCTTTAAACGCGGACCACGTCCTGGTGAACATCGGGGCCGGATTTCATGTGGAAAAGGTAACATTTGCTTGTTTATGAAAACTTATGTGTAGAACTAATAAGTTCAGGTTGTGTCTGATGAGAAATGAGATATTGTGTTTTTATCACATCTGTAGTTTAGTAGGGTTTTTTTTTTCTTTTGTTTTTATCATCTTTGTGTGAATGTCGGGATCTGTTGTGTCTGTTTAATAATAAAGTGAGATTAATAAATTGACAAAAGTTCCAAAACCGAATCATCTGCAAAATGTGAAAAATCCACAGATGAACAGAATAGATTCAGTGAAAATAAAACGAATTGTATATAAAGTTTAAGTCCAGGTGAAGGTGTATTCTCAGTACGTAAAGCTGGTTATGTTTTTGCCTGTGTAGAGCATGGAGGAAGCCAAGGCCTTCTTAAAGCGGCAGATAGACCTCGTCTCAAAGCAGGTGGAAAAGGTTGAGTCAGTTGTTGAGGAGAAATGTTTAATCATCAAAGGTAAGCTGAGATTTCTCTTAAAAGAGAATCTCCTGTTTTTATTATTTCACTTAATACAGTGGTTTTCCATCAACTAGTCCGTTTTTTCCTCCATGTGTCCCTTGCTTTGTCCATTTTCCATTCATTCATCTTTTTCCATTAACCATCTGTTCATGCGTCCAGCCATTCATTTATACGTTTTCCACTTTTTGTCCAATCATCCCCTCAGTTTGTGGGTTTTTGCAGGTTAAAACCTCATGTCCCGATAATACATTTTTATACATACATACCCGAAAATATATTTGAACGCCGAATAGCAGCCGTCATGTATAATTATTTTTTTTTAAAAAGAAAGTTTTCCTTTATTGCAGGAGGGAAGGCGTCTATTCCGACAACGGGAGCTGCCAGCCACGGGTCATGAATTCACCTGCCGTACGAGTATCCAGGGGTTGTTGTGTCAGCACTCACATGAGGCGTAGCTCCGCTCTGAAGTTTAATTATTAGTTTTCTTAAGTTAATTGTTTTCATTCGAGTTGTTGCTGGTTTAAAAATTTTATATTTTAAAGGTTTATTTTTGTGCCCTGTTTTTTGGGTGAAATGGCTCGGATGTGCGGTATGTGGGGTTTTCTTCAAAATGTTTCCCCTGTATGTTAAAACCCAGGAATATATTGATTGTAATATTAGAAAAACATGCTGTGATACATTGTTATACTAAAATAGCCATTTTATTGTTGAATGTTACTAAAAACAAAAACTAATTTCTTTAATTTATGTAACACTAAAACAAACGCAGGATTGTTGGTAAAGTTTTTGTCTTATTTGGATATTAAATGCAATCTTTTAAACATCACTTAGACTATGTTTTTTTTTTTTGTTTTTTTTTACTAAAATGACCTACCTTGTGATGCTGTTTTTTTTATTTATTTAAGATAATTTATTTTTTATTAGTATTTTACATTGAATATAGTAAAGAAAATGCTTTTCATAATGGATAAGCTTCAATCAACTCCTGGACACAATTATTAAATCCCCTCTTGGATAGCATAAATGAGAGTAACTGTAACAGATTAATTCTTTCCAGATGGGAGATTTTAAATTTCTTTGGTCTAAAGCGTTGATGGATGCCATTTTGACCACAGGGGGGCAGTGTTTTAGATTAATCTCGCTCCATCTCTCAGTCGGAAGCACAATTAATGGGATACTTCTTAACAGTCAGCCGGTGCATGGCTTGGGTAGAAGCGATGACGAAGTGGTGGGGGAGTTTACATCTTAAAAACAATTGCAAAGTATTTAGCTAACGAGGGAAAACCAAGAGATCTGTGCTTATTACGTTATTAAGGACGTTCGTAATAAAGATGACAGAGTTATACATTATTTGTTGCTTAATACTGCGGCACAGTATGGGGTTTGCGATGGTCTGCATATTTAGTGTGCATATTCGTTATTCAATTAATGTTTACTTTTGCTACACCAAAAAAGAAAATCTCTTTTTCCCACTGTTTATCTGGACGAAGATTGTTGGGTATCTGATTCTCCATTTAAAATTGTGTATAAACGCCGCCAACCCGGCGCAGCGCTCTGTTCTCCGGCTGACAAATGGTGCGCACCCAGTGCAGCTCGTTTCTCGTCACGCTTCCAATATGGCGGTGAATCTCACAGACCTCTCCCTTCCTCAATTGGAAGGATTAAAAGGCCAACTGGACCAGGTATTGTTTCTTTTTTCAGTATTTCAGATACTAGTTTATCTGCCATGTGTGACTATATAACAGTATTTCCCCCAATTAAAAGGAAAATGGCTCCAACTCTACCGCTGTCGATTCTTGTACAGCTGCAGCGTGTCAATATTACAATGCTTCCCTTTATTGTGCTAATTTTTAATTAGTGATGTTTTATTTCAGGAGGTTGAGTTCTTGACGTCTTCCATAAGTCAGCTGAAAATTGCCCAGAACAAGTTTGTTGAAGCAAAAGACAGCTTAACTGTCCTGAACCCAAACAATAAAGGTACGTAAACTAATTAAATTTCTGCTGAAATAGAATGTAGGGAATTAAAACTAAATGGTATTTATAGATTATACTTTATTCTTATTCAGTTATTATAAAACATGTCTTAATAAATATGTTAACATTACCAATCTAATTCCCAGGATTACAGTTTTTGTTGTTCAACTATTTTTGGTTCATAATTGATGAAATTATCTGAGTATATGTGGCTTATATCAGTTGCTGGTAACTATGCTTTTTTTGTTTTCTTGAACAGGAAAAGAGTTGCTCGTGCCTCTCACCAGTTCTGTATCCTTTTCACCATTCTACACCATCAATCGATCAGAATACTGCAATAAGACTAATAGGAATCAAAGACATTATGCCACTGGTAGCTTATTATCCGTTTATCTATAGGTGTAGTTTTCAAACTAAACTCAAGCCTCAGTTGACATCGTGGATTTATTTTTTCAATCTTAACTAAAACTGCATCACTTAAGGAAATAGTTTTTACACCCATTGATACGTCTAAAGTAAATGTTGCATCTATAGATGTCTATGAAAAGCAACAGCAAACATATTTCTTTATGGTGCAATACACACTTATCAGTTATAACATTATGACTCCATGGTTAATGGTGTGTTGGGCCACAGTGGGTGTGCTGCGGTATCTGGCACTAAGATATTAGCATCAGATTATGTTAAGGCCTGCAAGATGCGAGGTGGGGACAAAAATGGATCAATCTTGTTTGTCGAACACAGCCTACTGATGCTAGATTGGATTGAGATCTGGGAGCAAAGCTACACCTCAACCTCTTGCTAAGGTCTTTAAATTATTTCTGTAAAATGTTTTGCTTATATAAAGGTGTATTATCCTTCTATTGCACTGCCATCATGGAGTACTGTCGCTATGAAAGACTTTACATTTACAATTTAAAATTTGTTCCTTATTAGGTTTGTTAAAAACTTTGCCTACTTTATTTATGTGAACTCATTAACTTTGAGGACAAATTGCTTGGTTTCCAACATCCTACCCACTAACAGGTGCCAAGGTGGACATGATTTGTGTGTTGACCTCACCCAGTAATGGTCATATTATGGCTGGTCAATGTGTATTGAAAGATGTTGTGTACCGTTGGAGTTCCTTAGCTGTTTCTACCCAGATGTACGTTCCTGGAACGTTAAATGATGTGGAACATGTCTTAGTGGATGTGGGGACTGGATATTATGTTGAAAAGGTAACATATTTGCTTTTGAATGTGTACTACTGTCAACTATGTCAGAATAAATGGTACTTGATCATATTTTGTCTTTCTAGAATGTGGGGGAGTCAAAGGCATTCTTCAAGCGTAAAATAGACTTCCTCACAAAGCAGATAGAGAAAATTCAGCCGGCTCTTCAAGAGAAACACGCTATGAAACAAGGTAATATGAGGATAAATCAAGAGCTCTAAGCATTTTCATAGCTAGTGAACCAAAAAGGTAGTTAATCAGTTAGTTATGTGATTTAACAAAGAGGCAAATACTTCCCCCGCATAATGGCAGATTGGTAAAAATAACTTTTTCTGTTTTTCAGCTGTCATTGAAGTAATGAATCTGAAGATCCAGCAATTACAACAGAGCCAACAGGCATCACAGATGGTTGGAAACACAAAGGCCTGATGGGAACAATAGTTTGAGCTACTCAGGATTAGAGACCTTTTCTAAGTTTGCCTTCACAAGATGATGCAAAATGCACAAATTATGTTTGAAGTGTAGGTTGGCGGGTACATGGGAGACTCCCTGTATACTTGCAGAAATTTAAATAAAATTTGGTGTCAACTTTAGTCATTAAAGCTAGTTAAGTCTGGGTTAAAAAAAATCTTGTCTCATTATTTGTCGCTAGATCTGTCAATCATAAATACTTTCATCCTAATAGGTAAGGCTTGAGACTTTTCTTGATTATTTCTCCATTCCACTTGGCATATGTTGCAAAAACCTGCATATTGTCAAAAGGTGCACAAGTTTATCTAGACTGGATGTTTTGGTGACTCATCTTTAGTCTTGAAGGACAAAACTGCAGTGTAATAATTTTAGCTGGGATTCTGTATAGTTTTGTTGACGGCAAAGATGTTTAATTAAAGGAAAAGTAGATTAACTTTTAAGGCCAACTTTAACTTGGCTTAAAAATTCCCTTAACGTGATTGAGGGCCTCTAAAGTTGCTTTAAAGGCAGAGCAAGTGGGAATTAAATTTCTGCGTGATTATCATTCCCAAACAGGACCTAAATTATTTCTTAGTGGTGGGCTTGGGGATATTTTGAACAGCAGAAACATGTGAGAACAAGAAACATCCCTCAGCAGTGATAACATGTCCTAAAAATGTAACGTTTTCCTGCACAACTTGCTATTTTGACCAACTTTGTGGCCAAAAGCATCTAAATGTTTCAATATAGAAACTTGTATTTTGTGCACTGAGCAGGGAATTGGCTACAGATGAGGATGTCATCAACATACTGAAACAGTGCAATGACATCAAACAAAAAGCTGCTTTTCAGTGCAGCTTTATAGATTGTAGGACTTTCATAAAAACTCTTGACAGTCTGGTAAATGTCCAGACAGCCTTGGAACTCAAAAGTAAACCAAAACCTACTTTTGGGATGGACAGGGACAGAGAAAAATAAGCATAGTTACCAATTGCTGACGCTAAGTGTTT
The DNA here is from genome assembly GCF_904066995.2 of Poecilia reticulata. Lineage (NCBI taxonomy): Eukaryota > Metazoa > Chordata > Actinopteri > Cyprinodontiformes > Poeciliidae > Poecilia > Poecilia reticulata. The sequence continues at coordinate 19,013,447 of NC_088834.1, forward strand.
TTTTTTTACTCTCTTACACAGACATCTCGCACAGAATGTCATGTACATTATTACTTTTGGTGTTTTTTTCAGTTACACAGGAAACAGGACTACATGTAAGCTGTTGCTTCTTTGTTGCATTCTCCATCTACACTGTGTGGGGCATTACATCCTTTGAGTGATAAAAGTTTTTTTGATGATGGCATCACATCACTAGGGTCTCCCAAGGACCTGCTGAATTTCCATGAGAATTGTAAGGCTGATGAATCTTAAGTGCAGAGTGACCTTTTCCTGGGAGGCAATAAATGAAGTTCTTCATTCCAGGTCTCATGATTTTATAACAATGTTCTTTCTTTGTCTCGTACTTATGTGGAGATACAGGAGGTTGCAGTTCTTCAATTTTCATTTGGGCCTCCATAAATCATTAAGAGCAAACATGCACCTTAGCAAGATCATAAATTAAGCAAACTAACTTTAGAAAGTTTGTGATTTTTAACTGGAAAACTAAATTGTACATAAAGTACACAGCATGCAACACTCAGTTAAATGCATTTGGTTTCTGTGCAAATTTTGAAGTTGCAAGCATAATGTATCAAATATTAGCCATCCTGTTTGGTCTAGAAAACAGCTTTATTCAGCAAAATACCATCATTAATCCTCCAAAACAATTTGTTACGGGGCAAATAAAAACAGCTTTACTGCATTCCAATAAGTTTATACCCTCATGCACTTCTTTATGTCTTAATATGTTGGATGACTGAATAGAAAAATGAAATGTTGACTACCTTTGAGATTTTCCATTGACCTGCAAAGTAAAAACAGGACTCTGGAGATGAGTTCTTTGCTCATTAATCAATACAATGCAATAACACATTTCTCTGCATATATTTTTTTCAAAAACTGGTACAGTAACAGAAGTACATAATTTCAAATATACAAAAATACCAACTCATCAGTTTACATATCACCATGTTTTAAACATATGGCAGCCATATACATTTTTAGGTTTGATGTTGCCCAAAATGTTCAAACTTTGTCTAAGCTTAGTTATTTTTTCTACTTGAAATGTGTAAAAATTATCATACATGGAAATGGTACTTGTTGCTTTACGAGAAGGCTTAGTCAAAAAAGGTCACTTTAAAAGTTTGGTGGATGGAAAAATATGTTTCACAAAGGTGCACAAATGTTAACTACAGCTATGAGAGGAATTTAAAACAAGAGACTTTATGAATTGTTCCTAAGAATAATGTGATAGAAGAGGAAACAATGCAGGTGACCTCATGGTCTTTATTAAAGCATCCAAGCTAGAAAACTCACCAAGTATTCAGTGTAAATATTGTACAGTAAATGGATACAGTGGTCAGTAGCCTTGCAGATCTGTTTTATCTATTTTTTTTCCATTTGATAAAAACAGTTTCTGTGAAACTTAAATTTTTGTCGATTCATTAAGTTTACTAAATAGAAACCGGTGGTCGACTTTTAAATGAGCCAGCTGCTTCATCACCGGCTAAAAATGCAAACTTTCACAAGATGAAGTCAGTTGTTACGTGTTTCTCATGGTTACATCAACCCTCTTTTGCAGCGGCCTCGCCGGGGAGGTCACAGCAGTTGCGTTGTTGTACTGGAGGTCGGAGCGGGCGGGGTGCAGCCTGTTGTTGGGTCGGACCGAGGCAGACAGGCAGTCTGAAGAAGCAGCTGTCACATGCTGCAGTAACCGCGGCGTCGCTGACAGTCAGAGATGAGGAATTGAGCCAGAATTACCTTATCTACTGTTACAAGTGGGTATTTTATCGCAAATTTATCGAAAGAGCGCTGTAGAGCTAGTCACTGGTTAAAGTTACGGTGCGCGAGGCAAACTGTTGAAAGAGGAGCACGCGCCCGAGGAGTCCTGGAGACGGCAGTTACAACCGACAAAGAAGAGGACTCTACTACTTAAAAGCAGCAGATATTTCGCAGTTTAAATCGTTTACAGGATAGGAACGGGGTCAGATAAGTGAAGTCTACCGGCGCAGACCAGGGTAGAAGACGAAGATTACGATAACATGGTAAGTACGCGGCCTGGAGGCTTTCACCTCGGCTAATGATTGCCAACCTGTTTCAGTTTTTCCTGTTCTCTGGTCTACACAGTTCGTGCTATCTGAAGGTCGTCCACACTCTGCAGCAGCTGTACTGTTTTCATAATTAACGTTCTTAAAAGATGGGAGTCCGAATCAAGAAAACGACTTTTTACCTTTCGACGACGTTTTATTCAACCCGTCAAACAAATTAGCTTAGAATAGCAAAGTAAAGTCAGGCCGGTTCCAGCTGGTCTGCTAGTAGTAAACATAAGCTAGTTAGCTTAACGCCGGTGACGCTGATGTCACAAAGTTAACATATGGTAACACCAAGGAACTACTACAAACCAAATACAGTAGTTTAAAAAAAATACGTTCTAGTGTTTACACAACTAGTTGCCATATTTTGGTGTGAAAGAAAGTTTTATTGAGCAATTTCTCGCCTTTGCACGTGTAGTAACTTCTGCACGTGTTTTTGGGTTAAACGCTAGCCGCTACTCCCAGTTGTAGCTGCGTGTTTGCCGAAGGTCGACGGGGACGTTATCTGAAAAGGCGTTTTTGTGGTTGTACACGTTAGTTATCGATTAGCGACAACATGTGTGTCTAGAATGAGCAGAGAAATTGGCGTTCAGCGTATGGTTATGTTTTAAAAGTAACTGGAGCACGTCGGCGCCACGTGCTCCTCCCGAAACTCAAAGACCTCTTATGTTAAAAAAAAAAAAACAAGAAGTGAAGTAAACCTTCAGATTTGAAACCCGGGCTAGCATACAATTTGATTTCACATATACGATTTCAAAATATGTTCGTAACCAATCCACCTTCATGTTTGTGTTTGGCTTTTTGGGGGGGATTGGATGACAGGTTGCGCAGCGTTGTGAAAGGCAAGCTTGAAATTCAGAGGCGGATCAACTCGGAGTATTGATCCATGTGACCACAGAGGGGCGGGGAAGAGTGAAGCTGACCAATGAAAGCTCAGGGTTGTGTGTCTGTGTGTAAAGCTGGATTTGCGGGTCCAGTTACTTCATTCACTGGATTGGATGTGGTATATTTAGCGAATGTGTGATGAAACAGCAGGATTTTATAATCCAAGGTTGCTCAACTCTCAACAGCGTATTTTAAATGACAAATTCAAGGAGGTGTAACAGAGAGAGAAGTTTACTTTACAAACAAAATGCATTCACAATCTAATCATTTGATCTTAACTTTTATATTTAAGTAGATTGCTATTATCCATCCAACGTTTGACTTCTTTGATTTTGCTTTAATTTTAAGCAAATTGAAAAATCTCTCTTCCTAATAATTTGTGAAAATCTGAGATCATTGGAGTGATATGCAAATATGGATTTAAATGGATTGCAGTATTTTGTAATATTGTTTTAATGGGGGGGAAAAAAGTTGAAAGCTTCATCAATTTTGGGGGTAAATACATCTGACTGCATACAACAAGAGCAACACGTGCCATATTTATGTGGGGGGTACAGTCAACGCATCTGACCCTGGGCTATTTAGTGGATGTGTCCTTCTTTTTCTGCCCATCTTACTGTCTGGCTACTGAGTTCAAACCAGCAGTCCCACAAACCTTTTAAAAAAAAACCTAATAAATAATGCATCATGTTTTTCTGTCAAGCTGTTTCTATGGTTTAAAGTTTTTATTGAGGTGCCAAAGAAGGTGGAGTAATTTTTCTCGGTTTGTATAGTGGTTCAGTTGTGCCCTTCCCCCATCTGTTGCTGCATACTGCCAATCAGCTGTCTGAATGAAGCTACTATATTCTCCCTTACTTTAAGTAAAAACTTTGTCAGTCGTTGTGTGTCCAGTCGGGAAAAACTGGCAGTTTACCAGCCAATTATAAACTCTGTTGGAGCAAATAATGTAACTAATTAAGCAGCTAGTATCAGTTTATTTTACCAGTATTGGTCTATGAAGATTAGAATGGCAAAAATTTATAATCTGCACAAAAAAACATTTGAAAACTCCTACTAAATAATTTTTTACCCATGCTACTTTGATATCTATTATGCAGGTTACCACCAAGGGAACAAGTCTTAACCCCAATGCCAAAGTGTGGCAAGAGATCCCAGCCCAACAAAATGACATCCCAGAAGTATCGGAGGATTCTTCTTGGCTCCACACCAACTCTTCCCCCCCTGAGATGACTGATGGTATGGGTCTTGTTTGGTATAATTTTCTCTGATAAGGCAGCGTGAGCCACATATCTGTCTCTTTAGTGAGTATGAGACTGAAAAGTGGCTTTATCAGGTTAAGACACAATATTTGCTGATAATTATGAGTAAACGCAGCTTATTAAGAAATGTTAACTCTTGGCCTTACGTGTCTGCGGTGAATTCAAATTGTGACTCCTTTGGTGGATTATTTTGGTCTGAAAACATAGCAGTCATTTCCCAATCTTTCTGCTGTTTTCCTTCCTGTCGTAGGTTTCTCAGACGTTCTTTCTTTGGAGAGTAAAGGATATGCTGTTGACTTCCTGAGTAGCACTGATGAGTACTCCACAACCAAGGATGTGGAGCATACAGACCTGGGATATTTGGTCTTTGATGCACAGGGCGACTCTGCCATAGACACTGAACTGTCTAAGGAAGAAGTAGTGACTGAGGAGAGCTTACGAGAGTCATTAAAGAAAAGACTGGAGTTCTGCTTTTCTAGGTAAATCCTGCTTGTTGCATCACTATAGGCTTTTGCATGCACATGTAAATGGTTTAAAGAACAGGGAAACTAAACATAATTAGTGTGTTGTAAGGAACTGTGTATATTCCTCAAAGGATTTAGCCATAAAAGTAGTAATTGTTTTATGACCAATAGTTCAATTCAACCATTCCTTGGTGAAACATTTACAATTTTTACATTTTAGCATTGTTGTTAATAATAGGATAGAGCACCCAAGAATTGTACTCAAGAGTAGCAATACTTCATGAGAGTATTGCTTAAGTATTCAGTAAGGTCGAGCAAAACTACTCTTAAAAGTGTATATATTTATATATATATATAATTTTATTTATTTTCAAATAACGGTTATTATCCACTTCTGATAGAAACATTAGTATGTATGATACAAACACAATGTAAATGTTCTGTTCTTTCAGGGAGAACCTCTCTAAGGATCTGTACCTGATATCCCAGATGGACAGTGATCAGTTTATTCCTATCTGGACTGTTGCCTGCATGGAGGACATCAAAGCGCTCACCACTGACATGGATCTAATCCTGGAAGTATTGAGAGGTACCAGTGCTACTCTTCTCCCTGTAATTGCCAGTTAAGATATTGTTAATTTAAAAATGTAAAGGTTTATTGGTGTTAACCAAGTGGAAAAACTCACTAAGAGCAGCACAAGCTGAAAATCTTCAACCATCTAACGGCCAAATTCATGCAGAAATTGAGGAAGGAAGTAGAATGATGTCAACAAACTTTTACTTTTATTACTTCACTAAGTGTTTGTATTCTGCATAGTATTTAAATGGCATATGAGCCGGTGCATGGCACAGGACCATGTAGGCATATTTTGTGTATATTCATAAAACAAGACAGGTTGTTTGGAAGTTTGAGATTGCATAATTGACCTCTGGAATACACCCACCTACCTAAAACTGGATATTGCAATGTCAACTGTGATTTGATATATTTTGTAGTTCTGGCGAAGATGTAGACTTAAGTTGCAGAAAACATTATGTTTAGCTTGATGTGATTGCTTTATCTTTTTTTTTTCTTGTCATGCATATTGATGACATCAGCTATTAATGAGTACAGTAAACTTTGATCGCTCTGAGATGGCCAGTATTTTATGCTAACCTTTAGCTGACAGGCATTTTCTCTCCACTTAAAGATAAAAAGTTTTCCTTTGGCTTTTATTATCAGTACTACTCTGGTCATGTGCCATTGAATGAAAGTGGTGTGGACTCAATGTGACAGTAGTTTGGCAAGAAACCTTGCTGGTTTGTAACCAGATAAAAGGAACCAGGGGTTTGGTGTTTAACAATTGGCTTTAATATCAGTTTATTCAGGATCAAATTTTTAAACTGAGAAAGAGAAGTTGTGCATCCTATAAAGAAGCTGCAAATCTTGACTTAAATTACACAAATTGGTTATGTCACAATGCATGGCATAATTACTGTGGTTTCAGTTAGGCAAAGTCTGTTAACGGACAACAGGATCCGTTGTTGGGTTACCCAACTCTCCACTACAGCAGTGTTGTTGTCTATAAATTATTTTAAAAATTAATAGAAAATGTGTTAACTTTTTGTAGCTGAACAAACTTGAGTATATTTATTCCTAACACATTTGATATGTCAAATAGCAAACATTGTTTTTTTAAATAATAAACATATTTTATTTCCACTTCTGTGGAAAGTCCCAGAAAGTAAGAGACTTTGTCACAAAAAAAAGCGGCAAGAAAAGGTAAAGAAAATTTGTGTTGGCAACACGGGGAGATCAGTTTACATAGTTTCACTATGAAACTTTTATTTAGATGTTGTTAAATCTAGCATGTTCTTAATATAAAGCTTATGTTAGAATGTGTTTTTCTTTACAGCATCTCCTTTAGTACAAGTTGATGAAGCTGGTGAAAAAGTTCGACCTAACCACAGCCGCTGCATCATTATTTTAAGAGAAGTGCCAGAGACTACACCAGTTGAGGTAAAGATTACCTAATGCAATCCAGAAAACTAAGCAGTTTTCTGGATTGTTTTCTGGATGCAGTTTTCTGGATTGTGCAAATAAACTGTTAAACTTACGAAATGTTGCCATAAGATTTTTCGGTAACACTTTATTTGAAGGGGGATGAATAAGACTGTCATGACACTTTCATAAACATGACATAACACCTGTCATGAACATGAATTAACCTTCATGAATATTTGACTGTTTTCATAAAGTGTCATTTGGTAAATTATGACACTTTTAATACAAAGTTGACATTATTCAAAAATGTCTTTGTTATGACAACTACACATTAACCAAGAAATCATTACCCTTTAAACTTTATATTTAATAACATGGTTACCTAATTTTTAAAGTGCAATCAGTAATACTTTTATAACAAATTTTATATCAGTAATGATTTCTTATAAAATATGGAAAATGGCTAATCTGGGCTTGTTTAGTTTTTGTTGTGTCTTAAAGTTACCCATTGTTTTGTGGGTTAAGTAGTGTTCTCTGTTTGGGATAGAAAATAAATTAATATTTTTTTGTTTTCTTTTCTTAGGAAGTAGAGGATTTATTCAAGAGTGAAAATTGTCCAAAGGTGTTGGGTGTTGAGTTTGCTCACAATAGCAACTGGTATATAACATTTCAGTCCGACATGGATGCCCTGCAGGTATGCGATGCATTCCCATTAATAATCATTTACCTAATTTCTCAGGTTTGATATTTGTCCTATTTCTGTTTTTCTTCTGGAATAAATGCTTCATCTGTTTTTCAGCATTCTAACTGATTACTATTAAAAACACTAGGAGCTAGTAGAAAACTATTAGTAGGCATGTTAATACTTACTAATGACTTAAATTTTGAAAATCTTACATTACGAGATTGGTTTAGGAGACAGAAGTCACTGAACCAAAAATAAAAGAAAACTGAATTTGCTGTTTAGTAAAAATATGTTCCCTCTTTTTTTCTTGATCAGGCATACAGATACCTACGAGAGGAAGTGAAAATGTTCCAGGGGAAACCCATTATGGTAAATGACATGACATAATTTACATTGCCAAGTTTAAAACCCAACTTGCTTCTTTTATTTGTCATGAAAAAAACGGTATGTGTCGCTCTGGATGGTTAATCCTGTTCAGCATTAGATGGGCTGTCACATGAATGTCCTCAGGGCAAGGCTTGTGTGATTTAGCCTCAGGTTTACCTTGGGATGTATTTGGATAGAAACCAGATAAAGCGAGCTGCATTTTTGCCAGTATTGGTCAAGAGTGAAAAAGGAAAGTTGATAAAACTTTCCAGATATATAGTTTTAACATCATAATGTGAATCTTGAGCATTTTGTAGATTTTTGTTTCCTCCCTTGCTTACTCCCACCCATCCACAATAAATCAGATTAAATCTATAAAGTACATGAGGAGTGTATACTCTACATTGCCTTGGAAAGCTGCTTGTTTTAAACCGTTTCATAGTTGTCACAATACAACCGCACTCTTCAGTATATTTTATCGGAATTACACAAGATATGCCAACACAATAAGCAACCTATTTCGTAAATTGAGTTCATCTGTGTCTATTTAAATGTGGGCGTAAATCCAGCTGTTTTGAAAGGGCCTTGGATCATCATGAAAACCAAGGAACACAGCAAAAAAGAAGTCTGGAATACAGTTATGGATATTTATAAAGCAGGGTTCAATTATTAAACAATATTCCAAACTGTGACAGAATCTGATAGAATGCTGTTCAATCTAAAAATAGAAAAAGTATTGCACAATTGGGTGGCAAGTTGGGTAAGGAGAGCATTAGTGGGAGAAGCAGCCAACAGGTCAGTGGTAACTCTGAAGCTGCTGAGATGCACAGCTCATCTTGTAGTAGATGTTGATAGGATTATTATTACATGTGCTTTCCAAAATGTTGACCTTTTTTAGAAGGGTAGCAATAAGAAAGCTAGAAGAGTTCTTTTATGCAGCTTTCCACGAGTCATGTGGAGACGAGGCAAACATGAGGGAGAACATGTTCGGTGTAGATTAGACCAAAATAGATTTTTGTCCTGCATACAAAAATGGACCTGCAGTAATGGCAGCCAAAGGTGGAGCTACAAAGCATTGAATTGATAGAACTGAATAAAACAGGGATGCCGCAATTTTAAGAATTTTGTGTTTTGGAGGAAAAAATGAATTATGTTCTGTCACTTACATAAAAAATACATATAATCTTTGGTTATAATATGGAACAGTCCAAGGTATATGAATCCTCCTTCAAGGCCTCTGTTTGCCCCTGTGATGATCAGTATCGCGCTTGGAAGGACCCATATTCACTGTCTATCCAGGAGGACCCTTCATTTTCTCTACATAAATCTTAATCTTTGCTTTTCTCCCATCCTCCCTCATCCTCTTCTCTTCGTCCCCTTACCCTTCTCGTCCTTCTCTCCCCCTTGTTAGTGCAGTGTTTTATGGCCTCATGACCGTGAGATTATGAGATCTGAGGGGAATAACAACAATAAAGCAACAGCACTAATTATCATAAATGATTATCAAGTGTTGTTCTTGTGTGTTGGAAAGCTTAACCAGTTGTCTTCTCTGTAGGCTCGCATTAAAGCCATAAATACATTCTTTGGAAAAAATGGCTTCCACGGCATGGACTCAGGAGTGTATCAGCAGCATGCCCAGCCTCAGGCCCAGTATGTGTCTCCGGTGTACATGCAGCAGGTGTACAGCCCTCAGCAGGAGTTTCCCATTTATCCTGTGGTGTCTCCCACCTGGAACCCTTCCATCATGCCACACTTTGAAACGCCACTGGTGAGAACTATTATCTAATTCTTATTTAAAGTCAAACAATCTCTGGACCAGTTAATGTGATGCCCTACTTCATTAGAATTTAGATTGTTTTCTTTATGTGCTTTATGTAGATGGGTTTTTATTTATTTTATTTTTTATGTCGTTGTTGCAGGCTCCCTTCCCCAGTGCAGGATTCATGAATGGATACAGCAATCCAGGGAACTACAAACCAAACTCCAGCAGCGGCCACCGTCCTGCTGGCAGGAACAGGTACCTGCAAATTATGATAGAGATCGCTCATGTTTGGTCTTGAATAACTTTTGTCATCAAATGGAGACATTAATTATTTTGACAGCTTGTTTGTTCTTTAAGCTTCAAGCTTCATCACTTTAAGTTTGAGCTGAATGATGGCAGGTTTAAGCAACAATTAGATCTGTATCAATCTTTAAATTGGCTGTGTGCAATCTTCTTAATGCCTAGAGCAAAAAATAAAGCCTTGGAAGATAATTTAGCAAACATTGAAAGAAGAAGAAGAAAAAAATAGCCTTTGAAGTCAGTATATATATATATATATGTTGGACCACTTTTTCCTTTTCCACTGCTATTTATTGCTCATCTCCAAACAGTTCAGTTATTATGGCTGTGTTGAATGTGATTATTCTCTTCAGAAGGCAGTCGTGTGTAGATTCCTTTAGAATTATATCCCTTTATTACCTGTATACTTTAATATACATTCGCGTAATATTTTTCCTTGTACTTTATGAATTGCATCAATGCATTTGTAGCATTTTCTTTTCACTTTTACAAACAAAACATTGTTTTCTGTCCCTAGGAACCACATAAAAGGTCACCCTCGACCAGGCGATGCTGTTTCTTCTAACTTAGCTCCAGGAACCATGGTGGATGGCATCTCTGGCCCTGTGAGTCCACAGGACATCCAGGCACTAAGGACTCTGTCCGGCATTAAATCACAGCCAGCCTCTTTCTTCCACTTTAAAGACTCTTCTTCACTGTCCTCCATATCCAATGGAGATCAAAGCCGCTCTGGACGAGACAGGTCAGCTGAGCTCTTTAATATTCAAACAAACGTGTAAATGTCAGCCTTTACAACAAAAATGTAACATTGTTCAGTGCAGTGGTTTTTTTGATATTTTGTCCACGACTAATTGTTTTTTTTAACCTTTAACTTTAAAAAGAAAAAAAGATATATAGGAGTAACTTTCATTATTAGTTTTACTTAAAAAGCAAGTTGTTGCACATTATGTTGATGTATTGTTTTTTCAGTTGTTTTTTTTTCACTTCTAATCTAAATTTTAAAATAGGAGAAATGGCCACAGAGGCATGAGGAGGAAAAGAGAAGATGAACATTCTATGGTGAGCATTTCTTCTGTTTTACTCCAAAGTTTCTATGTTGAAAATGATCTCAATACATTGTACTTACTCAAATCTTTGTTCATGAATGTTTTTTTTTCCTACTTTCCCATAAATGAAACAGAAACCTGTCCCTTTGATGGAGGTCAAGGCAGCCCCTCCTAACTTTGATCTGGCAGCTTCAAGTTTTCCTCCTTTGCCAGGATCTGTGGTTCCTGTTCAGGGGGAAACCGTGACAGAGGTGCGCCTCTCCGATGTTGTCCGTGGCCTGAGGCTCACAAGCAAGGTGACTATCCCTCTTCATAACATTTACACGTTGAAGAAGGATAGCTGGATTTCATTGCATTATTGTACTTTGTTTAATTAATCTATTTATTAAAATGTATTTCAGGCAGGAAACCAGGAGAACAACTTGACACAAAACTCAAAAGACTCTGAAAGTCCTGCAAGCAAACAGGAATCTACCTCCCTGCCTGCTAAACCCGCTGTTGTTGTTGAGGCACAAACAGCAACTCCTCCAGCACCAAGGTAATTATGTGGTTTAAGAATAATAATTAACATATTTATAGCCTATTTAAAATAACATTTACTTCTTTTATTTGCATCATTAGTGCTTGTCCAACAGTAACAAAAGGAGATAACACCGAACCAGCTGCTGCACAGAGAAACCTGCCTCCATCCACTGAACCTGACTCTAAAACCACTCCAGAACACGATTCCAGCACGAGCAGCAAAAGTGTTTCTGCTGAACAATCTTCATCTTCAACATCAGAGCAAGAGCTGGTAGGCCTGAACTCCAAATGTGCCACTCATATTCTCTCACATCTGTTTCAGTTGAGTTTTATTTGCTTGATTTCAGTTTTTTTTTTTAATTTTTACTAAATACTTTTAATTTCTCAATGTTCTAAGCAGGAGCCAAGAAAGCTTAGCTATGCAGAGGTGTGCCAGAGGCCAGCCAGAGACCCACCGCTATCAGAGACGCCGTCCCCTCCTGCCACTTCACCCGACCACCCTCTGAAGGAGCTCAAGGTCAACACCGTCAAGGACCCTCAGCTGAACTCTAAAAGGAGTCCCGAGAGAGTTGGAGATAAACCTCCTCGGCAGCCTTCACGTCCATTCAGAGGGGCAGCTGGTCACGCCAGAGCGAAAGGTTCAGGGATGAAGATCCGGGAGCATCAGAGAGGCCTGAACGCTGGAAAGCAGTTTTCCCCTCAGCGGGGTCCCAAACGCAGCGGCAAAGAACAGAACATACCCCCGCTTCAGCAGAATAACTGAAGCTGGAACCTTATGGACCTTATTTAAAATGTGTAAATATGTAAATACAGATGAATATATTTCTTTTGACATATTTTGTCAAAGAATCATGATGTCTAAAATTATTCAGAGACTTTAAGTCGATATTCCTTAAAGGAAGATGTGTATTTCAACAGAATTCAAGGCTGAGGGCTATATTAAACCCCTTAAAGGTTAATTGTAGAATTATTTTTAACTTTGATATTTAATACATCAGTACTTCACTTATATACAGATGAGCAACGTATTGTCAGCAGAAATCCTTTGTCATACTTTAGTGTGTTTGTCATCTGATCTGGCAAGTTGTGCGTCTTATTGCAGGAAACTTTTTTTGCAGTCTGGCACATTCATTTTGAGACAAAAGTTCAGAATTTCTTCTGGTGGAAAAATCGTCTTAATGACTATAAAAGGCATTAAATAGAATGATGAAGCGAAACGGAGCACTGATCTTGAAAAACCTAAATGTCAGAAAAATTTAAAGTTTGACTTTGGTTTCATTTCACCATCAGTGATCCTGGATATCATGGATTACAACTTTTTAATATAATAACCAAAGGTTATGGAAGCCTCCATAGATGGAGTGTACATGAGGAAATGTGTTGGGTCTTCTTTTAGTTTTGTATTTTTGCCTTTTAATCTGTATTTTATCACAATAATATAGTTGGTAAATATTGGAGAAGGCGGCCCATCTTATTTTTCTGTTGATCTTTTAAGTGTTTTGTAAATGTAGAATGTTTGATCATGTTATGGTACTGCCAGAGTCCTGAGCAGATGCATAGTGAAGTTGTTGCCTTTTAAAACTTGAGGGTAACAATAATGTTGACATTATGATTTTAAGTTGTGCTGGTGTTGAATATGGAAAATTACTTCATTTAAGTTTTGGGGGATTTTTGGCATTTTTTTCTTTGGTGCTGTAAATATTAGTTCAGTGTTAACATTTGGAAAAATGGTCTCTGCTAGAGCTGATTTAGTGCTTGAATAATTATGAAGCATTTATTTTTCACTTGCATTTTGTATAAAAGCCAGACAAAGTGTCAGAATTTAAAGAAAAATATGAAACTTTACCACTTGGCAGAGGCAAATTATCCACTTTCATTTCTGACTAGGAAATAATGTTGAATGTACTTTTGTTTTAATCATTTATATTCTTTGGCAATACTTTACTATTTTGACATTTCATTTTTAAATTTAAATGGTCAGTGGTAAGCAACCCTGGCCAAAAATGTAGCAAAAAAACATTTTGTAAAACCTTTACTGTTTTCTCTCCCTGGTTGATCTTCTATAAATGTTACGATTAATCCCCCCCCCACTCCCCCAAACGTATTCTTCGGTTTCTGATTTCAATCTTATTTAAGAAAATTGTCGGGTAACCGTTTTGCTCTATTTCCTTAGTTCATGAATGTTTCTGTTTCTGAAAACAAAGATCTATATAATGAAAAGTAGTTGATTTTGTACTTGGGGGATGACCATGAGTTGTTTGCCAAAACAAAAGCAAAAGCTGTGATATAATTACTCAGTACTTGTAGAGGATAAAATTGTGTATTGTATCAGATTCTCTAACTTTGGGTTGAGTTTTACCTGGGGTTGCATACATATATAGTAATGGTATAAAAAATGAATAGTTTGGTAAATACATGTTTTTAGAACAGCTTTATTTATATATATATATATATATATATATATATATATATATATCAAGGGTTCATAATTGTTCTGTTTTTGCACTTTTGTGTTTATCAAAGGGACCTTAAGGATAAGTAGGTTTTTCCAACTTTTTTTTCTCCTCTACTTAATAGCTGTGAATGCTATGGGGTCTGCAACTACTGGTTTGTGTTTCTTTTTTGTTTGTTTTTTTTTTCTTTTTGTGGCACCCTACCTGTTTTTTTAGTCTTTTATGATATAGTAGAGATTTGTGTTCAGGGTTGTCATTGCTGTTGAATCTGTTATGTCTAGGCAGTATTTTTTATTGCTTGATTCAAGATTTTAATTGTGTTCACTATTTACAGTAAATGAGTTGACTCGTCTCAACATTGAACATACCTGTGGAGGTGGTCAATGAAATGTATTTCATATGATCTTGAGTTTTGTAATGCTTAAAAAGATGTGGGGTGGAAGGTTGAATGCTATTTTTGTGCTATTTTGTTCTGATCTAATTGTTTAAAAGGAGGAAAAAATGGCCAAGATGTTAAAAACTACATTTTTAATTGTTTGTGAAAGCATGTTTTCTCAAACCTTGTGCCTTTGCTAGTTCCGTTTCAGCAGAAATAATCCTAAATGCATCACATATAGCAGGATTTCCTGGTTCATTCTCAAATAATATGAAATAATGTATTTACCAGGGGCACTTGTTTTCATTCCAGCTCATGTCTTTCTTCATTGGAGATGTATTCAGGTCAGTTGATCAAACTCGAAATTTAAACTTGTTCATTAGTTCTGTCAACTTGTTAATTGTACTTCAAACATTAAAGTATTGTCTAAAAAAATGGGGGGGGAAGATTCGTTTATCAATTATACACTGGTTTCTCAATTGTGTAAAAATAAAATGCTTTCAGTAAGATTTTATGATTTGTTGTGTGTATGTATATTGAATAGGGTTATATTAAAATCTTGGAAGTCTTCGCTTTTTGCAAATCTCGAGAAACATACCATAATATTCTGCCAAATAAACTTCCGGAAATAACTTTTAAAAATTATGTAACCGCTGAAGTCACGTTTGTCTTCACCAGAGACATTTAGATTTTGTTGGTGCTCAACATTGACACGACATTCATAAGCGGTTCATCCAGTAATGATGTGCTAAACTGCATGGTCTTAAGATTTAAAAACACTTTTAGATTTATGCATAGAATTTACACGTTCCCGACCGAGCAACCCTATTACGTAACATCGAGCTCGAGCTGTCGCGAGATTTGGCTAATGCAAGTGTCAGAGTGTCAACAACGGACAGGCAGCAGCAGCGCTGTCCGGAGCAGGGAGGGGGAGTGAAGAGGCACTTTAAACGTCCGGTGAGTTTGGACGGATTTCACATCATGTAACATTACATCTCGCATTGAGCGGAGCTCACTGTTGGTGTTTGTGAAGCATTTTATATTCTTACTCAGGGGAGTTTATAACCACAGTTATCGTTAGCATTAGCTTGCTAACGTGTAGTGTAAATTCTCCAAGTGAGCTAATGGAGCTTCGCCTAGCAGTTAGCTTGAACACAGCTAGCTTATGTGTGAGTGTGAAAATATGTATGTTTTTACAGTTATTTGGCTTGAATTATCCCTGGTTCTGTGACGCTAATTTACATATTCGCTCTAATGTCGCGTTTAGTGTGAATAAAAGTGATACATGTGGTAAGGACAGGACACATTGCGGAACATCTCTGAGAAAGTCAAAGCAAGCAAAGATTATGCTTTGTATAGCTCAATCTGTCTGCTGCGAAGAAATACAGTAAAATCGGTGCTTACCCGTTCGATGGCAACACAGAAAGGGTTGCGTGGTAGCTTGTATTGGTTGTGCTGCCTCATCGTTGAACGTTTTGTCCCAGATCATCCTGCAGAGTCCAAAGCAAAACCCTTCAGATAGGCCGATAGTGCTCGGCCTGTGTGTCCCTCCTTTCTAACCAGTTGTTAAGGTGACGGGTTCAAGCGGTTTCTGTCACAGGTGAGCTCAGGGGATTTCCCGTGATATCACAGGTTTTCCTTCTCAACAGGTGCAAGGTCCATTTCCTTAATTTAACCAGATTTGACCTACTGATCTAGACAGCAGCAGCGTAGTTCGAATTTACTACTAAAAACAGAGTGAATCACATTAAATCATATATTAATCGGGTATAACATTATTACAGTGTAAACAGCCTTGACCCTTCAAAGCAATGGACTCTACCAGACCCCTGAATGCGTGCTTTGGAAATTTGGTACTAGAGTCTTTGCTGCAGAGTCACAGTGGATCAGACTAGAACGCCCAGAGATGGTCAATTGGATTAAGATCTGGGGAATTGGAGGCCTAGACTACACCTCAAACCACCCCAGAACCCTCTTGTGTTTTGTGACAGGGTGAATTATTCTGCTGAAAGAGGAAACAGCCATCATAAAATATTATTTTCAGTGACAGTGTGAATGGTTCTTCAGCAATACCCTGGTAGGTTGTACGTGTTAAAGTAACATCCACATGGATGGTGGCCCAGAATATTTAAAGTTTGTAGTGCTCACCCATGTGTTACCTGCGTAAGTGATGCACATGAACCCAGCTGAAACCCCCTTCTTCCACTGCTTCAAAGTCTGGTTTAGATGCTCAGTAGGCCATTGTTAGTTCTTTCAGCTGTCAGCGGTCACCATGTGCACTCTGACCACTCTGCAGCTATTCAAACCTACTGTATTTGCAGTAAACTGGGATTCCCTGCATATTAGACACCTTTTCCTACCAGTTAAGCTACAGTAGCTCCTCTGGTGGATTAGACCACTCAACAAGCCCAAGTTCGCTCCCTGCCTTCATCGACGATCACCAGATCTGCAGTTTTGGAGATCCTCTGACACTGACAAGTCATCACAATTTGGCCCTTTTCAAACTTTCTCAAATCCTTATGCTTGACAATCGTTTCTGCTTCTAACACATTCAGTTCGAAAACGATATGTTCACTTAATGCCCAGTATACCCCAGCCACTAGCAAGTGCCACAGTGAAGAAACATGAGGTGTTATTTGCTCCACCTTATCAGTGCTGCCTGTCTGGAGACATTTTCACCTTGTTGGACTGTACGCAAGAGTTTTTGCCCATTTTTCAAATGCATTTGGAGCTACTGGAAATTCAGATACTTCTTTCAAGATAATCAGCATGCCTCTTAAAACGCAAGTTGTCATCAATTTAAATCCTGAAAGTTTGAAAGTAGCTCTATTTTCTTAACCGTTCCTCAATAAAATATCCAGACCTTTCTTACTCTAAAGTAAGCAAAAGACTGCATAGATGTAAAGAAAAGGGCTTGGGGTAATAGTTTACTCTGAGTGGTCCTAAAAAGCCATATTGTTTCTTGCTGTCCCTTGCAGAACGTTGTTTGAGATGGGGGATGATCGACCCTTTGTCTGCACAGCCCCTGGATGTGGGCAGGTAAAACTTCTCCAACTCGCCATCCTCTTAAAAAAATGATCCTTTCCTTGCATTCTAACTTTTAGCTGCAGAAATAACTTTAGTTTCTTCCATTACACGAGCAAAGATTTATAGGCCTTTGACTAGAATGGCTCTGTGTAAATACACCCCATTGTACGCCTACACCCGTTTGATTTTGCCTCTTCCTTCTAATTCATACCGTAAACAAATAATTTCATACCCATGAAGTTACATCATTTTTCTCCCATGGTAGTTTATGTGTATATATATATATATAATTAGATTTTATTGCATATTATTTTCTTTCAACTTTGTTACATTTATTTCAGTTGCCTCAGTCGCTTTCTGCACCTTTTGATTTGACAGGTTAGGACCTTTTGAAAAAAGCAGAAAACAAAAAAGGTTGAACTGGAACAGTATGAAGAAGCAAAGCGGTTTCAATAGAAAAGGCTAAAATTCAGAGTGACTTTTAAACCAGCTATTATGTTTCATGTAAATAACAATCATCACAACCTTACACACACATGTTCCATTATTTCTACTTCCCCCAAAGCATCTGTTTGTTGTTGTGGAAGTAAAGCATTGAGATAGACGTAAAATTCATTTTTGTCTTTTAGCAAATCAGATTTTCTTTCAGAACGAAAATCAAGCTTGTGGCTCGATTAAGAGAACCACATATGCTAATTTTAATTTAAAAAAAAGAACCATCCTTTTGATTGCTGAAGGTCACTGTCCTCAGTAGCGCTGGCAGAGAGAACTGCCAAAGATCACTGCCAAATCCTTTTCTGTATTTTATTGAGATTTTACATGATAGACCAACACCAAGTGGTGCATAATCGTGACTATAACACAAGACATGGCCGTCCACCTAAACTGACCGGCCAGGCAAGGAGAGCATTCGTCAGAGAAGGCCTCTAATGTAATAGTGGAGGAGCTGCAGAGATGCACATCTCAGGTGGGGGAATGTGTTTCCCCTCCTTGTGTTACTTGTGCAATCACAAATCTGTCTTTTCTTTTTGAAGAGTGGCAAAATAGGTCCATTGTATAAAGATAGCCATAATATGTTCCATTTAAAGTGTGTCACAAAGTAGTGCCATTCTCTTGGGAAGTCTGAAGATATTTGAAAGAAGGTGCTCGGTTCAGATGAGACCAGAATAATTTTTTTTCTTGTATGCAAAATGTAAGACATGTAAATTACCTCTGCATACCACCTTGACCCCACTGTGGAAGGGACAGCATTATGCTGTGGGTATGATTTATTTTATGGGGGATCTCTGCTGAAACATGAGCCAGATAACTGGATAATTATCACGGCGTTGTAGAACTTTGTTGCATCCCGAGGATGCAATTCAGCCATTTGCTCTGTCGTGTGTTGGACTAAGGACACGTCCAACACACGACACGGGCTTTGTTGTTTGTTTTATTTTATATAAACCGGACGTTTCTGTTAATTTGAGTTATCGTTTCTTTTATTATATAGTTACTATACATCAGTTCAATATTATACGCATTGCTTCTTTTTTGACATAAACTAAAAAATGTGTCTATAAAATTTGCATATGCTATAAATTAAGGTTAATACAAAATATATTAGTGACAGTCCAGTTCTCAGTTTTAAAAACTATAATAATGCTAAAAGATTGAAAGTCACAATTGACCGTAAAAAGTTGTAAATGGATCATCCCTCCAGAAAAACTCACTGCTTTTCAGGCTTAAAGTGAACTTTGTCATTAAACTGCTATATATGATGAGCAATAATTAAGCACACTGCTATTGTAGTTTTTCTCAAGAACACCTACTGTTATTCATCTTTAAATGATCAAAAAATAAATAAATAAGCAGATTTAATTCATTCTTTAATTAATTTTTTTTTTAATATATGTTAGTCTTTTGTTTGCTCCCTTGTATCTGTTTTTCTCCTGTTTAATCTGTTGTCTCTCGCAGAGATTCACAAATGAAGATCACCTCTCGGTCCACAAACACAAGCATGAAATGACATTAAAATTTGGTCCTGCCAGGACCGACTCTGTTATTATTCAAGGTAGATGCAACCGTTTTGTATGTTATTTGTAGAAAATGCAACAAAGGCCATGTGTAATGGTTCTTTCCCCCATTGAAGACCTAATGTGGTTTTTATTTTTTTTGGTTTTCCCAGACCAGACTCCTACACCTACACGCTTCCTGAAGAACTGTGAGGAGGTCGGTTTGTTTAATGAGCTGGCCGGATCCTTTGATCAGGAGTTTGGTAAAACACAGGAAGACGAGCATAGAACAAAGCACCCTGTGAGTAAGCAGCCTGACTCAGGGGTGTAATATCTGTTTCTTCTTAATTTAGCTGTTGACCTTCTCATTACTCCAGATGATCTGACAGAGTTTATGCTTTTCTGGTCTTTTAGGCTGCACCTTTACAAACGCCCTCCGAAGTGAAAGATGAGGACGAGTCGTCCTTACAAGTCGATTCTTCTCCCCCTGACAGTCCGGATTCCTCGTCCAGCATGTCTGAGGACAGCAGGGACTCTAGGGTGAGACGAAGCTTGTAATGCATTTGTCGCTAAGTGCTGGATACAAAATTACAGTAATGCATGATTAAATACATCATCGTTTTCCCAGCAGGAGTTTCTCTCTAAGCCTGTGGCGAGCTCCGCCCCTACTCCGACAATTGTTCGTCCAGGTTCTCTCCCCCTCCACCTGACCGGTGACCCGCTACACCCAACTCTGCCTTCTCCGACGTCTGTCATCACACAGGCTCCACCCTCCAACAGACAGCTTGGGTAAATTACATTGTGTTCCCTTGCATTTATTGTCCTTGTGAATAAACATTGTGACGCTTAAGTAAGTTATCATAAAATGTAAAAATGTACACAGATCTCCCACAAGTGCATATCCACTGGTGAGGCACCTCCCTAATGGCCAGACTGTCCCTCTTTTACCCAGTCCTGTGCAGATGACTTCTGTTATATCGGTGAGTAAAGACTGAGAAGAACTGAACAGAGAGGATGGATGGGAAAGTTATTTCATTTACCCTTTTTGTTGTCTCTGGAAGCTTGCGAGGACAGTGAACACAGTGCCTAACATCCCTGGGATACCAGGACCTCCGATTGGGGGAGCCAGCAGCGGTTCCTCCTCCCCGTCTGGATATGGTCTTCACTCTGAGACCAAAATGGTAAGATTACTTTTTTACATTTTTGGTTATCAAATATACACCCCAATACATAAGAATATAATTGAAAAATGTTTTACTTCAATTTAAATCCTGTGTGTCTGTCTAAGTGTTTGTCAGTTAATTGTATTAATACAAATATCAAAACACCCTGGTTACTTTTCAAAGCATTAAGATATGACATAAGTGCTCTAAATAATATTTTAATACAGAAATGTCAACCTACTGAACGTGGATACCTTTCCTATTGGAAAACTAAATCATAATCCTCTTTAGGCGTCTCAATAGAGGGAATCTCTAAACTTTCCTGGGCTGTGCTGACTTTGGACATTGTAAAATACAATGGAGCATATTTCCTCAATTCATCGCTGAATGTGGAAACCTTAAGAAACTTGGATTATCCAGACTCTTGGACCTTGATTTCCAAATGAAATTCAACATTTACTTTCTTTTGAAAAGAGGACTTGGGACCACAGAGCAACACTCTGGGTCTTTTCCTCCTCAGCCCAGGTAAGACGCTTCTGATGTTGATTCAGGAGTTGGTGAACACAAAGAATGCCACAGTTGTAGCTCATGTCCCGGATACGTCTGTGTGTAGGTGTTGCTTCACAATCTTCTCATTGGCTGCAGTTAAAAGTTTCACTTTCCATTACTATGCTTGGATGCAGCACTCTGTGGGCTTACACGCTCCTTGTGGATCGGGCCAATGAGTGGACAACTGTCAAGTCAGCATTCCCCCTTATGACTCTGGAAGCGCTAGCATGGCAACCTTCTCTTATTGGTATTTATTATCTGTAAGCCATAATCATAAAAATTAACAGAATAAAAAATTGGGAATAGTATCACTTAGTACCGACTCAATATAAAATGAGTGTGACATTTTCAGTGATATTCTAATTTATTGGGATCTACTTGCGTAATGTTAAAATTTCTCATATTCTCCAATAGGCCTAGATGATATGGATAAGGGTTTCATATTGGTCTATATCAACAATTATTGATTAGTTTTTTTTTGTTTTTAATATCTGAAATACTAACAAACTGGTGATGTGAGTGTACTGTCTTATCCAGTTTTCACCAGTTTTCATTTTTAAGCAGTTATGAGACACAGAGGTGAAACCTTAAAGTGCTCCTGTGCAAGTTACTCAGCAGGTTGTTGCTAGGTAACCACAAGTTACTCAACAGTTCATTGCTAGGTAAACAAAGAATGAATGAGTTGGTTGATGCCAGCAACCTTGCTTTGCTAGCTTTGAGATGTTGAGCAGCTAAAGCTTGTCCTCTGCCTACATCCCCCAGAATGCTGTGCGGTCCTGGATCGGAGTTCAGTGAAATTGTGGAATATCCCATCGACCATATTCTGTTGATATTGACCTTGTTTCTATTGTTATTGATTTATCATCCAGCCCTACTCTCCAATTTGTTTTACAGCTCCATGACTGCTAGGTTCATTGTTCTGTCCAAACTGTGTAAAATGTGTGTGTGTGCATGATTGTCCTGTGTGTCTCTGTATTGCCCTGCCATGGACTGGTGACCCATTCAGGGTGTACTCCTCCACCCTTTCACCCATGACTGCCGAAGACTGGCACCAGAAATTTCTCAGGAGTTTGCCACTTACCTGGAGTGTTCTGCATGTGTCGTTATAGAGGCTGAAGGCAGCTCTGTCTCATCAAGGCCCGGCAGCACAAGATGGAGCAGGTGGCGGATCAGGATCCATCCCTGCTATCCCACAGCGACAAGAACAGGGCCAGCAGCCCAACCAGAACTCTGATACACCGTCGCCTGCACAACCTCAGGTACAGTAATTAGCTCGTTACACACTAACATCTGGACTAAGCGGCAGAGAAGAAGAAATGTTGATTCACAATAATGCGTAAAGTGACACTGTTACTCCAACTAATGCTGCTCTAGCATAGCCAGAAGTCCTTATATCCTGATGTTAACACACACACTGAAAACAGAAAAGCAATGTTTATTCTCGCTGTTGCTAAAATAACTCAACATATTGATAGCTACAGCAGTAGTGCGATCTGTAACATTTATTTGTATTCTGACTCATATCCCTAATAAAAAAGTAGCTTATCAACTCGCTGAAATAAAAAGCAACTCTAGCTGATATCGCCCAGGTGCTTGACACCTGTAAAGCACCTGTAGACAGGTGCTTAACAATGTTGGTACTGGTAGCAACTGGGATTTGCTACCAGTTAGCAACTGGGACTTAGTAAGGAGTTTTAAATCCCAGTTGTCTTAACTAGACAGATGGGTGCTTTTCCCTTGGTGTCTGAGCCACCACTGTTGTAAGAAGTCCTTTTTAAACAAGGTAAAAGTGGAGAGGCCTTCTTTTAGCCAGCTGATCAGCAATGTGCAGCTACAGGTGCGAGATGGATTGCAAGCAGCCAGAAAAACTCTGACTACTGCAGCACTTTCACTGTTTCCTCATTAGACTTTAACTGAGGCACATTTTGAATGCATGTCTTGCTCCACTGACGTGATTTCCCTTCGCTCGGAACCAGACATGCTGTAAACCCGCCTGCATGTTTTAGATGCTAAAGTTTAAGCACACCTACATTCCATTGGTGAGTCACTGAAACGCTTAAGGAGGACATGACAGCAGGCCATTGTTGTGATTTATTATTTTGAATTGTGCGTGTTGGAGCCAGAACGTCCAAGACAATCAGGACACTGTGCTCCGAGGAACAGGATTAGAAAGTTACTGCTGTAATGAAATCTCAACACTGTTGAAATCTTTCATTACCTCCTACTTTGAATTGAGTAACAACTTTAGAATACATCTGCTGTGAAGTACATGCAAACAGAAACGGTATAAAATATACTTTAGGTTCATACTTTGAAATTAATAAATGTAAATTACACATAAGGTCACACGAATAGTGCTGTATAATTCACTGTATAATGCACAAATAATTAGGCAACATCAAAAGAATGAATCATCTGAACTGTTTGTTCAGCTAAAGGAGTCAGTTATAACTGTTCTCTGACAAAATTGACATTTTTAAGTTAGTAGACCAAGATTACCATTTGTTACATCTAGAGGATTAGATTTACTGAAGATAATAACCTCAGTTGTATTTTTAAGTCTTAGAAAGATTATTTTCATTCATGGTTTGTTTTAGGACAGTGTTGCAAGGTACTAATGTCACTTTTCATTTTCAAAAACAGGTAAATGTGAATGTCCTATGCAAACCAATTAAATGAAGCATTATGCTGCTTAAAAACTGGATGACTGTGAACATTTGTCTAAGTCCACCAATTCTTATATAGATTTAGTCATTGACTTTGACTAGGCCATTCTAACTCATTATTATACTCCGATCTAAAGCATTTTGTTGCAACTCTGTTTGCAGCAATTATGCAGTCTATAGTCAGTTTTCTTTTAAAATTGTCCTGTAATTGTCTCCATTTATCTTCACCTCAACTGTGGCCAGCTTCCCTGTTTCTGTTCCCACAGCATTATTGAGCCACCACCATGGTTCACCATGGGGTTTTTTATTCATTGTAATATGTAACCATGTCTTGGTTACAGTTGTGCCATAATTATTATCAGATGATAGATTGAATCTGGAAGATCTTCAGCAATTTTGTTAATAACAGAAAGGTCCTTTCAGCATCTTCAGCTTTATCCCTCAGATGTCTGTTGGGTTCCTTTGAAGTCTTAGCAAAACAGCTATAGTTATACCATATCTTTTAAATCACATACAATTCTTTTCATATTTTCTTTTTTCTTTTTTTTTTTTTTTTATCCTTCAACGCCATAATTATTTGCTACTTTTGTGTCGGTCTTGCACACAAAATCCCAACAAATCATCTTGCAATGCAACATACCAAGGGGTAATTTACAAGTGATCATGTATATGTCTGCAAGTGGCCCACTTTTACCCCCCCTCCTCATTCTCCAGGTGTCCCCTGCTCAGCCAACAGGGGGACGGCGGCGGCGTGCGTCGGAGATGGACCCCGACGAGAGGAGGCAACGTTTTCTGGAAAGAAACCGGGCGGCCGCTTCTCGCTGCAGACAAAAACGAAAGCTGTGGGTCAACTCCTTGGAGAAGAAGGCAGAAGATCTCGCCAACATGAACATCTCCCTAACAGTAAGCCGTCAGCGGGCGCTGTGCTGAACATTTAAACGTGCTTTGTGACTGGTCTGGGGATGACTGAATAAATGGTGAATATTTTGTGTTGCCATCAGAATGAAGTGACTCTGCTGAGGAATGAGGTGGCACAGCTGAAACAGCTCCTTCTAGCTCACAAAGACTGCCCTGTCACTGTCATGCAGAAGAAGGCAGCTTTCTTAGGTAACCATTCAAGATCATTAACTAACATGTCACCTTGTTTTGTCACAACTTTTAGTCAGCTCTCATCCACCATCTCATCCATCTAATGTGTTATTTTTACTCGCTCACCTCTCTAAGGGTGAATGTTGCTCTGTCTGTCCATAGCTGCAGGAGGAGAGGAAGCCTCGAGGGAGGCTTCCACCGAACACATCGGCTCCCCGGCGGCGGTCATTCAGCACGTGCCGTCACCCGCCGCCGTGGCCTCGAGCCCGGGGCCCACCATAAATGGACTGAGCGTCCGGGCTGCAGAAGCGGTGGCCATGTCGGTGTTAGCCGGCATGGGCTCGGGCCAGCCTGGAGGGGTCGTCATCGCTCCGCAGTTGCAGCCAACCCCGAGATGATGTGCAGGCAGACGGCAGCCGGAATGAACTCGAGTGACATTCAGAGGCCGCACCGGCGCAAGGCTTGGTGTGAAGAGGGAACCCACCCTAACTCCAGTAGATACCATCCCTTTTCCCTCCTGAACATCCTACAGTAATCACACAAAGACCTGGCGCGGTACCTCCGCCAAACCCTCCTCCAACAGGCTCCCTTTTCAGAAACGCTTCACCACTCTGTGTATGTAAATATGAATTACGTGTCGAACACTTACTCTGCAGGGTTCGGGGTCAGTTATGACAGAAATGGTTTTAGATCCAGAAGAAAAATATGAAATGGCTTTTTAACCATTTAGTTATTTTATTTCAGCTTGGAAAGCAGCAACAGTCCAACTTCTTCCCACACTGGCTGTGATGAGGTTTGTTTCTTTCCATGCTAACAGTTTTACTGTAATATATCATGATTGTTTTTTTTGTTTTTTTTTTAATTTGTAAAAAAGAGTTTTGAACATCTGCATTTGTTCATATAACGTTTTTAGTTACATCTAGGAAGAAGATTATTGAATATGCCAATGTTTTTCTCAATAAATTTATATCTAATGGAGTTATTGGCATTAGATTACACCGGATGTGGGTAATATCCATCCATTTTTTTTCTACCCAGTTATTCTTGCAGGGTTGCTGGGAGGCTGGTGCCTATCTCCAGCGGTCATTTAGTAAGAAGCGGATGATCATCAGTCCCTGTTGTTAGCATAAATAATCCAAACATACAGAGAAATCAACTTAAATAACTCCAGAAATTAAGTTGTATGGAAATAAAGTGAAAAACTTAAAGAATAAGTGCTAAACGTAGAAATGTACTAAACTATATACTGCTTGGTAGAAAGGCTTTCATTGGTTGTGGCAGTTTCAACATTGCACAGATCTTCAGTTCTTTCCATTTATGTCAAGTTTCCTGTTTGGCAAGAAAGCTGACTCACTTCAATGTAATCAAATATACCTAAAAGAGTATAAATGAAATGAAGCTTAAGCATGTATTTTCTTCAGCAGTGGAGTCTTGTGCTGTGAATATAATGAGCAAAGAGGCCAGGCTGGCTCATTTTTTCCAAAATACATTTGATTTCATAACTAAATGTATGGATTAGGTTTTGTTGATTTCTTTGTCACCAACATCTGGTGGGAATTTTATGTCAGTACTCCATTTAAAAATATATTCACAGATAAAAATGTTGACATGTTTTTAATGCTCATTTTCAGTTGTAGTAAAATCTTTCCAGAGTGCTGTGAATGCAGTCTGGAAAGATTTTCTCTTCTTTTGTTATTTTATCATCTGTCATGTACTTTTTTTTATTTTATAAATGTTTGTCTTTTTTTTCCCAGTCAACTCTTTTAATAATAATGCACTCAATGAAAGTTGGTTGAGTTCACAACAAAACAAATAGAAGATGTGAACACAGTTAATTCTGTGATTGTGTGGCCCCCTTGTTTTTATTAACATGTAACCCATTTAGAATGGATATCATGATATTAGTCAATTGTATCAACCCCCTACTGACTGCATGGATTACTCAAGGCTGAAGAATACCACTGTTTGTATGTAGCCCATTATACTCTCACTGTTTTGTAACATCAATCTGTAAATGTGAAAACTGGCCCGGCTATTGGAATACTTTTAATTGATAATCAAAAGTGACAGGTTTTAAACCCTTTACCCAGACATTTCAGTTGAGTAAAGAGTAGTGCAATATATTTTTCTATTGAATATCAATGTTCTTGCTTTGAGCGGACGTGTGTAGTCCTGCTGCTGACAGGGTTTGCTCTATTTCAGTCAAACGCTACAGTTACGAGGTGACCAAAGGAAATGTGAAGAAGATTATTGTTGAGTGAATGGACTGTTAATCAGTGTACATGTTAGAGTTACAAATGGTCTGATTGGGAGCTTTATACCATAAAACTAGTGCTATTACATTATGAACCAGATTAATTATACATGCACGGTGCTTCTTTTGACTTTCTTTTGCAGCTTTTTAATATATGACATTGTTCTTCCACGACTATCGACTATCATCTTATTTTTTTCCTCGTTGCTGTTTTTATAACATGTTTTAGGCTTCTTGTTTTCTGTGGGAATGTTAAGGTGTTCTCCATGTGATTGTATGCACCCTTTTGGTTAGAGGTTTTTATTTTTATTTTTCTCTTAGTGTTTTACTACATGGGGTGGGAAGGGGGCATGTTGAAAATATCTGTGTGGAGTAAGTTTGTTCAATACTCAGGCCTCAAGATGGGAAATAACTTGTGTATAGTCTCAGCTAATAAATAAGTTGTCTTGGACAAACGATGAAATAAATTAATGTATAACAAAAGGTAAATGTGGGTTGTTGTTTCTTTTTGTTTGTTTTTTACCTATCTGGAATCTTAGCTCTTATTATTGTTTTAAATAATGAGATGTCAGATACTCTATGTAGGTATTCAAAATTCAAGATTTCCCCAGTCTTTTAATTTTAGATTTCTATATACCTCTTTGTGATCCCACATTAGGAAATCAATGCACAAGGCATCTTAAATTTTCTTAATGTATGGAAAAAAAACTGGATATTTTTGGTAAATGAGTAAGATAATGAAACCTTTTGGTGTTCAGGTGTAAATAAAATTTTATTTTCCAGAGATAAATAAAAATTAGGCACTCATTTATGTTGTTTATCATTTATCATAATAATTTTGATTTAACGTTAAATTCGAAATACATTCCAATTGAAAATGTTTAAAATCCCCCAATACTGTATTTTATTATTGGTATTATGTTTACTATCTCATTTTTTATTAATGAGAGTGTCAATAAATATCAGTATATTTTAAAAATATCATTATAGAGTTAACTGTGCAGTTTAGATAAAAATCACACTCGTATCATAAATGAGTATGTTTTCAAGAGTATTTGTATTTTTAGGGTCATGCAGGCGACACGGTAAGGCGGAGAAAAAACCCCCCAAATAGTTCTTATTTGGGGGGTATCACAATAGTTTGTGATACAAGAGTATCACAAACTATTGTGTACAAGAGTATCACAAACTATTGTGATGAAAATTTAAGTCCATATCGCCCCTTTGCTAGGTTGCCATCTTCCACCTGGGGTGAGTCAGGTGAGGTGGAAGAAGCTTGTTTCACTTCCAGCCGCTAACAGCAGAGGGCGCACCGAGTCCACTTCCTGCCTCCACAGGGTCCCATCATCCCGGGTCACGTGACTAACGGACTCCTCTCTGCCGACTTGTTCCCATCTCCCTCAGTCATGGCGGTGTCGGGGAGTCCCGCAGATGGAGTAAACAGCACCGCTACCACGTCTTGATTGTTTATTCCCCCCCCAACCCCCAGCTCCCTCTTGTAGCCTCTCGCCGGATAGTCACCTGCTGCCCTTCGAGCTCATCAGATCCACCCCGCTGGCTGCGGAGCCTCCGAAGATGACCGACCGCGGCGTTGATCTGTCGGCTCTGCCGAAAGAGGTCAGGGACCAGCTGGCGGAGCTGGACCTGGAGCTGTCCGAAGGTAGGCTGGATGTTCCTGCAGCGGGTTCAGGAGCTTTAGATGCTGTAGATTAGGTGGAAACTGGAGATTTATTGGCGGGGTTGTGTTCCTTCGGGGACTGACAGCGTCTCTGTGTCAGCTGGTTGAATCCCAGCTACTGCAGTGGGTCGAGTCACGAATGTAGCAAAATATAAACACACACTGACCCCCTTTTTAAAACATGAAATCCCTGCCATTTTTACTGCTACACGTAGGGATTGTCATTTATAGTTTGTGTGTGCGGTGGGGGGGGTTATGTTTTTATTTTGTATTTTTTTATGAGACATCTGCAGTGATTTCTTGTTTTTAATCCGCATTATCATCCTGTAGTTGGTCCATATTGGTGAAATGAGCATCCATCCACTCCTGTTGTTGAATGTGGGTCAGGTTTGTCATTCCAGAGGCCCTGTGTATGAGGATCAGTGGACAGTGATGGTGCTGTGGCCCATCCAGCATCCATCTCTGCTGCTCTCAAAGCTTCAACTCTGATCTGCAGCACATAATGAAGGCTCATTTGTTTAAAAAAAAAAACCCATTGCTGTAGGAATAGAGAATATGGATCTGGATGTTATGCAAGTCTCCTCGTCACGCTGTGAATCACTAGGCAGAAACTTGATTTGTGCCGTGCAGTTCTCTGGTGCCTGGAGGAGGGATGAGTAATGCTATGCTTCACATAGAGCCAAACAAGAAGAGGTATGTGCCACTAATGATGTCTTAGCCCCTGCTGCAACACAAAGCCCCATGTATACATTTAGCTGTCCTGTCTGTCGGAGCACAGGTGGAACTTGAGACGGGAACCTTGGTGGAGAAAAAAAACTCTTGTCATTTTGTACATAGGCTTCAAAAACCACAAGCTCTTTCTTTAAAACATCTCTTAATAGTTCTGGTAATCTTCTAAAGTATTGTTTTTGGTGTTTGACTGTTGTGAATTTTTTTTTTCTTTTTCTCCCCTTACAACATTCTTCCGTTTTTACCTTCTTCTCGCGCTTAGATGTTTTGCACCATCAGATAGGTTTTAGTATCAGATAAATATCACTTCAGTAATCACAAAAACATTTTTTTAAATGAAATGTTTGTGTTATTAAGGGGAAATAATTCCAACCAACCTGATTCTGCCCGAAAAAGCTACTTTACCCCAAAATCCACTAACTGGTTCTAACCAAACTTTGACAGAAACAATTGTCGTCAAGCAATTAAGCAATTTCGATTGCTGCCTATGAGTCTTTTACATTGATTTGGTGTTTTATTTCAGCCACATTAAACCGTTTTAGATCAAAGCACAATATCTCTGTTGGATTTAGGTCCAGACTTGGACCTAAGGCAGTCCCAGACCATCACTCGACCACCGTCGTGTTTGACTGTACATATGATTTGTTCTGATTTGTTCTGAAATGCTTTTAGACCAGATGTAAATATTCTGTAAGTTTTTGTAAGTTCTTGTAAGTTCACAGGATATTTCCCCCCAAAAAAGTCTTGAATGTCGTCTACATGTTGTTTCTGGCGAATGGGAGATGGCTACTTGTGTCCAGATGTGCTTTTGGCCTTGAAACCCATGTATGCCATGTTTTCCCACGACTTTCTGTTATTGTCAGATCATAAACGCTAAGCCCTAAAGTGAGGCATGTATTTCTTTAGACGCAGTTCTGGAGTCTTTGTGGCTCCCTGGATGTGTGGTTGATGCTCTTTTGGGAGTAGTGTTTGTAGGGCGACCTCTCCTGGGAAGGTTCACAACAGTTCAGCGTTTTTTCCACTTGTGGATAATGGCTCTCACTGTGGTTCACTGGAGCTGAAAAGCCTTAGAAATGGGTTTCGAGTCCTTTCCAGAATGATTAGATGTCAGTGACCCTTTCTCATCTATTCTTATTTTTCTGTAGATCTGTGTCTAAATGGCATTTTGCATTTTAGATCTTTTGGCCAACCTCATGTTGTCAGACAGGTTCTGTCAGGCCTCGGAGTGGATAGTGAAAGAAAAATGTCATAGTTCATTTCTTATTTAATGATTTAACAAGTCGGATGATTACTTTTTCGCATAGCGCATGGTAGATTTGTTTTGCTTTATTCCCTTAATAGATGGAATCACCACCCTGTTTTGTTTTTTTGTTTTTTTATTTACTCACTTTGTCTTTGATATTAAAATTAGTTCAATGATCTAAGTCAGGGGTGTCCAAAGTCGGCCCTCGAGGGCCGGCATCCTGCATGTTTTAGTTCTCTCCCTGGTTTAGCACACCTGCATCAAATGATGGCTCATTAGAGGCATAAGCAGAGCACTGACTTGCTGAGGAGGTTGTTACAACCACTAGGGAGATGATAAAAACATGCAGGTTGCCGGCCCTCGAGGACCGACTTTGGACACCCCTGATCTAAGTTATTTAAGTGACAAGACTGTTATTTTTAAATTAGTCATCAAAGTAAATACATTTCTTGGATTCAGTGTCAAGTCGAAGTTTCTGGGACAGCTCCACAGCTAATAGTACATTCAGACTGTTGTCGGTTTTAGTCTCTTGACTGAAGCTGTGTGGTAAGGTGACACCTCATATCCCTCTGTAAGAGCCTCAGTCCGTCTCAGAGGGCCACGCTGTCGTTTGAAACATTAGATCAAACGTGATAAAAACCTCCTGCTTTCCAGATGCTTCCTCTTCTTCCTCTTCTGTAACGACACCTTCTAGTGTCACGAAGCGTCCTCGCCGTCTGTCCGACGTCCACTCGGGCTGTAAACGGCTGACCGCAACGAGGCAAGAAGCAGCTGGGCACCCAGCGAGCCCAAAACTTTGTCATGGATATCTTTTACATGGCAACAATTCCCCTCATTGTTGTCCCCGTAGATGGGATTCCCCCTAGCAACAAGCGTAGGAAAAATGTGCATCAGCTTCTTTTATGTCCTGTCTGAAAACACATAGGGCTCCAGTGTGATGTGCATTTTGCTCCTGTGCGTGTTGGTGGCGATAGTCGCAGCTAGGAGAGGAAACGGAGCAACTCCACCTACTTTAACTTCCATGACTGGAAGTACACAAAGAAAACCTTTGACGGGGTAAAAGGTCTTAGTGACTGAGCTGGGCTGGAATGTAGAGCACTAAACCACAACAGTTTAAGCTGCTCTGGACGAGGGTACAAGTGTCCAGTGCTTATTCCCGACACTATGGGGATTATGGTGTTTGACCAGGTTGTTGTTCTTCACACGGCCGGACTCATGTAGCTATTTAAGCTCCGTTTAGAAGGTCTTCATGCGATGGGATGTCCGCCACAACCCGGTGACTTCACATGTGTCCCCCAGAGCATCTTAATAACAGACCGCCATTGTTTTTTATTTATTTATTTTTCTTATGTGATTGAGCTACTGAAAGTAGTTCATAATATATTGCGTCTATGTGCTTTCTTTTTATTGTTTGTTTTTACATTTCAGTTAAGTTTAAGACCTGAATAGTGTGGCATGCACCTGTTTATACCTAAACTAAGTTTTCCTTTTTTTATTTTTGCTTTAACTAGGGGATGAATCTACTAACTTTCCACAGCTATAGACTAAAGTTTCTTTTCTATTTTTTTAACCATTTAAAAAAAAAAAAATTATTTTCTTTGGACCAAAGATAAAATGTAATAAAAAAAGACAGTACAAAGAAACATACGACACTAGTGAGAACAGCTGTCACCAAATACATCAGGATAAATGTACAGGATCTTTAAAAGCCATTACTGTTAGATTTTGTGCAGTCTGAAAGTTTGATCTTAAAAGTGCTCATTCTTCACACAAATAAATTCAATTTCTAATTAGGATATATTTAAATATAATGCTTCTCAATTATCATTAAATATATCTTATAAAAACAAGTGAGCAACGACGGAGCTGCAGAAAAGTAAATCAATTGCATGTTCGGCAATTCTTTGTGAAGTAGCTAAGAGACTTTTGGTTTTATCGACGTACATATTCTCAATTAAATTTAGGTCTGCACTTTGACTAGGCCACCTTAAAATATTATTATGCTTGATCCAAACCATTGCATCATAGCTCTATATGTTTGGGGGGGGGTGGGGGGGGATTCCAGAATTGCCTTTCATTCATTTCCATTAACTCTGACCAGTGTTCCTCCTTCTGGTTAAGAAAAACAGTATTATCCCTACAGCATGTTGCTGCCACTACCCTGTGTTTGATGTGCAGTATTAACACACTTTCTGTCGGGATGTGAAATCGGCTGCGCTGCTCTGAGAAACAGATTTTGTTTGTATTAATGTGTGCTGGGCAACAGCAGTTTGTGTTGGTGAGCAAAGTGGAACGCAGCGTCCATTTTAATGTGGAGCTGCAGCCATATCTGTCAAGCTGCTCCAGACTGAAGGTGGCGAAATGTGTCGAATGGACAACTATTGCACACACACAAATCTGGACTTCATGAGAAAGTGTCAGAAAGAAAGCAATTGTTCCACGAAAGCCATTCAGCAAACATGTGGAAGAAGCAGCTCTGATCAGATTAAATCCTCATTTACGACTTCCAAAACTTTACTTGCAAGACAAAGCTAATGTAGTGCAATGCTAAACTCACCGCTTTAATTAGTAGGAAACCCTGTTGGGCGATACAAAAATAAACAACACCTAGAGGGGAAAAAAAGGAAGGGAAGAAACAAGGGAGAGAGCATTGTGGTGAGCTACTGTGACCCAGAGATGATGTTTGCGTTAAGGAGCTCTGTCTCCACATTCGCCGGCTACTTCCTGCTCAGCTGTCGGATGTCTGCAGCTTCTCCAGAGTCATTTCTTGGCTCCCTCTCTTATTGATGGGTTCCTTGCCTTGCCTGTCAGTTTAGATTAACGGCCATGTCTTTGTAGATTTGCAGCAATGTGATACTCTGTCCGGTTTCAGATAATGGATTGAACAGACCTCAGTGAGATGCATAGAGCTTGGGCTATTGTTTTACAACCAACCCCTGGTTTAAGGCTGAGTTAGAAATGCCTGTAGCCACCATTAGGTTGCTGGGTTTTTTTTTTTTTGGTTTTTTTTTGCTTTGCTTTGCTATTTTAGCACCATTTGCTGCTAAAGATGCATATTTCTGCCCAGTCAGGTCTCGACTGTCACTGCTATTATCAGTGGGTTCAAACGTCAAATTAGATGGAGATTACTGAACCTGACGCTCCAAAATGGCCGTCCCTATGCTAATGAGTGACATCATGGTGGTTGCCCACATCTTGCTTTCCTGGAGGCAACCACTATGAGGACACTAGTAGAAGAGCTGGGAAAAGCTAACAGCGTCAGTGTGGTAGCTGTCAAGGAAGTGCTACCAAGTAGAGCAGACAGATAAGGATATAAATAGAACAAGAGATCAGATGAACTTATTCATGTGTGGAAAGGAAAATGTTAAGATCAAACAGAACATCAAACGTCACTCCAGACCAAGCGAGAGACGAGAAACGGATTGTTCTGTTGTAGTTTGTTCCACTGGGAAATTTGAGGATGCTAATGTTATCTTGAGATAGACCACACACTAATGTCAGAAAATAATTTTAAGATAAATTTTGAATTTTTTTTTCCCCCCCCTCAGCGGCTCTAAAACCTGTAGAAAAGGAATTTGCCTTCTTCGAGATTTCTTTTATATCTCGACTCAAAATGTAGGGTTCACATAATCAAACAAAAGTTAATGTGAGGCAACTTTGTATTTAATGGGGTTTTTTATTCAATGTAAAACCAATAAATACAAAAAGCTGTTCAAAAACCATCAACATGTACATTGAGTTGTTTTAATTCGACCACAAGTGTGACAGGATTGTTTAAGACTATGGCAAAGCATCTTCATTGGATTTATGTCCAGACTTTGACTAGGCCACACCACAACCTTAATTTTTTTTGTTCTTTTTTGACCTCCTTTGTGAGTTGTCATTGGGAAGGTTCATCATGTTTGCTTTGTGTAGTTCATGACTCTCCCTGTAGTTCACTGAAGTCTCACAACCTTAGAAATTGTTGTGTGATCTTTTGCATTATGATCAGTATCAGGTGTGTTTTTAGTTTCTTAGTTGATGATTTGTTTCCTTTTGAGCTTTTTAAGCTTCCTGATGCCAGACAGGAAGTAGGTTCTATTGGAGTGATTTTAAAGGACTTGCAGAAACTAACCCTGGATATGGCAAAAAAATAAATAATAATAATAATAATAATAGTGATAATAAAAAAATCATCATAATTTGAAAACTGCCTTCTGTCCTTATTAAGGATATATGATTCTTCTATATTGGACACTTTTAATTGTGATAAAAAAAAACAAAAACATAATGAAACCATTACGGGGGCAAATATACTTTTTCGCAGCGCTGTCGACGCTTTAAGCCAAGTGGAAACTCACTCCGGTGCCGGTGATCCATGCCATCTGCACTGTCCCACTCCACATATGTGCGTGCTGCTATAGACGTGTCCCGTAAACAAACAGTTTGGCACGCTCTGCAGCTACTCGAGCGGTTTTTCTCGGTTTCATAATTCGATCATCTCCTCGGCTCTTGCTGTAGAGGATCGATAACGTCTGGTGAATTTCTGGAGACCATCTATCTCTCTCGTCTCCGCGCACGTCGGCAGCCTGTTCTACACAGTGGGAGAGGGAGAGAAATGAGAGATTATAGTCCTGCCTGCATCTCTCAATCTAGGTCACAGAGCATCAGGGGGCAACAAGCCTAGCTCATTTAGCCTGTGAGTCACATTAGGCTGAAACTGCTGCTGGGGATCTCTGCCTCTCACACGCCCACCAACAATAACTGCTTCCTGTCAGGTTTTCTTTTTTTTCCCCCCTCGTCTCTTTATAACAAAAAGTTACATGATCAGGCCGTTGGTTTAGAGTCGGAAACCCGCCAGGCGTTAGTCAGCTCTTTGACCTGTCTGGTAATCTTGATCTTGCAGAAAATCGTTTAAATTGAACCCACACAGATCTAGTTGAAATGAGATTAGTTGTCTGGAAATGAAGTTACTTGAAGGTTATTGGGATCAGTCAGCACTGGAAGTGAGAATGGATGGAAAGATTTTTGCCTGTAGTCTGAGGTTTCCAAAAGGCGGCCAACTAGACGAACACAATATACATCCAAGTTACAATCGTCCCCGTGACTGAAACGTGTGTAGCAGTGAATGTGTGGCAGACTTAATATATTTAAGTTTGCATGAGTACAACTAGGGGCGCACTGATTGCCAATTAAGATCTTTAAAAAGTCTGACCTGCCGACTATTTATGGGTTTTTGCTTTTACTTTTTCACTTTTAGATAGTTCAGTTGTACCAATTTTGATACCTATTTTTGTTTTTTAATCTTTTTTTTTTGCCGGAAATGTTGCTAACTGCTGGCCAAAAACAACTCAAACATTTACCCCATATTGGCTGTAAAATATCTTGAGAATCCCCAAGACTTTTAGGGAAATATTCTGATTCAACTGTTACATCCGGCATAAAACTGACCCAATAAAAACAATATCATGCCAATAATCTAACATCAGAGTGCTACAGCCTGGGATTTAGGAGTTGATATAACCAGTGAAACCATCAGTTCTCTAGCAAAAAAAGAAGAATATTAAGCCATCAGTTTTTGACCTTAAATTTAAGAGCCCTCGGATTATGCAGCAAGAGAACAATCCAAAGCGCACCAGAAAATCCACCAGATAAAAATCGTTCTGGAATGGCCTGAAGTCTGGGCTTAAGTCCAAATGAGATGCTGTGGTGTGACCTTAAACAAACCTTCCAATGTGGCTGCATAAATACCAATTTGTGATGAAGAGGAAGTCATAACTCCTCTGCAACAATGTTGAAGACTGATTGAAAAGTTACCACAAAGGCTTGAATGTAGTGTTGCCCGACCAGTTATTATGTTTAGTGGGCAATTACTTTTTCACTGCAGAGGCAGATTGGTTTGGATTTTTTTTTTCTTAATAAATGTGATCATAATTTGAAAACAACTTTTAGTGTTTGCTCTGGTTATTTTGCTCTGAGATTGAAGTACATTTCATGATTTGAAACATTTAATATTAACAAAATGAAATTGGAAAAATCTATTTTCCTTAGGAAGGAAAGAGTGTTTTTGGAAATGACCAAACATTTTGCATTTGAAATATAATGTTGTCGTGATAAAGGAACAGTCAAACATTCGTTGTAGTGCCACCGACTAAAAACGTGAGGTGGTCAAAAATATAATCAGAAGAATAAAATAATTTTTTAGATCAGTTTTTAGAGTAGATTATTTAGGGAAGGGAAATTTTTAAATATTGTCTTCCTTTCTTAAAACCCAACGGATAACACTGACTGTTTGTGCATGAGGTATGAGTTGCACAGCTTTTAGATGGATTTATTTTTTGTTTTTTTGCGTGTGCAAACTCCATTGACAGGTCCCGGGGGGAAAAAAAACAGATTTCAGTCGTTTAGGGTTTCAGAGGAACAGCCCTCTGATTTTCTGCCTTCCAGCCTGGACTCGACCAAACACGATGAAAGAAAAAAGTTCTGGCACCGATCATGTCTTTTTTTTTTTTTTAATATTAAGCCTTTAATTCGGACCGGATCACAGACAAACACTGTTAAAAATGAAGCTCTTGTTCTGAAATGACTGAATAATTTAGAGGAGACTCCGGTGCACACCTTCACAGAGAGCTGCACAGTCAGCTGGGGAGCTGAATCCTGAATCACCTTGCTTTCATGTTCACAGGGAGCCTCACATGGGCTTTAAGCTGTCCGTACCTTTTAGGCTGCTTTTTTGCGCCGTCCCATTATCGTTATTACGGCTCTGCGATTCATTGTTTGGCTTCGGCTGGTAAAAATGGCAAAAGCTAAAAGAAATAATTCAAGGTTGCTGGTGGTTATTGCATAGAGAGCAGTTAAGTGGTTCATAGGTCAGTGTGTGTTCACTCAATTATTTAATAGAAGAAGGACTCAGCCTGCAATGCAGACCAGTGAGCGCTCTGTCATTTAATCTGTTTCCTTCTAGCGCACATGTTACTTTCTCCTTTATGACAGACCGGCCTGTAAATATTGTTTCTTTCTTTCAGTGGTGGCTAAACTGAATAAACGAAAAAGTATCATTACCTTAGCAGCTTCCTTCTGATTGCCAGAATCAGTATGTTTTTAGTCGTCACCCCATGTTGTCGCCTCTTTTTGCTTCACCTGGTTGCTACCAGCTCACGTGCTGCCGCCGTCGTAGACTTTCACATGCTGCTGTACTCTCTGAAATTTCCATAAACTATTCCAGATTAAAATAGCCATATGTTGCAGCACCAAGCTGCAAAAGTTGTTACACATGAAACGTGATCATTTGCAAGCTGTAGTTCCTTAAACAGTATTGCCTTATTAAGAGTGATCGGCTTTGTTGTTTTCT
Source organism: Poecilia reticulata (assembly GCF_904066995.2). Classification (NCBI taxonomy): domain Eukaryota; kingdom Metazoa; phylum Chordata; class Actinopteri; order Cyprinodontiformes; family Poeciliidae; genus Poecilia; species Poecilia reticulata. Next base: position 19,051,343 of record NC_088834.1, read on the forward strand.
TTTTGCCAGGAAACAGCTAAATTTATTGTCTTTGTGAGTCTCATATGCTTAAATTTTTTTAGTGGTTTCGAGGCTGCAACATGAGAAGCCGGCCTGTGCATTTTTTTTGTTTTGTTTTTTAATGTGGTAATTGCTCCTGGCTTGCCAGCTGAACCTCAGTAGAGTAAAACAATGTTTTCAGGACTTTTTCACACTAGAAGGACCACCGACTGACCTGATACGACTCCACAAAAACAGCAACATTACCTGGATGTGCTCCTGTTAAAAAAATAAAAAAATCTACACGTTATAAGTAAAATCCTTAAACAAATGGCAATTTTTTTTTTAAATCACCCATTTTCAGGATGTTCCTCAGATATTTTTCTGTTTATCTGTTACATTCATACTTCGTGTCAAAGCACAACAAAAGAGTTTTCATGTTGAAGGAGGTGCTTAAATAAACTGGACTGCAGACTTTTCATCAGACTGTCTCTCTAACTGGATCATCTCCGTCCGGTTTTTGCTGGTGTCTGGAATTGCGTCACTCGTGAAACTAGACTTGCTTCTGGTTTCAAACCACTAGAACTGTTCATTTTCAGCGCTCTGAGGTGTTTAGACAGTAAATAAGGTTGGATATAGAATATATTGCTCACGGCGGCAGCGGCTTTGTTACGTTAACTCTAATTTGATCGTTTTGTCGACTTTTGTTCATAATTCTTTTGGTTAAGGTATTGCTTGCTTGGACAGCTATTCCCTCTGGTTTTGAAAGCAAAGGGTTTTTGCTTTTACTTTTTCACTCTTGGACAGTTCAGTTGTTATGATGTGTAACCGTGGCGACCGAAAATGTAAACTATCTCTTCTGTTCTTCTGGTCACATCTCCGACTCTAACTTCCTCCCTGACCGATTTCCTAATCTGAAAATAGAAGCAGCAAAAGCAAATGAGGAGGATCAGCGTTGCTTGTCCCCCACTGATTGTCATCCAGGGCATGTTACTGTGTGGAATATCAACTTTGTTGCCTCGAAATTGAGCTGTTTGCACGTTGTGACTGTCATGAGAGCGTCGTACAACAACAGTCGTCAGTCAAAGGCTTCTTAAGATTTGTAGAAAGTCGGACTTTGACCAGGGGTCCTTTCTGCCCGCAGCATCGCCATCCACAGCGACTCTTTGAAGATACTTGGATTTTGCACTTGGGACAAATGAAATATTTTTGAATAGAAATATTGAGTAACAAATGTAGCAGCAGATGCCAGTAAATGCTAACGTGTGCATCAGATATGTCAGTCCCTGCTTCCTCCTGCTTTTTTATCACAAAGAGAAAACTTTGCATCCGGAGGCAGGACCGGGACATCAGATACGTACCTGCACTTATTTCCCTTTTATCTTTGTGACCCTTGTTATTACTGCTTCTGGGCCTCTCGGGACAATGTGTGTGTGTGTGTGTGTGTGTGTGTGTGTGTGTGTGTGTGTGTTAATGTCATCAGTCCCATCAGGGATGAGTTTAATGAATGTGTGGAGGAAAACATGATTCTCTTTGTTGCCCCTGTTGGCCACACCCAGCTTCCTATTCGGCAGGAGGAGAACGATTGGAGACCATTTTCACCCTGCTGGGCTCGTAATACCAGTTTTGGTCTGAACCAACAGAAGTACAGATGTGTCTTCTCTTTCAGTAATATAATCCACTGTGACAGAATATACACAGAATATACACAGAGGTCTCATTATACGTGAGATAATTGTGTTTTCTTTTGGTGTGTCTCTGCAGCTCCAGCCTTCTAAAACAGAAATAAAAGAAAAGAAAAGAATGCATGTCGAAATTACCAACAGCTTTACAAATGCCTTTTCAAATATAACTTGTCGGGAGCAATCTGATCGAAGAGAACAGCTGTGTGATCCGTGGAAAACATTTTATTGCGAGAAACTATTTTGTGTGCTTAAAGTGGAAGAAAATGGTTGCAGGGTTTAATTTGAGTTCGCTCACAGCTTCTTTGAGTAGCTGCATAAGCCTAATTGTCAGTCATACAGCGTATTAGTGTTGACATACTTGTGGTCTTGTACCAACATGCACAAGTTCACAAGCACAGGCGCAAGAAAAAGCAAGAAAACCCTCTGAACTGCTCCACATTGCAATCATACACAACCATTCAGGCAAAGTAAAAAAAAAAAAACGAAAACATTTGTGTGCTGCCAGTAAATAAGAAACATGGTGTTAAATATACAACCTTGGAAAAAATTGAGAGGCCACATCAAATGATGAGTTTCTCTGATTTTCCTCTTAATATTTGTTTGAGTAAAATGATCATTGTTCTCTTATTTTATGAACCACTGACAACATGTCTCTGAAATTACGAGGTTTTCAGTGGGGTCCAGTGCAGAGGTCTCTTCATTTTTCATAGAGCTGTATATTGTGTTGTGTAAAAAAATTAACTGCATGTTCATAACAGCCACTGCAAGACCTCATAACACTCAGTTATTGCTCGCATCATCAGGATTGTCCTAAATATTACAGTTGTTGCTTGAATCTACAGGAAAACGGTTTTGAGCAGTGAAGAGCCCATTTCATTTAAGTAAATTAAAAACCCAAACATTGTTGTCGTTTAAGTGGTAAATGGCCTGCACTTGGATAGTGCTTTATCAAGTCCAAGGACTCCACAATGACAAAGTGACTGAGACAGATGGAGCGGGGTGGGAGGGGGGGTTAACGGGCTGCCTCCCTGTTGCAGGACGAACCCCTTCCACCTGAGCCACTGCTGCCCCTTAAAAGCACGCAGGGTGTTTACCATATTCTTGCTGTGTGTGTGTCCGGTTACTGGTGCCTGTACGTGACGAGTTGGGTTAGATTAGAGCGAAAACGAAGCCTCTGGGAGGTCTCAGAAGATGTTTATTCTGCTGATAAAACCGCGCCAGCTCTTTGGACCTCAGGACCTTCGCTTTGCTGAATAAACAACAATCCTGTTGAAAATTACTGACTTGAGCTCAATCAACAAAGGCAAGTGGGCTCTTCACTGGCTCTTGACGGTGGAGTCAGCACACAGCCTCACAACGATTGGACCAGACTTTGTAGATTTAAAGTCATATTCCATATAGTTTGTTTGATTTTTTTCTTTTAACAAGTAGGTGTTGACATAAATTTAGGTTGTTTTCTTGCGAGGCCAATTGAGTGTAATGTGATGGGGGTGGGAAGCAGAGCAGAGAGAGAGAGAAAGAGAATGAAGATGTGCAGCCAATTACTATTCAGCCCGAGAGGCCGCAGGGCAGAAGGAGAGCGAGCGGCCGAGCAGCAGCTCAAATATTCCTGACAACAGAAATGTTGGGTTCTGTGTTTTGAGTTTGAGTTTCTTTCTGTCTAGTCCTGTTTTCCCCCGAGTCTCTGTGCTGTCTTGATTGATCCCAGCTGTGTCTCGTTCCTGTGATTACCCTCCCAGTGTATGTAGTCCCACCTGTTGTCTGTGTTCCTTGTTGGGTCCTCGTCTTTGCTCTGTCAATTGTTTGTCTGTCTGTTTCCAGTGCTGCCTGAGATTCTGAGTTTGTTCCTGGTTCATTATTAAAATCATAATTTCATCATGAGTACCTGGGTTCACTGGCGTCTTCCTCACCTTCAACCACCACACATCATGACAAGAAAGTTGTAGAGCGTTCGGCCCGGAGAGGACGGACGACTTTGATGTTTTGCATCGTTCTCTTTTTTTTTTTTTACGATGCGGCTTGTCAACCAGGACGAGCTGCGCTTGTCTTGTGCAAAGGTCGACTGAAATCATTTGATCGTGGCGTCCGGCGCTGGGGACAGACGTGACTGGGTCACTGTGGGAAAGTGTGGTATCACAAGTGAGGCCCTTTTCTCTCCCCCTCATGGTGCAGCTGTGGTTTGACCCCTAGTAACCCTGTAAATTGAGAGCAGACAAGTACCGGTTCACATTTGTGTGATGCACATTTTGCAAATGCAAATATGTAAGGTAGTGATTGTTATCCACCAGTTTCTCCAATTCTCTTTTTTTCTCCCCAACATATCCGCTGACGGTAACAGTTTAACTCTCTCGTCCCCAACTGATGGAAAATGATCCAGATGGAGGAGCGATTACTTTGGGTTTTGGTTAATGCACGCTGACCCCTCCCCCATCCCAGTCTCCATCTCTTCCCCTCTCTGTGTTTCTGCAGAGAAATTGCCTGTTCACATAAGCTAAAAATAAATCATGTGACTGCATGCATTACTTATGGAAGTGTTTGCCTTTCTTCCGCATTTCTTCTGCAAAAAAAAGAGAAGCTTCCCTGCCTCCGAGTGGGTATTTTTGTCGGCGCGAGCTCCCAGGCGATGTCCTCGCTAACATGAGCTTGCTTGCTTATTCCCACTGTCTGTGGTTTTTCCGCTGCCATGTGCCAAATATTTAAGCAAGGCCATCTTATCTGCGACGATAAACCACCGAGATAGAGGCACAGAGCTTGTACTAATCTTTCGAAAACAAATATCTGACCACGGTAAACCTCAGTTTTCACTTTCCAGCATGTAAAATTACTTCAGCAAAATATGCAAAAATAAATAAGTATTATAAATGTGTCGGTAATCCATCTGTGTTTTCCCAGAAGTGTCATTGTGGTCATTGTTCTTAGACGACCTCCCATGTTTATGTTTTTTGCAGTTTTAACTCGTCAGCCTCAAAGCTCTTCCCGATGCATGTTGCCTCCGTGCGTTTCTTCAGGCACCAGAACCTCCAGAACCGAACTGGAGTCTCTGACCTGGATTCATCTTTTTCCAGCTGCTGTCCCAAAAGATCCGGGACTCAAAAACGTCATGCGTTGCACAAACACTTTATGCAAAAGATGCTTTGTTTTTTTGTTTTTTTTAGATTCAATTGTCTCAAAAACGGTGAAAATAATAATGAGTGATGAATTTGGATTCAGGAACGTTTATTGTCACTGCTAGCTCCGTTTCTAATGAAAACACCCACTGAATGCCAATCAAAGTATGACTAGCTGATTGAAACAGTCAATCATAATGTACACAAAGTGATGAAGCATGCCTGTTTGTCACTGCAAGGTGCAGAAAACTTTTTAATTGGTCCAAGTCTTAATAATTGTCGAGCAAAGCTCAGCGCTTCAGAAACCAAGTTTATGATTTGTTAACAGGAAGTTAACAGGTCTTCACTTTATTGAGGCAGGGATTATCTTCAGTTCACCCAGGAACAAACGGGAATGAACGATCCGTCCCTGATGGTTTTTTTCAGGAAAAGTGGCGAGAGACTCCACAGATTGATTTCTTGTACATGTGAAAATCTGACAGCTCTACCCACATGAAGGATTAGCATCGAGACTGCACGGTCCCGGTCACGGCTTTGCTCGCCTGCTTCCTGGTCCAGGCTAAAGTCAGGGCAATAAATTAGTATCGGTCCACCTCTGTCTGCTCACTTTCTCCTTACTGCCACCATCTCCTGTTCCTCTCGTCATCTTCTTTTCATCTTCCACCTTCTCATCCGCTGTCGTCACTTCTCTCTGAATCACCCTGTCCCCGCAGCCCACGCTTCCGACTCCGTCCACATTTAGTCCTGTTTTGTTTTTCCCTTCATTGAGGCTCATCTTTGATGCCCGCAGCCATCTCTAGAGATCACTGCAGCACTGTGCGCACCCATCTGTTTTCACCCTCCTGCCTACTGGTTTCCAACGCGGGTAGTTTTCCCTGTCGCTCTCTCTCCTTCCTTGATCGCAGATGGTGTCTTTCGAAATCAGAGGGAGTCACTGTTAATTCATGCAGCCATTGGCAGAGAATGTTCATAACTTCGTCTTTTATTTTGTCAGGCGCAGTCAATGGACAAGTTGTTGTTTGTGTGTTTTTTTCTGCAAATTTAAATCTGAGCAACATTTTTTGCTTCACAGGTGACATCACTCAGAAGGGCTACGAGAAGAAGAGGACTAAACTCCTGGCTCCCTACATTATCCAAACTCCAGGTAAGATCAGATCGCCTCTTAGTTTCTGAGAACTCACACAGACTCCAACATCTACTGGACATCTGGACGCCTTGCATTACTTCTAAGGTTTCTACCACAGCGAAAGCCATTTCAGCCTGTTGTGTTGGGTTGCTTTACTGTTGTGGCCGTTCTGCATTTGTCCAGATGTTTTCCTGAAACCATGTAATGCAAAAAAAAAAATACCCCCAAAAAACAGATATACTCCCTGAAAATTAAATACATTTTAACCAAATCAAGAGGTTGATGGTACCGTAAGATACAAACATCAAATATCTGAGAAAGCCTTTTATTTATTATTTGAGCAACCTCTAAATATTTGTGCTTATAAAAACGATCAGAAAGCCCATTTTCTTAAGACTTCCAAGTAGAAAAGTGTTGGATAATGCCATAACTAGAGACGCTCCAATCTATATCCAAATTCCCCAGTTTCCCTTTTAAATTGCCTCACTGCTCTGCTGCTGAAGGTAGGAAACCGACCTTTCTTGCCTCAGTGACAACCTCCACACTGAGGAGTTTTACTATCATTGCCACTTATTGAAACTCCAGGCTTAGTATGTCCAGAAATTGCGTTGAATGAGGCTGATGGGCTGAAAACGAACCCATTTCTGAGGGCTTCTCAAGCTCTTACTGGACTGTTTTTTGTCCAAAATGTGAGCTCACACAGTCTGGAACTTCCCCTGTGCATCATCAAGTTAAAGTAGTGAAGGTCTTTGTACTTTTCAGGGTGATAACCAACCTTTTGTTCCCTCAGGCCTACCAGTATTGAAACACAGAAGTTCTGCTCACATGAAAAACTACAGATGTTCTTGTTTACATGGGACATTTTTCACACTAAAAGAGGTTTGTTGTTTTTGCTTGACAGTGGCGCCCCCTCAGAACGACGCACAACCCCCTGCTCCCAGTTCGTCCAGCCACGCCCCTGCCCCAGCCCCCGCCCCCGCCAACTCGTCCCGGTACCGTGAACGCCGCTCTCGCCGGACGCATCGCAACGGAGGAACCAGGGATGACCGCTACAGATCAGGTCAGGAAACGGCCTCGCTTGCTTCTTGCTTCTCAGACTTCGAGCACCTTTGATGAGCCTCCGTGAGCCGGACTTGATGAGTGAGCTGGTGTTTAAAATTCGCACTCTGAGCTGTCTCAAAGGGACCAATTAAACAGGAGTTTATTGGAAGCGTGTTTGTTTATGGAAGTGTGAGGAGATTAGAGAAACAGTCAGCAGTGGAGGTGCTGCAGCTGGGGATCCCCTTTGTGAGGGACCCCCACTCCCTGCAACATGATGTCACTGGCTGGATGTGTGTGACGGTACTGATCTTGATGGGGAAACCTGATGGTGGGGAGTCTGAGCAGTCGAGGTGAAAGGTCACCGAAACCACATGAACCAATACTGCTAGTGTTCACTTGGACGTCCTGCTGCTTCTTGTTATCGTCTCTTTCTGCTCTGCTCTCGTGGGAATCACAGTAACACTCCAGCAGGCTCGCCGTGAAGCCATATGAACCAGAGCGTGTCTGTTATACCGAGTTACTGAGGAAACAAATGTTTTAAAAACAACTCAGGAAAACAGAGGGAGAAATCAGAGCTCAAAAATTCAAGGGCGACTCGGATAGGACCGACTCTAAACGTGCCGATCCAACATTTCACACGCAGCAAGAGCCAGAAAAGCTGGACAAGACTAAAGCATTCAGAAGGAACGATGTGGATTGAATTCGAATAGCGCTCCTCTAGTCATGGCAGCCACTGAAAGCTGTTTAACGACAGCAACATTCACTGCATACACATTCAGGGGAGGAAGCTGGAATTGAACCCACAACTTTTTCTGAATGCAAAATGATTGAACACTTAATTTTTATCATTACCATTAAAAAAATATACAATTTTACATTGTTTTTGGTTTTATATAACTAATGTTAGTAATAGTAATACAAGGTTTCCCCCAGAAAACTTTCTAAGCCCTGTGGTTGGGACGCTTGGCAGTCATTCATCCAGCGGCCCGCCGTGTTTTTGAGTTAAAGATTCTTTTAAACTGAAAGGATTAATATCTGAACACCAACTATAAAGTAATATAGGTTAGCAAAGCTAAGCCTGGTCTGGGCACAAGTGAAGCCTGGCGGCCTGCCAGGCTTATAACACACTGGGGAAACCCTGGTAAAGCAGTGGTGTCCACACTTTTTGCCATATAGACCCAAAGTTAAAAGTATTTTTTTTTTTTTTATTAGAACTGCAAAAATATTCTATTTTTGCTTGCTCCACAGTGAACTAAAAATCCAATATATCACTGAAACCACAGAGCAGCTCAATGTTTGTAAACTGTAAATTGTGCTGCAGTTGGTAGCACGTTTGCCTTGCGTTCAAATCTCGGCCTGAAAAGAAAGCTAAAAGTTCATGTTACTCAAGATGAATACTTTGTGTTACACCATTCTCTGTTTTGAAAAAAAAATTGAATTTGTCTGTGAAAATCTGGTCCTTAAAAATACCTTAGATACGTGTCAGTCTGCATTAGTAACCTGTGCTAGTGAGCCACATTTGTCTAGTATTGTAGTCCCACAAAATCGTTTCAAGAGCTCCACCCTTTTTTTTCCAGAAATTTAACTTCACTTTGTCTTTGTTATTAGTTTGTGTCAATTTTTGTCAAAAAGATCTGCTGTTTTTCAAAGCCTCAACGTGTTTTTTTTTTCTGCATCCCCACATGCAAGCTTTCCACTTTCTATTTTTAGATCAGCTGCTCCACAGTTTCCCACTCAGGGGACCACAGTTTGCACTTTAGCTTCAAAGGTGACAACAATGCACTGCCTGTTCAGATTATAATAAGAAAAGTAATTCAACTGTTTTTTTCATCAGGGAATGATCCCAGTTTTAGTTTCCTCAATATTCACGCATTTGACTGCAGCTTTTGGGCTTCTTTATTTACGAATCGTGAATAATTCAACGGTGGTTCCGATCCCTTATTTAAGTATTTTATTGAGCCACATCCAGGGAAGCCCCAAGTGCAAGACCTGCTGCTGACTGATAAGGGTGGGGAGCTGGAAGAGGGGAGAATAAGAAAACGGCACAAACCTGTGGAGTCATCTGAAATGTCAGCAGCAGTGGATCTATACAGAGTCACTGGAGGGAAACAAGATGCAGCGAGAGCTGCTGTGACAGCCAACTCACTTCTGCTGAATGTGCACTTCATTTAAATCAATAACCCTTTACAATATATATTTTAAAACCGTGTTGAAATGACGAAGTTGTGCTATCTTTTGGACCGATTTAAAAAATGTGAAGTCAGTGATGGTTGGATGTTAATGACTAATATTTTATTATTTGTACCGGATTTGACAGATTAGCAATTGTAATTAGTAACGCTCTGATAATGATTTTCTTCTAGAATACTGATTGGCGTCATCAAAACAACAGGAATTTACTAACGCAAAGTCCTAATGAGATTCTTGGCAGCTTTAAAACGTGATAAAATGGCACATATTTCATGAGTTAACATCAGAAATTAGAATAGTGTCCCACTTAGCTCAGTTATTTTGATGACACTGCAGTCTCTCCTGTCTGTTTTTTGAACAGCTTACTTTCTCCCTTGAAAAACAGGTTTTTAATCTCAATTCAATCTTCCTGCTTAAATCGAGGTAAAAAAAACAAAAAAAATAACTGCAGCTCCAACACAGGATTAGTTAGTTTAAGTAAGAACTACAGTGATCTGTAGCGTCACTTAAACATTCTTACTTCTGAAACTGTTTTGTTTCAGAAGTTACATCAGAACCAACAATTAAAGATAACCTTTAAAAAATCCCCCAATGCTGCTTCTGCTGCCAGTGTTTTTTTGTGTGGCATTTTGATAAAGTGCAATGCTAATGTTAGCTGTTTTGATATGACTCCTTGATTATTTGACATGTGACATATTTCAGTGTGTGGACAAAACTTACACAGATTGAAATGTCACAATCCTTCATAACTTAGCATTTTACTTTGCAGGTTATAAAATTCAGGTAAGTAATTTTTCAACTGCCCTATATGCTTAGATAGTGGATCAGCACATGTATACTTGTAGTTTTGACACAGGAAGTGCGCAACTTCAAAAATGCAACTGTGGGGTAAATAACTTAAATAAATGACTTCAGTCAAAGCAGTCCAGTTTGAGATTTTCTGTCACGGCAGCACGATTCATCAAAATTGATTTGTCAAAGCAATGTCAGCGTGTGCAATATTGCAGTTTCATAGAATTGCTCAGAACAAAAATATTGAATAGACTGTAATACTTGTATATTTGGCCTGATGCATGGATTTTACTATCTTTTTATGCTGACCCTGATTCAGATTTTGCTGATTAATGTCTTAAAACTTAAGACTAATGGTGCTTATGTTGTGTTAAATGGATGGAAAAGAATTAGAAGTGAGGAAATGTGCATTAATTGGCCTTGATGTCATCATTCTAATATTCAAAACGATATCCAATGTCATGTATGTGACCATATTTCTTTCATAATAATGAGACATAAAAAGGACGGTGAAAGGAATTAAATCCAGTAAAGTTCCATCAAGAAGCAGCAACTTCTGTTGTGCCGCTGTGACACGCGCCACAAACAAAGCAGAACTTTTGTGTACATCACCTGTAATATGTAGAAATTTTACTTCTCCATAGAAGTTGTGCAGTTCAGTTCAGATGGGTTGTTTTTGTTTAGTCTAATCAAGACCTTCAAACCTAAACAACAGAAAACTATGATGTAAAACATAATTTTCTAAGCTGTAAAGCCTGGCCTCCTTCAGATATGTCAGCACTTAAGCAACTCGACTCCTGTTGGGCTTGCAGTAAACACACTGCTTCAAAAGGTATGGCCTATAAACATTATTACCAATTCCACATTATTTATCTTACTGTTACGCTTCAAGTGTAAATGAAAGATCGAACCTCAAACTTGTAAAAAAAAACAAAGCAAAGTTAAGTTAAGGCAAGGAATTCCCTGATACAATACAAGCCTGATATGGGAACAGGCTTGTACAGAATCCGAGCTACAGGTGGATTCATCTGTACGCTCCTGTGTGTGAGAGAGGGGGGGGTGGGGGGGGTGGATTGCACATTATGAGGAAGGATAATTTAGCCCACAGTAATCTGTTCATCAGAGCACCGTTTACGTAATTATAGTCCCCGTTGTCGCTGTGCAATGGGCCGCTCTTGATTTATTTTTATCTCTCGATGTTCGAACAATTTCACTGAAGTAATAAATGTGTTTTCTCTCAGCACATAATTCTCTTGCACATGTTGTGTTGCATGGTCTGAGCGTGCTCCCGGTCACATGGTGCCACTTAATGCGCCTGTGGGTGTCATCGAGTGAACAGCCATCGCTGTGTTTGTTGCTGTGTGCATTTTGTCTGTGTAGGCTTGCGAGTGGGCTAATACGCCGCTTTATTCTCTCCTTCGTGGCTTCGTTCTTCGGCGAGAAAACATTTTCATCACTTCTTTCTCAGATTTTAAGCAGGATCTCGCTGAAAAAACCAAAAAGGCTAAAATGTTATCGCTAAGAATAAAGTAATCCTTCTCATCAAGTCTAGATGGATTTAATCTTGTAAGATTATTGATTTGAGTTTGCTTGCGAGATCTAAGTGGAAAAAGAACATCTATGTGTCAATGATAAAAAATTTTTTTTTTTTGCTGTGTTCACACCTTATGAATCTAGAAGTCCCATTTTTAGCAAGTTGGCCTGCAAAGGCCACGGGTTTTAACAGCAAAACCTCAAACTTTAAGTCCATTTAAGTTGATTTTTTTTCTTTTTTTTATTTGTTTTTCTTGTTGTCTTTTGCCTCAGAACTACAGTGCATTGGACTCAAGGTGTGTCCTTTTTCCTCTGCCTGTGCAGATATCCATACAGAGGCTGTCCAAGCTGCACTGGCTAAAAACAAAGAGGAAAAAATGGCGCTGCCAATGCCAACCAAGCGGCGCTCCACTTATGTGCAGTCCCCCATTGAAACCCGCACACCACCAGGTAATGCCCAGAAGAAGTCTTTTGTCTCTCTTTCAATGCGGCTGTAAATTCAGACATCAACGTATTAAACTAAACATGATCTCTTTCTTTCTTTCTTTTTTGGTCTTTCACAGATTCCTCGTCAGGGTCTGAAGATGAGACGTCTGCACGCAGGCAGTCTTCGGCGGCCGCTCCTCAGCCTCAAGTCCATCCCAACCTGCAGAGCTCGGACTACTGGATGAACCGCTCTGCCCAGGGCTCCTCCACCTCATCCTCCGCGTCCTCCACCATGTCGCACGGTGAGGCCAAGCCTCAGGCGCAGAGCCAGCCTCAGCCTCAGTACAAGCCGCAGTACCAGCCGCTGTATCAGCCTCACCATCAGCCCCAGCAGCAGCAGCAACCTCAGCAGCAACCTCACCGCCAGCCTCAGGAGCAGAGCCGCGCTTCAGCCGTGGCGGACATGCTGGCTCACAGTCGCATTGGTGAGGAAGGGTTTGATGAAACATTCATGGACACAAAAGTGTTGCATTTGTCCTACAAGTTGCTCACACAGTCAAAGTTTGCTTAAGGGACCCTGAGAAGTCTAATGTGAAACTTCTTTACTTTGTGATGAGCGGTGAATTTCTCTTTAAAAATCTGTTTAATAAACTAAGAAGATGTTTTTCAGCTACATTACAGCTTTATCAAACGTTTTTATTCACTGCTGCTGTTGTCTGCTGTCCTGATTGTCGAGTTATGATACATTTTACATTTGAGGTAAAAAAGAATGTAGAACATAAATCTAACACTCCTCACGGGAGTACTGGATGTCCAAGTAACGCAAACTCATTATTATTCACTAGATTCACTAGAGTTTATTGGACATTTTGAGATCATCGTTTTATTTTTCTCAATTTGGAAGCAGAAAGTATAAAGTTACCTGCTTTTGTAAACGACGACTTCCTTGTATATTTTGTTGGCCTTTACTAAACTAGAAGTGATACTCGGCATAACAGTAGAAACTATACTTTGTGCTTATTAGTAATGTTGCCTAATTTATTTATTTTTTTAAGATTTGTTTTGGCTCTAGTGACCTTTATTTGATAGTTAATTGACAGTAAAGTGGGTAATGAGAGAGGGGGAAGACATGCGGCAGAGGTCACCAGGCCGGGAATCGAACCTGCGACAGCCACATCAAGGACTAAGGCCTCCATATGTGGGTTGTGCTTAACCATTGCATCACCACAGCACACCCAATGTTGCCTAATTAATAAATATGTTAAAAGAAAGTAATCTGCACCCTGAAGAAATAAGTAAATCTTACCTTCAAATAAAATAACTCCAATGTTTTGTCTCTGGGGTTTGACGAAACATTTCGCCGTATCTAGTCCTCACGCTTACTTGTTTCTTGCTTCTTTCCAGTGAAACTTGTTTGCACTTCATTTTCTTTTCAGCTCCTTCTGAGAACTCCGCCCCTCCTCCAGATGTGACGGCTGTGGCGCCCCCATCCAGAGGCCCGCGGGTGGACCTGCCCTCCAACGCCGTCGTCCGAGGGATGAGCCGCGGCCACAGCCGCTCCAGCATGATGGAGACCGCCGATGGTAACGGCTACGCCACACAGTGGCCAAACCTAAGCCTAGGCGTCTTTTTTATTAACATTTGCCTATTTCTCTTTCATGAGAAAGGTGTTGATTTTCATCTTTTGTATCACATGCATCAGAGTTAATGTTTTTTTTTGTCTTTTTGATCCTTATTTGACTGGCTAACAGGGAGAGGTAATATGCAGAGTAAGGACACTTTTCATAACCACAGCCTCTTATCTCCTGTTTCCTGGTGAACCCTCACTCTCCCTGTCGTTTGTACTGGATGATCATAGAAGGGAATACAACAAACAATCCTCATGTGTGACCCTGAGACCGAAAACCTTTCTCCCAGATCTCTCTGTGTTTTCCCAGTATCGATGACACCCACCTAGAGCTGCTGCTGCTTTTCATTGCCCCATTGTCGAAGTTAATGCTGATTAAAAGCCCAAACCCATTCTAAAACTTATGAAATGGAATGAAGAACAGCAGATGATAAGATTTTAAGGCATTTGAACACATCCTGATGTATCGTAATGTTTGCTAGAGCTGTGAAATGTCACTGCTTCAATTCTCGTGTGTTTCCACCTTTACCCTCTCCACAGGAGTTCCTGTGAGCAGCAGAGTTTCCACAAAGATCCAGCAGCTGCTAAACACTCTGAAGAGGCCTAAGAGACCCCCGCTCAGCGAGTTCTTCACTGATGACTCTGAGGAGATCGTCCAAGGTATACTAGCTCAGAGAACTCATTGACCCCTGACCCTGAAGTCGAGTTTATCGAGTTCTGTTCACTTTATCCATAAACGTGAACAGAAAACCATCTGGGTTCACATTAGTGGATAGTAAATGTAGCAATAAGATAATGTTATAATTTAGTGTTATGTAATGTCATTTATGCACACTTTTTTTTGCATTGTTGGAGGTGTTTCAATGTTTGTGTTTTTAGCAACAAAAAGTGACATTTTTTTTATGAAGTTCTTAAAATGCAACACTTTCACATGTTTCAGTCTAACTGGAATAATCAACCTTTACAAAAAATAAATAATTGTAAGCATAATTGATCCCTATGATCCAAGCACTGAACCCTGAGGAACTCCATAAGTGAGTAGGAAGTGTTTAAGTCTTTATGGAAACGTTTACAAATGTAATCTGTAGCCAGCAAATTCTAGATCAGTGCAGTGGAGCTTATTTTCTTAAGATCATTAAATATTCCAAGCACCGCCTCCTGGGCAGACATTTAAAAATTATTGTTTGCCTTTTTTCCGTTTGGTTTGTTATGCCATGGGCGCAATAAGTAAATGTGGTACTCTCTAAATAAATGAATAAACTAACAATCTTTTTTGCTGTTCACTCTTAAAATTAATTACATTACATAACATTATTAACTCTGTCTACTTATTTCTGGTTTGCACATAAAGTCCTGATTTTGTTTTCCTTTACTTAGTAAATGTAGCTTCAGGGCGGTGCATGTCTGATGACATCACACGTGTCCTGTCTCTGCATGAATAAAGAAGATTATAGGTGGACAGTAGGGACAGTATCTGCAAGCTGTAATGAATGCATTTGGCTTGACTTTTTTTTTTTTGATGTCCTAGTAAAGAGAGTCTGTAACCTACCCAAAAACCGTCTGTGGTCTCTGCTCATCACAGTGCCCCAGCCGGACCCTAACACTCCCCGGCCGGAGGGCCGTCAGATCATCCCGGTGAAAGGGGAGCCTCTGGGAGTGGTCAGCAACTGGCCACCAGCCCTGCAGGCGGCGTTGGCCCGCTGGGGGGCCACTCAGGGAAAGAGCCCCGCTCTCACTGCTCTGGACATCACGGGCAAGCCTCTCTACACCCTGACTTATGGTGAGACACAAGATTCAAGTGTATGACCAAGAATTTAAGGTTTTTGGTTAAGTCTGTGTTTGTTTGTGTGTTTTTTTTAAATCTGCCTGAAAGCCTTACTGAAAATGTAAAAACTGTGTTTTATCCGTGACATGAGGTTGCTTTGGCCGTGGTAACGTGTCGCCTCCTCCCCACCTTCTGTGTGCTAGGGAAGCTGTGGAGTCGCAGCGTGAAGCTGGCGTACACACTCCTGAACAAGCTGGGCACCAAGAACGAGCAAATCCTCAAACCCGGAGACAAAGTGAGGCAGCAGACACGCAGACACAGTAGAGGATTATTAGGACAGGAAAATGTGCTGCAGGCATTTTTTTTAAATACCTGTAAACCTCCAACATTAGCTGTGAAGATTCAGTACCATTTTAACAACAAGCCAAATCCTTAAAATCTAGTTACAAGTAAATTGAAAAATGTGCTTATCATATTTCCACTTGTTAGAAGGTCTGATTTATTGCAACACTGTTCAAACCTTTTACACTTTTTAGTATTTCATCATAAAAACACAGTTTTTCTTGCGATTTATTGAGAATTTATGTGACAGACTGACAAAAAGAAGTGCATGATTGTAAAGTTGAAGGGAAAAGATACAAACTTGTATTAACATGTAATACCTTTATTTTTCATTTGTATTTAGTCCCATTTGCTCTGAAGCCAAAGTAAAATCCAGTGATAGCAATCACCTACAAATGTCCCTTAATTAGAGTCCAATGGTATAAAGTAAATCTGAGAAAAAATACAGAGACTGCAGGTGGTTCTGTAGGATCTGTTGACAGGACAAAGTCATTAGACACAGATATTGCTTCAAGTGCTCCCCGCTTTTTGTTTCTCTGTAAAGACAAAACTAAGGATGAGAATAGTTTCTCCAGGGATCCCGCAGAGTTTTTTGCACAATCAATAGAAGTCGAGACAGAAAGCAATCCTAAAGGGAAAGTTACTGTCTCGGTAGGTGGCGCTGGTGTATCCAAACAGCGACCCAGGAATGTTCTGGGTGGCCTTCTACGGCTGCCTCCTGGCTGAAGTCATACCTGTACCCATTGAGGTACCGCTGTCTCGCAAGGTATGAAACCCTCCACAGCAAACAGGCTCATTTAGACGTATATTTTGTGATTAACTGCACACTGTGTTTTTAGGATGCAGGCATCAGCCAGGTGGGCTTCCTGCTCGGCAGCTGTGGAGTCGGTCTGGCTCTGACGAGCGAGATCTGCCTGAAAGGTCTGCCGAAGACCCCCACTGGTGAAATACTGCAATTCAAAGGTATGGAAGGTGCCTGGAGTGTGCAGAGATATGTCCAGAGAAGAATATAATGCACTTACTAAAAGATATGCCTTAAAACAAAGAATTTTACCAATAAAAGGACCAGTAAAGTATTTTCAGCATCTTTCTATTAAACTAAATGTTTAATTAAAGCAGATTCTCATTTGAACCAAGTAAGACAGAAGAGGTGAACTACCAGGGCCAGAGTAATGTTAGGAATATACTTAGAATAAGTCCAGGCAGTTCAGTAATGCTCTATCTTGGTTCTGTGTGGTAAAAAAAAAAAGTTAAATGTTCTGTATTTTAGTCCAGAGAACCTCGAAGCTCTTCTTTATGGTGGTGAGCTGCGTCGTGTAGATTGAAATGAGGGGTTTTGTTGGTGTTACTTTTTTTCCGCAGATATCAAAGTGTCTTGTCAGCCTATAAATAACGATCTCCCCTGAACCAACAACTAACTCTTCGGTTTTATCCGATTTGACTGCCGTGCTTCTATCTCAGCTAAATCAAATAAAGAGCGAGAGAGGCTTCGGGCGTCACATCGTCGCTGTTGCTCTCCTAATAAAAACTCCAATACAAGATTTTAAACGTTGCATTTTGAAGGATTTCTTGAACAGAACAGTCAATCTCTAAATAATCAAGCCTGAAGCATGTTTTTATTATGTACTAGTCAACTCTCCTACTTACTACTTATAAAGCAGTAAGTAGCTTAGTCTTGGTGGTTCCTACTTTAAACTGCTTGGAAATAAAATGGACGGTGCCTTTCTAGTGAAATCTCCAAATGATTTTAATCTAAACGTTTAACTTCCAGTTTCCTGATGATGCTCTTTGCCAGGTTGGCCTCGAATGAAGTGGGTGATAACAGACTCTAAATACCTGACCAAGCCGTCCAAAGACTGGCAGCCGCACATCCCCACGGCGAACACTGATCCTGCATACATCGAGGTAACAGAGCTAGGCTCGCCGACTCCCCTCCCGATTCCGATTGTAGCCTGAACGACCCATCTAATCCTATTGATAATTCATTTCAGCATGTTTGAGGACATGTTTGCACCTTTCTGACCGCATTTTGCTCCCTCTGTGTGAAGTACAAGGCCAGTAAAGAGGGCACGGTGGTTGGGGTGGCCGTCTCTAAAGTGGCCATGCTGACCCACTGTCAAGCGCTGACCCAGGCCTGCAACTACTGCGAGGGTGAGTGGATGACTGGTGGCGGCGTCGTACGCACGACACATCGAACGGCAAAATGTTTACCACCTTCTTTGTGTTTCTGTTTTAAGGGGAAACTTTAGTGAATGTCCTGGACTTCAAAAAGGACATGGGCTTATGGCACGGTGTTCTCACTGTGAGTGTTTTCCCTCTGAATAAATTCATGCAATGTGCAGGTTTAAGTGAAGTAACTCTTCTAAAAACACCCGGAGCCCCTAACAGAGGAGTCACTGTCACTGTTCCTGGCTTTATTGAAGAAAGAAACACAGAAGCATTAAACAATAGATATTTCTTCAGGAAGAAAAAGAACCCTCAACAAAACAAAGAGAATAGACAAAGTTAATGGCATTGTTATTTCCATCAGTGGCTCCTTATAGTAAAAAAAACATCAGGATTAACTGTAAATAATGCAGAATTGGAGAATTGATGGCAGGTAGTTGAGAGAGGGGATGTGGTCAGTGTACCGTCCAGCAGCATTAGCCAATAGCAGAATAACTAGATGTTTCTACAAAACTAAAGCCACTCTTATAAAGAAAGTTCATCAAGAACAGACAACTAAAAAAAAAAAAGCCTAGTCTTAAAATTAGATTGTGATCAGTGAAAGTTCAGCTTCCTTTCCTTCAGATCAAGAAACGTCTGGAAAAAACGGTAAAACATAAAAGGAAAATAATAAATTAAACAATAAATCTGATTATAACATTTTAACAGATGACAATTATAACAGTTGAAAACATCAAAATGTAAGAATGCCGCCTTGTTGTTTGCCTCCAGCTAAACTTTACTCTGTTTTTCCGGGTGTGTGTTTTTTGTTTGTTTTTTGTTCCAGGCTGTAATGAACAGGATACACACCATCAGTGTTCCCTATGCCGTAATGAAAGCTTGTCCTCTCTCCTGGGTGCAGAGGGTCCACATGAATAAAGGTAGTCGACGTCAGTCTTTCGCTTCGAGCCTCGTTGATGTAAAATCCCGTGTGACTTGGTGTTTTTGTCTTCCTGCTCTGCAGCTCGCGTTGCTTTGGTGAAGTGCCGTGATCTGCACTGGGCCATGATGGCTCATCGGGACCAGAGAGATGTCAGCCTGGCTTCGCTGCGAATGCTCATTGTCGCTGATGGTGCTAACCCCTGTGAGTAAATCTGGAAAAACCCGCTTTGGTTGAACTCCTGGTTCTAAGCATGTCTGAAGGAGTCTGGAGTTTATTTTAAGTTTTTTTTTCCAGGTCTGCATAAAAATGGAAGAAAGAATTTAAAAATGAATATATTTGTTTCCATTTGTGTTTGTGCTTTAAAATTGACCAAAAACCTACTATAAATGTATTTTTTGGGGGCAAAATGTGGCATTTTGAAATTAAAATCGTTCAACATGCCTTGTTGCAGACCCACATGGATTTGATGTAACATTTTGAATCTGTTCTTTTCCAGGGTCTGTCTCTTCCTGTGATGCCTTCCTGAATCTGTTTCAGTCTCATGGACTAAAGCCTGAAGTTATCTGCCCCTGTGCCGCCTCCCCTGAGGCCATGACAGTAGCTATCCGCAGGTCACTTTTCCTTTGTTTTTAACATTGTTTTTGTGGACTTTAGGATGGGAAACAAAAATAACCTGAA
Organism: Poecilia reticulata; assembly: GCF_904066995.2. Lineage (NCBI taxonomy): Eukaryota > Metazoa > Chordata > Actinopteri > Cyprinodontiformes > Poeciliidae > Poecilia > Poecilia reticulata. Next base: position 19,070,722 of record NC_088834.1, read on the forward strand.
CAAGATGGATACGTTGCCTTATCTTAATTTTAACCAAGCTCACTAAGCCAGGGGCCTATTAACGGACACCAACCGAGGACATAAAATGCTTTTAGTTTTCTCTATTTTCTGCAGACGGTTGCAGTTCTGCTTTACATGTCTGATATTTTAAAATCTAACTAGAGTTATCGTCCAGTTAATGAGAGCAGACGTGACCTTTTAAGAGGAATATCTTAAAAAAAGAGATTTCAGATTATGAGTTTATAATGGTAGCTGCTGCAGAAAGGGTCAAGAGTGTGAAGAATGAATTTTTTTACCACCAGAGCCACAAAGTAACATAATTAATCTATGAAAGACACAACAACCTCAGTTGGTTTTTATGGATGAAAATGCACACTTGCACATTGGCTGATAGTTAAACATGGTAACCAAAGAGGTGAGATGGATGTAATTGCAAATATTTAATTGAATTTTCGTTTTCTTTAGGCCGGGAGTCCCAGGCGCGCCCCTCCCCGCGCGGGCCATCCTCTCCATGGGCGGCCTGAGTTACGGGGTCATCCGGGTCAACACCGAGGACAAGAACTCTGCCTTGACCGTACAAGATGTTGGACACGTCATGCCTGGGGGTGAGGACAGAGGGAAGCATGCATATAAAATAAGTGTCATGCGAATACAGAGTTTAGAGGAAGCTGCAACAAAGCCACATCAAAATTAACTGGAACATAAACACGTAAAAGTACCATCTTGCTGTCTGGTGCTGGTGCCGTCTGGAATGCCACTGCATGAAGAAAATAGTTAGTCAGAAGAACGCACAATGAGACATCAGTCATAAATTTTTATGTTTGGTTGCGACAAATCACTTTTCCAGGTCCTGAATCCAAGCAAAACAAAACGGGCATTAACCAGCTGGTTACAATAGATCATTTAAAAGAATGGTGTCGGGGACTGTAGTGTTTCACACATGTTTTAAACTCTCAATACAAACTGAACTGAATCATTTCTGCTTTTTAAAACTTTATATGAGCTATTTTTGAGACACGGCAGTCCAGTGAGTCGGTTCATGACGCTACAGAGATGGCACATGTTCATATTTTTGTAGAACTTTTTTAATTTTTCTGGATGGCAACAACATGCAGCAGCTGAAGTAAGCAGGTTCTCATTTATTCCAGGTTTGTAGAAACTATCTCAACAGCTTCTACTCACATGCAGTTGGTTCTGCTGCTTTTTGTACCTCTATCAATTTGGAACAAGTCATCTGACACGTCATGTTAGTGCGGTCAAACAAATCCCATACTTAACTGCAGAAGACATAGATTTAGCTGATGTCCCTGACAGAAAGGCATCAGGATTACAGCCGGTACGCTCAGTGTCATTGTTTAAGGCATTCTAGTTATTTCATGGTTTCCTCTTTTGTACCTTCAGCTCTGATGTGTATAGTTAGGCCAGACGGGCCTCCTCAGTTGTGTAAAACCGACGAGATAGGAGAGATAATAATCAACTCCCGTGCTGGAGGCACGATGTACTATGGCCTGCCTGGACTCACCAAAAACACCTTTGAGGTATGTGTGAGGGGGGGAGATGATCCAACAGCCTGCTGTGTGTGTATGTGTGTGTGTGTGCTGACAGGAAAGGAGCTGTTTAATGTGGCTTTCTCTCTGCAATGTGCTCAGGTGATACCGGTTAACGCTAATGGAGTTCCTATTGGAGAGATTCCATTTGTGCGGTCAGGACTCCTGGGGTTTGTTGGCCCAGTAAGTACAACTCATTATATCATCTCTAGTCGTGTGAAACCATGGCTCCCTGAACATGCAGGATACTGACTCAGCTTTTTCGCCACTCCTCCCGCCTTCACAGGGCAGTTTGATCTTTGTGGTGGGGAAGATAGAAGGCTTACTGATGGTGAGCAGCCGGAGGCACAACGCCGACGACCTGGTGGCCACCGCTCTGGCCGTAGAGCCGGTCAAGACAGTGTACCGTGGAAGGTAGACAATGCATGTTTCACCGTGTGTCACTGTTGATTTCTCTCTTTGTCACCACTGACATCTAGTGGCTGAAAGCAAACATAGCATGTAAAAAGAAAAAAATGCAGTTGGACAGTTCAGTTCGTCGCAAACCTTTTCATGTCTCTTCACTTCATAATCACAGACTTTAACTTATTTTACTGGGAATGAATGTAAAGTGTTGCATAATTGTGAAGTGGAGAAAAATAATGCGTGATAAAAAATATTGAGAATAAATCTGATAAGTTTGACCTGTTTGTCTTCAGTCCCCTGAATAAAATCCAGTACAATTGTGCAGTCAACAATATATTGTCTTCTGAACTACTTTATGTTGGTTTATTTATGTGAGTTACTAAAGGGACATGGATACTTTTTCTGTAGTCCTTCTATGTCAAACTGTTTCTGAATTCTCTGAAAAGTCTCCACTATTTGTTCTTGTTTCTGTTTCTATTTCTACGTCAGGATCGCCGTGTTTTCAGTCACCGTGTTCTACGATGAGAGGGTCGTAATTGTCGCGGAGCAAAGGCCAGACGCCAGCGAGGAGGACAGCTTCCAGTGGATGAGCAGAGTGCTTCAGGTAAACGAGAAACGTCTTAATTACCGTTTTCAAGCGAGCAACGTTTGACTTGGTTTCCTGGCTTCCCCCTCCAGGCCATCGACAGCATCCACCAGGTTGGCCTTTACTGTCTGGCTCTGGTCCCGGCCAACACCTTGCCCAAAACACCCCTCGGCGGCATCCACATCTCCGACACCAAGCAGTTCTTCTTGGATGGGAACTTGCACCCCTGCAACATCCTGATGTGCCCCCATACGTGCGTCACCAACCTGCCGAAGCCCCGCCAGAAGCAGCCGGGTGAGTCTGACAAAAGAAGTACTCACTCATTGTTATTGTCTATCTACGTACAGTTATGGCCAAAAGTTTTGAGAATGACACAAATATTATATTTTCCCATGATCTGCTGCCCTCTGGTTTTCATGTGTGTATGTCAGATGTTTTCATCACATACAGAAATACAATTGCAATCATATTATGAGCAACAAAAGCTTTTATTGACAGAATGAGTTAATGCAGCAAGTCAATATTTGCAGTGTTGACCCCTCTTCTTCAGGACCTCTGCAATTCTCCCTGGCATGCTCTCAATCAACTTCTGGACCAAATCCTGACTGATAGCAGTCCATTCTTGCACAATCAATGCTTGCATTTTGTCAGAATTCCTAGGTTTTTGTTTGTCTACCCGTCTCTTGATGATTGACCACAAGTTTTCAATGGGATTAAGATCTGGGGAGTTTCCAGGCCATGGACCCAAAATCTCTATGTTTTGTTCCCTGAGCCAGTTAGTTATCACCTTTGCTTTATGGCAAGGTGCTCCATCATGCTGGGAAAGGCATTGTTCATCACCAAACTGCTCTTGGACCGTTGGGAGAAGTTGCTCTCGGAGGACATTCTGGTACCATTCTTTATTCATGGCTGTGTTTTTAGGCCAGACTGTGAGAGAGCCGACTCCCTTGGCTGAGAAGCAATCCCACACATGGATGGTTTCAGGATGCTTTACAGTTGGCATGAGACAAGGCTGGTGGTAGCGCTCACCTCGTCTTCTCCCAACAAGCTGTTTTCCAGATGTCCCAATCGGAAAGGGGATTCATCAGAGAAAATGACTTTACCCCAGTCCTCAGCAGGCCACTCCCTGTATCTTTTGCAGAATATCAGTCTGTCCCTGATGTTTTTCCTGGAGAGAAATGGCTTCTTTGCTGCCCTCCTTGAGACCAGGCCTTGCTCCAAGAGTCTCCACCTCACAGTGTGTGCAGATGCACTCACACCTGCCTGCTGCCATTCCTGAGCAAGCTCTGCACTGCTGGTAGCCCGATCCCGCAGCTGAAACACTTTTAAGAGACGGTCCTGGCGCTTGCTGGTCTTTCTTGGGCGCCTTGGAGCCTTTTTGGCAACAATGGAACCTCTCTCCTTGAAGTTCTTGATGATGCGATAGATAGTTGACTGAGGTGCAATCTTTCTAGCTGTGATACTCTTCCCTGTTAGGCCATTTTTGTGCAGTGCAATGATGACTGCACGTGTTTCTTTAGAGATAACCATGGTTCACAGAAGAACCATGCCAAGCACCAGCCTCTTTTTAAAGTGTCCAGTGGTGTCATTCTTACTTAATCGTGACAGATTGATCTCCAGCCCTGTCCTCATCAACACCCACACCTGTGCTAATGGAGCAATCACTGAAACGATGTTAGCTGGACCTTTTAAGGCAGGGCTGCAATGAAGCTGAAGTGTGTTTTGGGGGATAAAGTTCATTTTCTAGGCAAATATTGACTTTGCAATTAATTGCTGTTAAGCTGATCACTCTTTATAACATTCTGGAGTTTATGCAAATTGCCATTATTAAAACAGAAGCAGTAGACTTTGTAAATATTAACATTTGAATCATTCTCAAAACTTTTGGCCATGACTGTACTGTACATCAATCCGTTGTGCTACTTTTTGTTGACTAAATTTGGCAATATAGTGGCCAAAAAATAAAAAATGTACACAAAGATTAGGATCATCTTAAATGCAACAGTAAAAGCATGTTAGAAATAACAATGCAAAGGTATAAATGCATATTATGGTCAATAAATATCTGGTTCCTAACATATTGAAATCATAAAGTGCTAACTTGTGTAAATTTGAGTTGAAATATATATATATATATATATATATATTTTGTTTTAGATGTAAATCCTGTTACAGTAACTGTGGGGGTATGAAAAGTAAATTAAGATGTATATTGTACACTCATGTCAGTAAAAACATCCAGGGTACTTGATTGTAAGATGCTAGTTGATGATAGTTAACATAATTACTTCACCCTCTGCTGGGAAGGTAAATAATCCAATTGTGAAAGAAAATACAGTTTTTAATCTCAGGGATTATTTTGGCTTCCGTTTCTCCTGAATCCTGATGTTATTAAGATGTTATTGTTTAGTACTTGATTTGCAGCAATGTTGATAAGATTTTCTTTTCCTCTATATTGACATTTGTATATTTGTGTTACTCTCGTGCTACATTAAAACAAGAACTGCATTTAGTTCATTAATCATAATTAACTGTGAATAAAAAGAAAATCTCTTTATGTCAGCTCTGCGTTGGGTTTTCAATGCTTACCGATGTTTTCCTCTTTCGTAGTCGGAGTCGGTCCTGCGTCCGTCATGGTGGGGAACCTGGTGGCGGGGAAGCGGATCGCCCAGGCTGTAGGGAGGGATCTGGGCATGATCGAAGACCAGGATCTGGTCCGAAAGGTAGGACTTTAACCCACGTGTCCAACCAAACGCTAGATCCTAATCTATTGAATTACTAACAGCACCTGCTGCTACATAAGCTGCAGGAATGATGATACATTTGATACTCAATATTTGGTGTTAGAGTTATAAAAGTGATGATTGGATACTATCGACTGCCACAGTAGATCCAAAGGCTTGTTTTACAGAAAAATCTGGATTCTTCTTTCCTTCTGCTCCGTGTTTTTTTTTTTTTTGGATGTAGCTCTGTATGTGGCCCACTGTGATGGTAAGAACTGCAGTTCTCTCTGGCATGACTCCCCACACCCGTGTTTATTCTGGTCACGTGTTAACCTGTGCTGTGGTGCATGCTTGTTTGATTTTTATAAGATATGCATCCTCTGATGTTCACTACCTCTCACACCCAAGTGGCTGTAAGCTGTGTTGACTCAGAGCAGAGTTGGGTAGTAACTAGTTGCATTTAATTGAGTAACTTTTGGGGGGGGGGAATTACTTTTAGGAGTATTTTTACTCTGCTGGACTTTTTCACTGAATGAAGAGCAAACGATTATAAATAAAAGTTAAGCAGATCCAGCCACACACTTTCAGTTTTTGTTCAAGTTTAATACATTTTATATTGAAAGAAACTGAATTGGAAATATTTTCTTTCGTCTGATTTTGTTTTTTGTAATTATGTTATTTATATGAATTAGTTTTCATTTAGCTCCTTGAAATACCAACTTTTTCCACACAACCTTATATTTTGATCTGTTTGATGATGTTTTTTTTTTTTTTTAATATTAAACGACTGATGTTTTGATCTCTTTACCAAATACTTTTTTTACTCTTGCTTGAGTAATTTCTTGGAGGATACGTTTTACTCTGAGATTAGTAAAATATATTGAAGTGGTTCTGTTCTTACTCGAGTACAATTCTTGGGTTCTCTACCCACCTCTGACTCAAAGTGAGAGTTATACATTATGTTGGATATTTATGTTGGATTGTTTGTCACCGAGCTGTGCAGCCTCTACGCGCCACTTTATTTTACTCCCATCAGGATTTGCCCTGTGTAATTCTTTGTGCTTCTATAGATGTGCTGCTGTTCATTAGTTTTCTTACCAAATTGCAGCATCAGTATTTGACTGAAGCTCTTCAGTGGAGGGCCCAGACTGACCCAGACCATGTTCTGTACGTTCTCCTTAATGCAAAGGTACAAAGTTACTCCTGTCCGGCTTTTCCCAACACTGATTTCTGCATTACTCTAGATTACGTGTCTTTATCTCCTCTTTTTTTTTTTTTGTCTTTTAGGGTGTGACAGTTGGGACGGCGACCTGCGTCCAGCTTCACAAGAGAGCAGAGAAAATAGCAGCTGCCCTTTCTGAGAAAAGCAGCATCAACACCGGGGAGAACGTGGTGCTGCTCTATCCTCCTGGCAAGTTGCCTCTGACTCTGTCTAAAGATTACTTACGATGAGACTTAAACAATTTTCATTCTTTTATAACTGTGCGGTCGTCCTCCATGTTTTCCCCCAGGGATCGATTTGATCGCGGCCTTCTACGGCTGTCTCTACGCCGGCTGCGTTCCAGTCAACGTCAGGCCTCCGCACCCGCAGAACCTGGCAGCCACTCTGCCGACTGTTCGGATGATCATTGACGTACGCCTGTTTAAAAATGTTTTCTCGGTCACGGTCCTTTTAAATAATCATGCTAGCATTTATACTGAGATATAATCAGAAACTTGGAGATATTTAATTTATTTGGATATTTACAATGCTTTGCAAAAAGAAAAGCATTCATCCTCTCCAAAGGGCATTAATGATGCCTGGACTGTCGACAAATTTTAACTCTTCGTGTTTAACAGTTGCGTGACCTGAAGAACGCACGACTTGTTTACAAAACAAATCTAAATCAGCAGCAACATCAACTGAACAATTCAGCATCATGTTGCGCGATTGGGTGTGTGGGTGTTCGTTCCTCATTTAAATTCTGCAGCAGCTTCTGCTTTCCTTATGAATCACACCTGTGTTTTGTTGCCAGGTCAGCAAAGCCGCGTGCATCCTCACCACGCAGAACCTCATGAGGATCCTGCGCTCCAAAGAGGCTGCAGCATCCGTCAACATCAAAACCTGGCCGACAGTCATTGACACAGGTGATAAAACCCACCAATTCAGTTCATTTTAAACATTTAGGGACAATTCATAACATGTCATCTCAAGGCACTTGAGAAAGAAAAAGTTCAGTCCAATCACACATGTATTCAAATAGATCCGAGTTAACAAGCAGTCCAGTAAAGTTCAGTTCATTATTAAAATTGGTTAGAGAAATGTTCTATGCACTGAAGCCCAGCAGATTTCGTTGACTTAAAGCGTTCGCTCCTCCTGGACGGGAATGTTGCGACAGCAGTCAGTCGCTCGCATCGCAACTTTTTATTTCTCTGTAAAACAAGAATCTCCAAAGATGAGTTATGAGAGATACATACCCATATAATGTTATTTAACAAAACATTATTTTGTACTTATTTCTTACTGTCCTACATGCATTTTCGTCCTTTTAAAAGCGTTGCTCTGTTCCTGTTTGCAGACGACCTCCCTCGCCGACGCCCTCCACAGATCTACAAACCTCCCACAGCAGAGATGATCGCTTATCTGGACTTCAGCGTCTCCACTACAGGCATGCTCACTGGCGTCAAGGTGGGAGATCCTGCTTTTTGCATGTCTCTAATCGAATCCATTTCTAGAATATAACAGTCAGATTATCATGATATAAAAACACTACTTTAAAATGTCATTATCCCTGTATATGATGACTCTATCTCGCCATAATCATAAGATAAAACTGTTATCATGAGACAGGATTGAGATCTAATGTGAATGTTCTCATCTAGACAGCTATTTATGTTATTGTGATAAAAATAAGGAAATGTTATCAGATAGTCAGACCCTAAAACTGTATAAAATCAATTACATTTCTTGTCATCTTGAGATAAAGATGTATTAACAACCTTATCACAAAAAGAAAAGTGTGAGATCTTTTTCTCTCTACATAATTAGACAATCAAATGGTGATTGGACCAAAAAACAAACTTGAGATCTTCTCATCTTTTCATGACCGTATCAAGTTTAAGATTTTGTCTTGACATGAAAATATAAAACTGCTAGCATAACAAAAACAAGCTTGAAGTTTTATTGCCTCATATTAGTGAAGTTACGAAACTCTAGATGGAAGCGTATTTGAAAAGAAACCAGAAAATAACAATAGTTAAAAACCTTTTCTGTGTATTCATCACAGATCTCTCACGCAGCAGTCAGTGCCCTTTGTCGCTCCATAAAGCTGCAGTGTGAGCTTTACTCTTCTCGCCAAATTGCCATCTGTCTGGATCCTTACTGTGGTCTGGGCTTCGTCTTGTGGTGCCTTGCAAGGTGCAGTAAGCCATCGCTTCCTTTACGTTATGTTTGTGTCTGTGCTGGTTTTCCTCAGATCTTCATCATCATTTAATTTTTTTTACTTTAACCTTCAGTGTTTACTCTGGCCACCAGTCCATCCTGATCCCTCCCTTTGAGCTGGAGAGCAGCGTGTCTCTGTGGCTGAGCACGCTCAGTCAGTACCGCATCAGGGACACTTTCTGCTCCTACTCCGTCATGGAGCTGTGCACTAAAGGACTGGGCACTCAGACCGACTTACTGAAGGTGAGGGCCTGCACACAACACACAATCAGGGTTTGTGGCGAACAAACTTGGATATGATTGTCGCGTCTGGTTGTGCTCAAGGCCCGCGGGGTGAACCTGTCGTGCGTGCGGAGCTGCGTCGTGATAGCGGAGGAGCGTCCTCGTCTTGCCCTCTCACAGTCCTTCTCCAAGCTGTTTAAGGACGTGGGGCTGTCGTCCAGGGCGGTCAGCACAGCTTTTGGCTCCAGAGTTAACCTTGCTATCTGCCTGCAGGTAAACCAAACATCAGCACTTGTTCTGTCTTAGTTTGATTTACATACTTCCTCTGGTCTGAACAATTGTAAAACAAAAAAAGAAACCAGGATTCGTAATATTTGTATTTTCACTGTTTAAAATATGCTAACCCAGGACAGGTTGGCACTGTCTCTTTAGCTCAAGCCTGTTGTCTGCCAGTTTCTTTATGTAGATTTTTTTTTGCACATTTTATATTTGCTTTATGTAGATTTTTTTTTGCACATTTTATATTTGCGGTGAAATAATTCAATATGGATTTTCAACATTAAAAGTGTGAACCTGTCTGACGTTTTGTGCGTGCCACAGGGAACCACAGGCCCTGATCCCTGCACGGTGTATGTGGACATGAAGTCTTTACGTCATGACAGGTAGGAGCACAGGAGGCTCGTTTTTAACTAAAACTGCGTGATTAATTAAACCACTCAACGCTTTTAAGCTTCAAAACTGAGCTTTGGCAATATAAAATAAGTTAGAAATTGTACTTTACTCTTTAAACTGTGATTCTATTTCTGTTATGAGCATAATGCATTTACCCTGAGTTTTGAATAAAATACACAAAAATAATGTTAAGGATCAAATTTCTGATTGTTTTTTCCTCTTAAAGATGTCTTTAAATTTGATGCCGTTAACCGTAGCAGCTCAAAACCTCTTTATCTTATATGCTCTGTATTATCTGTTCTCAACATCCTTTAAAGGTTTTAGATTATTTTTTGTCTATTCCTGGTTATTATAAAAGCTCAGGTACTTGACATTCTCATTCATCTTTTAATGCGTTTTCTGTTTTAAAAACATGCCACATTTTTTTCTTTAAGTCGTTTAATACGCCTTAAACAGGATGCAAATTGTGATTTTTACGTTGTCTCTTCGAAGTATTTAATATTCTTCCGTGATAAAGACGCGTTATGGACGACGGCATATGTCGGCGTAAAAGCTGTGTCATCCAGCATTAACGGAGCCTCCGCAGAAAGACAAGTTACTCATACCATCTGTCTGAACTTGTCCAACACCGTCACGATTTTTAGACTCTGGGATTTTGTTCTGGTAATGCGCCAGATGGTTCCTCGCCTCGTCAGTTCAAAGGATGCAGGGATTTCAAAATCTGATCCATCTGGATCAGATTTCACCTCACCGAACTTTACAGCTCGGTCCAGTTCAAGGTGTTCGTTTCAGGTTTTTGATATTTGTTATTTGTTCGTAGCATAAAACCAGTTTTACTTTTAATTCACAAGGAGCGATCTAATTTTGCTCTGTTTTTGATGCCAAAAGTGTCACAATCGCAACAATTAAATGATAATAATTATTTATACATATCATGAAAAAGATCTGTAGTTACTTACATGTCCACAATTTGTTAAATTAGCAAATTAACTGAGGGCAGGCATATTAGGACATATTTTATATCTTGTATGCAGGTCTCTAAATCCATTAAAAGAAGCGATGATTGGTAACTAATCAAGTATTATTCCATAATACTTATAAAACCTAATCTGTTATAATATTTACTCCATTTTCACTGTTCAGCTTCTGCAGCTCACCACGAAACACTTCAACCCGCCACTCTGGCTCGTCAAATAAATAAAAGACTCAACATCTGCACGATAAATCCACTACAGTGGCAGTGGGATGGGCTTCCTCTGCGGATTCTTTTTCTACCGATTGTTGAATGCGGGCAGGTTTAACAAGCAGCAGCGACATCCGCTCTTTAAAATGGAAAAAGACGGTAAATGGCTCGCACCTCAAGCAAGGTTATAAAAGTCAAAGGGTCGTTCTGCACATCTGAATTCTCTCGAGACATCTGGTGCAGGAACGCTTGCCTCAGTCCCTCCCACTGACACTGTTGTGGACGTAACCTGCATTATATTTCTGTTGAGCAGACAAATGGGGTGCGATATGTGGTCTGCAGTCGTAGCTTGATGATATTTTTGCTTCGTGTCCCTTTTAGGTTTAAGGCTCTGCATTTTTGTAAATGTGTGTCTCACTGTTTATGTTGTCGGGCGTTTCAGAGTGAGGCTGGTGGAGAGAGGAGCACCTCAGAGTCTTCCTCTGATGGAGTCTGGCAAGGTGGGGAAACATAAAATGTTCTCCACTGTTACAGAGCGGCTTGCTAAATCCTCACACAAAAACATGTCGATGATATATTGTTGTCATTTCTTTAAGATCCTGCCAGGCGTCAGGGTGATCATCGTGAACCCAGAGACCAAAGGTCCACTTGGTGATTCTCACCTGGGGGAGGTAAAGTGGCTGAAGTTGCTCGTTTGAGGCGACAGCGTCTTTGTACCAACATAAAATCACTCCATGGTTGAACAAACACAATTTTTTGTTTGTCTGCCTCAGATCTGGGTGAACAGCCCTCACAATGCCAGCGGTTACTACACCATCTACGGCGAGGAGAGTCTTCAGGCCGACCACTTCAACACCAAGCTCAGCTTTGGAGACCCGCACACTTTGTGGGCCAGAACTGGATACTTGGGATTTGTGAAGAGGACAGAGCTGCTGGACGCAAGTGGAGGTAAAGAGGCAGACCAAACTCAAACTAGCTTAAAATAAGTTAGACTGAAATTAGACGATTGGAGTTGGTAAGTTTGAATATACAGGGCTTGTGAAAACAGATCATCAGACGATTTAGGTATTTAAAAATGCTAATGCACCAGTAGTGCATTAGCACTACTGGTGCTAATGCTTATATTTTTTATTTTTTTACAAATTATTCCACGGAGACGTCACAACAAAGCTTATCAACAGTTATTGACAAAGCTTTCAAACTTTATTCGCACCTCTTGAACTTTTCCACATTTTCTCTCATTATTAGCTGCAAAATAATAGTATATACTGAAGTATTTTGGGGGTTTTCTGCAACAATTCAACACAAAGTAGTGCAAAAAAAATTATCCATAATTTTTAACTCTTTTTTACAAACAAAAATGCGCTTCCTTCCACTCTGCTCCTGTGTGCCACTTTGTGTTGGTCTATCACATAAAATGCTGATAAGAAACTCGTGACTGTGGAAAGGGTTGAGGGGTAGGAATGCTTGTGCAAGGCACTACACCATATTCCCTATAATTACTCCTACAGTAACTGAACAAAATTTTTCTTTGCTCTCTGCAAACATTTCTTTGTGTCTCAGATCGGCATGACGCTCTATTTGTGGTTGGCTCACTGGACGAGACGCTAGAGCTACGAGGGTTACGCTACCACCCCACTGACATCGAAACATCCGTGTCGCGAGCTCACCGGAGTATAGCTGAGAGGTGAGCGTGCCGCCGATGCTTTTCTAATGCTAAAAACCTTCCCGTTTGTGTTTCCAATTACATTTTGGCGACATCCCAGCTCATTCCGGGTGGTTCGGCATCATCCCTGTGCCTCTTTCTCTCTCTCTTTCGACCTCTCTTTAAACCTCACCGACGTAAACCTCCTCGCTCTCGTCCCTCGCAGTGCTGTGTTTACATGGACCAACCTGCTGGTGGTGGTGTCGGAGCTGTGCGGCTCGGAGCAGGACGCGCTGGACCTCGTGCCCCTCATCACAAACGTGGTGCTGGAGGAGCACCACCTCATCGTGGGCGTGGTGGTGATCGTCGACCCCGGCGTCATACCCATCAACTCCAGGGGCGAGAAGCAGCGGATGCACCTACGTGACTCGTTCCTCGCCGACCAGCTGGATCCCATCTACGTTGCGTACAACATGTGAGGAGCTTGTGGCCATCCGATGGGTGCAATCTCTGGATGCGTCTTCTGCGGCGTCGCAGGCTCGATGGAGTGTGTGTGCGTGCGCGTGCGTGCGTGTGTGTGTGCGTGTGTGTGGAGAGCAGAAAAGCATGAAGCACGTGTACAGACACGCAGCCACGTGTGACACCAGCATATCTACACCACTGCATGTCTGTGTTTGGGGTTGAACACTGTGTTTTTTCTATGAACATAAAATCATGCAGACAAGGCAGTGAACGTACACCGTGAGATGAAAAGCAAAGCAAAGTCTCTGATGCACTTTTTTTGTGTGTGTGTGTGTGTGTGTGTAGAAATGGCAAAATAAGACAACAGGTCAATTTTGATAACAAAAACTGTCGTCCTGTCTTGGTGAAAGTCTGTCCCCTTCACGTCCACACAGAGCTACTAATCTCAACACGGCTTGAAGTATTTTTGTACGTGCAACTTTCAAGCGAGCTCACCCCCAAACGCATGTCCCGAGCCCCTTCATTTCATTTCTTAGCAACGTGGATAAGCAAGAGGACAAGCCATGAAGACAGACCTCTGTCTAAGCCAGTGTGCATACTTAGAAATCTGTTCCCCTACTTTTATCGAAACCAAATAGATAATTCCTGCTTTGATATATTTCCTGCCTTACAAAACTTCAGCCATACATTCCTATCTTTAACTTTTAATAAAATTGCTATTAATGGCTTTCAGATTCTTCCTTAACCAGTGGAGCAAAAGTTCTGACAAATATCCAAAAGGGATGATAACAAAACAAGAGCCCGTACTCTGTACTGTAACAAAAAAAAGGGTCTCTTTGTATTTTCGATACTGTATGTCACTGTATAGATATTTTTATTTGTATAAATGTATAATTGTTTTGTTCACCTCTCTCAGCTGCTCCTCTCTGAATAAGTAACTGAGCTGGGAGGCGGTAACAGTAGCAGGAAGAAGATTGTAAATAGGATCTAACAGTTAAAAGTACTTTTGTTTGGGGATATTAGCTATATATGGGTCGGGAAGATAAATAACTTTAAATCATTATGTATCGGTATGGATATAACGTTGCACTTTTTGAAGAAACAAACAAAAAAAGATCTATTTTATTATAACAATGAGGCATTATGAGCTTATGGTTCAGGAGCATGTTATTCTGAGCAGAATAATCCAACGTTTACTGGGAGGGCTATCACTGTTAATGCAGGAACTTTCCCCCGTTAGTGTCTGTAAGGAAGGCTGCAGAACTAATAATATGACTGTTTTCAGGCGGACGGGTTACTTTGTGGAATAAAAAAAAAAAAAGTATAAAAAGTGATGTCCACTTCTGTTCATCCCACATCCATGGCCACCATGCTGCCAAACAGTTGTGTACAACATTATGGAGCGATAAGTTCAAACCAGGTTCCTCTCAGCAGTCAAAAGCTCAAACTTTTTTTTTTTTTTTTATGTGTTTGTGCAACATTTTGTATATAATTACTTTGAATTCTCAAAGCAATGTTGTTTGTACTGTAACAGGCAGAAAATAGTCAACTTGTGTCATAAATTATTTTCTGCATCGTCACTGGAATATTTAAGCACTCGCGAATGCAGCTGCAGGCTGAGCCACACGCCATCCAGAGGAAAATAAAAACAGAGATGAGCATAAAAGTACTGCATCTCATCAAAATGTTCTGTTCAGAAGTTTACATCCACTCATGGTGAGTGTGAGCATCATGTTAATTTGGGGTTTGTTAAGTGATTGTACCACAAAGAGCTTTAATGACTTAATAAGCCAGAACTGAGTGCACAAGTATGAACTCTCCCGTAACGACACGGGATCAAAGTAATAAGATAAGCTTATATATACTCATACAGCCCCAATCTATAAAAATGCAAACTTGTGCATCCGTGTTTGTTTATGTATAATCATTTAACCCCCAAAAGGAGAACAGCTGAGGTCGAAGTATTTCTAAAATTTATGCACAAGATAAGTGTATGTAAACATTTGACCAGCAATCATGCGCTTCCCTTGTGCTTCATCATTTAAAGACTCTATATAATGACTTGCACAATGTTTCAGTGATGAAACCTTTGTTTCAGCCCAGAATTTGTTCTAATTCTTAAATTTTTTTTATGGCTTTGCCGTTGCCCCATTTTACCATTTAAACAAATCTAGCCCAATTTTGGAGAGATTTGCAAACCTCAACGGTAATCACAAATATCAAAATAATGCACTTTGCACTGTTTAAATAGTTTTTGCCCCACCCTGCTTCACATGGCACAGTGCCCCATTTTAACAACATAGGGTCCAACAGTGCTTCATCTTGGCTTTAACCCTTTGATTCATAGTTGCAGCAGAATGTTGGCACAACTCGGCCACGAAGGGACTGGCTCGAGGTACATCTTATTTTTGACATAGTAGAAGAGATAAACAGGTATGAAACTAACTTCAGGGAGTAAAACTGGTAAAACAGGACTGGACCTGGTGATCCAACAAGTATGAAAGAGTGGGATCCATAAACTGGATATTTGACAAAAATGAGTCTCTGCAAATTATCAGAGGTCTGAAGCGACAACCAGAATCCATCTACCTGCTTTGCTGGGAAGTCTACAAGGGCTTCTTCTGGTTCTTACTCTTTTGTTTTGTTTTTTTTCCAACTTCAGATTTCTTACACTATGCAATCCAAATGATGGTGCAATTTAATTTCAAAGCTTGCACAGTATGGAAAAATAAACATGATGCTAATTTTTTTAAAACTAAGAAGAACTGATCAGTTTTACCCAGTAGTGTACTTAAGGTTGCATTCATCTCTACTGAGTTGTCAATATTTTGTGTATGCACTCTGACTATGTTGTATATTAATTACTCTGTGAAATCTACATTTGCTTCAAGAGGGCGTAATCCACTGTCTATGGAGGTGTTTTAACTCAATATGTTAAATATTAAGTGGTACACCCTTTACCATTTTGCTTTCTGCCATTTTGGTTTGTTGTACTTTGTTTTATACTTAATGTATAAGTAATGCAGAATAAACCGAAACATTTAATCATACAATGTGCCTCAATATTTCTGTACTTATCGTAGTGCACATAGAATGACAGGTATTGAAATGTTAGACTTTACATTATTTGAAAAATAGCCTCTTTTAATGTTAATGTTGAAAAGATTAATTTGTTTAACAGTTAATTTGTTGTGTTATATGATATTCCATATTTCTGCACAGTGATTATAAAAAGAATTTGAAACCACATACCATGTTGGAAACCTATACAGTTCCTAGTAAAATAGGGACAAGAACTTCAAATTGTATCATAATTTATTCATAATCTACATGTTACATAAAGCAACGTGTGCTCAGCAGTACTTTCAGATGCAGAGTATGCAAAAAAGTGCAAATCCAAGAGAAACAAACTATGCATTTAATAATAAAAAAGAATTCAAAACATTAGAAAACACCAGAAAATCATGCTACAAAAAGTTAGAACTATAAATGTTGTGCCCCAGAAAATGTCATGTTCAAAATCCAGTCAAGACTTGCCACCATTAAAAAAGTGGCAGGAGCTTCACTTTAAAATAGATGTTAATATAAAAGAATAAGGAAAGACTGTAATATGTAATGTCTGTATTATATTACTTTTATTTAGAGATGATAATTTGAGTGAACTCCCCAGTACAATTTTGGAGGAATGTAAAGAAAAAGCTATTAAAGCACAGATTAATATCTCTGACTTAATACAGGTTTAGTGGGGAGCAGGATTTAAGTAATAAGATCATAATCCATTGAATTATTGCTCAACAGTAGTATTATTACACAAGTGCAAGCATATTTGTTGAAGCCTTACATACTTTGAATACAAAATGTCTCCATATGTATTTTTTACAACTACAAGTTCAGAATTACAATATGCAATAATATTTTATTCTACTGTAATATTGTTTTATTGTACAACTCCTGCAAACTCCAACTTTGTGGCACGGTACACTCAAACTTTTTCCTCCAATCACAAAGCTCAAAGGAATAATTACGTAATCTTTTCTGTACTCATAAGCCCCGCCCATTTCCTTTGAGGGGGGAGAAAAGTGGTCAGCTATTTTTTTTAAGCTGACATCTTCGTGTTTTTAGCTGTTAGCCGTTACTGCTAAGTAAATTTACAGGTTCCTACCGAAATAAAAGTCTTTACACCAATTGCCCGAGCTTCACGCTGTGAACAAGAACAGTCCCACTTCATTGAGAAGGTAAATTATCCAGCTGGCTGAGCGGTACTTTTTGTACTCGTCTGTCTGTCTGCTCCGCTCTGGCCGTAATGGCGGCTCGTCGCTTCGTCAACGGCTCGCCGTTCTACGAAAAGGGAAGGTGTAGTTAGCTTAATGGCTCCTCGTATCGCTGACGTCTTTTGACGCGATAAGTTGCGTGCCAGTGACAGAGTTACATATATTTGCTCACTGAGACAAAAAGCTCATCCATGCCGTATACCAGCCTAACGAAACTTGCCAAGCATATAATTCAGAAACGGTTGCTTTTATCGCTCTAAAGTGTATTACATCCGCTTAAGTGGTTAGCCACCGTTAACTAGTAGCTCTAACATTAGTGAGCTCGAACGTTCTAGAAGTAAAAGCTCTATATTTTTAAGTGCTGGAGTTTTTTTTCGTTATAAAGTTGTACATTTTGTAGGATTGGGCATCAAATCAATGAGGGCAAAAAGTCAACAGTATTGACTCCAGATCCCTGCAGTGTTTCGTAACTCGATATTAACGTTACTTGCATTGCCAAATTTGAGTCAACCAAAGAGGAAGTCGTATTCTGGTTGACTTAATTTTCATTTATTTAAGATCATAATTGATCTGCCACAAAAAGTAACAAGAAGGAGGTTTTTAGTGGTTGCGCATATTTTAAACGTTTATTTAGGCGCAATCAGTCGGACCATGCAGTTTGGTGTTTTCAGCAAAGTATAGACGGGGAACGGCGCGGCACAACAGCTGTTGTTATATTAGAGTTGCTGTGAGTCAGTAATATTGATTTATTTTTTCTCAGTTACTATGGAAGAAGTACAGCAGGGCAGCAATGGCACTGAGTCACAGACTGCAACCATTCCCACTACCATCACAGCCTCTCAGTTCTCTCAGATAGCGCAGCAGGTAACTAATATATGCCATTAAAAAGAAAACCTGCCATTCTGTGGAGCTATACAAGCAGTTTACGACTTTAAACTGTGGTTGGAACTCGGCTTATAATTTAGTACTAATCAAATTCAAAATGACATAGAACCTGCCCAAGTTGCTGCCTTTTCGTCTAAATATGGTTTAAAGATATATGATGACAGCATAAAATCCCACATCCTTATGAAAATAATGAAACCATTTTGTATGAAAAAAAGTTTATATCTATAATCATTTTTAAATTGAAAAGCTACAGATCAAAGATTTTACACAGAAAACTAATATAACATTAATTTACAGCGCTTGATTTTATTTATATTTGTATATTTCCACTAATAATTTTTCAGTGTGAAAACTAACATTGAGTTTGAGTTTTTGCAAATTGAGTGCCAAAAAATCCCACAAAGTAATATAAATGTATCAACACTGTTTGTAATTATTTAAGTGTTTCCCTAGTTTCTTCAAATGTAAAAATGAATGCATTAAAAGTTATTTAAATATATGAATTTGTTGATTACATATTTAAATATTTATATATTTAATTCAAGTATAATGTCACTATGTCTTTAAAGTAGAATAATTATTTTTGTAAATTCCTTTTTTTACTTGGTATTTCATGTGCTGAACTGCACATGAAATAATTTAAGCTACAGTGAATCAAGAACACACTGACTTTTGATTGATTTAATTAACAAGGACAATGAGTCAATTTTAAATCAATTACATTGACAAGAGCATCCTTGGTCCAGCCCACTGATTTCTATGGATACAGCTGAGAGACTAAAATAAATTCAACATGTGCAATCAATAAAATGAATAGTTTATTCAGTAATAATGATGCATTTATATTATCAATATATTTGTTTTTAATAAAAAAAAAAACTTAATCTATTTTGATTATTTCTTGCTGATTTAAAAACAATATTGTTATTAAATTGGGTCACTTTTGGAGCTCTAATTCTACAAACTATTTACAAATATAAATGATGTATTCATAGAAACACTTCATGGTAAAGAATTGTAGGTGTTGTCGCTGTCTTTCCAAGTTAAGTTTTCTAATGTCTCTGAAGTATGTAAAATAACATGTATTACATTTTTATGATAAAAAACATTGCGTTTATGACTCTTGGCTTAAAATCCTTTCTAATGTGTAAGTTAAAGAAACAAAAATTCACTTAAAACCTAAGTGTAAATGAGACTACATGTTGTAGTAGTCTCATTTACATGTGGTTTGTGTGTTTTTACCTTTTTCGGAAATTCTCTTCAAATAATTGCCATATAGAAATAATGTTCTATATGGCAAACCATATTTTGTCTGTATTTTATTTCTATCTGAATTTTTCTAGATGTCATTGGGAGGCTCTTCTGTGGCAGTTGTGCAACTGCCTGGGGGTCAGTTTCAGGTTCAGGGAGTGATCCAGTCTGCACAGTCGTCAGTCATTCAGTCCCCTCAGGCACAGAGTGCAACGGTGAGCACAGCTGCTTTTCTTGGCACTCATGTTTTTCATTCTCATTGTTCTAATCTAGACAAGACAACTGCAAACCAAAATTTATTCCGTCATATACACTGAATGACCATATTTGTTTCCTCTAGGCACTAAACCTAGAAGTAAAAAGGGTGTAGTCAAACAGGTGGCAAAAAGATAAGACATGAAGTGTGCTTCTTGACTGCTGTATTTAAATATTCTTTTCTTTTTTTTTTTGAGTGATTATTTTAATAAGGTCATAGTGAGTAGTTTCCTAGTTTTACAGTACTATAGTACACCTTCTCATTCAGAAGGCACTGTTAAAATAAGATTTTTGTTGATGTGTAAGAAGGGATATTATGTTACTACTTGCTCTTATAACTTCACCTTCTACTGCCAAGGCCCAGGGTAGTGATAGTGACGATTCACAAGACTCCTCAGATAGTGGAACAATAACCCAGAAGACCAGAGAAATACTGGCAAGGCGGCCGTCGTACAGGTAAGAAATTGATCGAATTAAATCCCAGATTAAAGCTTTAACGTAATTTGAGAAATCACTTAAATTCTTTTGTCCTGCAGAAAGATCTTCAATGACCTTTCATCTGAGGAAACGACACACATAGAAGGAAAGGATAGCAGCCCAGCATCCACAGGAGTGACAGGTGTTACTGTACAAAGCACACCAATCTACCAGACCAGCACCGGCCAGTACAGTAAGAACGTCTCCTTCAGCTTAAAGCGAATACATGGATACTGACATTGGATGTGGGGATGTTTGAAGCTCACTTACTATTTGTATTTAATTTTAGTATGCAGTACTTTTGATTTCTCTAATGGAGTGAAATATGCAAATAAGTACATGTAATGAAATAAGGAATATCGTTTTCTGTCATGTTTTAAAGAATATCTTTTTTTTTGTTGTTGTGACTTACCACATTCTAATTTTTTCTTCATAATTAGTTACCATAGGTGCTAATGGCACAATCCAGCTGGCATCTCCAGGGTCTGAAGGCATTCAGGGTCTACAGGCCATCACTATGGCCAACTCTGGTGGAGCACAACAAGGAGCTACCATCCTTCAGTATGCCCAGACACCCGATGGCCAGCAGATACTTGTGCCTAGCAACCAAGTAGTAGTACAAGGTGAGCATTTAGCATATTCATCAAATTTTGTTTTGCCAGAATTATTTATTAGTCTTATTTTGTAATTGAAATGGGGCAACAGGTTAAATATTTC
Organism: Poecilia reticulata; assembly: GCF_904066995.2. NCBI lineage: Eukaryota > Metazoa > Chordata > Actinopteri > Cyprinodontiformes > Poeciliidae > Poecilia > Poecilia reticulata. The sequence continues at coordinate 19,091,447 of NC_088834.1, forward strand.
CCAAAAAGTCTTTAAATAGTATTCAGCTATTTTTATAACAGATAAAAGCGATTCCAGAAAAACTCAATTAATCATCTCCCATATGAGTCACTGACTCCAAGGGCCATTTGCAAAAAAAAAAAAAAATTAACAGTTTCAAAGTATTGAATGTATAAAAGAAAATAAAAAAAAGATTCTTAACATCGAAGGTTCTCTTACAAATCACACATCCAAAGTAAAATATGTTGTGGCGTAGTCACAACATAAAACTTCCAGTCAAATGCTAAAAGTTGTGACAGGATTCATATGACCCGTGTTTAGGTGCCGGAGGAGAGGTGCAAACGTACCAGATTCGGACAGCACCCACATCTGCCTCCCTTTCCCAGACTGTTGTGATGAGCTCTCCTGTTGGACTGTCCCAGACTAAAACTGATGATCCAACACTAAAGAGGGAAATCAGGCTTGCAAAAAACAGGTAAATACACAGTTTAGTTTGGTGGCTCAACTAAAAAGCTCACAACAGTTTGGACAGAACAAAGTTTTTATTCTGAAAAAAATAGATCTGTCAGAGGTGCTTTTGATGTTTGGTTAGCAGATCGTTAATGAGAGTTTAAACACTGCTTATAAAAGACGGACTCCTGCACAGTTTTAATGAGTCAGGATAAGTAAGGCAATCAGATTATTTTTTAGAACTTTTTAAGTACGGAAACATTTCGTTTCCATTCATAAGACTTCTTCCTGCTTCCATTTTCCAAAGTGAAAAACATCTTTATCTGAATTGTTATGTTGTTGCTGAGCAGGAAAGGCTTTTCAGTAGTCAAGCGATTCGGCTGCTGCAGCTACTACACATGATGTTACCTGGCTAGGAGGAGCTTGAATCATCTCAGTTTCCCTCTAGACACAGAAAAAAAAAACAATCAGCCAAAAAAACTCATTATTAATTCATATTCAGTCAGTTGTTTTTTGTGTGAGGTGAACCTTGTTTGTTCACACCATCTTGATGCTATGAGAATTTGTACTTTGAAAAAACAATGCATTCGTTCCATTGTTTTAAAGTTGGAAGTACTGATGGTTTTCCTGGTTTCAGGGAGGCTGCTCGCGAATGTCGGCGAAAGAAAAAGGAATATGTTAAATGCCTGGAGAACCGTGTTGCAGTTCTGGAGAACCAAAACAAGACATTGATTGAAGAACTGAAAACATTAAAGGATCTGTACTGCGTTAAAACAGGATAAACCTTTTCAATCCATATCGAGGCGGTGTGAAATGACACGGCTCTCATTCATTTGGACAAGTCTGGGTTTCTGGGAACACTTCATTTCAGGCTAAAAGCCTCCAGTCTGTGTTTTTTTTTTTGTTTTTTTTACTCTGATATAAAGTGACTTTTGGCAGTGAGATTTACTGGACAAATTGACCATTTTTCCAACTGCTGTTTTTTTTTAAGCAAAAAACAAAACAAAAAAAAAATGCTAACGCTATAACATTTATAGTTGTGTACATTTTTAATACTGGGAGGTTTGAAATTGTGAGCTTTAACGTTGAGTCTCAGTTTCCAAATGTATCCCTTTCCTATTTTCTTGTGTTTTTAAACCTGTTGCTATTGGAGTTAATTGACCAGCATCTGCAGAATTTTGACTGTATAAATATCACAAAGATGCATTTTCTTTTAATTATGTGAACCAGCAATTCCCCTCTTTTCCCTTTTTAAAAAGATGTTACAACTGTCATTCCTTATATTTGTGCAATGGAGTATAAAGGGTATCAGAAATATTAAATGTGGTTTGGTTGTTACTTGGCAGTTACTTTGACAATCAGGGAAAAAGCACAAAGTCCAGGTAATATTTATTTGTACATCTTGGGAGGAGTGAGAAAGAACAAACAGTATATGAAATGTTGCTGATTCGGTGAGTAAATAAATATATTTTCTCTCAGTATAATGTGGCTGTTTTTTGCATTTGTTGTGCATGAAAATGTTGGTATTTTTGCTCCTTAAAATTTGATCTGTTGCTATGAGTGTTTCTTCTATTGATTTAAAAAATGTTTCACCATTTGGCCTAAATATAAAAGATAATTTATTTGAAAAGAAGGAAATGAATAAGTCTTTAAACAACAAACAACATATTTCATTTTATCGAATATCCCATGATGTGTGGCCTAATCATTAAAGAAACCTCCGGAGCCTCTATGTGTTTTAGGTGAAGCTCAGCGAAGCCAGCTGCCTCCAGGTCTTTCCATGTTGCTCTGGTAACCATGCAGCCATCTCCAAGGAGGCACCACAGAGGCTCAAACACATACTGACAGAAGTGTGTCCACGTGGAGGGATCAGACACAACATGCTCCAGAAAATACAAGGCTCCTCCCTGAAAGAGAAAACCAACAGCAGGTGGGGTTTCTGATCGTTCAGGTTTGCTCCAATACAAACCACACAGCCTTCTGGTTCTGACTGGTCAAATCTGCAGTGAGGCTTTCAGCAGTTTAGCCTGAACTCAAATCATCACAGGGATCTAAAGTAAAGGGAGCATTGTTTATAGCCTGCTCTAGTCGTGTATTTGCTTTTGCATCATACTTGCCTTAGTTTACTACTACTTCAAGGCATCCTTGATTTTCTATGAAATGTATTTTCCAACAAGGAGCTAAACTAGCACAGAGGTCTAGACTCTGCCTTGATAAGAAAACGTAATGGAATTTGAACCAGTGAAATGCAATATTAGCACAGTAAAATCCTGCTGGGTTGAGTCATCTTACTCTTCAGAGCTATATGCATACATGAAAAGAACAATTTTAAAAATACATGATTAAATGTGCATAATTAACTAGATTATTTTTAGGTAATGCAATGTCAGTATTTAATCTGTAAGGTGGTGCTTAAGAAATAAATGGTGACTTGCCAATTACACTACACACATAAAGATAAACTTTACATGTTCCTCAGACAGATTTGATGTAAATAATTGGATTTAGAGCAGGACTTTGGGCCAGTTTAGCACATGAATATTCTCATTATATTGCAGCTCTGGTTAGATGTTCAAGCCGTTGTTCTGCTTGGAAGGTGAACCTCAGCTGCGGTCTTAAATCTTTTCCAGTCTCCGTCTCCAGCAGGCTTTCTTCTCGGATTACCCTGTTTAGCTCCAAACAGTTTAGTCTGAAGTCTGACCAGCCTTCCTGAAACCTAATGGTACTGCTGCCACCACCATGTTTCACCATAGGGATGGATGGTGTGTTAGTTATACACTCACGCAGCATTTTGAAATAGGACTCAAAGGTCATTTTGTTATCGTCTGACTAGAGCACTTTAACCTACATGTTTTCTGTGTCTCATTCATACATGCAGCAAACATGCCATATTGTGTCTTTCTTTCAACAATGGCTACATGCCTGCAATCTTTCCAAAGGCCAGATTTGCAAAGTGCAAACTTAGCAGCGCTATAAAACTCACATTTCTGAGAATGCGTCGGGCCTCCTGCAGGACCCTTTCCACGTTGTTCACGGAGCACAGCACCAGCGTGCAGACCACGACGTCCACCGATTCGTCCTCAACTTCTCTCATGTCCTCACCAGAGAGAACTAACATCTCGTCATAAGTCAGGTGCTTGTTTGCCTCCATGCTCATACGCAGGTACGGCTCCATGTGCGGATTGGGGTCAGTGCAGATCACAGTGCAGCCATAGGGGTAAAACCTAAAGTTTGCTCCACTGCCACAGCCGATTTCCAGCAACCGAAGCGTCCCGTCAGCGTTTGCGAACCTTCCAAGGTTCCGAAACAGTTCTCTCTTCAGCTTGTGGGTTTTAACGTTGTATGAAAATGTTACGTTGTAGGCGAGGAAGGGAAACACTCGTTTGTACATACCACACAGGCCAATAAACCGGAGTAGATAAAAAGGGGTGCTGAATGCGAAACAAAGTAGTCTGCAAAATTTCATAAAACAAGGCTGCATGTTCCCTTGAAAAACGGGTTAAGAGTAACAACGGCCGAAAAGACTAAAGCAGATCAAAAGATTAAACTGTACTCATCTTTTTTCACCACTAGATGGCGACAAAGGACAATAATGCAGTAGTTTCTCCTATTTTCCTTCCTTTTGCAACCAATGAGGACTTGAGCTAACTTTGTGTGACCCAAGCTCAGTCCAGGAATAAATCATTCAGCAAACACTTCACATTTTTAAACAATCTTTTAATCTTAGTTGAAAAGAGGATCCACAATTACATGGTTGATAAGCCACTTATTGATAAGTGGCTTCACAGATAAGTAATGGCAGAGCAATTTATGTTCACTCCTATCACATGTGTAGTTAACAGTAATATAAACATTAGTATTGCATGCTGTCTTTAAACGGGTATAATCTTTACAAAATACATTTTCTTGAATACAAAAATTAAGATAAGTGCTCTTTTCTCCTAGTAACCATCCCACACAAGCAATAGGCACAATACAAAGCTTGCTATATTCATGTACTGGTAGTCATAATGACGTTTTATAAAAGTTATTACTTATTTCACTGCATAGCCTATTATGTGCGGATTGATCATAAACATAAGTTGTGCTTGAATGCGTCTGAGTTTGAGCTCAGAGAATCCAGCTTCCTCCAAGTATTTCCAGGTTTCTCGAGTGGCCTCGCACCCGTCCCCAAAGTAGTACCACGCAGGCTGGAGGACGTGCTGGAAGAAGTACGCCCATGTTGAGGGGTCTGCCACCACATGCTCCATGAAGAAGAAGGCACCTCCCTGAGAGACAAAGATTTAATATTAGTAAGCATTACAAAGCTTATTACAGCTTAAGTCAAATCAATTTTACCACTTCAATATTTATTTTTTTAAATTTTTTTGGCAGAAACTGGTTTGGTTCATTATGTCCCGGGGAACTTTATACATTTGCTACAAAGCTAAACTTTAAACCATGCAAAATGCTAAACTTGGATAATTAGGTCTGATGATAAACATTTTTACTGCTTGAATATTTACAAGTTTTAGATCAAATTGTTTTATATTTTAACAGGTGGAAATGAATGGCCTTATTTCTGCTCTACAAGCTTGACACAGCATATTTACATAGACTAGTCCTATTTGTCAGTCAGTACTGATTAGCTAAGCAGTGGTTTTCCATAACAAGATGTACCAAGGTTTTAAAAAGTTACACTTTTAAAACTGCTACAATTTCTGGCCTTAGCTTTCCTTTGTTTTCTTCTAGATACCAGGGAACTTAACAAAATAACAGCAGTTTTCTTTATCTGCATGAAGCAAAGGTTAACAAACCACTTGCCGCCATTTGCAGAGGCTGATGGCTAACCATGTTCCTAGCATACACAGATAGCAAATTGTGATTTGGAAGTGATGATTTGAAATAGGAACAGGTCGGTAGGAGAGTAACACAACATGGTTGAGTGTGTGTGATTAAAATGTAACAACAGTGAGCCATTTAAAAATATTTTTGCAATTGTTAAACTGTAAATTATTCTAAAGTATGTTTTAAATAACAGAAGAAGACGACATTCTACATTATTGATAGCTAAAACATAACGCTCTAGCACCCCAGACACTAAACAACTAAAATACGACTGTCTCTCTTTCCCTGTTCTGTTTTTCCTAATCCTTTTGTTTCTCTCTAAAGTTTTAATATGCTCCGTCTGAGAAGCATTAATTTCTCTGGGGCTTGTTCTCATGGCTTTACATTCGAAAGCCAGTTCCTGTGCAACAGGTTACATAACTGAAACCTGATGTTTCCAGTTCAGGCAATGGGAGGGAATAAGAGACCCTGATAAGAAAAAAAAAATATTTGCTGCTCAGCAAAATCTATAACTAATTAATAACAGCAGGGTGGGTTAACAACTGTTTACCTTTGGTTACTGTTTATGACAGTTAATGACTGGGGAAAAAACTTTCAACATATAGTTACAGTTTCTTAACGCTTTTATTCCATGGTTTTATTAATTTATACTAATGAAAACTAAGACCCTAAATTTTAATATGTCCCCACACCTTACAAATTATCCTCTGTAAACCCATCTGATCTTCAGCCCATCATCCAGGTTAATAATTACATTACATTGCACAAGGACTAAGCTGAGCAGAAATTATAGAGACTGTTTCTTAACAACGTGGCTGCAGTTCCCTCTTGTTTGTTTGGTTTTGAACTACTGAAATATTCGCCCAGTTCAAAAACCTCTTACTGGTCTCAGTATGCGGTGCACCTCTCTCAGGGTTTGCGGGACATCTTCGACCGTGCACAGCACCAGGGTGCACACAACAACGTCCACCGATTCGTCCTCTACTGACGCCATGTCTTCCCCCGAGGCCACCACGAATTGGTCGTAGGTGAGGTGGTCGTTCTGCTTCATGCTTTTGTCCAGATATTTCTTGAAGTGTGGGTTCGGATCGGTGCAGATCACCTTGCAGCCAGGCGGGTAAAACTCAAAATTTGCCCCAGTGCCGCAGCCTATTTCCAGAAGTGTGAGCTTTTTGCCAGGCTTGGTGAACTCTGACAGACTGCGAAACAACTCCGCTTTCTTGTCGTGCATTTTCTTGTTGTAGTTTATCGATATGCGTTGCAGGCAAATGGGAAAGACGCGTTTATAACCTTCGTACAGACCGAGTGCTTTGATTATATGCATCGGAATACACAAAGCGTTCACCACCAGGCTCCAAAACCTCATTGCAAGACTCATCTTGGCTCACGATCCAGTCCACCAGGCGCACGGTGTGGAACCAGCGACCGAGTTAAATACAAGCCGTCAAAGTGAAACAGGCAAGGGCCAGCGTCACGTCCGGTGCGGATTTTCAGAATAAAAGTTGTCAAGTGCGCATACGGGGGGCTTGGTTTGAAGGGAAAAGCTCGCATATTTGTTTCGTTTTGTGACCTCTGTTTAAACCTTTAGTAAAACTTTTAATGTAAACAGTTTACAGTTGCATAATTTACATCGGGAACACAAATGACTTTGGTGAGTTGTTGATAAACAATTTTAAGGTGATTTTGCGTTTTTAGTTTATTTTCCTAATACGTGTTGTCTTAAACTGGTTTATATTATTATTATTATTATTATTATTATTATTATTATTATTATTATTATTATTATTATTATTATTACCTATGTAGCACCTTCATAGATGAAAATTACAAAGTGCTTTGTAAAACAAGTTTTAGAGAAATCAATTAGTCTTTAAATTGGCATCAGGCCAGCAAAGATCCTGGAAAGGTTAATGGGGTATACGAAATGTATGCAAACACGGTTTTTTACAGATATTGTTTATATATTTTAGTTAAAGAAATAATGCAACATGTATTTCTAAATAATGATTATAAGTTACTTTAAATTTTCAAAACAAAAATAACAATTGCAGTAATAAATTTAACTCAATTATTACTTTAAAATATAATAAACGTTAAGTCCATCCGTCTGTCACCTGTTTATGCATCTCCAGTAATTGGGTCCCACCGTGAACCTGCAAGGATAAGTGGGTATAGACCGTGGATGGATTATTATTATTATTATTATTATTATTATTATTATTATTATTATTATTATTATTATTATTATTATTATTATTATTATATACTTGGATGTTTTCATTGTATTAATTAATATCATAGATTAAATATTGCCATCCACAATTATAATTGTTGGCTTATTAAGTATATTATTTTAAGTAGGCTTGTTCTATCATTTTGATTTTTGCTTGTGAAGTTTGTGCTTAACTTGTGAAGTAGGTTGCTTGATGTTACATCATCCTTATGTCGCTGCAGGCCCCCCAAGTTTGGGGTTTTTATTTCCCCCTTTGGACGTGTTGAGCGCAGTTCTTCATTCTTCCACTAGGGTGCGACAATCATAAATATTAGGTTGAAAATACTCTTGAAATCAAAATAGTGACCAAATGTGAGCAGTGTACACCCATGTGTTTCTTTTTTTATTTTCATTTTAAGTATATTAAAAAAGTGGGCAATACTACAGTGGGCCTCATAAAGTCACACACTGTTTACTGAATAATGTGTCAAACAGGAATATCCTCCTGACTACCAGGAAAAAAAAAATTGTCCAATCACCATTTTTTTTTATCCCACCGTCTTTGTAAGGTAATACTGAAAACATTTTTTTGGGAAAAAAAAGTTTTTATTTTTGAAATATGATGTGTTCTCTACAGAGGACAATTTTTCAACTTTTAAATACTACAATAAAATACAGTCAAAATAATTCATAGAATGTTTTAACATGCTGCTAAAAGACTTATTTAGAATATTCCAACAAAATGTTTAACCAAAATTTGTACAATAAAATGTTTTATGCACTTACTTTGTCTCTTCCCATAAAATTTGTTATTACTGATGAACGGCATATTTATGAATTAGAAAAAAGATACGTACAAAAGTCGCACCCCTTCACATGTGGTATCATTGAAAAGCCCTAAATATCCTCGCCAGATACCAAAAGGATTTAATTCAGTAGAATGCAGGGGGTGGGAGATATTCAAGTTTAGAAATGTCCTCTACAGAGGACGAAAAGGAACTACTGGTACACAGTAAAAAAGCCAGTGTTGAATTAACACCCAAAAGTGTCTATATGTGTCCAAGTCAGCTGGTGTTAAATTCAACAATACAGAGTGTCACATTAACATTACAACAGTGTTAGCGTTAAAATATATTAAAAGTAACACCAGTGTAGTGTTGATCACAAAACATATGTGGTGTTAAAAAAGTAAATAATTGATCCACGAGGTGTCAATATCAATCACATCCAGTGGAAAATATTCAAAACAATACACAGAAATGGAAAGTTTAACTTTTCTAATACCCATTTCAGTATTATAGACCAATGTTAATTTAACAAAAATAATGGGTGTCAATCTTTTAACACTTTCAAAGTGTTACTTTAACACCTGCTGACTTGGACACATATAGACACTTTTGGGTGTTAATTCAACACTGGCATTTTTACTGTGTAGGAGGATATACTAATCATTAAATAAGAATTTCAAACCTCAAAAGCCCATGCCAAGTACAAATTTCACATATTTATCAAATAGGAGTAGATAATATTTGAAATATGTAAACAGTAATGTTTAATATAAACATTCATTTCATAGACTAGACACTCATAAATGTATTTAAATAATTGTATTCCAGTGGAAAATTTTTTTTACCTTGTTTTCATAATGGTATGGTGAAATGATACATTTTTATTTATTTTATTTGACCTTTATTGATTCAGAGGCATATAAGCCTTACTCAGAAAACTGTAAAAACTTTTATTTATAATTGTAATAATAACAAGTGCATACTTTGTAACTGTAAGTGCAGTTACAAAGCCAGATTTTCAAAGCAGTACTAAACAAAACCCACAAATAGATAAACTCAGCTGACAAAGGCTGGTGTTTTCAAGACTTTATTTCTGCTGTAACGATTGTCACGATGAGATTCCAATCACATCTAATGAAAACATTTCTATATTTTGACACAATATAGAAAAACGATCTTGATGTAAAGTATGTTTGATACCAGCTCAAAGGTTGCTGTTTTCAGAAACATATTCAAGTTTCTTAATTAAGACTATATGGCAAACTTTAATAGAGTGTTTGCTGATAAAGGGGCAGAGATGGAGTAATTTATTTACACAAAAATGTATCAATATGTAATGATGGAATCCATTACATATTGGATTCAATAACGATATTCAATAATATCGTTATTGAATATCTAAAACATTTTGGTATCCAAAAGACACAGATGGAGCCCAACATTAAGGGAACCACGGCTGAAAACGGCAAGTGACCTAATGAATGGTTCTTAGATTGCTCTCTGTAACACTTTTGCTACTAATAAAAAATATATATTTTAGCCACTTATTATTACTTTGTAGGTGGCTGCCTTCAAAAAACATTTTTACATTTTTTTTTTAGCAGATTTTAATTAAATCAACGATAACATTGATAACCATGATGTGTCTAAACACGGTAATCGTGACACATTTTATTTTTATATCGTCACAGTCAAAGTTCAGATAAAGGCAAATGCAGCTGACGGTTTTTTTAACTAATACAATATTTTTTTAATATATATATATAAAAACACGAAAGTATTTGACACAAAGCATAAAATTAAAGAAAGATGCTGATAATGTTGCCGAACGCAATATATGTGCGTGTTGTTTTAAATGAACGTCTTTTTGTGCTTACGATGCTGCGGTCTCTTGCTCGTTATGGGGAGGGAAGGCATTTACCGACACTCCCTAACAATTTGCTGAGAGTCATCAATTATGCAGGGCAGCGGCACGCACTGGGAAGGAAGATAGCAGCACCAATATGGCGACAGCCGCAGTTACTCCCGACTCTTTTCCACATCTGCAGTTCAGTGCCAGCTGTCAGGATATCTGTTAATACGAGAAAAAGTAAGTGAACAATGTGTTGTCGTCTTTGTCCGGCATGTTTGGCCGCGGGATGGAGCCCAGCCGTACTTTTTGTCGACTGACTGCATCCCAGTGCCGCAGAGCGGGTCCCTCTCTCAGCATCTTTCCCCCTGTAGAGGCTGTGGAGGGGCTCCTTGCCAGTACATGAACAAATGTGCATGCGATTGCTTCAGCCAGAAGTGGGAAATGTGTGTGTGTGTGTGTGTGTTTTTTTTTTCTTTTAAACGGAAAGATATGATGCGGCGCGTTTGGTAGCGAGGCTTTCGTTTATTTATTATTTTTATGTTGGGGAGTTGGCCTGCAGCTGGATGGGATGACATTTCAGTGTCAGAATGAGAAACATGATGTGGAAGTGTAAACTTCTCTGAGTGGGAAAACAGACGCCCGGTTGTCTACAGGAACAATGCGACGCTTGCACCCGAACTGTACCTGCATGTTTTTCCTAACATTATTTTGTATCGGTAATAGTTTTATGCCCCCCCCCCCCCCCCCAAACTTCCCCCCCCCAAACTCACCCCCCTGCCTTACGCTTGCAGTCTCTCCGGAGACTGTATTGCGTGAGGGGGTAGAAGGTGCGTCTATAGTTTGGCAGTCCTCTGAAGGGACCGCGGCACCTTGTTTCTCCTTTTATTCAGGCTTCCCATTAAAACGCGACATTCGCATCGTTTCACCCACTCTTAAATAACACATATCGCACTTCTGTATCCCTGTCGACTCGGCCTGACAGGGCGCGGTTTACTTTCCCCTTTTGGTGATTAATGTTCCTTTAAAATAAACATGTCTTTGCGATATTGCGTTGCAGTAAGTTCATATGTGCTGCCAGGCTACTGCAGGTTTGAGTTGTCAGCATTCAGATTGTAGATTCCACTGACCTACTAGTTAGAACCTATAGCAGCACACTGCAGCATTTCAGGCTTTGGCCCTATAGAACAACGACGCACCCCGGAATAAAACACTTTAGTGAGGACTGCAGGCTACAGAGAGCTCTCAGTCTGGGCAGGGATAGCACTGTGGTTGTGATATGACATTGTGAAAGAGAGCAGCCCGGTCATCATTTGAAATTGAAGGAAGTTATCAAAGGAAAAGGAGAGAGTGAGTTTTGTTTTCTTTCTTCTCAATCTACTTTGTCTTTGAGACAAAATCCACTCGATTTGTTATGACACCGCGATGTTCTGCAAGTACATAGTGTAACCTAAAACTGATTCATCCCACTTGTCAGGAATATGGCAGTTATGCCATTTAGTATCTAAAAAGAAAAACATTAATTGTATGGATTAATATGAAGGAAGCAGATATCCTGTCTGGTTTAGGTTGGGCCGGACTGAAGTGAAATCAAACTTTGCAGCAGTCCCTCCTCCTGCACTCTAACCCAAATCCAGCCTCAGGACTTTTCTGATAAATTATACAAATATTAAATAACAAAACTAGTCAATAAAAATTGCACCCTGGCAGGAAGCAACACACACGTCAAGGTTTTGAGACAAGTCATTCTCAGCATAAAATCTGCAGTGACTCACTTTTGTTTCACATAGAAACAGCACCAACACATTCTTTATAAATATCATTATACCCTTTATACTCTTTCCCCATGGGACGTAGTTAAATATATTGTTCAGGTTGTCATGCTAAAGACATGGGCACAGTTTGATTGACAACAACATGTGTACCTCTTAGAAAACAGTCAAAATGCAGAAATTCAAAAGTGCTAAATTGCTCTGCATTCCTTCACGGAGCTAGTAATCTCGTCTAATTTCAGAAGTAATCAGGTGGCCTCTACTCATCACCAGGGGGCGCTCACTCCTCACTGACTGCATATGAACACAAGCAATAGAAAACTTGTTAATCTGACAGAAAAACAAGTTGTTTTATCTCGTACCTGTAGCCCCTGAATCAAATGCTGCCCTGGGCAACTGCCCATATCAAAGCTCTCACTGACAACAAATCTAGTTTTAGTTTCAGAATGAAGCAAAAGTGATAAAACGAATAACATGTGGAGGTGAGATAATAATATAAGAACATTGGGAGTTTAAAATAGGTCTCAACATACCCAAATTAAAGCTTGGGAAAAAAATAGACAGAAATTCTTCACTGAAAAACTTTAACGAAAGTCGTATTCTGCACAAAAATTTAAATAAGACAGTCAATGTTTTAATGTGTATGCATACTAAAAAAACAGAACTGTAATATGTCAGTTTCATTTTAAGGATGATTCGTATTTAAAAAAAAAGAGAGAGAGAGAGAGCGAGAGAGAGAAGTGAACCTTACTGAAATCTTCAAACAAATGTAAAAAATGGAAAATGCAATATGTTTAGTCTAAAACTTTGGAAGTTGCAGCTAAATGAACTTTACTATAATGTTATAATGAAAAATTAAAAATGAAGCACCAAAGAATCCTCACAACCTGAACACAAAATATCTTTTACAGTCCAGATATAGCCAAGAGTTCTGCTGTCATTTGAATATAAACCTGGACAGTGAAGAACTTGATCAATAAAACATAATTTAAGTATTTATTTCATTAGAAAATTACAAGATTCCCAAAAAGAATAAAAAGAGCTGCTGGATGACCAAACCTCAAACTAAATGTCACATATTTAAAATTTAGCTGTCAAACACAGCTAGCTGTTGTGTTTGACTATAATGAAACGGTAAAATAACTTCACTTTAAGTACGGAAGGACAAACGATTAAAAATGAAGAAAAGACTTGACCTCCATAGCTCTAGAATTTAATATTAACTAAAGTACAAGATGATTGACTGTCTAATCGTTTTCACCTTTTTCTAATTTCTTTTTCATGTGTATGTAATGTGCTTAGTCAGGTTAAATGTGGTTGAATTTTCTTTTGTGTTTATTTTATGGTATTATTCTGTTTTCTACTGTATGATATTGTGCTGTAGATGTTTTGCTGTTTCCACAACAGGTTGTTGTTGACGATGACAATTTGTTCTCAATCAACTTACTTGGTTAAATAAAGGTACCCCCCGCCCCCAAAACCCTCTGATATCAGGAAAGCTTTTTAGAACTAATAATTTTTAAAAATAATAATTAAAAAAGCTGACTAAATACAGGTAGAATTTTTTATTATCTTGCCAGTTCGCAGTAAAACAGATGCTGCATGCAGAGTACACCAATACAGAAGTAGAAAAAAACATGTAAATAAATAAGCATGGAGAGTATAAAAAAGGAGGTAAGTGGTGCTGCAGTGGTTGGTGGGTTTAAATGGAATTGGGTCTCCAAATGAAATTCCACTCAGGGCCTCGGACAACCTTGGGACGGCTCTGGATTTGAGACACGAACCTGCCTTGCTGCTACGTAGTTACTAATGTGGATGTGATCTATCACAGAACAGGCAGCATTAATACACCGCAGGAGAAGGAAATTGAAGTTCAAGAGGAACTCATTTGACTCAGATGGACGACCTGCTTGGATTTGACCACCTGGCTTGGATCTCTGTTATGTCCCGTGAGCTCAAACCCCATCAGATGATCGCCTGAGCGCACAGAGGAGAGTAAAGGGAGCTGTTTCTGGATGCGTGGCGCCCTGAGTCGGATGCCTCTATTGCCACAGAGGACACAGCCCCACTTTCCTTTCTACGCTGCTGAACAGGACAGTGAAACAGTTTTTCTTTTTTGCTTGGAAAGCAGTAAAAGGCTGCATGGGTTTTTAAAATGTTTGTCATCATTTCTTTAACTCTGCGCTGGGTGCAATTTGCTGAAATGATATTGGTTTGGAACAGCGTTTTGCTTTTTTTTCTCCATTCTTTTTCCTGCCGCTAAATGCTGTAAAAGTTGCATCAGCTGCCTATTGATTATTTAAAATTTGTGGGATGCCTGCAGTTTTTGCAGGTGTTTCTGTGCAGCCATAAGCCAAAGTCTTTAAAACTTTAAAAATCACACAACATGCAATGCTGGTCAAGTTCTTGTGTCCTATTTGGGATCGCCTGGAAGGATCTGGTCATGTAAACTTTCTGGAAAGATTCTTCTTGGAGGCTGCACCGTCTGGCCTCCTTAACTGGACTTCTTCTCCCTTTTGTCTTTAATGAAACAGGATTGTCAGGTGCTTTCCGGCTTGTGGAGTTCCTCTAGATTCTTTTTAAAATTTGTTTTCAACCCGACTTTACTGCTGTGTTTTTTTTATTTTTATTTTGTGCTTATAATCTGCTTAGTCAATTAAGCAGCACAAGAACCCAAACAGACTGGTGAGTGAAATTCACGTTTGATGGTACCACCAAGAGTTAAAATGCTGTTTTAGTTACAAGTTTTATTTTTCTTTTCATATTAAGTTTCTATTGCTTTAATGCTTTACTGTATTAAAATGTTTTCAGTGTTTCAGAGCTGTCCTGTTCCCTAAACTCAAACATTGCTACATAAATAAAAGCTGATACTCTGTTTCCATAGTTACAGTTTTGCTGCTTTAGCAATAGGTCAGATTTCCATATATTAAACACATCCTGTAAGTTATTATTTGTTCTTCTTCTGCGTCACTGTTTAGCAGTTTATAAGTTATAGGGAATTGTGCGGTTTTTATCTCTGTCATTTGATAGTATTAACATCCGGATCAGGATCTTGATTAGGGTCATTCAAAAAGAAAAAAGGTAATTTTATAGGTTGCTTGCTTGCTCAATCAGCCCATTCCCCTTTTCTACTACTCTAAACCTCTAGGGATAAACTGAAGCTGCACAAAAACATTGTTTTTCCTATTGTATCATTTGGAATAATTTGCAAAATAGCAAAGTAAAGTCTGTAATAGATGCACAATAATGGGTTTACAAATTAAGCAGATATGATAAAAGTTGTTGTTACAACTGATAATAATGTTTATTGACAAATTATTGTCAGAACTTCAATTATTCTGCAATAATCCTCTTGTGTGCAAGAAGGCATGATGTTTCTGACCCACTTCTATGCTCAAAGCTAAAAATTCACCGATCAGGCATTTCTGGTTTTCTGGAGGAGATGTCAGCTAACTCTGATTGCAGTTTTGAATAAAAAAATAAAATAAAATAAAGGAATTACAAAATTATTCCCATTTATGCATCAGACCATTTGCCTCTACCCTTTATATATATATATATATATATATATATATATATTTCTTTTTTTTAAAGTCAAATAAAATAACTTTTTCATCAAAGTACATACTGAAAATAGTTGAGAATTTTTAGTTTTGATGCATTTTATGACTGTACTAAAAAAAAAAATTCCAGTATTTCTTCTGCTGATATATAATCAGAGATGATCATGAAAAAAATGGGCAGATTCTGATCTCTACTTCAAACTTTTAGTTAAAAAAAACTCAAGTTCTACGCCTTTTTTTCTTAATTTTTAAAAATGTAAAATTTTTTTTGCTCTTCCTCCTTCTAATCACTCTGCCTCTCTCTTCCCAGAGCTGGTTGTCGGGGATGGAAAAAAAATAAAAGGGAAATAGCTGCAGGATGAAAACATGGCCGCACCCCTTCTTGCACCCCCAGGACCTGACAGCTTCAAGAAGTTCACCCCGGAGTCTCTCGCTAACATCGAGAAGCGCATTCAGGAAGAGAAAAACAAGAAGCCTCCCAAGCCCAGATCGGACAGTAGTCACCGCGACACATCTGACGACAATGAGCCGAAGCCCAACAGCGACCTGGAGGCAGGCAAGAGCCTGCCCTTCATCTACGGCGATATTCCTGACGGAATGGCGGCAACGCCCCTGGAGGACTTGGATCCATTCTATTTGAACCAGAAAGTAAGAAAATACACGCACTGTCATAATACCAGACTTATTTTCCTTTACACTTATGTTATTCTCCAGAACCTTTCACTATCATGCTGCCAAATAGTTATTGGATAAATGTTCTCTTCAACCTTATAGATAATATTTCAAAGTATTTCAGGTTAAATTGACTATTTACAGCAGCTGAATGGATTTCATGCTTCACTTGTTTTTTTTAAATTTTTTATTGTGTTTATATTTCAGCTCATCAAACGCATTTTAATCTGAGACCAATCTGAAAAAATACCAAAAACATTTTTCAAATAACCGTTTTATTTCTCCACGGAGAAAAACTATTCAAAACGGCCTGGCCCATAAACCCAAAAGCAATTGCTGGCTAACCCTAAACCCATTTTAAATTCAAACTTTATAAATCAGATTTAAGTATGAACTTTGGCTAGGCCTACATTTTTTTTGTTTCGAGCCACAGCTGTTGCTTCAGTGTAGCTTACCACCGTCAGCGTGTGAATGACTGATTATTGTGTAAAGTGTTTTGGAGTCCTCGGACTTGATAAGCCGCCATGGAAATTCAGGCCAGTTACCATTTTCCAATAAGCCTGGACTAGCTGTGGTGCATTGGATCATCGTCCTGCTGCACAGCCTGAGTCTGCTTGGGCTCAAGGCGCCGATATCAAAGTCAAGTCCTCAAGGGTTGGGCTCCTGCAACTTTTAGGTAACAGTTTAGTTACTCAGATGCAAGACTTTGTAGAAGTTGAGGGCATGATGAGATAATTCACACATTTGTTTCAGGAGTGTCTTCAGTCCGGTGACTGAAGACACCACTGGCTGAATTTATGTGTTGACATTTTCTTTTAGGAGTTTTTCTGACAAAGGCCATAATTCATGGTACCGTCAATAGCAGCAAATCAATCAGGCAGCTCTGATTTGGCGCGGTATTCCCAGATCATCACACTGCCACCACCATGTTCCACTGTCTGTATGATGTTCTTTTGAAACACGGCTGCACATTATTAGGAAAACCTGCAAAATGAAATAATGTTGATAATTTTTTGCAGCAAGCATGATTGTGATATATAAAGAAATAAGCAAACATCATTTATGTCTTTCTGCTGTGGGTTTATAGTAAACGCTACTCAGATAATTAACATGTTGTCCAGGTGCAGGAACAAAAATATATTATTTCCACCTTAACAACAGTTGATTTATTTTTTTATTTTTTACATAGTTGTGGTTTCTTAATATCTTGACCACTTTACCATCTTTTCACCTTCTTAAACTTTTATGATGTACTAAAGAACAAATGTTAACTTATACTGCACAGGTATGGAGAGCCTGAGTACAATGCATTTAAATGGTTAAGTAACATTTATTGCCATTCAAGTCATTCGTTTTGATGAACATATTGCATACAGTGCAATGCAATAATTGTGCAGCCCTGTTTTACAATGGATGTAAATTCCCATGTGTTTCAATGAAGTCCCACTTTTGTCTTCTCAGAATGTTCTTCTGGATAATCAAAGTTTTGTTTAAGTACATGTGAGACGGTCCTTTGTGTGTGTTTTTTTAGGGGGGTCAGCAGTGGTTTTCTCCTTGAACTGGATGTCCTGTTTGCTCAGCCTCTTTCCTATTACTTTATCAGGAAAACGTATCTTAACTGAGGTCTGCCTTGCTTTGGAACATATTCTGGATTGTTTTGTGACCTCCTGAATGAGTTGTTGATGCTCTCTTGGAGTAATTTTGTTTAGCCCAGTCACTCCTGGGATGTGTCTACTGTTTTGGGAATAATGACTCTTACCGTGGTTTTTAAAACCATATAGACTTATAGACTTAATATCCTTTCTGAAGGATATGAATGGACTTGTTTCTCACTTGTTCCTCTATTTCCTCAGATTATCCCCTTTTAAATCAACAGTTTACCATTTTTGTGTGTTTGTTAAGATTAACTGTGTCTGACAAGGTGCTAAAAAAAAGCAAAATTTAAAGATAGAATAAATCTTTGAGGTAAAACATACTTTTAACTCCACTACACATTCTCTGTCATCGTAGGAAGCGGTGCTCATTCTCTGCATTTTGCTCACCAAGAATATAAAATGCTTCTTCTTTACAAATATAGCTTTCCTTTATAGACGGGCAAGTTGAGATATTTTTCCTGCAACTGCGGGTTTCTTTTGCACAGCAATTCTGATCTTATGTTTTGTCCAGTTGTGTTGATTCACTGCATCTGTTAATGTCTGGGAAAGACAATGAAATTGCAGAGGGGAAGGACTGGTCTGCCTTTGACCTTCTATAAAATCAGCCCCAATGACTAACAGTTTTGGTCAGGATAAGACACTTTGAGATGGTAAGTGCTTTGTCGGCTTGTCAGGAGAAGAGGTAAAAGTGCTGAAATTAGTGCATCCAGGGGAAACCTTTGTTACAGCTACACTTCATTTCTAATCTGGCCTAATTTCTTTTTACGTTTGCATATATACGTACAGCTGTGCTGTCATTTTCTGCAGATTTTGATTCTGGCACTGCTGCAGTATCAGCGCTATTTCTGAACATAGTGTGATTTTTTTTTCACAAGGGGCATAAACAAAAACAGAATGACAATCAGGTTTTGAATTAGCCTGATGTGGAAAAGTTGGCTCAAACCCCTTCGGCCCATTGCCAAATTCGTTATCTTTTATTTATCAGAGACGTGTCTGAGCTCTGTCCTTCCTGCAGCTCTGCACCAGTTGAAGCGAGCGAGAGAAGTTAGAGTAGAAGATGGAGGGCAGGACAGGAAGTGGAGAGAAAAGTGCAGGGGCATGCAGCTGTGTGGACTCTCCTGTCTCCTGTGTTTGGGCAGTGATAATGTATAAGACAATCTGTGGGCTCTATAGAAGCAAGATGGCCAGTCAGCAAGACTGGCAATCGCACAGTGCAGCACTCCCTCCCAAGGTAGATGGAACCATCAATGGCATGTGCCTCTTGTGATCTATTGATCCACAGTCCCAGGTCGGTGGTTACCACAGGAAGGGTTACATTATGGCCTTTAATATCCCTCCAAACTTTTCCTGATCCTCTGCGCATTCTTCCTTAGCTTTCATTTCTCTGCTCTGCAAAGTTACTTTGCTGATCTAGGAACACCGTCTCTCTGTTGTGATGCTGTTTGTTAGCAGACTGTTACGCGTGGTGAGAGGCTGGTGCATTAAAACAAGCCTTAAAACAACATTGTTATGGGAAATACTGCTTTATACTGTTTCTGTATTTCTGTACTAACAGAAATACTTGACTTCAGCCAACTATGAATGCATTTTTTAGAGATTTAAAGTTCCTATCGCAAATCCAAGACTTAGTCCCTCTTGTCGTTGTTGTTTCAGGTGATTTTATTTATAGCATCCACAGTGTGTCAAATTGCACAATTTCAATATGTGTAATGTCGCAATCATAAAAGACTGATTGGATGTAATATTTGTCAAGTTTTTATCTTACCAGAGCCATGCATCTTATTTTCCACCTGTGAAATAAGAATTTAACTCAATAAACATATTTTGTAACGAGGTCATTAACATGAAACTGGCAGCAGATGTTAGCAGCAATCTAAGTAATTGACATAAATTCAGAAATCAAAAAACATCAGACCACAGTTTACATTGTGTGTAATAAAGTTAAATGGCATAAGAAATATGTATTGAATTACAGGAAGTATTTTTTTGTCAGCAGCAGCCTCATAAAGTTTCTGGTATGGAGAAACTATATTTTGGTCCATTGTTGTTCCCTGGTTCATTTCTTCATGCATTCCACTGGTACCAAACTCTGAAAAACGTCTCCCAGCTACAAAACAGCCTCGACTTGGGAGGTTATTTGCATGCCGATTCTCCAGACATGATAAAGACAATGACATTGAGATTTTCAGTTTCGGTCTTATGTATCACACTGCACTCCAAGGATTCACTGACTCTCCAAATTTTCTGCACAAATCTGAAACAAGCTTCGTTCAACATAGTTTTTCTTAAGCAGAGGAGTCTTGTAGAGTGAGTTTAGATGAAGCCAGTTACGGTTGTACGTTGCTTATTGTTGTCAACTAACTCCAGGTCTGTCTGAAGCTGCTGCTGAATGGTCCTTGGCTCTTTACTCTTCTTTTGACTACTTAGTCCAACATCTTGGGAGGATCATTTGGTGAATATTAGAATATGGTCTCTGGAGCACTCGGAAGTTTGGAAACGGACCTGTAACCAGCCCAAAAATGAGCACTTTGCTATTAACCATCATGAGACGCTTCTTTTGAAATACCTTGGTAAAACACTGATCAAGGAGGTTCCTTACCTTTACTCATCTTTGCCTTTGCAAATAATTGTTTTTTCATGTGTTCAGTGCTTATTTGCTGTTTTCTTCCAATTGATTACACAAAACATAACTATTAAACATATTTGTTTTGATTTCTTTGTTATTTTTGAATTAACTGCCGACCAACATATGACATGTATTTCAGGTCAATTGGCCAGTTTCAGTATATTTCTAATGGGAAGTATTTGGAAGGCTGTGTGGACTCTCACCCACAAACTCATGGAGTGATGGGAATGTTTAGATGTGTGCAAAGAGCGAGATGAGGGTTAATTATAACTGAAACTGTATTTATTATTTATTCTTCAGTAATATTGTAATTGCAAATTTTGCTAGTGTAATTCTGCAGAACCTACTGCAATAAAGCATGTTATAGATTGTGTCTTTGCCAAAACTAACTGTCAAAAATAATTTCCCCCCTCCTTTTTTTTTGTTTTTTTGTTTACAGTTAAATCTCATTAACAATTTGATTGGTGTCCTTTAAAATGTAAAAATGTTGCTTGTAAAGACAAAGAGCAGGACATTTAGGTCAAACACCACTTCTGAACAGATTTTAATCCATTCTTTCTATTTACCTTCTCATGTAAAGCACTGTTGACATTTAATGAATAACTTTGTAACATTTATAAAGTGCGCTCACTCTGAGACGATGCAACGAGGGGAAAACGCTAAGCTGCTCTTCAAAATGGGAAAGAGGAGCAGACATGCCTTAAAATGTCTCTGTCTTGAAATAGCTTCAAGGAATTTCTGCAGTCCGATTGGTCATGAAAATGTTTTAAGAGGACGACCAAGGCCGGACGGAGATCCAGGTTTAGCTTACCACCATGCACAAGGAGGAGGACTGAAAGGGAGTGAGATAAATAATATCTCCAAAGCTCACTTTCAGAGAGCTGCAGCAAAGGGTGCCATATAAAGTCTCCATGACAACCATCTGTTTTAAGGCTTTTGTGCACAGCTTAACCAGTGCTGCTTATAGTTGCAGATGGGCCTGTTTTACTACATCAGTGGCTTTTCTGTGCATTCAGGTTCTTTATTGTACAGACGCCCACCATATTTATATAATTTGAAGCAGCACTATGTCTAATCCACCGATATTTGACCTTTATTCCCTCTGTGAGGAAGTCTTTCCGAGTATGTAACAAGTTAGGGTCCACTGCTCCCCCCCTGTCTCTGCCCTCACCTTTCAAGGCTGTCTGTCTCCTCTGCTTGACCGACGCTCATCCGTCCAATCGCTCCACATTGCTCTGTATGTCAATGAGTCTAAGTGTGTGTGTGTGTGTGTGTGTGTTTGTGTGTTAGTGTTGCTGCAGGAAACCTGATCACAGCACTCATGTATAAAAGAGAGGAAGAAGAGGCAGTGGCGAGGAAGAGAAATGCAGAGTTGCAGTTCTTGTTTTCCCCTGTGACGGGGAGAATACTGCCTGGGCTTTCCGAATGTCTGATGTGACAAGGCAATGTTAAAGGAAGGCAGAGCAGGACGTGATGGACGGAGGACATGTACACGTGTGTCCCTGTGCGCAGACGGACGCCGCCTGTATGCGCAGCAACACTAAACCCCAGTTTTTTTTTTTACCCCCCGAAGCCTAGTTTTTCCACTGCTGCTGTGACGGTTGTATCAGCAGTGTGCAGCAGAGCAGTAATTCCTGCACGGGTTTGTGCTCGGCAGCAGCTGCTAGAGGGCGCGCAAGGTGAGCTCGCGGCAGCAGCAACCGAGACTCGCTCCACACAGCATTACATTATGTTCCTCCTGCTCTCTCTTGGAGTCCACCACCGTTCATTATTATGCTTTTTCCCCTCTCCTCTCTGCCGCCTCGTCTCTGGCGTTCTTTCTATCAGGGCGTAGTAAATTAGACCGAGGGCCGGGCTTTAGTGCTCCGTCTGAGTCCTCAGTCTCTGATGACACAGCATCCTCCTGTACTCGGCTGAGTGAAAAAGTGGATGGGGGTGGGAGGAGCGGGGTGGTTGAGTGCTGTCACTGCGATGCAGGCTGGAGGAAGAAAGAAAGTTGGAGAAAGCCAGGAATTTATTTTTGTTTTTTTTTATATATATATATAATTACTTTTGCAGTTGTTGTTGTTTTTGCAGGTTTTTTGTTTATTTGCAGCTTATTAATTCATCAGTTTCCAGTCCTTCAGTTGTTATTGTGACATTACCTGCAGCTGCTTTGGTTAGTTATGAACATTTTACAAAACAATTTGCAGTGCTTTATATTATTGTTATTAGCAATAATATAAATGAGTGCTAACCTGGGAAATCTGTACCCGACACCCATATATATTTCTTTTTAAATAAAGGTTTCACAATTGATTCTAAGTCATTTTTACTATTTTGTGACCAATGTATGTCAATTAATCCAGGTTTGATATGTATTTAAATTCCAGTTTTTTATGTTAAAATTATCTTCATGTTGAAAAAGCATCAAACATACTATCGTTTTGCTTTTACAAATAAAATAAAGGTCCTGTGAATATGAACTATGTTTTCAAGAACCCTGAATAATCTAATTTGAGGTCTGACCAATTTTTTGTATTTTGAGTTAGAGATAAACAAAAGCATTCCAGATTCCTCTGTGAAATAATCCTTTACTTTATCCCGTAACAAAACGGGGCCAAATTCACTGGAGATACAAGCAATAGAAAACTTTTTTGGGTCACAAATTATTACTTTTTCCTTTTGTAAGTGCTTGTGTAGCTTTCTGATGAAATGATGCCCTCTGTGGTTAGCCAGATGATAAAAACCACTATTGAGCAATAAGCATTTTAAGACGCATTGAAACGCACCGAAACAGTATAAAGACAATCAACCATTTTAATTTGATCCTACAAAAGTCAAGGAAGCAAAAATAAATATTTGTGCAAAACTTCTGAGGGCTGCTGAGGTCAGAAAATCTCACAAATAATATAGATTTTTTTTTTACCGCTAAAGACGTGAAGTAATGAGGAAAAGTTTTAATCTGTCACCTCATACATTTATATTGTAACAAGTGGTGCATATTTTATCCTAAAACATTGATTCAGATCTTAGCTAGCTGAAGCAGGCAGGCTGTTGAAATTAGATTTACTCACATGAGGGACATAAAGGCTTAGACACGGAAAACACAACTGTAATTTCAAACAACAATGACAGCAACAACAATAATCATCATAAAAATTAAAAATGAACTTTCTTTAGTTACAACTGTTAATTAACAGGAGCTACAAAATGCTTTACAAGATAAGATATAAAAACATGAACACTGGAAAAGAAAAAAGTAAGATAACTCAAAAATGACCTCTTAAAGAATTTATTGGGGATTCTTTCATTTCTATCCCTATCAGATGCAAAATTTACCCTCATCAGGCCTCGGTATGAATTTATTTACAACAGATACGTTAAATTGCAAATTGGAGGGAGTTTTCCCTTCATGTTATCTTGCTTGTACCTCTTTTTAATTTAACCAACTGATTTTTTTTTTTAAGTAGATGTGCTTGCAAATATTTGATTAATAAATCACAGAGAAACTTAAACCAAAGAACTCAGCTGTGTGTTCTGGTTTTTGACTCAGAACGCTAAAACTGCTCTTTGCTTTAAGAAGTAGTGCATTCCCTTTCCATGACTTCCTCCCTGTTGTTTTCCAGCTTAAATCTTAATCTTTGTTTTTGTCTGTCTTTCCCACCTCCCCTTCCTTAGTTTCTCTGCTGCATACTTCCTCCTCCTCCTCCTCCTCCTCCTCCTCCTCCTCCTCCTCCTCCTCCTCCTCCTCCTCCTCCTCCTCCTCCTCCTCCTCCTCCTCCTCCTCCTCCTCCTCCTCCTCCTCCTCCTCCTCCTCCTCCTCCTCCCTACATCTGCCCATTTATCCCAGGTGTGGCTTTCTCTTCTCTGCAGCTCTTTGGTTTTCTGCTCTGCATCACTCACCCCCTGAATCTCTCTCTATTCGGTTCTCGTTGCTGATGTCCTGCCTCTGCCAGCCCCCTTCTGGTTCTTGCTTGTGCATGTTATTTTAATTGTTCTGCATATAATATGGCGAACTATAGACTGGGGCCTGGTCCAGTGGGTTTTGTGTCTATTTATTATTAACAGTTTATTCTGTGTTCAAGCTGCAAGTTGAAAAATTAGTGTCACTAACTACAATGCAAGTTGAAGGAGAAATTTTCCCAAATACTCTGTTGAGAATTACTTTATACTTGCAAATTGTACTTTGACTATTTCTGATATCAAACTCCAGGCTACTTGCATCTTTACAAGTCAAAACTCTGACTTAAGATAGTTTGTCAGAAACTAGCAGAAACTAGTTTGAAAGGAATGTGTATCTACTGTAACTTAATGCAACCCGTAAGCTGCATTTAAAAGGCAAAATCCCTCACATGAAATACTTATTTATCTTTTTGCCTGAAATAGTAGTTCTGATTTTGGAAAATACAGTCTGAAAAATCTATTTCTCCATCCTAAGTGATTATTTGATCTGAGCATTATTTCAGGAATCAATAGTATATTTATGCCGTGACATTCAGGCCTTCTCAGGGATTAGATTACTGATCATTGCTGCTTATAAGGAGGCATTTAGTCATCTAGATTATTCCAATCACTGCTCATTCTGGCTACTTTTTTTCCATGTGTGATTCCTTCATGTTTATTTGGATCCTATGTAGCCCTAGCCCTCTTTTAAGATAGTAAATGGCCCATATAGTATTTTCCTCAATTATCAATACTCCTGTACAAATGAGTATCAAATTCTAAATTAATGCTATGAAGCACCTCTCAATTAAAAAATTTTTAAATATTCCACCCCTATAATTTGGATACATTAAATCAGTTGAGTAACAACATGCCTATGTTTTTATTTGTACTTTAAAAAAAAAAAAAGATTATCTGTGATTCTTACGTTTGTAATGTACAACGTCCTGTTCCCGTGGAATATAAATGTGATATGATGACACAGAGGCTAATTTCTTTTAAGCACTCATAAAAATGGGAGTAAAGGGATGAAATGTTATTCACAAAAGGCAGATATGTGCTGAGCGTCACAAGTACGGATTTGGTTGCAAGAACAGACTAACCTGCTTAAAATAACCCACATCTACAGGCAGGGCAACAATTAAGTGAATCAAATCACAGTTAGTGATGCTGGACACGTTAACTCCTAATGAGACATTACCACCTCCTTCCTCGTATCGTATTGACCCGGTCAGCAAAGCACTTCCTTTGACCTCTGAGAGAAAAGACGACTTCAGGTCCCTTGGTTTCCTGTTCGTGTGACTTTGACTCCAGATGACGAAAACACATGATGAAACACAACCTCTCTGTTTCCTCCTTCCTTCTCTACAGTGTTGGCCCTATACTTTCTGTGTTTGTGGTTACTTTTAGTATAATATTTTCCACTGGAAGGTCAGGAGCGGTGTTGTTGTTTTCTCACACGACAAGTACAAATTTCAAAGCTTTTTATTGGGAGCTTATGTGACAGACCAACACTTAGTGTCGTGTTGTTGTACAGCGGAGGGAAAATTCAAAAACTGCATGATTTCCAGTGTTGTATTTGTTGTGCACTCTGAAATTTGACCATTGTGATACAAATTGTGATTTATTATGAAAAGAATTAAACTCAAAATGATGATGTTTGCATAACGCTAAAGGTGTCAACATGGCAGAGTTTGTAAGTTCTTCCTGTTTCAGCTCTTTGCCCCTCTGCTTAGCACCAATACAAGTTAATATCAGTACAACTGGGTAACTGTATGTAATTACTTTGTATTGACTAGTGCTAGTTTTACTACCTAATGTAAGTGGCAGCCTGTTTAATTTTAGGGATCCTTAAATGAACAATAGTTTCTCTGACGTCATGAATTGATAGATATATTGCAGAAAACTCAAACAAAATGCCAGAATGAAATTTCAGATCCATATTGTCCATCCCTGTCTGTTGAGAAAAAGCCATTTGAAATCACATCTACAGTTTGGGACGGGTCATGTGTGGTCAGAACGCTGTATTTCGCAGAAAACTGACACCGCACATGGGGATGCAAGGAAAGATTCGCACAGTGGGGCTAAATAAATGCACAGATATTTTATTTGTAAAACATAAAAAAAGACCATGTCATGTCATGTTTCCAGCTTTCTTTTTATGGCATTTATGGTTTAAGTTTGTGGTTTTAACATGACAAAATGTGAAAAACTTCATTTATATTTCCAAGGCATAACTAAATGACCATAGTCATGTCGACTTCAACCAGCTCTCTGTTAATTGTCTCACAGTGAAACAGATCTGACTGAAAAATACCGAGCTTAACTTCAGTCATATAACAATTAGATTTCGAGGTAAATGTCCTCCTCCTTCTTATCACAAATACATAATTTAACATCTGTGCATCACTGCAGTTGTGTTCTGAGTTACTTTAAACGAAGAATAACCTCCTCATCCAAATATCCACGGTTCACCAAAACAACTGGCCGCCAGCGAAAGCAGCTCTGAGCTGGGATGCCTGGATGTAACGTGTGACACCTCAGCCGTCTGTTTGTAAATGATGCTCGTGTCCGTAACGCTGACCTCACGTGCCTTTTGTCCAAGACTTTGGCACAGGCCTCTGCAGACCCCACACATGAGTACACAGAAACAAACAGAGGCTGCTGCCTCACCCCTCGCACTCGGCCCAGCGCTGTTTATGGGCAGGGAGCGGTTACTGCGAGCGAGCGAGCTCCGAGTCAGCAGATCTTCCCTGATCGATGGCAGCATTTGCTGTTCCCTTTCCAGTAAGAGCTTTAAACCCGACGTGAAGGGAGCCGTTCGGCCACAGAGAAGCTCTCTGTGTGGCTCTCTGCCTGTCTTTAGGATCGCTCGCTGCTTCTGTCACAGTGAAGGTCCTGCTGGGACTGACGGGGCGCTCTTTGACAGCCTCTGACAGAGGAAGTGATGTCAATGAGGGAAAGTGTTACTTCTTTGCTACCTCCACAGTGCTGTGGAAATGTATTTATATGCAGATGTTCTCAGTTTATTCTTCTGTGTGACAGTGAGTAAATATTAGCTCTTTTCAATTGATAATTTCATTTATGAAGAGGAAAAAGAAAACGTCTTATCTCACGTTCCCCAAAACGTCTGGATGTTCCCGTAGACTTTTTATAAAATGCTATGTTAACTAAAAAGATGAAAGTGAAAATGCATTTGACAACGTCAGATACTAATCTAGCATTTATTTAAAAAAAAAAAAAGATAATCGTTCTGACAGTCCATGTTGGCGGTGGTGGTGTGATGGTCTGCTCAGCTGCTTTAGGACTTGGACGACTCGCTGTAATTGGTAGAATCACAAACTGGTCTCTTCCAGAAACCAGTTTGTGACCTTTCGCTCAAGGGCAGAGGGGTCATGCAGAAGGACATCTCTGATTGGCGTAAAAAAGAGACTCTTCAGACGGACCAGTTAAAGCCTGCTCTCATTTTGAATGCATTTTCCTTACTATAAGTGGTTCTGAAGTATCAGTCAAAAAAAAAAAAAAACATAAACAGGTTGAAATTATTTATAAATGGTTAAATGTGGAAGACCTTGTTAGTGTTAATGATATGATTTAGTGGTGGCATGTTTTGTTCACTTACCTCCTTTTCGGTGTCGTGGTCAGGAACATCTAAAGACAATAAATCAGGATGCAGCAGTGTGAACTAAACTGGTCTATCATGCTCCAAAGTACTTCAATCTGGTTGAATACAAAGTATTTTTCAAAGAAAAGTGAGCCAAAATTTGTGCACAGCGATGTAAAATGCGAGTTCCCAAAGGAGGACAAAACCTTTCTTTGGTTTAGATTTTCACAATCGGCCATGATAAATTGGGTTGCTTTGTTTCCTTTAATTTTTGAAATCACCATCAGAAAACTGCTTTTGGAGTCATGTCAAAAAATAACAGAATACTGGGATAAAGCAAATATAAGGACATCTAAGACACTATTTGGGATGCTTTATACATGGCATACTACAAAAAAACAAGAAATACTTGGTACAAAAAAAAAAAAAGTAAAAAAAGTCATCACATGATTATGGGATGAAGAGGAACCTCCAACATTGGAGCAGTGGCTGTGCCTTGAGGAATTAGATTTCCTTGATGGAAAAACTCTCATCTGAACTGAGATTGCAAAAGGGCCAGTTTGTTGAGAAATGGGAAAAATAAAATGGGTATAGAAACAAGGAAGACATCGCTCCCACAACTAGACAATATTGATATTAAAAAGGAACAATTGCATAAGGATGCAAACAATAATAATAATAACAACAACGACAACGATAACGATAATGATAATAATGATAAAAAGCTTCATAAAAAATAAGTAAGAAAACTGCTTTTCCTACTTAATCACCATACCATTGTTTGACTTAAAATGAGTTTGATGATCATTTGAGTGGGACATATATACAATAATTTTCATATGATGTTTAGTCTTGTGTATAACATGGCAGTGATATTACTAAGCTTAGCTCTATGACAAAAGTCCCCTAAGTCATGAATAATTTCCTGGTTTAAAGCGAGACGTCAGAAAGTTTTTCAGGACATGGATCAAATATTTGACTAACTTTCATCTCTTCTCTTTCTCTCTTCTCTCCACAGACATTTATAGTCCTAAACAAGGGGAAAACAATCTTCCGCTTCAGTGCCACACCCTCCTTGTACATCATAAGCCCTTTTAATCCATTTAGGCGAATAGCTATAAAGATTTTGATACATTCATATCCTTTCAAGTTACTGATGTCGTGTGCTCGAACCAAATAAAAAAAGAAATTGAAGGAGCAACATAATCTGAGGCTTTGAGACGTTTTTTGTGAAATGTTTTGCTCAGGAGTTTCAACTTGACCGTCATTTAATGTTAAACTTCAGACTTTGTTGTCTGATTAATCAATTAAAGTCGCAATCGATCATTGAAACCGATCGTTTTCGTCATCGGCGTCTTTTATCACCGTCTCACAAAATTATTTAAGTGGCTAACTCAAATGCAATTGTCAAAGTTTTATGAGTATGTACAGTTAGTAATAAAAATTATGTTAGGTCATCGTTTCAGGGATGCTGTAATTTTTTTGCCTCAACAAATGCGCGTCGTTTAAGCTGCTATTCAACATAATCTGTCTTGTTTGAGATGCTGCAGAAAATCCATCAATTACCTTGAAGAATCTACACCTAAAATGTTTGAGATCTGCTGGGTTGTAATTTCAGAGAAAATATGTTTTGTAATTAAGCGTTAAAGTATAAGGAACTAATGGAACTGTATAATTTCCATGGCACTCTGAATTTCTAACACTGACAGGATTTCATGTCATTTTCCATGAAAAACAGAAATATTTCTCAGCTATTCCTGCCTTTTGAACAGAAGTCCGCCTTTACTGATGAGGAATGTTTTTCCACTCTTATGTAGATTTGTGTTCATTAGATAACTGAGCCTCTTAAAGCTCAAAAGGAAATTAGTTGGATTGATTCCCACATATTCAACTGCACAACGCTCAACAAATCCAATATATTAAAGGTTTATTTGTGTAAAATGATCACCTGCAACGTATTCCTCAATTAGAAGACGGTAGCTTTTATTGATGTGACTCCTTTTCTTTCTTAATAATGAAACATCTATTCATATTTTGCTGTGACTTAAATTTGTTATTTCTCTTTGTTAATTCACATTTCCTCTTAGGAAGAACTTACATTGTGTCGTCTTTACTTTAAGATGTACAAGTTAACTAATAATAATAATTTTCTTGTTTTTCTAAATCACATTACCGTCTTTCTTCCTACCTTCCAAAAAGATTGAACACATCTTGCTGTTTTATGTGCGCACTGTTCAAGGTTTTCCTTAACATTTGTGCCTCCACGTTATTCAGCATGATCATCATGTGTACCATTTTGACCAACTGTATATTCATGACATTTAGTGACCCGCCAGAGTGGTCCAAACAAGTAGAGTAAGTATACAGTATACTTTGCCCCAAATTACTTGCAGATCTGCATCCTGTCGCTGCTCCTCACTCTCCACTGGACTTTCTCTCACAGGTATACCTTCACGGGTATCTACACATTCGAGTCGCTCACAAAAATCGTTGCCCGAGGTTTTGCCATCGACGGCTTCACGTTTCTCAGAGATCCATGGAACTGGCTGGACTTCATGGTCATTTCAATGGCGTAAGTATATGTTTATGTGATACTTGTCTTATTTACATAAAAAGAGGTGTAGTTGTGTATTAAAAAGATTTAAGGTAACATTACAAGAAAACTCATTAGTTGCATAAACAAGCACATAAACGCAACGTGTAAATTATTCGTGATCCGCCTTAGTGATAAAATTTCAGCAGATCTACTAAAAATAGCAGTGAAAACATTTCTTGTACTTTTATTACTTGTATATTTAAAGTGTAGCTTCAAACATGAGCAGCTGCGGCTGTGCATCCCAGGATCCTGTTGTCTCTTTTGCAGCATTAGTGGATAACTGCTCTTGTAAAGTCACAATATAAAGCCAAAGGCATATCAAAAAGACTTAGAGAGAAGGTGTATTATTAATAATACCTATATACCTTAACTTAAAATACACAGTGTCTTGCAAAAGTATTAATACCTCTTAGGTGTTTTCATATTCTGTCACTGCAGAAATAAACACCAAATGAAGTTTTTAAAATATGATTTGTTTCAATGAACATTATCCAAACCACACTGGCACTGTATGGAAAAGTAATTGCCCTCTGAGCCTGATAAGAGGCTTTAACACCCTGGCAGGTTATTTTTTTTTCCGAAATGCCTCGTTAGTGTGTGACTGATCCAAAGAGTTTGATTTTTGTCTTGTCAGTTCAAGTCTTGAGGCTCATCAAAATGTTTTTTTGGTAAATGTGTGGTGGGTCTGTGTCTTCTCTTTTTGGTCGCCGTTGGTTTTGGCCTTAGAAATCAAGCTGTTTTTTTCTTTCTTATTTTGAATCATAAACAGTAACTGAGGCATGCGAGGTCTGCATTGCTTCAGGTGATTCTCCAGGTTCTAGTTGTTGATGTGCTGTTGGAGTCGTTTTAGCATCCTGGCCACTTCTCCATGCTTCCTCCACTTGTGGTTCATTGGACTAAAAACTTTTAAAAGGATTTTTGTTTCGTATCTGTTCTTGATTTTCTTCAAATTGGGGCAGAATTTGTTATTTTTTTTAGATTTTGTAACCCATTTCATGTTGCCAAAAATGTTCTGTTTAAATGATGTCGGGTAAAAATGCGTAAATTAGAGTTAATTCAAGAGGAGATGGGCAATATACTTCCAGTTAGTGTTGGGTTTGGATACATTTGAAAAAAAATTGAAAAGTGTTTTTTTTTTTATTTACTTTGATTATACTTGTCTGACATAAAAATTTGTTTGATGGGACATTTAAGTGTGACAAAAAAAGCAAACACTTTATCATGACACTGTATATTTTGAGTATTCTTTGATTAATTCAAAATAAATCTTTGAATATTGCATTGTTATTGCAGTTTAATATCAAAACAGAGAAATAACTAGAATAAACTGTAGATAAAAGAGAATTTAGTCGACTTAAGTGATGAGAAATTGTCAAATTCTTCCATAAGTTAAGGAGCATAAATCATAAATATTAATTTGCTTATGTTCTCATCATATTGCAGTTGAAGCTTTTTTTAAAATAAAAAAAATGTTTTTAGCCTGGTTAAATCCCCCCTTAGCTTTTTAAGTTTAATACTTATATTTTTCTGTATATCTGGGGATTTTCTAGCTGGTGGGGTAAACCTTTGCAGAGGGGTTGTGTGGAGTAGTAGAGTGAGTCAGTGTTGTACCTACAGTATAGCAGCGGTGTAAACATTAACACTGTTTTTAAGTTCTTGCATAATCACACCTTTCTCTCTAAAAAAACAAAAAAAAAAACATATAATCTCTGTATTTCAGTCGTTTTATCGGCCTGATGCTCTGCTCTGAGAAGCTATCATCAAATTTCCTTCCTGTTTTCCTAACATGAAATATGTTTTCCACCTCAAGAAAAAAACCCTGACGACTCATAAGTACTTCTCAAAATGCCACTTCACACAAACCAACCTATTGTAGTTTCGACTGATTGGATGACCTTATGAATTAAATTAGATTAGATTAAATGAAATTACTTTTTTCCAGGGCATTCAGTCCCGTCACGTTAGCCATGCTTACTAAAATATTTTGCAACTTTTTTCCTCTTCCTCTAACCTGGATAACTCCTGAGTGACTGTATCTGATCCACCTTGCAGGTATATAACAGAGTTTGTAAACCTAGGCAATGTGTCAGCTCTGCGTACGTTCAGGGTTCTGAGGGCTTTGAAAACTATTTCAGTTATTCCAGGTAAGGCAGGTGTTTGTCTTGCGGGAGGGCGACCCACGGGGCTTCATGTTAGTCGTGGTTGTGTTTCACTCCCTCCTCTTCCTCGTCCTCTTCCTCCTCCGTCCTCCTCTCACTGGGCGGACAGGTGTTCAGCCTCTGTGTCCCCTCCCGGTCTTCGGTGGTGGTGCTGGTGTCATGTTCTTGCACAATCATTCGTGTGTGTTGTTATCGTGTGTGTTGTGTATCATAGGGTTCTGTTCTGTGTGTCATCCTACCTTGTTGCAGATATATAACAGAGTTTGTGGACCTTGGGAATGTCTCGGCGCTGAGAACGTTCAGGGTTCTCCGAGCATTGAAAACTATTTCTGTCATTCCAGGTGAGACTCCCATTTAAACACTAAGGCTGATCCTAAAATTAGATGTTTTTCTTTGTGTATCTCCTTTTTTTTTTCTTTGCAATCAAAAATGTGGAGCATTTTTGATTGGCTGAGCAGTCTGCAGGCAGTCTTGTGGGCTTACATGTTTCGTAGGATTACGCTGAGGACAAATGTACAGTCATAGTGAAAAGAGTCAATTGCCGGGTTTGAACCTGATATGATCTGATTTGTATCAAGTTCAAAAATCCAAATTAAAATGTGTAAAACCGCACAAAACGCAGATTTTTGCCCAAGTAGAAGTTTTTGTGAGGAAATAAGCAAACTCCAAAACCTCTAAAGATATAAAAAAATATTTAAACCCTCAGAAATGAAAAAGGAACTTATTTTCTTTTCCCTATGACTGTAAAAAACTTGCATCTCTCTTAAAATGTTTGGATTGCTCCGAAGCGGAAGTGATTCTAGAAATGAAGAAAACTCAGGGATTATTTGCCAGAAAAGTTTTATTGTGTTTTCTTAATGTTCAATAAGTATTTTTTTTTTATAAGTACATATTAGGTGAGAAATATGTGAGAGGGGAAAAATCTATCATCTGCTATTTGCACCGATTTGGTTTGTGTCCAGACTCCAACGGTTCCGCCTTTTGTTGTCATGTAAACAGTTTAATCCTGTAAGACTGCCAGGCCTGTGCTGCATGATCCTCTGAAACTCACTGTTCAAATCCAATTCGGGGGTCATTGATTTATTTTTTAATTAAATTTTCATTAAGTCCATACTGAGTTATAGATTATTTTTACAATAATCACATCATATAAATGTGTCAAATAAGCAGTATTATGCAAATCCTACATAGTTTAGATTTGTATCGTTTCCTTGCAGTCAGAGCTTTTGTCTCACCAGATGTTGGCAATAATTCAATTACAGAACCAGCCATTAAGGCATTGGGAATAAAAACAAAAGAAACACACCTGAGAGCAAAACCTCTGACTTAACATTGCAAACTGCTTGTGAAAATAGTGAAAAAACATCTGCCCATCAAGGAGTTACTTCGGTTGAATCTGAATATTTCAGGATGATGTTCTCCATGCAGATTTCTTCTTTGTTTTTTGACACATATCAGATCCTCTAAAACAATTAAATCCGACAAAAATAACATCAGTAAATAATAATAACTGATATAAAATAATTTTTATATTATCTTTTTATATATAAGGGAGAAAAATGGTGCAAAAATGTGTCATTAAACAGTGGATATTCCCTCTTCAGCATCCTAAATGAGATGAGTGCAAAGAGCACTCAGAATAAGAAAAGAAGGTGGGATAAAAGTTAGTCTTCTTTCATTTAGAATAATTTAATCATTTTGCTTAATACTATTTATACTGATGTGGCCATTTCCCTCAGCCTTGGCGTTTAAATGACCTGCATGCCTCCTCTCATTGACCCTATACCCCAACTCTAGAGCTCCTTGAAGCTAAATCTTTGTGCATGTCTTTTCATCATCTTCTTCATTTCTTGCTTCCCTGCGTAAACCTGCATCTGTGCATCGTTTGCACTTTTTAACTATATATGTACTGCGTTTAATATGATGTGCATAATGCTTCCTGAAGTTGGTTTGGGATTTCTCCACTGATGAAGTTAAAACCGTTCCTCTTCTGTTTAAATCTTCCTCGAGTTGTCGTGTCGCTCTACTCTTTTTATTTCTTGAGATCTGTTTACACGTGTGCATATTTCTCTGATGGAAAAATCCCACAAGACTTGAGTATTTGCTGTGATAGTTTTCAAACATCTTCTTCAAAGTATTGCGATACAATATTCTGTACATCCCATAAAATCTTAAAGTACTTCTATTATGAAATAAAGCCTTTTTGAACTCCGAAACGCATATTTTCATTTTCTTTTGGGGAATTCTGCTCAATCTGCTCTGATCAGACTTGACAATAAATAAATTGCTAAAATCAGAAACATGACATTAAACAAAAACAATTAAAAAAAAATTATTTATTGCATCCTTAATTTAGCTGTTGTTCAGATGCTCTTTATGTTAGTTGTATGTAGAAGAAACAGCTTAATTCATTTGAACTCAGAGATCCCGCTGCTGTTCGAGCTCCGGCAGACGTTTCTGTTGAAGGAGCTTATTAATTACACCATACTTATCTTTCATTACCTTTTTTACTGCAGTTTCTTATCTGAAGTGACACTTCAGTGATGAGCTATAATCACTGTTGAGCAGGCTAGTGGCAACGCCGCAGAAGACTCAGTTTGATGAGGCTACACTGTCACTCAGACGCGTATGAACATTCATCATCAGCATGAATGTCATAACACTTCCTAGCATTCAGTTGAGTTATGCTATTGTGAACTTTGACCCCTTTTAATTTGGTGTTCATTTAAACTTGTTGCTTTCCCTCTACTTTTAAGCATCATCCACAAATTTTTAATAAAGTTGAGTTAGGCTCATTCCAAATGTTAGTCTGTCTGTTCGTGACACTTTTTATGTGTTTGGGATCATTTTCCCGATTCCAGAAAAAGAAAATAGTCGTTTTTTTCTCTTACTCCTTCCTTCATGTTTGCGTGTGAATCTGTGCAATGGTGTAAATGTGTGAGGCGGGCCGTTTCCATATTTGTGCATTTGTGCACATCTGCGTGTGTGTGTGTTGTTTGTGTGTGAACAGGCCTGAAGACCATCGTGGGCGCTCTGATCCAGTCTGTGAAGAAGCTGTCGGATGTGATGATCCTGACCGTCTTCTGTCTCAGCGTCTTTGCGCTAATCGGCTTGCAGCTGTTCATGGGGAACCTCCGCAACAAGTGCGTCTTCTGGCCGATCAACATGACCGAGCAGTACCTGGAAAACGGCAGCCGAGGTTTCGACTGGAACAAATACATCTATAACGAATGTGAGTATGACCCCTGACCCTCGGTTAAACTGGGGGCTCGTGCAGAGTGCAAGTCTAGCGTGAAAAAATATGTGTACGTTTCTGTAAAAGTCCAACTTTAGTTTTTTATTTTTATGTTTATTACACGTTTCATAGCAGCCTAACAGCTGCAGAAATATTCATTCATTGGAAACTTTGTCATTAATATTTTGAAAAACTAACAGAGTTTGAGTTTTACAAATTTGGAGTTTTGAATAGAAAATAAATTAGACATGTTTGAGACTCCTAGTACTGAAATTCAATATTTTTTCATCTTGCTTTTACGAAACATAAACAGAAACACTGACTAATTTATCCTATAGGCAGTGATCGGTGAAAGTGACTGTCTTTGCTTTTCTGCAGCAAATTTCTACTTCCTGCCCGGTGCTCTGGACGCTCTGCTGTGTGGAAACAGTTCAGACTCAGGGTGAGTTGCGATTTAATGTGAGTTCATGATGGATATTTTCTGTCTCTGTTCATGGAGTTGGTTAAATAGTTTTTTTTATTGCAAAATTAATCTAAAACTTGAATAAATTATATGTCGCCTTTTTAACAATTGATTGTGTAATGCGGTTTTATCTCTTTAAAATCGCACAAATATCTGGAGGGACACATTAACCACACAGAGATGACGCTAAAAGTAACAATTAGTTTCATTTGAACAGTTTCTTTGAGACACATTTGTGTGACTTCCTTTCAGACGATGTCCAGAGGGTTTCATGTGCATGAAAGCTGGAAGAAACCCAAACTATGGTTACACCAGTTTTGACAGCTTCGGGTGGGCTTTCCTCACCCTCTTTCGTCTCATGACTCAAGACTTCTGGGAAAATCTCTACATGCTGGTGAGGAGAAGTTTTCCTGATTTGTCACAAATCTTTTCTATAAAATATCTCTTCTGTCCCACTGCTTAGATCTGACAATCCGTTTCTTCCAGAGGTCACCCAATAATTAAACAGAGTTCCCCTGACAGGTCAGGCAAAGTGAATGATTAACCAGCAAATCATCCAAGAACCTATGATAACTCTGGAGGAGCTGCAGAGATCCATAACTCAGTTCTAACAGCCTATTAAAGCTACTATTAACTGTGCACCTAATACATCTGAATCCAAATGAGAATCTATAGCAAGACATAAAAACTGATGAGAACAGATGTTTTTCATCCAGCCTGATGGAGCTTGAGCTGATTTTTCTCACAGGTAGAAGAACAATTTTCAAATCTGGAAGGCAGTGGTTTAAACTACGTTCTTCGAGGACCAGAATCCTGCAGCTTTTAGACGTGTCCCTTGTGCTATGGACTTGAATCAAATAGCTGAACGGCCTCGCTGGCATGCAGTCGAGCTCTTGTTAATGAGCTAATATTGGAGGCAGGTGTGCCGAAGCAGAGATGGACCTAAAAGCTGCAGGACACCAGATCTAGAGGACTGGAGCTTGAGACCACTGTGGTACAGCAAACCCCACCTCAATACTTCATAAAATTTTAGTTTCATGAAGTATTGAACCAACGGGACTCATTTCAAATGCACTTTTCAATGTTTAATCTATAAAGAATAAAATAAATAAGATGACAACTCCTTTTTGTTGCGCTTTTACATTTTTGGACTATACTTTGTGTTGGTCCATAACATAAAGTCATGCATCGACCTCCGTGTTATTTATTTATTTATTTTTGTTTTCTCAGACTCTGCGAGCTGCAGGGAAGACCTACATGGTATTCTTTGTGCTGGTCATCTTTGTGGGCTCCTTCTACCTGGTCAATCTGATCTTGGCTGTGGTGGCCATGGCTTATGAGGAGCAGAATCAGGCCACAATGGAGGAGGCTGAGCAAAAAGAGGCCGAATTCAAAGCTATGCTGGAACAGCTCAAAAAGCAGCAGGAGGAGACGCAGGTAAGCTTCGGCTTTCCTCTGAGATGCAAACATCTGATTTGTGCTCGATGTGAGGCTATTTTGTTTATTTTCTCCCCGCTTCAGGCTGCAGCTATGGCCACATCGGCAGGGACCGTGTCAGAGGCTGCGTTGGAGGACGTAGAAGGGGGTCACTTGTCCCGCAGCTCCTCAGAGGTCTCCAAGCTGAGCTCAAAAAGCGCCAAAGAGCGACGCAATCGTAAGAAGAAATGGCGACAGAAAGAGCAGGAGAAGGAGAAAGGAGACAGCGAGAAGGTAGTCAAGTCTGAGTCGGACGACGGCAGCAAGAAGAGCACCATCCGCTTCCCAGGAACCCGACTGGGCAGGAAGACGTCCATCATGAACCAGGTGCAGTCAGAAGAGAACGTGTCGGCTTCTGCAAAGCGATCCGTTTGAAAACTGTATGAGCTTTTAGTGGTTGGAAGTGTTCGGCTTCAGTTCGGTCCTAAATTATTGATCCAGCCCAGTGACCTGTGAGGTTCCTCTTTAACAGGGGATATGCAGCCATTTTGTGTTGGCTGACGTTTTGTCCAAACCAGGTGGGAAAGCTGATGCATTATCTAAACGTTCAGTTAGATGTAATTTTTCATTCCAATACAACCAGGAAGTTTTTCAGTTCTGCTGTCAGCCACTGTGCAGGCCCAAACCGAATTTTTATTGGCTTGTAAGATTGAAAAATGTTTTCTGAGGGACTGAATTTTAGGTTTTTATTCCCTATAACTCCATTAATAAAAAACACAAATATATCAATTTGCGTGTAATGATGAAATAATAATACACAAGTTTCACTTGTGCTAAATAACTAAATATATGTTATAGATCTTCAGATCTTTTGAGGTCTGACTGTAATTTGGTCATTTTACACCAGCTGCTTTTCTTCCATCACTAAATCTTGTGTTTCATTGAGACTCTGTTCAGGTTTTTCTCTGCTAAGCAATTAAAAATGTGCTCAAAATTGAAATATTACAATTAGGAAAGCAGTGATTCTTGATCAATTGCATAACAAAACACATGTGAGACAAAAACATGGAATAAATCACTGTTATTGTTTAAAATGTTATTTATGCAGTGACAGCGTAAACTCCAGCAGTTCCTGGTTTTTATCATTTATTTTTTATTTGCTTCTCGTCTCTCTGTCTGCACTCTGTTTTCTTGGTCTGTATTTTCTAATTCCAGCTGTTTTCAGCAACCTCAACACCTCCATTTTTTTTTTTGTTTAAATCTGTCTCTCCTCAGTCTCTGCTCAGCATCCCCGGCTCGCCCTTCATGTCGCGCCACAACAGCCGCAGCAGCATCTTCAGCTTCAAGGGCCGCTCCAAGGACATGGGCTCGGAGAACGAGTTTGCGGACGACGAGCACAGCACTGTGGAGGAGAGTGAAGACCGCCGAGGCTCACTGTTCATACCTTACCGTCGCAACAGCTACAGCGGCTACAGCCAGGGCTCGTCCCGCATCCACCCACTGGCGCCACACTCTGGAGGGAAGAGGAACAGCACGGTGGACTGCAACGGCGTGGTGTCGCTCATCGGCCCCGGGCCTGGCAGACGGCTTCTGCCTGAGGTGAAAATAGATAAGGCAGCCACTGATGACAGTGTAAGGACGTCCATGGGACACCAATACGGTTTAGGCATGATGACGGCCCTGATCTCTGCAGCTCCTTCTTTCGAAGCCCAAACCCTCCCCCTCCCTTGTTTCTCTGTTTCCTGAACTCTAAGCTCTCCTTTCTCCTCCTGAATAACCAGATTCTGTTTAAAACGTCACCCTGCAGAGCCACTTACTCTTTGATTTAATGCTTTTTTGTTTTTTTGTTTTTATGACTAACAAGCAGAAACATATCTACAAACTCCCATTTTCACCAAACCAATGAACTAGTCAACAAAATTCACAAAAATGAACATTTCTTGCCGAGGAACTTTCCCTTCATGTCTCTACTTAGAAATCCCATTCTTAAGCTTTTATCCTTCTTCTTATCAACCCTCTTCTCTCCATGTCTGTCTTTCTCTTTCATTCACCTCCTCCTCTCCTGTCTTCATCTATTCTCCGTTCCTAACCCTGGATGGTGCAACAAACAAGCTTGAAACAGTTTTTCTGTAATGATATTTCTCCCCTTGCAGCACGCATGGTAGACCTCCTCTTTTCTCAGCCAGCCAACCTGCTCTTACCTGTTTACCTCTTTTGAAGTTTAGCATGGTGTAGATGTTAACGATGTCTTGAGATCCCCTCTGTTGACATGACATGCATGCCACTGCATGAATTTCAATATTACAAAGGCATTAGGACGAGTTCAGCGTAATCTGCAGATTTGAAGTGAAGATCTAGGATGTGTTTTCTTTATTTGGTCTGTTCAGTGGAACACGGGTATTATTTAGTGGCTGAGGTAGCTCTGAAGCATTGCTTTCAATTTCTGTGTGCGTCTCGTGCTTTTCTAAATGATCATTCATGTTTTCTCTGAGTACAGACTACAGATGTGGAGATTAAGAAGAAACACTCCGGCTCTCTCATGATTTCTGTGGATCAGCTCAACTCCTCCTTCAAAGGAAAGGACCGTGCCAACAGTCAGATGAGCGTGGTCACCAACACACTCTTAGAAGGTGCGCTTATTTCACAAAAACCTTGTAATGCTTTCACAGAAATGGCGAAAATGACCTGCTTTCAAATGTACATGTAATCAGGATGTGTTTAGATAGCCTGAACACATTTTGTTATGTTGCAAGTTTAAACTGGGCTGGGTGATAAATCAGTAAATATCACGAGAGACACATGATCAATATAAAGAGAAAATACATTTTTTTAAAAATTGTCAGTAATTCCACTGAACTCCGCAGCATTCTGGGGGATGTAGGCAGAAGAAAGGCTTTAGTTTTAGCTGCTCAACCTCTCATAGCCCCACAGTAGCTCTGATTGTTCATTCTTTGGATGAGACAAATATTATTCATGCACTTCACAAATCTGATCGTAATGGTGACAGCCCTAACTTTTTAATCAGCTTTAGTTGCAGTACAGCTGATTCAATAGGGCTGGATGCAAATACACACCACCCTTCAGTTATTTTATTTGAAAAACATTGAAAACCATGCATTTTTTTCCCAGTCAAAGCTGATGGGAGGAAGGATTTA
This sequence comes from Poecilia reticulata, assembly GCF_904066995.2. Classification (NCBI taxonomy): domain Eukaryota; kingdom Metazoa; phylum Chordata; class Actinopteri; order Cyprinodontiformes; family Poeciliidae; genus Poecilia; species Poecilia reticulata. The sequence goes on from NC_088834.1 coordinate 19,132,392, forward strand.
GCTAAAACATGAGGCTGCAGAAGACGTGAGAATGATGCAGAGATTCACCTTTCAGCATCACAACAACCCTAAGCATAAAGCATGAGAGACAATGTTGCTGCTAAGAAAAGTATTTCTGTATTAGAATGGCCCAGTTAAAGTCCAGCCCAGTGAAATGTGAATGAGTAATGACTCAGCAGGAGTTGAGCATACAACAGGGGTATTTTGAAGTTATTTTTTTTGTAAAATAAAAAATAATGTACCGCTTTCCTCCCACTCTGCGACTGTGCACAGCAATATCAAAGTCCATTGACATTTTCTTTTGTAACGGGACAAAAGGTGAAAAAGATCAGGGGTAGGATTACTTTTGCAAGTAATGGGTCATGACCTAAATTTAACATATAATAACAATACCTGTTCTCCTTCATCTTGCAGAGTTAGAAGAGTCTCAAAGAAAGTGTCCTCCCTGCTGGTACAAGTTTGCAAACATCTTCCTCATCTGGGAATGCTGCCCCATCTGGCTAAAACTCAAGCACATCGTCTATCTAATTGTCATGGACCCGTTTGTGGATCTGGCCATCACCATCTGCATCGTGCTCAACACTCTCTTCATGGCCATGGAGCATTACCCGATGACGCCACATTTCGAGGAGGTCCTGTCCGTCGGCAACCTGGTGAGAGACGACAACGTTTACCGTCTTCTTTTCTCCTCCGCCGGAGCGATGGAGGAGTTTCACATTTGTCCGCTTAAGCAAAACAATGCATCATTTCGTATGTGCACTTAAGAACTCAAACTGACCACATAGAGTTATCAGATGGAAATCTCATTAAATATTTATTTCCATTTTAATGTTGCCATCTAGTCAGCTCTGCAGTCTCATCACCAGCTTTTCGTTCACTTTTCTTACACAAAGTCTGTGCTTCGACAAATACGTGAAATGTCTCATATTTTTGGCACACTTCCTTCCACCTGAAGACGTACGTAGATGTGGTTCGACACAGTTCAGCAGTGAACATGCCAAACAAGAAGACATTTTGATTTGACTGAGTCCAGCCCCGGCTTCCTAAAAAAAAAAAAAAAACACTGTAGCACAGCAGTATTCACTCTGCGTCAGCACTGAGACAGGAAATGAGGTCATAAGCGTTGGTAGCTGTCCAAAGTGAAACAGGAATTTAATTCACCCTGCATTAGAAGCTGGATGGTGCAGTGTGAATCACTGGGTGTCTTCTGCAGCACTGACTGGACACATGATTAGCTGTCGGGTTGGTGAATGTGTAGATTTTTTGACCTTATGCTGGCATTTAAAATTTGCACAGAGTTAAGGTTTTAACACTAATACATTTTAAGGTCATTGCAAGCAAGCTAGTTGGGGTTGTGCAAAGATAATTTACATGACATCTTTTGAGGTTTATCATCACTACCACTTTTATCTAAGCGTACAGAAGTTTTTTACTTACGCCTTCTATATGTAAAGACTCCTTTTTATAGCGACTGGCTGTAATTTAAGGTGTTAAAGTTTCAAGATTGCTCATGTTTCAACGTGCTTAAATCTGTTTTAAACTGACTGCATGTTTATTGATTGCCACTTTAAAGTTTTTTCTTGTGAGGTACATTGTTTTCAAAGGTAGAAAAGTACTTACACCATCACAGTAATCACAGAGTGCCACCTGACCCAGATCTCATATTGTTATTTATTAAAACTGTGATTAAACAATTACATGCTAAATTTATACAGTGGAAATACCAAAATGCGTTTTAATCACTGTTCTTTGTCTTGGCTACAAACATGAAGTGAAAAAAAATAAAGTGTCTTTTATGAAATATCAAGTCTTGTCACATGACCACATTTTGTACATAGTGTGTGTAACATTTACAGTCTGTTATCACATTAGGATAGAGTAAGGATCTTTTGCCATAATACTACCATCTTGTTTTTTTTCTAAAACACAGAACTTACTTATCAATTAACATCTGCGAATAAGAGCTTAACGTTTTAAAGAGAAACTGTCAAATAATTATCAGTTAAATAAATCAGAAAGTTAGTTTATCTACCATGACATCTGAGCCGTGTCGAGCACCAGGCATGCCGAGTGAAGTGTTAAGATAATGCAAATCTCAACACTATGTAATGCTGATAGATCACTGCTTCAACCTATGAGTAGCAGTGAAGTGATATGTTCCTCCTGAGTCTCACTGGCATCTCTTTTAAAATTTGCCTCCCCCTGTAGGTTTTCACCGGCATCTTTGCTGGTGAGATGTTTGCCAAGCTCATAGCCATGGACCCCTACTACTACTTCCAGGAAGGCTGGAACTGTTTTGACGGCTTCATCGTGACCCTGAGTTTGGTTGAACTGGGGCTGGCAGACGTGGAGGGACTCTCAGTTCTCAGGTCTTTCCGATTGGTAAGCGAAAACTTGAGTCTCGTTTTAATGTCACAGATATATGAGATGCAATCATCAGATTTCTGTTATGTGATGCTCAGGTTTAGGATTAAACTCTGACTTGATCTACCTTAGCTAATATGTGTTAAATGAGTTCAAAATAAAACCAATTAATCCTGTTTTCCGTTCACAGTTAAGAGTGTTCAAACTGGCCAAGTCGTGGCCCACACTAAACATGCTGATTAAGATCATTGGGAACTCGGTGGGAGCTCTGGGTAATTTGACCTTGGTGTTGGCCATCATCGTCTTCATCTTTGCCGTGGTGGGAATGCAACTGTTTGGAAAAAGCTACAAGGACTGTGTGTGCAAGATCGCGTTGGACTGCGAACTCCCACGCTGGCACATGAACGACTTCTTTCACTCCTTCCTGATCGTGTTCAGAGTGCTGTGTGGAGAGTGGATTGAAACGATGTGGGACTGCATGGAGGTGGCAGGACAAGCCATGTGCATTATCGTCTTCATGATGGTTATGGTCATTGGAAATCTGGTGGTAAGAAAAAAAAAATCGCACAATCGTAGTAGCGCATGCACACTAAGCTCTGAGGTTTCAGAGTACGCTTTGTGTTTCCCTGTAAGGTGCTGAACCTGTTTCTGGCTCTGCTGCTGAGCTCGTTCAGTGCAGACAACCTCGCTGCCACCGATGACGACGGAGAACCCAACAACCTCCAACTCGCTGTTGCCCGCATCAAGATAGGGATCGCCTGGTTTAAAGCCAACATGCGAATCTTGGTAGCCACGGTTCTCAAAAAGGTACATGACGCTTAGGCATCAACATGTGCCAAAGGTTTAAAAAAGTTATGGTTTTAAAGCTGCCAAGATTTCCATAAGGGCTGTTCATGAGAAAGTGTCAGTAAAAATGAAACAAAAGACATTTTAAAAATATTGATTAATAAAAGAAAATTGATAAGCCTAAGTAACAGAACCAGAGGGTCTCTGGGTAATCTTTGATTGAGTCCTGGAATTGTGACTTTAGGGAGATTTAAAAAAAAGACTTAAGATCAGCAAGAGAGACTGGAATCATTCTTCTAAACGTATACAGTGAGGTCATTTAACAACTTTTAAAGTCTCTTAGGACAACCAGTAGCTACGTTTGTTACTGAAGAGTTGGAAACGCTGGTCGGTTTAGAAGAGAGCTGCAGTCTTGCTGCCTCAACAGACACGGTACACCCCCAGTATTTGGAGGGTTCAGGGACGACAGTCATCCACAAAACACTGAAATCTGCAAAAGCTTGAGACTCCTAATAAAAACGCTTTTTACTGCCTATTTGAATAGTTGAAACACCAAATATACCCTAATATGCATTCATACATTGGATTTCAGCCAATCATTGGCAAGAAAAATTAATGGGGCTTCTGGATTGGCTGCATGTTAATTAGCATTGTACCTGGGACTTTCAGCTACCCAAACTGCATTTTCTTTTGAATGTTTTAAATATGCTCTATGAAAAAAATCTGCTATTTAAAATCTCAACGTCATCGTCTACCTCCATGTTTTCTGACAGCATTTTTGTTTGTCTCATTTTACCTTCCTGATGAGCAGCCTATAGAGGACGAGCAGAAGCCTTTGGATTATGAGGAAAAGCTCAACTGCATAGCAAACCACCCTGTTGAAATCAACCGAGAACTGGACTACCCCAAAAACGGCAACGGCACCACCAGCGGCATCGGGAGCAGTGTGGGAAAGTACATGATTGACGACGACTACATGTCTTTCATCCACAACCCCAACCTCACAGTGTGCGTTCCCATCGCCGTTGGAGAGTCAGACTTTGAAAACCTCAACACGGAGGACTTCAGCAGCGAATCGGATGTGGAAAACAGCAAAGATGTGAGTAGAAATGGCTTGTTGAGGAGAATTCAGTAGATTTTTCAGGTAGATGAAACTGTCTGAAGCTTTGAATTCAATAGTCTCAAACTGAAAAGTCTGAAATAGAAAAATAACAATGTTCTCATTGTGAGTTTCTGTAAAGCTTAGACCCAACAATAATGATTTTGCCTGATTTTTGACACAGAACAATTATATTAGAGACATAAAAACAGCTCTTGTAATAGCTGTGAGCGATCATTAACTCCTCTTTTTTTAAGAGCAGAGGAAGCCTCGGTAAGGTAATTTTATAATTATTTTTTATAATAACACATTTAAACTGTCATTTAAAGCTGTCCTCAGTATCTTATTTTAGTGATTAGCACTATTAGTCCAGCTAGCATTACATGATCATCACTCTTGGTGAATATAGTTTTGACATTATTGATCGTTTGCTTAAGTTTGATATTTCCAAAAGGTTGCCAACATTTACAAATCCAGCAATTTTCTTACTCAGCAGAGGCTGAAAGCTCAAAATGAAACAAAGGAACTTCACAGGAGCCCCTTTATCCTTACTGTCATCTGCTGAAAGTCTTGCTCTTATTGGGAATCTGAACGATTCACAGACATGTTTCTACGTGTAGAAATTATAATTCAATCCTTCTGCGTCCTCTGACCATATTTTCAACACCCTGTTGGTCTTATAAATCGCTTCCTTTCTCAGGAACAACTTCCACATGTGTGGTGCATAAATTATTGGAGAAAAATGTTATTTTTGAGTTTCCAATCAGTATGTCACTATCACATTTGTTAAAATCTTAACCAAGGTCCGCAGAGTTGGTGTCGACTTCCAGATGAAAACACAAAGCTGGCGTGACATTTCAGAGCATCCATTTAGACAGGAATGCTGTTACACTGAATGCTGAGTATACAAAAAAAAAAAAAAGCCTGAGACAGACAGGGAGCAAGTCTGATGAGGCAATAGAAGCATTGCCATCTGTATGTTATGATGTACAAACAGCAAAAGCCAGACCAAAAACCTGTAGGCATTTATAATATGCAGGTCACCTTCATTTGGTTCACAGTGGGAAAAATTGAGATTATGCAGCTGCATCACAATTATACTTGCAGCTGGTTCTTATACCATCAGTCACCTCAACTCATCCTCCCTGCACAGCATGCAGTAACAGAACACCCCGCAGAGGAGGCAGAGCTGCTAGCAGAGGAAAAACTGCTAGCAGCTAACAGAACTATATATTTGAAAGCCTCATTGTTGATATTCTTTCGTTTTTATTTGATTAACTAATACAGTTTAGTCCATTAGTTCATAGCAAATGTGTCATTCGTTGCTTATAGATCTGGATTTTTTAAATAAATATAAAAATGAGCATCAGTAGTAATACAATCATAATTTATGTTCACATTTATACACGGATTATATATTTTTTTTACTTTACTAGAAAACTGTTAGTAGCACAGTTGCATATTTAGAAAATTGGGAAGTACGTAAAAGTATTGTTCCCCTGCTGTGTGGCAGATTATATAGTTCTGTATCGAATTAGTTAGCTGAGCTTGTGTTGTAAAGAATGGGTTGATGTTTTTTTGTCGTAGTTGGATGACACCAGTTCATCTGAGGGCAGCACGATAGACATCAAGCCGGACGTAGAGGAGGTGGCGGTGGTTGAAGTTGTGGAAGAGTATCTTGATCCTGACGCCTGCTGGACTGACGGTACGTGATGCTCAGCTTCTATCAGACTTTGTGGTTCAGATGTGAAACAAAACCTTAAAGAAAATGTATGTTTTAGTGCATTTACTTCAGTAGCAGAATCTCACGTTAACTGTATCTTTGCACCCTGGTGGCTGAGTAAGGGAGGTAAAAAGAAGAAAATAAAAATCTGCAATCTTCCCACATAGAAAACTGAAGTGTGGCAGCGGAGTATTACCAAGTCTTCATGACAGCCATTAAACACTGCGATATGGAGACCAGTTGTATGGTAGGCATTCCAAGACAAAAGCCTTCTCTGTGCTGCAAATCTGAATGTAAACACAGAGCTGGCTAAACTCAAACACTTTGTGGTGAAACGCCTCTTTCACGCTACTAAGTGACGTTGAGGATTTGCGATGCTGTGGGGATGTTTCTCTTTCAAAGGAACCCTGTTAGAGTCCACGGCATCATGAGCTTAAATTAGTGGAGCAGAGAAGCTGAATGCTGCTCCTTCATGTTTGGTTCTGGTTCTAGGGAAGCATTGCAGGTCAGAACCAGACGACCTGAAGGTCTGGAAGGTTGAGACAACAGCAGCGGATCTTTAATGTGCTGTGGTGCTTTATAAACTAACGACAGTATTTTAAAGTTTCTTCTCTGAACTACAGGGAGCCGGTGTAGAGACTTTAGAACTGGGTTTAACTTCCTGGATCCAGAGCGTTCTGGACTGCAGTAATCAATAAGACTCATGATAAACACATGGATGAGTTTCTCTGGATCTCGCTTTACTCCTATATTCCTGGAAATGTTCTTCAGGTGATAGAAGGCCAACTTTCTCACTATGTTTATGTGTCTGTGAATATTCAGGTCTGACTTCATCACTAACCCCAGATTTCGGACCTGATCACTCGTTTCTGGCTGTATTAACCAAAGCTGTGCATAACAGGGCATTTGAAATAATAATAATAAAAAATCTTACATACAAATACTTACATTAAATATGTAAATAAATACATGCTTATGCTTCTGTTTGTATTTTTCAGTAATTTATCAACCACAAAATAAAGCAAATGTTATAACTGCTGTATGCATTATATATATATATATTCGGATATTTCATTAATCACGCAGAGTGTGTGGCCAAATACAAGTGCTGCGATGTTCCCATCACTCACGGATGGGGAAAGCACTGGTGGTTCCTGAGGAAGACCTGCTACCTGATAGTGGAGCACAACTGGTTTGAGACCCTCATCATCTTCATGATCCTCCTCAGCAGTGGAGCTCTGGTAAAAGCACAAACACACCCACCAAGTAGTCAACAATTACATTTGACAGTATAGATTATTATGAAGTGAATCAGACATAGTTAGTTGCCGGGTTATATTAAACTTTAATATGGGTGTAAGAAAGAGCTGGGGAAGTAGATTGCAATAATAAGTGCATAAATACACGTTCATCTATGTGTGGTGAAAATCACTGGCCTCTAAAGATGCAAGGGAGCATCCAGGTCTCTTGCTTGTTTGCTGCAGCTCTTCTTGATGTTATAGTCCTTAATGGATGGCAAAGTGCTGTAATGCACCAACCTTTCAACCAAGAAGTTTCACCTTAGGTTTACAGCTTTCTGAAGGAAAAAAAAAAAGGCCTCTGGCGTTCATGTCATGCAGAGACTTGTCAGTCCTCATATTTTATTTATCTCCCTTCTCTTTATTATTATTATTATTATGTTGTGTAAAGCTTCTGCTTTTATTGAAAACAGATTTGTCTCCAATGTCAAGTTCAAGTTAAAACCAGTAGACTTGACTTACCCAGTTGATGACCGGAGGACAGGAAGCTGCATCTACCTCAGTATTTATTTAATAGCTTTTGTTGTGTCATTGTGCACATGTAGCACCCTAAATGTCAGCTCTTTTTATTTGCTTTATGCTTTCTTTGGTCAGAAAGACTAAATTAGCTCCCTTAGCACTCAAGTTCAATACAAATACAGATGTCAAGAAATGGTCTTCACAATTAATCTTCTGTCCACTGTAATTCTGCTGCATTCCAGGCCTTTGAGGATGTGTACATTGAACAGAGGAAGACGGTGCGCATCATTCTAGATTACGCCGATCGAGTTTTTACCTACATCTTCATCCTGGAGATGTTGCTGAAATGGGTGGCCTACGGCTTTGTCAAGTACTTCACTAATGCCTGGTGCTGGCTGGACTTCTTCATTGTGGATGTAAGTACACTTATATTCTGTCTGGTGATGTTAAGCCAATTTATTTATTTTTTAATCTCCACCATGAGGAGATTTAAGAAGAGGAAGTTTTCAGAAAACGCATATCATGGGTTAGTTTAAGATTAAAACAATATTGCACATTATAAATTCAGTTACCAGAACTCATTGGCAATAAATATTTCAAAACACATCTAAGGTTATGAAATGATTTTAGTAATAACTTTTATTTTGAATATCTTGTTTTTCATTGTTGTTCATAATTTTTTTCCCATCAGTTTTAAAAATGTTTTAATAATCAACATTAAAAAGTCTGGTGCTGCTGAATAAAGCAACATGTTTTGAGTTTTACAGGAACTTGTTGTTCTACGTTGAACAAAAGTAGCCCAAGAAATGCACCTTGTGGTACCCCGCGTCATCTTTGTTTGCTCCACAAAATATTTCTTCCCTACTAAGTAAGATGTAAATAAATTTAGCTCAGACCAAGACAAACCCACTCCGATCAGCCTCATAAAATCCAGCTTCAGAGACACCAGCACAAACCTTTCACAAGCATCGCTGTACGATATTTGATCCTTCTCTGTTCAGTCACAGTTGTGTGGGTGAAAATCTACCAGGACAAAATTGAAGAAATGGTTTTTCAATTTTTCTGAAAGCAGCAAATTTGTAGCAATGCTGCATTTCAGTGATCTAGAACATAATGCTATTATAGACTTGAAACTATAATTAATATTGAGGTGCTCAGGTTAGGATTTCTTTGTTTAAAGAAAGAGGTTTCATCTCCAGTTTTAAGTTCTTATGTTTTATTTCTAACCTTTCTGATGAACCTTTTCGTTTTAGTCAAGGTCCAAATTCATCCTCTGTTTGAACTAAAACCTACAGATCTTAACTGTAAAACTCTTTTTTCTTGATGGCTGTCAGATTGTTATGTTGTTTTATTTATTTGGATGTGTGACAGTGTTGGATGTCAGGTTTAAGGTGAGGCACAGAGAAAAGAGAGGATGGGCAGAGAGAGAGAAAGAGATAGATAGATAGATAGATAGATAGATAGATAGATAGATAGATAGATAGATAGATAGATAGATAGATAGATAGATAGAGAGAGAGAGAGAGAGAGAGAGAGAGAGAGAGAGAGAGAGAGAGAGAGAGAGAGAGAGAGAGAGAGAGAGAGAGAGAGAGAGAGAGAGAGAGACTCCAGACCATTTTTTAATTCACTGAAGCAGTTTGTAGAGCTGGATATTGTTTTTAACCTTTATTTACTTTTATATTGTCCTTGTTTACGAAATACCCAAACTTTCACTGCTGCTCACTGGCAAATCTGTCAGTGCAAAAATGAAGAAAACTTTTGATTTGAGCTAATATGAGACTTTTTTGAGTCCAGATATCTACTGACATTGCTGAAGGACCTACAGCTCACAGCAAAGTGAACTATAGGTAAACATAGAATATTAATTAATATAATAAATAAGCTCTACATATTCATTTTACAGACACAAATATTAAATGGCAGCTGCACAGAAATATGAAATTGTTGGTTATTCTCAAGTATATTGTAGGAGATGTTATTGTATTTCATAATCTTAGCTGAGAGGGCCCAAAAATGGAGCCTTGGGGAACCCCTAACACAATCTCTCTTTCCTCAGATTTCAGTATGTTTGTTTTATTGTTCTAATAACTTCTCACAGTCAAAAAAGTACACCATCTTTCAGTTCTAGGGTTTTAACGTATAAATGACCTGGTCTTCACCCGATTATACAGTTGCTGAAATCTTATGTCAGCTGCACAAAACCACACACCACATATTTATTCATGTCATCTATTATGAAACAAAAGTGAAACTGAACAGTTAACAGTTAAAAGTCCCTGGAAAACTAAGCAAACCCAGAAAAACCCTAAAAAAGAAGTTGTGCTTAATTTTACTTGGACTGGAATACAGATAATCTAGAAATGTGCACAACTTTAACCTGCTGCAAAGTATCTGTTGATAGTTCAGTTGATTTTTGTTCTGTGTCTTTTTATTATTTTTTTTCTGTTTTTAATGCCAATGTCTGAATGCCAGTTTGGGTTGTGTCTGTTTTTTTTTTTGTCCTACATTAGTAAATCTAACTCAAGAAGAAGAAATTACCAATACAGCCTGTGTATCCTTCCCTGCCAAAAGACGGAAATGTGCCCTACTCATTTTTCATACTTCTTTGTATTTTTGTTCAAGGGTAAATCCAAAGTTACACTCTAGTATGAGTCGGCTTTTAATATCTGAAAAACTTCAGCAACTTCAGATGTTGCAAAAGGTTATTGTTGTTGTATACCTGTCATTTTGCCACATACCTCCCCAAAAATAAAATTTTTCAATGTATTGTTTTTTTAAAATAATTGTTTATTTTAATCTATCTCCATACACGTCTGTATGACAACTATTGTGTTTGCTTTAGAAAAGTAAACACAATATTCGTTATTGGAATACCAGATTTTATTATACGTACTATATTTCCTAATTTAAAATCTAATCAATTTAAAAATATATTGAATTTTACATTTTAAAAGCATAATGAATAATAAAACAAGCTGAACAAATTATATTTTTTGTGTGAATCTATTTAGAATGGGGCTCTGAATATCTGAATATCCTTCATAGTCGCATTGTACACACGTTGTTGTGTTATTAGATGTTTTTTTCTCTTTGTTGCTTTACAAGTCCAATCTTCTACTATTTCACATTCCATATTTTTGGTGGTGGAAAAAAAGTAACATTTTTAAAGATTGAAAAAATACAAGCAAAACATAAATTGTTTTCTTTGTATCTGTTTTGTTTTGTTTAATTAATAAAGTAATTAATTATTACTCTACCTTAACATTTTCCCCAAAGGAAAAAGCCTTTGTGGGTTGAGCAGCAGAGTGATGCTGTTTGTCCCCATGAATTTGCTAAATCCTCTTTGCCAAAACCAAACTCATGAAGGCAGTGTGAAGGAGTGGCCTTACACTCAAAGTAATGTTCATGATCACTGGAGGTAATCTCACTGCAGGCAGATTATTCAACCAATGGAAATCCCATATTTCCAGCCTTAGAAACCAAACTCTATCGTCCAAGATGTCAGCGCTCTCCTCCACAGAAGCGGAGCTGATCCTGGTTTCAGGAGAAGAGAGGAGGAAACTGCTCGTCATCTTGTGCGATTCTTGCCAGAGTGGCCAAACCACCCAGACTGGCTATTTGTGACAAATCCAGATTAAAGAATGTAATCTGATCCCACAGGAGGGGACGGGATTCCCACCGGACAAACAGAACAGGGTGACGGGGTGTTGTGGTTGCATGGTTCTCCCTCACACTATTGAAACCTCTGAAATGAACTGTTAAAATTACCAACATGTCTTCAAACTGCAGGCATCTGAAAAACCAACAAGTGTGTGTCGGCACCAGAATAAGGTGTCTGGCATCGGCAAAGGGGATCGGGTAAATTTTGTCGTGGGCACAGCCCACACACACAACTCTAACAAACAAGTAATGTCCTTATTGCTGTGAGGGGTTGCTGCAACAAAGAAATAATCAGCCAAGTCCAGCAAGCTTCTTTACTTCTTGTGTTGAATATGTAATAATATAGGAAACTACAGTAGGACTTGCAATAAATAACACATTCTTCATCACAAATGACTAAATTTGGGTGAAATATATATTCAAGAGAGAGAGAGAGAGAGAATGGGTTGTTTATATATTAAATTTAGTGAAGTTTATTTTGTAGTAATTAAGAGTTTGATCCATTTTGCATTTGATAGACAGATTAGGTTTTTCATGTTCACAAAAAAAACAATTTATTTCTTGACCAAAGAAACTGAAAGTAAAATTGTGAGTTCTCAAATGCGACGTCCGTCACATGAACACGTCGTTTTAATCACAGCACTGGCTGTACCTACATCTATAAGCTATAAGTCCAGGTTAAAATTTGAGTGTAGTAGGCAAACACATTGATTCAACAATAAAAACCTTAAGAGGGTCAAAACAAGAGAATGACCAGTCATTGTGGCTGCTGAACTTTATGAAGGTGACTGTAATTATACAAAGCTGATGCATTACTAGTTACGTCACATCCTGTAAATACGACTCGGTCCTTTGCCCTAACACTGACCTGTCCTCTCTCTCACAGCAGGTTCCAATAACTTTGTCTCTCTTTAAGCTAAGAGAGACATTGTGCACCTCAGAAGGGGGACAGGGAGGTCGGTGTTTGGGGGTCCAGGGTAAGGTTTGTGTGCTGTGGTGGGGATCCTACTTTCACAGGTTACCCTCTCTCTTCTAACCCTGAAAGTTGTCCTCAACCTCCTGCGTTCTCTCTCTCTCTCTCTTTCTCTCTCTCTCTCCCTTCTTTGAGTGAAATGCCCGCTGGTGTTGGTACCGTTTTTGTACTGTGTACTGTGTGTTATATTATCGTGTCACATTGATTTTGAGTGTTTCGTGAACACATCTCTCCTCCGATTTTGTCCCTTTGTTGGACTCTCTTCTCTTCCTCTCACTGTGTCAACCACAAGTTTCTTTCCAGGTGTGCTCACTGTGCTGTTAAGCTGGTTGTCACGCTAGACTGGCTTGCCAAAACTAAACCAAACACAAACATGAGGTTTTAAACAAGGGGGAAAAAAAAACAAACTCTGGGTACACATTACTGACCATTTCCTTTTTACTGTTTGAACCTTTATGTTGTAGAAATATTCCTACACATAAAGGAGTTATTTTTGTACTCTGTATATAATCATTTAGCCGTCCTTACAGTTGATTTAGGGCCAACTTTCTCTCTATATCCCTTCTAACTGTGTGGCGACTTTCTTCTTCTTCTGCTTCTGTCTTTCCTTCTCCTTCTGTCCCTATCTGTGTAGGTGTCTATAGTCAGCCTTATAGCTAATGCTTTGGGCTTCTCCGATCTAGGCCCGATTAAATCACTCAGGACACTGAGGGCCTTGAGACCCCTCAGGGCCCTGTCACGTTTTGAAGGGATGAGGGTAAGACCTAAGACTCCAGGCAGCTGCTCCTTTTGCATGCCGATTTAACAAAAAGCATCAACGCATGCTAGAAATGGCAAAAAAACAAACAAAAAATAAACCCTTGAAAATCTCAGAGGGGAATTTTTGCAGTAACCCTTTTAATAGGCAAGAAGCTTTTTTTGCATGGATTAAGATCATCTCAGATGGTTTAATACATCTGATTTGATTTATCATATTTCATTTCATATATGATAAATTTAGCATTCTGTTAAAGCTCCTAGTGATTAAGTATTTGTAGAAAATATGACCCACTCTAAAGATATCTTGCTCTGACCTACCTGAATGATGCAGCAAAAAAAAAAAAAAAAGTCAGCTCTGATTGGTGCTAGCTGAGAAACAACTAGAGGCTGGCGTGAACTGTCGCATCAAAAACCTTAAATTCAAATTCAAGATGAAATAAACCCAATCTGCTACCAGTTGGTGGTCTTCCTAAAGTACTCAGACAAATTAACTCACAATACCCTTCAAAGTGTTTGTGTTGTTTCAGATTTTTTCCCCTTACAACCAGAAACTTGTGATTTGTTTCATTATTATTTTATGGGATAGACCAAACCAATGTAGTAATAACATGGATAGAAAATCAGTATGTCTGAAGTGTGGTGTGCATTTGTTTTCAGACCCACCTGCTGTGATATCCCTAAAGAAAATACAGAGCAACATCTATTTCATAAAAGCCTCTTTATATATAGGAGTATTGTCCGAAATACATATCCTCAGGTTTCAAAATTCAGGTGTACAACATTCTCCTGTGTTTTTCTTAAATCCTACCATGCTGGAATTTCTTATTTTGATTTGATTGGTTATTTTTCATCCTACAGATACTCTGATTGGACGGAAAACGCCTGTCTGTGATTGGCTGGTGGTGTGTTTTTGCACCAATTATTGATTTAGTGGGGAACAGATACAAATTCCTGCCACACTTTTCAGATTTCCATTTGTAAATACAGCTCTTGAAAAAAATGAAGAGCCCACTGCATTGAAAACCTCCTGGTTTTTCCACCAACTATTCGTTTCTGAACTCTTCCTGGGTTAAAACATTAATATTGTTGTTTCCAAATAAACATGAACTTGTTTTCTTTGCATTATTTGAGGTCTGAAAACTCTGCATCTTTTTAATTATTTTGACCATTTCTCATTTTCTGCAAATGAGAAATTTCACATTTTTGCTTGAAATTTCAGAGGCATGTTGTCAGTAGTTCATAGAATAAAAGAACAATGTTCATTTTCTTAAACATTTACCTACAAAAGTAAGTAAAATCAGAGAAACTGACCATCTTAAGTGGTCTCTAAATTTTTTCCAGAGCTGTAAGTTAACATACTTTGCTCTACTTTGTGTTGGTCTATCACATACAATCCCAACAAAAGACGTGTTTTGTGGTTGTCATGTGGTGAAATATGAAAAGTATTAGAAGGGTGAATTATGTCTCATGTGACTCCATATTAAAATCTTTGGTGAGTTTTACAGTATCACCTCACGTTATTAGGAAATCTAAAACTTTTGTCTCCTGTTACGACTATCTTCACTTTTGAGCGGCACTTGATTTGTGTGATGGCTCCGATCAGCCTCTGGTTGTTGTCTGGCAGAAAACAAAAAGTCCTGTCCGTGTCTGGGCTCAGCATCCTGACTTTTGCTCTGCCTGAGGTGTCCTGTTACCTGATCTTATCACAGTTTGGCTTTGGCATTGTCACACTGGAAGATCAACAAACTTCTGGTTGCATACCCCCCCTCCCTTTCCCTGCCATCTTTGCTTATCAGTCTTCAGTGATTTCTCATCACTATGGTTTTCATCATCACACTTTTGCTATTATATTAACATCAGTGCATTGACTCTTTTAATATGATATTGGGCTGAACAAAAAAAAATGCAAAAAGAGGAAAAAAGAAGTATATGTTTATAGTTTTGGTTTGTTTGGCTTTTCGTATTCATGGCACCTCTGTATGTAGAAATGCACATTCATGTATTCACCTGTGAAGGCTTCAATCCCTTCCTGCTATTTTTGTAGAGTAGTTTCTTTTCACATGAGATGATTTAATTTGTCAAATTAGCTTGGCATATATTCCATTGGGACTGTTAGAGATTATATTTACACACCCAATTGGTCTTTCGTACATATATTTTAACATCAACATAGAAAATTTGAAATTGGTTCGGAGGAGTGTAACAAAACGATATGGCAGAAAACGTCCGTCAGAAGCTTTTGATCTAGTGTAAAAACAATTTAATAAGTCAAATTGCAGCTAAAGACCAACTTGTCAAAAGTTTCACAACCTTTAAAAATATGCTAGGAGACGGCAAGGCTTCAAAATGTCATGTTTAACTTTACATCAAAGGTGAGAATATGTCACATGTGAAATCTAGTCCGAAACTCATTTTCGCTGTTTCTTAATTAACAGATATGTTTTTTTTCTACATGCGGTTATCTGTTTTCACATTTTTATTTATACTTTTTCATAAATATATTGTTTTAGAAATATTTATTTCATATTTATGTTTTCTACATTCCTTTTGCTTTACTTATATTCTTGTTAATAATAATAATTTTTGCATTTTGTAGAATTATTGTTGCATTACATAATTCTATCTTATTTAAGCTTTCCGTAGCTCTTTCATTTCACATCTGTTTACATTTATTTCAGTCACAATTACGTTTTGAGTTTGTTTTGTGACGCAGAAGATGTCTGAAAAACGCTTCTTCTCTTTTTGTTTAGTTTTTACCGTGAGTTTAAACTTGGCTTCAGTATTGTGTGTTGTCCTGCTCAGTATTGTTACACTCCCTATCAGTGCATCACAAAAGGGTTTAGCAATCACCAAAACACCTGAGCCTCCTGTGTGAGAAGAGAGTGTGCATTTCTCTGTGTGTGTTGATGTTTATGTGCAGCTGCAGTGCGACTGTCGGTCTACAGTTTTGCTTCCTCACGGCTCTCTGCAGGTTGTGGTGAACGCCTTGGTGGGCGCCATACCCTCCATCATGAACGTGCTGCTTGTGTGCCTCATCTTCTGGCTCATCTTCAGCATCATGGGTGTTAACCTGTTTGCCGGGAAATACTACTACTGCTTCAACGAGACGGCGGAAGAGTACTTTCTGCCGGAAGACGTCAACAATAAAACCGAGTGCTTGGAGCTGATTGAGAATAATCACACTGAAGTCAGGTGGAAAAACGTGAAGATCAATTTTGACAACGTGGGTGCAGGATATCTTGCACTTTTGCAAGTGGTAAGAAACCTTTTCTATTTGGGGAAACTTTTTTTTCCCTCTTGCAAATTTTAAATCTAACATCTTGTTCTCCACCTGTTTCACAGGCAACCTTTAAAGGTTGGATGGACATTATGTATGCAGCAATAGATTCCAGAAAGGTACGCTTCTGCAGCTCTGACTGCTTGACCTCCACTTCACAGTTTAGAATAACTTCGATGTGCTTTTGCCATCTGACAGGTGGAAGACCAGCCTGTCTATGAGGACAACCTCTACATGTACATCTACTTTGTCATATTCATCATCTTTGGCTCCTTCTTCACCCTGAATCTCTTCATTGGTGTCATCATCGATAATTTCAATCAACAGAAGAAAAAGATAAGAACCGTTTTCTTTAACTTCACCTTTTCAGAGAGCAGTGTGTGTGAATTAGAGAGGATTACTGCCTTATAGAAAATAAGGGAAGATCTGCAGCTAGCATCCATGGTAGAGATGTGCAAAAAACGTTATTATAATTACAGACGCTGTAGTAGCATAATCTGACACTAATCACTATAGGACAATTTAGTTTTTTAAACGCAGGTGCCTAACATGTTGGCACTTTTAAAAACGTTCTTGTCATAGCATGCAGGGGAAAAAATACCATCCACTGAAACCAAGTGACTCTTTTGATGCAAAAGGGGAACAAGTGAAAAAAGTTACTTGTTGTGTTGCTGTTTTTTTTTTATTTTTAAATGAGGAAAAAATATAACAGATGTTAAAATTAATCCTCTCCTAAAGTGAAGTGTGGCTGATATTTACCAAGCAGTTTCTCCTAATCATGTAAACTATCAACCATGTTGTTCTTTGGTCACTTTTTCTGTCAACACATTTTAATGTAATTCTTGAATAAGTAGATTCTGCAGATTGTAACCAAACTGTTTTTGTCCCCTTTACTTTGGAGGTCAGGATATCTTCATGACAGAAGAGCAAAAGAAATACTACAATGCAATGAAAAAACTTGGGTCAAAGAAACCACAAAAACCAATACCAAGGCCTCAGGTAGACATCGCTGCTCTTGTCACCTGCAAACAAATTCATACTTCCTCCAGAAATAATCATTTTTCTTCTCTCCGTTTTCTACAGAACCAGATCCAAGGAATGGTGTTTGACTTTGTGACACAGCAGGTGTTTGACATTTCCATCATGATCCTCATCTGCCTCAACATGGTCACCATGATGGTGGAGACCGACGACCAGTCAGAAGATACGGAGGTCGTGCTTTACTGGGTCAACTTCGTGTTCATCGTGGTTTTCACCGGCGAGTTCCTCCTCAAGTTGTTTGCGCTGCGCCACTATTACTTCACCAATGGCTGGAACATCTTCGACGTGGTGGTGGTCATCCTCTCTATTGTGGGCAAGTATTCAGAAAATGCTTCGTGTGGATGAAGGAATACCAAGAGTTTGCTTGAGTGTAGCCTAAATACTACCCATTCAAATGGGCTAAAAAGACAGTTTATAGACAGTGATAAACAGGAACTTATGCAACTTGAGTTTTTTTTTATTGTAATTATTTAACTTCTTTACGTCTGTAGCCTGAATTTTAATTTATCTGGTAATTTTTAAAAAGATGGATGAAGACAAATAAAGACAAAACTGGGTTTGCAGCTTTCACAACTAGAACTGAAGGATTTATTTGAATATGAAGAAAACTCATCATTTCTGAAAGGAGTTTTGCAGTTTTTAGTTGACGTGGTTTGATTTTGAGCCTAATGTGTCTTTAGCACATAAAGAGCAAGAACAAATCTAAGATACCAAACACATGCATACAATGTTGTGTACGTATTTAGGTAAGTAGTAATTAAGGTAGTGAGTAAATAAATTCAATAAATAGCATTAAATAAACAACAAGTGGAGGTGAAATACAGAAGAGCGCCTAAAAACAGTGCATTGTCGTCTTTGTGAAATTTCTGTCTGGACTGACACGTTTTGTAAAAATTGTGACACTTTAACCAAGCATGGTTGGTCTCTTCCTTGTAACCTCAGGTATGTTTCTGGCTGACCTGATCGAGAAGTACTTTGTGTCGCCGACACTCTTCAGGGTGATCCGTCTGGCTCGTATCGGCAGGATCCTGCGTCTCATCAAGGGCGCCAAAGGAATCAGAACTCTGCTGTTCGCCCTCATGATGTCGCTCCCCGCCTTGTTCAACATCGGCCTCCTGCTCTTCCTGGTCATGTTCATCTTCTCCATCTTTGGCATGTCCAACTTTGGCTACGTGAAACACGGGGCCGGCATCGACGACATGTACAATTTTGAGACGTTTGGAAACAGCATGATCATCCTGTTCATGATCACCACGTCGGCAGGTTGGGACGGCCTTCTGCTGCCCATCCTCAACTACCCGCCGGACTGCGACCCGCTTTTAGAGAACGCCGGCACGCCCGCAACCGGAGACTGTGGCAACCCGTCCGTGGGCATCTTCTTCTTTGTCATGTACATCATCATTTCTTTCCTAATCGTGGTCAACATGTACATTGCCATCATCCTGGAGAACTTTAGTGTGGCCACGGAGGAAAGCGCAGACCCACTCAGTGAGGACGACTTTGAGACCTTTTATGAAATTTGGGAGAAATTTGATCCTGATGCCTGCCAGTTCATTACGTATGCCAAGCTTTCTGACTTTGCCGACGCGCTTGAGCACCCGCTGCGTGTCCCTAAGCCCAACACCATTGAGCTGATCGCTATGGACATGCCTATGGTGAGTGGAGACCGCATCCACTGCCTGGACATCCTGTTTGCCTTTACCAAGCGAGTGCTGGGTGACAGCGGGGAGCTGGACATGCTCAGGCAACAAATGGAGGAGCGCTTTGTGGCTGCCAATCCCTCTAAAGTCTCCTATGAGCCGATTACCACCACTCTGAGGCGAAAGCAGGAGGACGTGTCTGCGAGGATCATCCAGCGGGCCTACCGCTCCCACCTGGCCCGGCGGGGATTTGTGTGCAAGCGCAAACCGGCCAACAACAAAGCCGAGAATCAGGAGCAAGAAAAGAAGGAGGGCACTCCATCCACTGCCTCCCTGCCTTCTTATGACAGTGTGACCAAACCTGAGAAGGAGAAGAAGGACGACAACAACGAGGGCAGGGGAGAGAGGAAAGAGAAGGGCAGAAACCAAAAAGACATCAGGGAGTCTCAGTGTTAGGCTGGGGGAGGGGTGACGAATAACCACATTAATAACAGTACAGATTTAACTAATGTAACTTCAAGCAGAGTGAGAGGAAACTCACCCACACAGATGTACAGATTATTTCATTTGCAAGTCAGAAAAAAAATAGTCCTCAATAATTTTGTTTACAGACTTCATTCCTATATGGATGCGGAGCGGGGCGAGAATCGACTGAACTTTAGTCAAACCAAACATAATCAGCATTCTGTGTGGCACTGTTATATCAACACAACCGATCCTAACAAAAAGGGGAAGGAAGATGGAAGAGGGGGAAAATCCAACGTTTTTCCACCAAGTAACTCTACACCAAGAGGTTGGAAAGCAAAAACGGGAATCCAGCGCCGTGTGGCTGCAGATGACAAGGAAGCTGCTCGGTCTTTCAGCGGTCAAAGTGGTTCTGTGTCAGTGTGTAGAGACACAAACGACAGACTCACTCTATGAGCAAACAGAGGGATGACTGGTGAGTGAGAGAAAGACACAAACTGAGAGTCTAAAGTATTTTATCTTGTTTTATTATTAAAACTAGAATTTTTTTTGTCTTTTTGAGCAGCAAAAAATGCAAACCGAGAAACAAACCAACAAAAAAAAAGAAAAAAAGAGAACAATATTCAAACAGTTTGCCCATGTCGGTCAACTACTCACATTGTCTTTGTTACACCCACATACAAAAATGCTTTATTTTACATGGGCTTTTTGCACCAAATTGGTTAAAGGGTCTGTTTATTAATAGGGGTTCAACTCGGGGCAAAGGGCTTCCATTTACTCAGAAAGATTTCCAGACAAATACATAAATAATTGTGCTTGTTCAATGCATAGAAATGACTTGCATGAGGCATGTTTTGATCAGAAATCTTGCATGAATTATCATAGTCCACAAGACACTAATACGCAGACTTCACCGGCGGCTTGATGATCCGTACGATCGAGGCGTTTCTTTTGGTCAAAATTTTAAGAGTTTTGGAGGTAATTTCTTCAACAAAAACAAACGGTATGTGGGTTGATCGGCTAAAACTGATTTCATCATTTGACACATTTCAGATGTTTAATCTATAAACAGTAGAATAAAACACCACCTCAATGTGTGAAATGCAAGCACTTTCTTTGCTGCTCGGAAGATTTTGGGTCTGTAAGACGAAGAAAAAGACGTCCGAGTGGATCAATGGACTGAAATGTTTCATTTGGACTGGAATGTTTTAAGGAAGCTTGAAAAGTGTATGTTTATCATTTGTATGCTCCTGTCTAATGTTTCGCATCATCTGCCTTTTTACTTTAACGTGAGCGGGAGTCTGACTGTCCGCAGTTTGGGATTTGGGTTTTGGGTTTTGGCAAACCCTTTTCCGGTTCCTGTTTTATTTATTTTTTTCTCTAACCTTTATAAAAAGGGCTCGGGGAGAGTTTGGAGTTTCGTTTTAAACGGTTTTATTCGCTAATGTAAATGTTTGTTTTCTTCCCTTGTGTAATGCTGATGCTTCAGAGGGCGATGAGGCTTATATTACAGTTTTATAAACCGCATCAAGCCGAGAGGAAAGCTGTTGTTTTGTGCTGAAAGGTATGATTGGGGTGTTAAAAGTGAGAGATGTAAACTCATGAATGGGTGATGAGAACATTGTGTGTGGAGAAGCCAAAGAGATCTGCCTTGTAATCCCTTGTTGTCCTTTACCAACGGAGTGGGACTGCCCATTCTGGGTTTTTTTTTTCCCTTCTGCTGTCGTTATCAGACAGAGAGACCCTAGAAATGTATGCAATGCTTGAAAAATTCTTCCCTTTTTCTCAGGAGATATTACAGATGTATTAAGAGCTCTGCAACAAAATGCAATTGAATGTGGCGGGAGTATCATTATATGTAAAATCATGTTTAATCGTTTTTGTTTTGTGCCGCTCTTGGGGGACAGTGGCTCTTGGCCGTCTCAGTCCGACAGCCGCCTCGGTCGGGGGGGTCATTTTAGCGCTTCCTGCTTCCGATGCTTTGCCAACAAAAGGCTAGAGGCGCCGCAGTGACCAGGCGACATGACCCGCTTATAACCGGTGGCGTATTTGTGTTTGGGGCCATTTCAGTGTGGATTGAAATAATTGAATACAAAAAAAAAAGTTCACCCCGATTGTAAAACATAGGTCACAAGAGGAGATGTCACAAGAGTGAGTTGGGATTTGTTGGGTTTTTAGCAGCACACAGGTAGAAGTGGAAAAGCCCCAAATGTAAGCAGGAGTTTTGAGCTTCTCATTTTCCATTTTCCTTCATGTCGCTTACCTGTAAAAAGAAAACCATACCAAATAACCGACAGAGCACCGGATGCATTTCTTCTTACGGTACTGTGAACCTGAGCACCACAACCCGGAGCATTTGCACTTCCTGCTGTGCAGCGATGTCACTTCCCTGTTTGTGAATAAGCCCCGCCCCCCCTCATCCGTTATTTCCCATGCTCCAGCTGCTGCATGAGATCTCCAGAACCAGTGTGGGTGTCAACTTGAACCAAATAAAAATCTGAATGACAAGCATAAAGCTATCACCGTGCATTTTCTCCAACATCTTCAAGATTTTTCTGATGGGGGGGAGATTTAAAAAATGGACTTTGCCGTAAATAAATACACAAATTCATAAATAAATGCTCCATAGGGCACAAATTGCAAAAGCTATCTTTTTTTAATGAACTATAAATAATGTAATATATCATTTTAAGCGCATGTGTAGTTTCTTTTTTGAGTTTTTTTTTTTTGCTTTTTTAAAAATTATTTTTGTAAATACAAAATTACCGTAAAGAAAAAAGCTACAGCTATTAGTTTTAACTCTAAATACAAATAACCATAAATAGAATGGCTTCCAGCTGATGCCCCTTTGTCACTCTTGTTAGGCTGTGATGCATTGTTAAAAGGTGTAGATTTTTTTTGTGTCACTTTTCATAATAAAGAGGGAAATAAGTGAAAAGAATCTATATTAAAAAAGCAGAAAATTGTGTGTAAAGCTGTATCAAAATGCACATATTCAGAGCTGTGTTATATATATATATTCTTTTATACCTATATATATATATATATATATATATATATATATATATATATATATATATATATATATATATGTGTATGTATATATAAAGTATATATGTATATATATGTGTATAGGTATCTATATATAAATACGTTAGAACCATGTCTGTAACTCAACTCTCCTGTCCACTCTCATTGAGGTGACATCAGATCCACTGAGTGTAAGTGATCCCGCTTCTTTCTTTGTGCGGTACGCTCAGAGAATTTCGTAAAGTCTGGCCTGCCCGGGACTTTCCCCAGTATCGAGTATCGGCCTACAATGCATGATGTTGTACTGGCTGCTTGCTGAGAATTGTGGAGCCTGCCTTGGTGAGAGGATTGCACTACCAGCATACCAAGCCCCATTAACCTCCCCTACACACACACACACACACACACACGCTCCTCTCTCTTTTTTTTGTACGTGTGTGAAGATGTCTTGCCCCTATAGTTTCCCCACTTTGTGTACACAGATGCAAAATGGCACACACACACACCACAGACAGACACTCATTTTGGCCTTTTTGTAGGCAACTGCTGTTTAACCAGATCACTTCAATTGCTTGCTGCAGCCCCTAACCCGTCATGTGCCCCCACCCTTAACCTTAAACACATTTGCTGCAGCTTAGAGTCGATCCTTGATTTTTTGCTGACACTTTTAATAAGGTATATCTAACAATTTAAGGATTAGTTGTCTTAACTGTCTGTAATGTTTGTTTATGGTGCAATATCTTAACGGCACGTGCCTTTTTAGCTTTCTATCGATAAAATCCTGCAACGAAGATCACCCTCAGAGCGAATCAAAAGCGGAGCATGACGACATGTTGAGTTCGAAGCGAACTGAAAACTCACCACCTATAGCGTAGACTGTCTGGACTAACATCGTGTAGAGTCTTGTAGGAAGTGCTCTCTCTCTCTCTGTGTTTTGTTGTGTTGCTGGCTCGTCAGCCGGGGAGACAACAGCTTGCCTTCTGTTTTACACTTCTGTTTTCTTTTCTTCTTATTTTTTTTTTCAGAGGTTGGTTTATCAATCAGTATATGAGGCCATTGTTTTGTAGCATGACTGAGATGAATTTCTTCTCTTTGAAAATAGCTTAACTAAAAAGAAAAAAAAAAGAACAACTTTTGACTGTCATTTCTTTCCACTGTTACAGTCAAGAAAGAGGGTATATGTTGCACACCACATGGGACAATTAAGTGAGAAATCGGTGAAAGAATGTCTTCATTTGAGCACGAACCTATTTCCAAACAATAAAGCAGCCTTCCAGTTATCTGTGTGGCCCGTGTCGTTTTTGGGTGTAAAAATCTTCCTCTTTGGGATTTTATGTGATAGAGATGCAGTAGTGCATCATTGTGAAGTGGAAGGACTGTAATGTTTTTTAATTTTTAACAAAAATATAAATGTGGCGAACATTTGTATTCAGTTCACTTAACTCAATGCAATTAATTTTCTTAAAAAGGTTTCAAATTAATCTCAACATAATTCCAGGATTCAGAGGTTTGTTAGAGAATATTAGAGAGCAAACATCATGAAGATCAAGGAACACAGCAGACAGGTCAGAGATGAAGTTGCAGAGAAGTTTAAAGCAGAAATATGTCATAAAACAATAAACCAAAACTCTGAACATATTCTACGTTCAGGATGAAAGAGTTGTGTCGTACTCTTTCATTCAAAAATGGAAAGAGTATGACACAACTTGAAACCTAAACTGACAGCCTGCTAAGATGGATACTGATGAGAGAGTCAGCCAAAAGATGTAACCATACAGTCAGAGCTATGCACATAGGAATGAAGGGTCCAGTCAAAGCCCACACCTTAAATCATTTCTAATCTTCTGGGAAAACCTGAAAAATTATGCTCTCCATCCAATCTGACTGAGCTTGAGCTATTTTGGCTTACAGACTCTGAGTAGGAGAAACTGGAAAAAAAAACATGTAGCAATAGCTGCAGCAAATGGTGGATAGCTACAATTAATAGGGGCCAAACGCCTTACACACCACACTTTTCAGATTCTTGTGCACCAAAACTGTGCTGGTGTGTGTGCGCGTGTGTGTGCGTGTGTGTGTGCGGGGGTGTGCATGTGTGTGTGCGTGTGTGTGCATGGGTGTCTCTCGCCACCTTGTGTTGTGTGTTTGTGTGGAGCACTGAATGAGGGAGCAGTGCGAAGGGGGTAAGCAGAAAGGGAGAGGGAGAGCACTGCAGTGCAGATAGATGAATGCAGTGGCCTGGGCTGAGTCAGCAGCATGTTCCCAACAGGCTCAGACTGTACAGTGCACTGTAAAGCACCTACTTACCCACAGCGAGCAAATCAGAGGGAGAGGCAGCCACTTCAGGGAGAAGGAACGTAAATGAGAACAATGAACACAGGCTCACGCAGTCAAAAGCAAATGCTCTGCTAAGGGTTTAACCTTCAGCTGCCTGTTACCAATGATCCAGCTGTTTGATTCGACTCACATCACATCATTAAGAGTCACATAAAAATGAATTTCTTTCTTTGATAATTGCATAAATCTGTTGTTTTTCTTTACATGTATATCTACTCTAAACCATTCTGGTTTTATTTCTGTCCTTGGTAAGGTTCTGTCTTTTTAAAAACCTACCTGAATGTAGGACAGAGGTATAGGCCATCGATTAAGTGGGTCGTTGGTGAGATCTGCTGGGCAGCAGATCTGAGAAGTGTAGAGGTAGACTGTGTGTTTATGTAAGGGGGGCATTCAGAGATGGAGGATGTTCTTCGGGGAATTGGTGTAATCTGAGTCATGATCAACTGACTCGGTCAGGTGGTTTCCTTTAAATAAGCACAGAACAGCCATTTTCCTTTCTGACCAAAGTCCCTCCCTGCGTGCAACAGAGGAGCATGGCTTCTGTCTTAATGTACAGTATGTTACATATTACAAAATACAGAGCAAAATAAGCAAATACTTTCATGAACTTATTGATTTTTTTTAAGTCTCTACAATGTGATCACAAAGTGAGTCAGATCCTGTCCCGTCTGAATTTCGCATTTTATCCCACCTCTGGGGATATTTGTAGATCAATTCAACTGCTGCCCCACATAAAAACTCCTGCTGAGTCTTGATACAACAGCTTTTCATTACTTGCATTAATTATGACAAAATATGCCATACTAGTTTTTAAATTAATTTGCATTTCTACAGCTTACTTGCTCAAACTGCAACTCTACTGTAGACTGCTTTATTACGTCTGCGGTAATAAAGCAGACATAATAATAAACCGGTTATTTCTTACAGCTCTCTACCGCCCTCTAGTGAACTACAAGGAACTAAGTCACTAAAAAAACACCTACATGCAGTACTGTGACAAATATTTGTCCCCTTCTGATGTTGCAGGTCATCCAACAAATTTTAATATTTGACAGCAATAATTTAAGTAAACGTGAATGCTGTTTTTAAATGATAAAGTAACTTATTAACCGATTCTTTCACCCTTGCAAGCAACAACTGCCGTCAAATTTTTTGTCAAAACGTGCGATGAGTCTCTTGAGTAACGTTTGGCTTCGTTCTTTTTTGCAGAATGGTTTTGATTCATTCATTCATTCTTGATCTTTCTGGGTAGTTTTGGATCAGTGCACTTGAGTTTAAAGTCACAAACTTATGGCAGGTTTTCTGTTCGGCATCTAAATCCTGAAGCAACAAATCAATAGATGTTACGGACTCCGTGTTTGACGTCCTCTTCTGAAAAGGTTTGTTTCTTCTATGCAAGAAGAAACAATGAAAATTCAACATTTACTTTGATCAGTTTGGTTTCTTGTTAATGTACAACCCTCTGCTTGGATCTAAACCATTCCTATGAGTCTAGCTCTGACTGCATAGTTTCATCTTTTGGCTGACTCTCTCACCCATCTTAGCAGGCTGCCAGATTAGGTTTCAAGTTGTGTCATACTCTTTCCATTTTTGGATGAAAGAGTATAACAACTCTTTGATCCTGAACGTAGGATATGTTCAGAATTTTGGTTTATTGTTTTATGACATATTTCTGGTTTAAATTTCTCCACAGCTTCATCCCTGACCTGTTCTTTTAGGACAACAATGTTTTTTTTTTTTTTGCCTTAGACATCTTCACAGATGACGTTTTTATCCGGTTGATGTTTTATTGCTGACTATGAGGCAGGAAGGATTGGCAATGATTTTGATGTTGTTTTGGGTTCTTTTATAACCTTCTGGGTAAGTCATCAATGTGCTCTTTTGTTCGATGGTTCACCTCTGTTGCTTTCTCCATTTGTAGATAATGTCTTTCACTGTGGATCACTGGAGTCCCACAGTTTCTATTTATGTAGAATAAGGAGGACACTACTTCTTCACATGGAGCCATTTGGAAAACTTTCTTTTTACTTTGGTATATCTCCTTGAATGTTCACTCCAAGTTGTAATGACTGCATTATATATAATTAATATAATGTCAACTTCCTCGTGCCAAACTACTCCTGAACCAGAGACATCGGTGTCTTACTGGGACTGAGGAGAGAGTGTGGTACCGCTGCTCTGTGGTCCAAAGTCCTCTTTTCAGATGAAAGCAAAGTTCAGAGGTAATTTGGAAATCAAGATCCCAGAGTCTGGAGGAAGAGTGGAGAGTAAGACATTTTACCTCCTTTTGCATGAATTACTGCTGAATTGAGCAGTGATTTATGCAAAAGTCAGGAATTGAGACTATAAACATGAACATACTTTTCATACAATATCTTTTTTTTTATCTTATGTGTTATTCTATGTTGTAGAGATGCTGAATTATGGCCTTTAATCATCCGTAAGACGTAATTATCAAAACGACTGAAATAAAGGCTTGAAATATTTCCCCCCATGTGTCTCTATATAATATGTAAGTTTTACTTTCTGAAATGAGTGGCAAAAAATATTCAAATTAATATTTTTTAAATGTACCTGTATAATTGTATATAATCCAGGCTACAAAACTGTGACATCTTTATCCGCCCTATCCAAACCTGAGTAAAACATCTAACTTTGAAGAAAGAAAATCTTTCTCTCTATGGAAAATCTAAATTATTTTAGTAGTCCTGACTGACAGACAGATGGGAGAAAGGCTTATGAATATTTTGACACTGTGCATGTCAGCATTGGAGTTCCATCATGTGAGTTGTAGAAGAAAATAACAGATGAATTAGTGAGTTTTTCAGAAGTGTTGGTATTATTTAAACTTTGCTATCAAAATTGTTAACTATCAAGTTGTGCTAGCTAGCTCGGTGATTAGTTAGATAAAAAAAAAATCAAGGAAGAGAAACACTGTAAAATCCTTTTATATCACAAAATAAGTTGTATGAATGAACCAAACTCCTTTTTGTTTTGAAAGACAAAAGACAAAGAAAGTCGAGCATGATTTGTTTTTGTGTATTTTCATCTGATAGAACATGACAGAACAGTCGGCAGTGAGGTAGACTTAAACAGGTCAACAGCAAAAAACATTGCTCTTTATGCAGGCATCTAAAAATGACATGAAATAAATACTTCCATGTACAATGTCTTAAAAGTGAGGTAGAAACAGTTTAGGAGAATGTACAAGAAATGATGACGAGTGAGTTTAAAAGGTAACACAGAAGTTCAGATTTGACTCCACATCCTTCTCTGCATCAGAGAAACAAAAAATGTGAAATAATTGCTGCTGTGCATATTCTACTATAAAACATGCAGTTCATGTGGCACTGAAGAGCGTATAGTCCTTTCAGCTAAGCGCTTCAAATTTATAAAAGTCTAGTCAAGTTGCTTTCATCCGTTATTAACATCTGTATTTTTTTCTTAGAAATAGTACAGAGCCTTTGTTTAAGGAGGATTTGTTTGTGACATTTTAACACAAGTTTGGTTTTTAAAAAACGGCAGAGTTTCTACACTTGCGTTTCTTTTGATGTCTGAGTGTTTAAGGAGAAAGCAAGATAATATCACCAAATAACTTCTAGAGCAACATCTTCTCAAACATTTTTTTATGGATTTTGATTCAGATTTGAAAAATAAAAAAAAATAATTACAGTGAACTGCAGACTTTTAATTAAGACATGTAGCAAGCATTCCAACATGATGTAAGTGTTGATATATGATTTTTTATTTTTATTTTTTAACAAGGAGTGCTTTGTTTTGACAGTTGGTTTGCAAAACCTTTTTCCTAACACTAACTACACTAACACTTAACATAGCATTAATTTTTCCACCAAAACCTATAGGAGAATTACAGCTATACACAAAGAAAATATGTTTTATATATCTAAAAAAAACAAAAAAACATCACTGATGTACATTATGGCATGTATTGTCCTTAAAAAAAATATCTGAATTACATTCAACATTTCGGGCCTTGGTGAGAAAACTTCAAGTTTCCCAGAGCAATAAAACGGATGGGATTGTGTTTGCCTACGTGTGCAATTGTGCGAGCATGCTGACGTTTTATATTATTGAAGGCATTGAACGTTTGTGGTTTCCCTGAAGTTTTTTAGCCACGGCTCTGTTTTCTTTCACCATCTTGCTCCGTAAAGCTCGCTACCAACACCCTAAGGTTATAACATACATTCTTACTTTTATCATTCTGAGGTAACAATATTCTTCCTGAGTTTTTTTCAATAACATGTCTATAAATCATCCTTCTAATAGGGTTAAGTAAAGAGATTGCATATTAAAAAAAGTAAATCAAAGCAGACAAGCAGGCAATTCTTCATAAAGACTATAATGTTGAGCAGAAAGTGTTTGAGGCACTGGAACCTGCATGAAGAGCATCCAAACAATAAGGAACCTTTATTGGATGGTAAACTGGATGCTATTAATGTTTTCTTAAGCTTACCACAAATGTGCCTGGTAACTACACCATTAGAAGAAAACCTACAGATATTTGTGTCTAGCAATTTTTTGAATGCTAAATATACATTCGAATGGAAATAAAATCTTAAATCATTGGTAATAGAAATAAGCTTAAACAGTGACTTCATGTATATTGCTGAAGTTTATTTTTATACAGTGCTATGAAAAAAGTATTTAACCTTGAATAGTTCAAATATTAGTCAAACATGACCAGAGTAAATTCAGAATAATGATTTTGTGAAGATTTCATTTATTATAGCAAGTTGTCCAAATCAACCTGGGCCTGTGTAAAAATCTATTTATCCCCTGTTGATAATCAATTTTTTAACTCTGATTATCCAGTATTACTGGTTCAGTTTCTCCAATCACAACCAGACCTGTACAATCAAGAAATCAGCTAAAAAGAATGAAGTAAGCTAAAATATTCTGTCAGAAAGCTAAAGAAATTCAGGAATAGATGGGAAACAAAAGGCCTTAGGATTCCAGGGAAACACAGTGTGTCATCATCAACAATAGAGAAAACATTGAAAAGTAGCCCACCTTCCAGGGAGTTGCTAACCTACCAAAACTACTCCAAAGTGCATCAACAATGCATCAAGGTGGTCACAAAGAAACCCAAAACAGCATCTTGCTTCAGTGAAGACCAGTGTTCATAAGTTAAGTTAAGAAAAGGACTGGACCAAACAAAAGTCAAAGCCACTGCAGTCCAAAAATATCTGATTGCTGATCCACAAAACTGGGAAATATTCTGCTCACCGAGGAGACAAAAAAAGGAACCTTTGTAAGGTGAGTCTTACAAAGAACATTATAATATCAGCAGTTAAGCATAGTGGTGTGATGGTTGGTCATTATAGCATCATGTTATAATTGATGGAACCATGAACTCTGCTATTCAGCAGTACATCCTGAAGGAGAACGTCCAGCTATCAGGTTGGAACCTTAAGATTAAGAGCAGTTTGGTTTCCAGCAGGACAGTGACCCAAAGCACACGAACAAGTCCATGACCAAAAGACCAACAAAAGAGACGACAGACTGAATTAATTGGAGTCCAGACTTGAATCTTATTGAAATGCTGTGGCACTGTCTTAAACAAAGTCTACAAGCTCTAAATCACTACAACGTGACTGAATCAAAGCAAAAGCGGGCCAAAATCATATATATATTAAAAAAAAAAAAATTCCCTTCTCACCCTCCGCGGGTGGTCTGTTTCATCCTCTGAGCTCGGGTCCTCTACTAGAGGCCTGGGAGCTTGAGGGTTCTGCGCAGTATCTTGGCTGTGCCTAGAACTGCACATTTCTGGACTGAGATGTCTGATGTTGCTCCTGGGGTCTGTTTGAGCCACTGCTCCAGTTTGGGGGTGACTGCCCCGAGGGCCCCGATGACCACAGGCACCACTGTGGTCTTCACCTTCCAGGTCTTTTCCAGTTCCTCCCTGAGGCCCTGGTATTTCTCCAATTTTTCATGCTCCTTTTTCCTGATGTTGTGATCACTTGGTATTGCTACATCCACCACAACGGCTTTCCTCTGTTCTTTATCCACCACCACAATGTCCGGTTGGTTCGCCATTACCACCATTATCGCCATTACCATATATATATATATATATATATATATATATATATATATATATATATATATATATATATATATATATATATATATATATATATATATATATATATATAAAAGCTCAAAGCAAATTCTTAATAGTTCTTGTTATTTTTGTTGATTGTACAAAGATGGGGGGGATTCATTTTTCAGAAAGGATCAGGTTGGTTTTTTTTTCCTCTAATGAATGAAATCAACATTTTGAAATTGTTATTGTGCTATTTGGAGCTTAATTGACCTGAAACGCTATTGCCGAATATAAAACTTGAAGAAATCTGTAACAAATATTTTATCACAGCACTGTACGTACATTTAAGCTGTTCAGCATTGACTGTTGTTGAGCAGAAAAGATAGTTCTCCACGATAGGAAATAAATGCAAAAGAAGGTGGAGAGAGAACTGTGACATTAATCTCCCAAGGCCCAATGACACACCAAGGCCTGCAGTCAGATTTATCAGTGATTATGCTAAAGTAGAATGGCAATCTCAACATTTTCGTTATTGCTTGCTTTCCTTTTTGGTCATTTTGTGGTGCCAAAGAGCATTTTTGCAGTCAAAGGCCTTTATACACAAATAATGGCCACAAATTAGTACACCAACTTCTTAAACAACGGCAAGTAGCCAAAAGGAAATAGATAAGATCCTGAGAGAAAGAGACACTCTGATACTTAGACTGTCTATGCAGAGAATAGCTCAACTTGTGAATCTTTGGAAAAATATGAGGAAAGACAAATGATGGACATCCACAAGAAATAGAAGTCTTGTGCCCTCTTGTGTTTGCCAGAGAGATTACACCTTTTGCAGAACAAGTCAGTGTTGTTCCAGAACCCCTCAGTCTTTAGGTACTCCTCCCTGATGTTGACTGGGATCATCAGCGGCCACCAGTGGTGTCCTCAGCTCGCGTGTGAGATGCAGGTATCTTCACAGACATTCTTTGCTGCTGAGAAAAGCTGTGCTCCCCTGTTACGCTTTCCCCTGCAAGGCCTGACGGTGGGCTGTAGTTCCCTGCTCTATTGTATGGAGGTGAAATCAGAGGCTTTCCAGGTTTGTAGGCCTGCTGGTCGTTGGCAGGACGGCTAACATCATAGCCATTGGCCTGGCTATTACCGTTACCTTTGCTGTGACTGTTTCCTGGACCGTTAACATACTTTTTGTAGCGCGATCCCTCTGCTTCTACCTCCTCCTGAACTTCATCTGTCATCTCAAAGGCCTTGCGTTTAAGACCTCCATCAGCGCTCCCTCCAAGGTTGTGGCATGGGTAACTATAACTACCTCCGACCACGGTAGGCCGAGGGGCTAGAGGTGTGGGAGCGCTAATTCCTGAGGGAAGATAGGAGGCACTGGGGTGGCTGTATCCAGAAGAAAGGCTGGTTTGGGGGTAGCAACCTGGTGGGTAGTTGTAGACCGGAGTGCTGGTGCTGTAGCTTGGCACAAGAGTAGGGGTTGGCTGCAAGGTGTGCAGAGGGGCAGGCGGAAGTGCTGCACTGGGCTGAGGGCAGTATCCGGGCGACAGATAGGCGCTGTTGTAGGCAGGAGGGTATTCCTGAGATGATGGGGCGCTGCAGGACGTAGTGCCACCGTAGCCTGGTTCCGTGACCAAGTTACTACTCACTAACGTTACACTTCCCGTGGCCGGGATTCCTACAGAGGCAGACCCCACCTTGGAGCCAGTTAGTGCCTCGAGTCCGGGGTAGCAATCCATGCCTTGGCTCAGAGCCCAGGGCTCAGTTTCAGTTTTTAGGAAACTTCCAGACTCAGAGTAGGCGCCTGCAGCAGGGCGTTCATATGACAACTCCATACCTGAGTACTTCTCCGCATATCGCTTGAGCAGCGAAGAAGCTGTAAGAGCAGATATATCGTCACTGGCCCAAGGATACCCTGCAGGGGCATAGGTGCGCCGGGCAGCAGTACCGTAGGGGTCTTGTTTGTGGGCAGACTGCGGGGAGGTGGTGGACGTCACATCTAGGTGCTGCTCAGGCCACTGAGATAAAGGGGCGCCGTGCTCCGGAGACCAGTGCATCTTCAACAGACCTGAAAGAAACGAGAAAGAATGAGTCAACTCACAAAAATGATTAGTCTTGACTAAGTACTTTAGCAATAGCAGATTGCAGTAGCAACAACACTCTACAGTGTGGACGCTGCTAGCCCCTTATAGCACCCAGTTATGTGTTTTAAAACATCAGAGGAAATGCACAGATATGTAAAAATAGTTCAAACATAACAAGAAGGCTGAACATATTACAGCAGAATTGTGATTTATTATTTTGTGGGTTTAACCTCTGTCTAGGTTGCAACATGATGAATTTCTAAATGGTTGGCAAGCATCTACATTCTCTAGGACATTAAATAAACACTATTATTTAAAATGATCAATCAGCTAATGTTTGTCGACATCTTAAAGCTTTACAAATATGGAAGACCTGAGCATCAGCTGCAGAGCTCTGCTTGATGCATCTGTAAAACTGCAGAAAATGATAAATTGATCACAAGATGGCAGTACTGACCACTGAACCCTTCAATAGTCATTTCAAACCGTCTGTTTTCATAATCACCATAAAAACAAAGCATTTTACACAGTCTTGTTCCCGTGCTCTTATACTCAGCTTCATCCAGGCAGGGGACAACAACCCTAACCCCTATGAGAAACTGCCAGCATAGCCCCCCAGCCTGGTCTCCACAGCGATAAGCCTCGATCAGCCTGCATGCTATACCCTCTGAATCTGCTCCTCTCACATTGGAGCCATTGTTGTCTCTCTGTGAGTCTCATAGTCCACAAAGCCACCCCCACCAGGCGTGTGATCTAATTCGGCCCAAACCTCAGGGGTCTGCTGGACGGAGGGAAAGTGGGTGGGGTCCCTGAGGAGAAAAATCTAAGTATTTCGTTCCTTCATGTTACATGGAGGCTAAACTGGAACTCGTATACAGATGGCCGCTTTAGTTATGATTGATTAGGCCAGAGAATAAACAAATGTAAATCTCATGTGACATGAGCAGCTATACGTCCACATGTAGACTGGGTAATCCACTGGTTTAGAGGCTGAGGGCTGGTCTTTTTGAACTGGAGTTAGGCTGACATTCCAGGCATTGCAGAGCATTATTAAACTACCCCAATCTCAGGCCTAGGGGTTTTCCTGCAACAGCACTGGACAGAGGAGGAAGTTACCAGAAGATTTTAGTCTGGTTTGGAGAACATTTCCTTTTTATGGCAGGATTTTACAACCAAAAATTAGTTACTTTCTTTTTCTGAGCCTTCTGCTTCCTAAAAGATGCAACTTTTTACAGTGAATAATAAAAGTGTTGCAGGGTGCTGCTCTGCAGAGGACTGGCGACTCGTCCAGGGTGGACCCCGCCTCTCGCCTTTGACCGCTGGAGATAAGCACCAGCACGCCTTGTGACCCCACAAAGGCTGTTGGATAAATAATGGATGCATGACTTTTAACATTAATGACTTAAATAGCAATATTAATCACATTTCAATACTATAGTCTTTTGAAGATTGAAGCGCATCCAAAAGATTTTTACACCCAAAAGGTATCAAAAACGAAATGATGCAAGTTCTTAATTGATTTCATAGACAAGAACCTGCTGAATGCCAACTAACACTCAGCAAATATTAATGTGGGTTTATGTTTATATTTGAGTTTTTATTTAAAATTATATGCCTGTGTTGTCATATTTTTTAATCAAACCTTTATTTAACCAGAAGAAAGATCCATTGACATCAATATCTCTTTCAGCAGGGTAGCCGGGCCAAGAAAGGCAGAAGTACATGTTGTAATGACTAAGGCAAATGGAGAACAATAACAAAACAAACTTTAAAAATATATAACGTGGAAACAATTTGACAAATAAAATGCAGGAGTAATACATTTGCATCAAAGTTAAAGTGATGGATGAGGTTTTTGTTTTTAAAATACATAAAAACGTTTTGTTGGCTAACTACCCCATATCTCCCAAATTAATATGTTATCTATGTTGTTGTAAGAGTGTAAATGTCTAATCACTACTGTATAATACAACACACCAATAATAATAATGATAATAATGAGGCATGTTTGTTCCAAGTGCTTACAAGAAGTTGCTCATTAAAGCAAACTAAATTCTGCTTAAATGCTCTGAAAACTGATAAATCACTGCAGATTTGTGAGGTTTTTTTTATTATTGTTATTATTACTTTAATCTATGATATGAGCTGGTTACAACTGTGACAAGTTTATATCTACACTGTAAAAAAAGTCTCTAATTTGAGGTTAAATAAGAGCAGCTGAATTTACAGAGTAGATGTGCAACTCAAATTTTCACTGCTTACTCTCAAAGCTTAATGTATTTCAAAGAAGAGCTGAATAAAGTAGGATATTGATACTGTTGAAATAAACAAGAAGCCTATATGTTTGGACCCATTAGTTTGACTGATCTGCTTCTGCAGATCTACTTACTGAGCCTGCAGTACTGGACAGACGGTGGTTTAATGCAGATGAATAAATCACTTTGAAAAGCTTGGACCAATCCCATTCAGCTTGCAGAAGAGCACAAGCTTGACCTTTAACAGATAACAGGGAGGATAAACAGTATTTCATCACCTGGTCTATGTCATTTTATGCCAAAAGTAATTTTTGATTATTTTTTTTGCCTAAACGTCTTTTGACAATTCCCCCCCCCCATTGTTTTAGGAAGGTGAAGATTTGATACTTTTGTTTGTCGTTAAGGAAAGGACATTCTCTGAAGAAAACACACAGAGAGTCTGCTGTTTTAGTACTCGGTGCTAATATAAGGTGCTGATGACAGTTTAAATGTCACCTCCATCATAATATTGTCTTTGTTGAATTAGCATCAATACAACCATGTTTTACTGCTTTCTCTACTGCCTCTCATCCTAATATAAATAATTATCCACCTCAAAAGGCAGAACAGCTTATTTTGAAGGCTGTTTCAATATTTTCTTGTACGTGTTAAAAGGAAATCAGAATTGACAAAAATCAATATCTGCTGGTCAAACCGCTACAAAAACTGTAGATCGGAAAATGTTCACAAATCTCAGACCTCAAATCAGATCAATTATTCTTAGCTAAAAAAATAACTTTGTAGGATTCTTTCAACCTTTAACTTAACTTAGTCTACTTCAGTTGGGTTTGAATACCCAAAACATGCACCGTCTAACAACAGCAATCGATTCCATACATGGAGGATTTTTAGACTTCATGTTTTTTCTGCTCATAATCATTAGTGAAGGCAAGGCAGAGACCAGACTACTGGAGAATAGAGCACTAGACTTAAGACTTTTGTCATTCAGTTTTTGATAGGAAGAGAGAGAGAAATGAGAAAAATGATAAATCAATCAAATAGAAATTATTGAGCTCATTTTAATTTATCATGAAATTAATTGATTTGTTGCATATTGTGGCGGACCTAGCCATGACAACAGAATTATTTAAAATTCTGTTGTCAGAATTATTTAAAATTCTTTGTCTGATATTAAATTGTTTTTAATATCAGACAAAGATAACTTGAGTAAAAAAATATATATCCAAAACAATCTGACTGTAGGGTGGAGATAATGCACAACACTATCTTGCTGCATAACTTATGTGTTATGTGTAAAATTTCTGATAGAAAGCAGAATTCATGGCTCCATTAATCACAAGACGTCCAGGTCCTGAAGCAGCAAAGCACCACAGATCGTCACACCTCCATCGTGTCGACACAACATTCCTTTCCTGAAATGCTTTGTTAGTTTCACGCAGAACGTATGAGAATGCACTCCTTCCAAAAAGTGAATTTCATGTTGTTGGTCTACAGAATATTTCTCCAAACGTCCTGGAGATCAGTAGGCCAAGTGGGGGCCTGCAGTGCTTTGGTTGTTGCTCAGGAGGAGTCTTTGCTGCTCTCTTGAAGTTATTCCAATAAGCCAAATCCCTCTAAGGTTTGTTACTGTTCCATGTTTCCTTCATTTGTGGATGATGACTCTCACTGTGGTTCACTGATGTCCTAAATCCTTAGAAATTGCTTCGTAAACCTTTTCGGTCTTATAGATGTCAGTGATTTTCTTTTGCATCCAGCAGATCTTCAAATTACTTCAATCAGGGCCTGGTGTTTTCTGTTTTAAGACCTTCCGTCCTGCCACATGTTAGCAGACAGATATATTTAAGCTGTTTGTTGATTCCCAAAGCTTTGGAAGTAATCAGACCTGGGAGTGGAAAGTGTAATTTAACCCAGGTTAAGTTTAAAAATAATAATAGTTTTGCTTAGAAAACCTTGCATAATAGATAAAATCATAACTTGAAATCTGACTTTTGTGTTTACTCAGGTTTTCTCTGTCTGATATTAAAATTTGTTTGCTCAACTGAATTGTCAAAGTGCGACAAAAAAGTAGAAAGAGTGGAAATGTGGGGCAAATATTTTTCCACAGAACTGCATTATGAAGAAAGAAACCTCAAACATCCGCATTGTCACCATTGTTGCTTACATTTTTGGATGTTTTATTCTCAAACTACATGCTTTTATCTTTCAAGGACGCAAGCATATACGAGTTATTCTTGATCTCTGGGTCTGAGTGGACTCCAGTTTGAACGGCGATCCACTGCATGGTCAGTATGAGTAATTAGGGGTTAATAAGATGGAAGTGCGTGTGGGGGAAGGGCTTTGCTGTGATGGGATTTGGGGGTTGTCGGGCATCAGAGATGGCTCCTGGACTGGATGAGTTAAAAAGAAAAAAAGTCACCCCTCTGTAGCTGAAGGGTCTCTGTTAGCGCTTTTTCTCCACTCACAATAAACAAAGAGATCCCCTGAAGATGGACAGACACTTGGAAATACACACACACACGCACGCGCGCACACACACACACGCACACACGCACACACACACACACACACACACACACGCACACACACACACACACACACACACACACACACACACACACACGCACACACAGAGAAAAGCCCCAACAGCAAAGTGAACTCCCACATTGCGGTTCGTCCTGCAGCGTTGGGTTTTGGATGGCCAGCAAGCAGAGGGACTCCTGACCAACCATTGGATGATTCAGGCTGCAGGCATGCCAGGAATCTAACCTGAAACACAGATATCTTTTCCATACACTCAGCAGACTTGGGAAATTTCCAAAATCTGGGAAAAGGACAGTGGAAATGCTTACAATGCTGGCGACATATCAGCTGTTGGGGTTTTGTGATTGGAGCTGATTCTCATCCTGCCAGTAGGTGGCGTTATCCATAGTTTCCACACCTTGACTGGCTGTGCTGTCGTACCCAGAACCAGCCAGGGAAAAAAAACAGTCTTCTTTCAGCCAGCTGACAGTCAGTGTACAGCCATGGCCAGGGGAAGAGGGCCACTATTGTATGAAACTGGAAAACACTGGTAATGGAGGAACTCTCTCTGGCATAATAAAAGGAAAAGCTATAATTCAAATCTCAGTTTGAAACATTAACTTTTTAAAACCTTGGTGTAGCTTTAAACAAGAAATCGGCTCAAGTCTACATTAGAAATATGTAATAATTACTGAGGCTAAAGCCAGTGGACTCACCGCCAAGCTGCCTGTGTCCTTGCTTACACGGTAAATGAGGGCTACGTTGTTATGTAAGCAGTGACCACTGGCTAAAACACAATGTCAAAGTGAAGGAGAACGGACCCTCCCGCTCTCCGAACTTCCCTTTACTCCTTTTTCCTGGTGTGCAAAGTGTAACCAGGCTGCAGTGCAAACTCTGCACCACACCAGGTTCAGTTTGATCCAAACCAGAAGATCCAAAGACTAATAAGAATCTGCTTTAAATATTTTATGTTTGCTTCGTTTATATTTATCTCTTGTGCAATATAGTAAAGATGTGACTCTGTCCCAATCTGTGTGGTCACTTTTTTTTACCCTCCCCCACTCCTTTAGCTCCACACATGTGGCAGAGGCCGGACTGTGCCCCCCCGCCCCACCTCCTCCTCTGTGCTCATTGTGTCCACTCATATATCAACCCTGCAGCTGACCAGTCCCTCCTCACGTCTTCCCCATCTGTCCTTCCCTTTGCTTGCTCCTCAGTCGCCGCAGCTCCCATCTTCACCTAAACTCCTAATGAGGAATCTACGGTGGGCTGCGGCTTTCTTAACAAGCTGTCACAATTACTGTTAGAGGGGTAATGCATTTGTGGAGGCCGACATTTATGTGGCCCACCATTCAAAGCTAATGAGAGGCTGTTGACACCGGGTTACTAACGATGTGGCTTTCATTCACAGCACTGCTTCACCCCGGTAACTGTCGACTTTAAAAAGCGCTAAAACGCCTCATCATTCTCTCTTGGCGTCACACTATCATCATTATGTACAGAGCGCCCTTAATGAGGTGTGGGACCATGGTGATTACATGTTTACTTGTTTGTTTTTGCAGACTGATCCATGATGGGTCAGTGTGGCAGATTTTATTGTGGGGTGAAAAAAAAGCGAATGAACGCTATCTTAGGAATGCATTTAGTCAAGACGGAGGAGATCTAACACAATGCTGTGAGTCACTTTGAGGAAGGAATGTGACAAATGCATGTTACCAAAAACTCCTATCTACTCAGACAACACCCTCATTCTCTGTTGAAGCCACAGGACATTTTTCTGTCTGATTCACAATGCGTAGACATGGAAAGCAATTCCCTCTGCTTTATTCTAATCAGGTTAGTGTCGTAATCCTGTTAAAGCCTGACCTGATCAATAACCCAGTCAGTCAATATAAGGATATAAGGATATGAAAAAAGCCTGGACTCTTAAAACTAGGGGGATGAAAAACATGCCTTTTTTTTTTGCTAACCAAGTTCTGGACCTATACTTTGCATTGGGTAATGGCTGAGCCAGCAAACTGGGTTGGGTTTTCGAACCAACAATTTGCCTCAGGTGACAAACGTCACTAATAAGCAAGTTTTAAAAAAGTATATTTTTTCACTTTTAGTTTATTTGTGCTATAAAAATGATTAGTTTAGCTCTTTAACACACGTACATGCAAGACACCGGCGTCCTCATGATAGTCGAGGGGTTTTAAAAAGAGGTGAAGGCAACATACTCATAATGTCTAAAATATCTGCATCCGTGTCATACAACATTGCTTATTTGTATTGACTTTATAATTTTTTCTTTGGTCGAAACACCAATTTGAAAAATTAGTTAGCATTAGCTTGTGCTAGCTGCAGGTAGTGTGGCTGCACGATCTGTCCTAGAAGCGCAGTCAGTACCAGCAGCTCATTTGCACGTGTGCTAAAAAAGATATTCCCGGATAATTGCTATAATGTAGATCTACAAAGACTAACAATTATTTTTATGAACTGCAAAATAACCTATTTTCCTAGGCAGCTATTTTGTCCTTAATGAATAATAATTATCATAACTGTGAAAGTTGTATTTACGATGTCAATGCGCCCCCTGGTGGAACCAGAATACGCACATCTGAGATTAACTAAAGACGTCATCCGACTATATCCCACGAATACACATTTATTTCTCCATCTTTCCTCACAATTGATTATTGTACACAGGCACATGTATTACTTAATTTTATTTTTATTTCTTCAGAAAAGTCATAGCAGTCTAGCGAAATGTGATTTAACTGCTGTTGCCTGTATTTTTTTTTTATTCTCTTTAAATTTTACACTATTTTCATGATTACAATGAAGTAAAAAAAGAAATAAAAATACTGTCTCAGAAGTATTTTTAGCGCAAATGAGTTACCGTTACGTGTTCCTGGGATAAGTCGCTTTACTTTTCCATAAGTCAAAATAAAACTCAGTTTTTGGTGTCATTAACTCAACACATTAACATTAATAATAATTAACAATGTAATTTCATTTTATTTTATGGATGTAACAATACATCAGTCTCACGCGAATAGAAGTAAGTAGATTTTGGCCTTATGTCTGGGAAAACTGGATCCTTGTTTGTTTTGTTTTGTTTCCATTCCAGGTTTGACTAGCTCACACACTGATATTTATTCTTACCTAATTCTGAGCTGCCTCTTCACCTAAAAATAATTTAACAAGTTTAAAACCTGGAATTTACCGATCAAACAGTGAATGCTTGTTTTTATTCATAGAACTGCAGAGTCAAAATAAATAAGGTTTCCTTTGAACAAAAAAGCACCAGATGCACAAGTTGCTTTACTGCAAAACATGTTTTGGAGTCTAATAGCTGTTTAAACTGTACACCATTCACATGGAGAGGCTGGAAAAACAGCAACTGAACACTTTTTGTGAAATTCCTCCAAACGAAGCCTGGAGGCTCAGCTGTTAAAACCATTAGCATTTCTGCTTTCTCAACATGACTTCTCAAAGGCACCCCGCACCCCCTCCTCCTCTCATTTCCCTCCACTCACTCACCCTCCCTGCAGCTTCCCTCTCACCAAACCACAGGAGACGGACAAAAGATGAGCCACAAGAAGAATGAGTGCAGAAAAACAGTCTGAAGGTGAGGATCTGCACACACCAAAAGCTGCTAGGACTTACTGTATGGGGTGGCAGGACTGAGCATTCTGCAGCCCTGGCCCCAGGTGAAGAGGAGATGACCCGGTCCACTTGTCCTTACTGAGGACCCAGCTGCATGCTGATGGGGCCCAAGTCGATCCTGCTGTAGACTGTATGGCTGCTGTCTCTGCAAGTGGCCAGGCTCAAGTACAGCTCCATGGTTCAGCTCACACTTTCAACACCAACGTTCCACCTGAAGAGGGGAACGGCCACAATGTTATTTATGCAGGAGTGCTTTTGTGTAAAGAGGGACACAGAAATGTTGAGAATGCAAAGCAAAACTAAAAGACATAACTTATATTGAGAAGTTTCATTTGGCTTCAGGTCATTTCACCCCTTTTGCCAAATTGTACACCTTTTTATTGCCACAAGTTCCCATTTTTCCCCTTCCTACATCTGTTTCATAGCCATAAAGTAACCATTCATGTACGTAAACAATTGTGTGTTTCTTTAATATACACTTTATATTATGGAGATAGTCAATCATAATGCAGAAACCTCAATAATAACTAACATTTCAGTGGTGATTTCTATTTTATCTGAAAGATTTTCACCCAGTTTTGTCTTATTTTGGTTCAGATGCAGATTTACCTTGTGAAATACTCCAGTCTAACAAACTGAAATATCTCTGGAGCAGAACGCCAGCTGTTATAAGACGTTGCGGCAACTTTTATTAGTACTCCTGGTCCCACTCACTTGAATCAAAAGGTTACGTCTCCTTCGCATTTAGTCAAGCTCAACAGAGGTTTATTATTAGGTCACTATTTTAGTCAGGTGTGTTGAAGCAGAGACACAAAAAGTTGCAGGAACCTGAGGATTTTAGTGTGAGAACATTTTAAGTAAATGTTATTGGAGCCAAAAAATCCTACTGTAGACTATGATTATGATGAATTAATTTAGTTTAGATTTAGCCAAAGCAGGCGTGAAACATCCCCATAATGTGTACGAATGGGGTGGTTGGTTGATAATGTCTTGAATCAAACCTGCAAGAAAGCAAATCATACAGGCCATTTTATTCTGCTGCGCTTCCATGAAATAGTTGAATAAACATTAGATTTATTCTCTGTGCCAAATACTGGCAAGTGTAGTGTGATTTTAAATGAGCAATAATGGGATCCTGCACCTATGCAATAACAGCAGTGTGTTTTTTTAAGTCATCTTTTTTGTGTGTCTATGTGAAAAATATAAAAGGATTATAATTACCCAAAGGATAGAACCTGATTATGTAATGTAAATATTAATTATTTCACATTTTTCCTATAATACAAAAGGAAATAATATCAAACTTAGGACTGATTAAAAAATAGTCAGAAAAAATCTAATCTTAGCCCTAATAAGGATTTTTAAAAAGTTTAATAGTCTGTAAATTCCTGTTTTCAAGTACCTACATACCAATAATCAATTGACTTAACATATTAGGTCATTTTTATTTTCAACCCGAGCGAAATGTAGTGTCCGTATTACTAAAAGACAAAACAGCTTCTGATTTTTCACCTAGATATGCGATTCAGAAATCACTCAGCAGTTTGGCCATAACTAAGAAACAGACATTAAAACAGACAATACGAAGAAATCAAAATAAACAAATGAAATGTATGCAACCTTTCTAAGCTCATCCTTCCCCGTCTTAAATTCACACGTAAAAAATTATTTGCACGTAAAACTGTCTGGCCATTTGCTGGAGCCCAGCAAATTTATAGGGGTGACTATTGCCCACCACTGGCCCCCCATTGGTGGCGCCACTGAAGCCACATATGAATGTTTTTCGACCTTTAAGTTAAAGACCATTTGGAGATATTACGACGTTTGACATAAAAACATACTAATGCTTAATTTCATTCCTTTAATGACACATTAAGCACTTTTAATGCGGTCAAGCTTTGGAAAGTGGAGGGAAAAAAAGACCCCCATATATAAATCGTCAACATTTGCTGGGGTTGTCATGCGCATATATTCTTCTTCTAAGCCTTATTTTCACTTTACTGTGTTAAAAGTTTAGCAACCTGACACAAAACAGGCTTCACTTTGCAAAGAAAAAAAAATCGCGCTTTCAAATCCCAAAAACTCGGAACCATATCACTTGCAAGCAGAACTTTGCACTCTTCCTTCAAAGAGGACTTTCTCCTGCCTGACACCGATTTCCCGTTTCTGTAAAGTCAAGCCCGAGCGAAAACAGGCCGACTGAACTGACGTGTTAGAATGACGACTCGAAAGAAAATGACGGGCCATGAGTGCAAAGAGACAAACTTAAAAAAAAAAAAAAGTGTGCAAAAAGAAAATAAATTACGAGAACGGCAGCGGATGGACAGAAATGCTCAAGAAGCTGAGGTAATATTTGCATCGTTTAGGGGAATAAAAACAACTTTCTCAACAAGTGAGGAAATGCTTACAGACCTGACCATCCCTGGATGTGCTCGGTTAGTGCTCCGGTGCGGAAAGTAATCCAATATTCCTCAAAATACAGCAGGGGGGAGTCGATGTAAACGGGATTGTAGTTGAGTGTTCAGGAGGGGTGGGGGGGTCTCTCTCTCTCTCTCTCTCTCTCGCTCCCTCACTTGTGGGACCCTATCCTCTTCTCTCCCACTCTCCCTCCCCCATCTGACTCCCACCTCCGTCCCTCCCTCCTGGTGACAACAGAGCCTCTCACACATACACACACGCACACACACATCCCCTCCCCCAATCATGCACCCACCTCCTCCCCCTTCTGTCTTTTGTTCAAACTATTCTAGCAGGAAGGGAAAGAGAGGAGAGGGAAAAGTGACCAATCATGCA
The DNA here is from genome assembly GCF_904066995.2 of Poecilia reticulata. Classification (NCBI taxonomy): domain Eukaryota; kingdom Metazoa; phylum Chordata; class Actinopteri; order Cyprinodontiformes; family Poeciliidae; genus Poecilia; species Poecilia reticulata. The sequence continues at coordinate 19,176,664 of NC_088834.1, forward strand.
GTGTCAGAGAAGAGCATAATGATCCCTGCTGTGTGTGCATGTATGCATGCATAAATATAATATATATATATCAGTGTGTGCAGAGGTGCATTGGAGTGTCCTCCCACTTGGGAGATTGGAAGCCCTCAGTTTGATGAATGGGCGTGCTGGGACACATGCGAGGGCAGATTTCTTTTGAATTTTCTCCTTCAGTGATCACATGAGAAGTTCAGTTATTGCCAATGACTTCTATCGATCCGGTGCATTGATCTGAGTGTTGTTGGGAGGGAGGGCTTGAAGCAACCGTGTCAATATTACCTAAGTCCTGTTGTGACCCATCCCCCTCAATGCACCGCACACACACACACGCACACGCACACATACACACACACGCACACACGCACGCACGCACGCACACACACACACACACACACGCAGCACTCATCACTCTGCAAACATGCAGTAAAATCAGCTCAGATATTTGACTCAGTGGAGTCACTTTTTCACCTGTAGTTTATTTTGATAATCCAAACATTTACACACAGTTACATTCTTTTTTTCTTTCTTTTTGAGGCGATAATTACACACATTTAGGTAATTTTGCACACAGAAGCACAGCTGTGACTCTGCATGTAGAGTTATGTTATAGGCTGCTCATGTTACCACCCAGAAACACTCATGGCGCTGCAGGATGCTCCGCTTCAGCTTCAGATAGGATTACACACACACGTGAACATGTTGGACACATGTGAGCCATGTTTTAAAGATTAGTTGCCAATAGCAAAATGTGAGATCTTCCTCTTAATTTTACTCTGCCTAAAATATTAATTCCCTTTAAATGTTTCACATTTTGTTTATTTTTACATCCAGTATTTCATGAGGATTTTATTTGATAGACCAACATAGAGTACCATGTATTTGTGAGATGAATAAATGGTTTAAAGTTTTGGGGTCCTAAAACTGCCGCCCCCAATTAGAAAATGTGTGGCATTTGCATTTATCCTCCCTTTAAAACCAGATTCAGCTGTTAGTTTTCAGGGTTTATCTCTTCCAGCTTTGCTCGTCCAGTGACGGGACAGATACAATCTCTTGACATATATTTTCAAGTCTGGCCACAACTTCTCTGTTAGATCTGAACTTTGTTGTTTCAGCATCTGAATATGCTTTGGAATAAACCATTTGATTGTAGCTCTGAGTGCATGGTTCGGTTGCTGATCTGCTGCCAGTGTCAAGTCTTTTGCAGCAATTAATAGATTGTCTATGTTTGACTGTTGCTCCACCAACTTTGACCAGTTTTTGTGTTCTTACTGAAGAACAGCATCCCCACACCATAATACTGCTACCACCATGTTTCACTGTGGTGTGGTGATGGTTTAAACATGCTGAAATGCACTTTTGTGCTACTTGTAGACAAAATCTTACTTCTATCACATCTTTGTTAAGTCGCTTTCATGGCTTGTGGCAAATCTATGTCTTTTTTTGAGCAGTAGCGTCATGGATCGAACACTGCATCACGAAATGCTTATTGTTTTACCACCTCCTCATGTTTAAAACTTCTCCACAACTTCATCTCTGACCTGTCTGCTGGATTGGTTGAGTTCATGATGCAGTTTAGTCACTTTAAAAACAGTGCATCATTTCCCTTCAGTTTCAGATTTATGTTCTACTTTCTGTTGGTGTATCACAGAAAATCTCAAAATAAAACACAAACGCTATTGAATGCTATTGGATACTGATGTATCACTTTAAATAGAGCTCTATTGCTGCTGTTTGCTATTAGTGCCTCGGAAGGTTGCAGGAGTAACCAAAAAATCTGACTGAACTGTGAGTTAAAACGTTGCCGCCAACAGTAGTGGAGAGGCTTGTTACAAGACCTTTCATAGGTGACTCAGAAGAGTAATGGCTAGTGCAGCGCTCAGCCCTTTCAGCCTTACATGCTTTGCTGACAGACCCTGAAAAAAAAAGCCACTTTGTTATTCTGCAGACAAGAAAACAATACATCTGAACAATCCCAAATGTGCTGCAGAAGCTGTTCCTTTCATCACAGGTAAGGTGGGCGGCTTGATACATTCTCACTGCCTGAGTCGAAACTGCCAGAGGTGTTCTGTCTCTTTACTGCCGAAAACGCCGCTCCATATAAGAATAAAAATGCCTAAGTGGGTCAAAGGAGAAAGAGGACGGACAGAGGCCAGAGCGAGCAGGTTCAAACATAAAGGCGCGGCTACCAGCAGCAGGTTGGAGGAGAAGTTTACTGACAGATTTCCATTACAGCTCCCCCACTGTAACGCAAACATGTAGGAAGACATAAACACTCATCCATGTTAGACATTGTGGAAATTGGAAATGGTAACGCTAACGCTTTGGGCCTGTGGGTGGGAAAGGTCACATGATATCACTCATGAGAAGCTCAGCTGTTAGCCATTCTAATTCTGTCTCAAGCAGCTGAGCACTGACCCACTGCTCCACTGAACTGTCCCTGTAACGATACTGGTGCAGGCATGTGTGTGTGTGTGTGTGTGTGTGTGTGTGTGTGTGTGTGTGTGTGTGTGTGTGTGTGTGTGTGTGTGCGTGTGCGTGTGTGTGTGTGTGTGTGTGTGGATGACTGCATGAACATGTATGGGGTTGGAGTAACTGTTAAAAATAAATGAAACACAGGTAACACTTATGGATAACCAGCTTTGCTTTGTTGCTATAAAGGAGCAAATCAGTGACGAATTGATCAATGTTAAACAACAAATGCAATTATGGGAAAAATTTAGATATAGATAAGATATTTAGGTTAAAGGTGAGAGTAATAATAAAAAGTGGAAGGACAACAGAGATTTATTGCTAGTAAGCAGTTTCTTATCATGTGCATATCGTTAATTAACTTATGATTGTGTATTTCATAGCAAACTAGAAAATACTGGTTCAAATACCTGGCTTGAACAATTACAACATGTTAACATTTGTTATGCTAGTACCTATTTTAACTTCTTTAATCGTATTACAACAGATTTGGCTTTTTGGGAAAGGTGTTTGCAGATGAGCAGCTAAGATGTTTGCCCTGAAGTGACTCATTAAGGTTCAGGAAGATTTGTGGAGCACTTTATTGACTTCAGAGGAAACACACTACATTCAGTTACCCTTTCACACACACATTCACACACTGATGGTGGTAAGCTATGTTGTAGCCACAGCTGCCCCGGGGCAGACTGACAGTATGGCTACCTTACAATCGGCAAGACGGATGAAGTGGGCAGTCTCACCTAAGGACAAGATAAAAATAATATGTCATGCCACGTGTTTTTATGAGAAATCAAAATATAGAGATTCAGTGATCATGGCCAGTAAACTCCTCTGACCTTGATGGTATTGAATTTATTGCACTGTATTGTACTTCTTTAAAACTTGCAAAATGTTTGCTATTGAACTTCAGTTAATAGAGATGGATTTATTTTTTTTTGAAAAATCAAAAATCTAGAAACATTGACACAGTGAAGTTTGTTATAATCAAAGTTTCTTTTTTCTGCACCACCTCCTCTAAAAAAGAGGTGAGCTGGAATGTTTCAGAGACATTTTTAAGCCATTGTTCACATAAAAACAATGTGATCTGCTCTGTACAACTGTAAACAGGATTTAGCTCCTTATGAGATATCAGTTATCAATAAATCTTGATTTCATTCCTCAATGGTTATTTAGTAACTGAGACTGTTGTGCTGTACATAAGAGTCACATATGTAGCTACAAACCACTTCATTCCTACCGGTCTGAGCATGTCCAGGGATAATGTGAAGGGTCAATTATGAGGCAGAGAGAGAGAGAGCAACAAACTCAGAGAAAGGGCAAAACAGGAACAGGAAATATTTCGGAAAAGAACAGGATATGTGTGCATTGTTGGTATTGTCTCTCATAGGAGACCCTTTCAGTGCTGTCCAAGTTCTGGTATTTGAGGGTTGGTCTGTGTTCCTGTATTCACCACGAGCCTTAAAGACATAAATACAAACCAGCATCTGGATGCCTCTTTGTAAGCCGAAGCTTTAAGCAGATTTTAGTAAAACACATCAGCAGTGCCGATGATGTCAATAAAAGTGAACACAAATATAAAGACACATGAGAGGTAATAGTACATATCCAAAGTGCCACTCCTTTGCAAGGGTAAGCGAAGAAAAAATGTACACATTCTTTCAATATTTTACAACATCTGTAATAGTTTCACTGTAGAAAGCATTTTAGAAAGCATTTAGAAAGCATTGCTTTCTAAAATTGCCTTTCTAAAACGAGTGACACAAACGATCAAACCTTTTTATGACATTCTAATCTTTTCAGATGGATCTGTTTTGCACTCAGTCTCCAGCTTCACGTTTGCTGTGACAGAACTAACTTCCAAAGGTTTGGTCAGCTGAATTTGAAAATACGTCTTCGTTTATTCTTAACATGCTCTCTGTAAACGTTCATTGCAGCCCACTGCAGCCCACTGCACAATCTTAATTCCCTTCAAGTTCATTTTGTCACATAATAATTTTAATTCTAAATAACTTTCCTTCAGTAAGTAATGCAAAATGACCAGCAATCTCAAAGAACTCCTATACAGCTCATATAGCGTGTTTGAAAATGCTTCTCTGTTTAATGACCTAAAGCTCTATCAGACCAGAGCACTGAGACTCAAGGCAGATACCCAGATGGTTTCAGTTAGAGTTTCAGGTCTACATATTTCTACAAGTTTTGTCTTGCAAAACAGACAAATGAACTCACCATCCATTTTCAGGTGAGAATCAAAGAGATACCTAATAAACCTGTTATACACGCTCAACAAAGCCATCAAATAGAAGTGTGGTGGGAAATGCAGTTGCTCTTTCTCTAACCCAGCCCTCCATTTACACACATTTTTTCACTGAGCGTCCAGTTCAGATTTTGAAAAGATTTGAAATCACAGGAAAATTGTTATGAGAAATCTTAGGAAACCAAGAGCATCAACATATTAAACACCATCCTCATCTCATAACATGCTTCGGTGTCCAGACGACATTTGAGGTGAAAAATATCCTTGCCATTGCCTTTCTGTGCAATTCCATTTGATTTTAATCTTGCTTTCTCCCTTTGACTTGGATTCCTGCGGTAGAACTTCCAACAGGTCCAATCATTGAACAGAAGGAGAAGTTGTGAACAATGACATCCATTTTCTGTTTGAGAATTGTCGTCTGCCTGTAGTTTTAGCAATGGCAGCAGAGAACGTGAAAAAAAAAAAACCTCAATCGAGGTCACGGCTCCAGGAAGTCAAGTCAAGTTTATTTGTATAGCACACTTGAACAAGTGTCACCATCAGATTCATCACATCACACCAAGAAAACATCATACAGTCACCAATTGAGGAAGTAATCGTTTCTCAGAGAGTCCAGAAACTCTGCAAAGAACAGAACAGAAGGCTGGTTTTTACCAGGCTGGAAAATCCAAAGTGCTTAAATATAGAACATATAAAAGGCATGAAAACATTTTGATTGTCATTGGCACATTAAATAAGTCAGTGATACGACCCTAAACCTATACATAACCAAGATAATGTTTTTCAGACATGTAATATTATACCTTTATACAAATGCAAAATACATGTTAAAAAAAATAGAATAAATATCCATCCATCCATTTTTTTCCGCTTTTCAAGGACATGTATGGCAGGCCGATTTAGCATAAAATCGGACTCAATTTTTTTTTGATTAAGTCTTTATTTCCAGAGAAAAAGTACTCCATGTCATTTAAAGATACAAAAATAAAATGTCATCAAGTGAAAAACACAAACCATCACAAATCAGACAAGTAATAACAGAACAGAAACAGAACATAAATTCTGTTCTGTTTGAACACATGGGAGCTTGAATGCAACTTCTATATTTGGATATCTAAAAATTTTATTTGGATTAGACATAATTACGTTCAAGATATCTCGAATTGTAATTACAAATGTGTGATCCTTCAACAGACAAACCTTTGGTATTATTTGAAAGGAATTTGGAAAGAAAGTTTGAACCATCAATATGTAATTGATAAGGTCTTGAATTGTTCTTCTTATGAGAATCCAAATTATCTTAAATTATTAATCAGAATAGTCAAAATGTAGTTGTGTCAAGTCAAAACAATTTTTTTAGATATTTAGAACGTAATTACAGATAGTTAAACAAAACCATTTTATATATTAAAACGGCTTGCCATAGCTGCACGGAACTTCTAAGCGAACGCAAAGGCGCTCCTTCACGTCATCACAACGTGTGTGTCATAACGTGTCACAAAGAGGAATGTTGGAAAAGAATGTTGAAAGAAATGAATTAATTCTGCACTTTGACAAGCTGGGGAGAGATGGGATTTATTATTCCAGAAACTAGTTGATATTTGAATTTATTTCATTCATTTGCCCCTTTGAGTTCAATCTCAGTTCAAGTATGGGAAACAAGTGTTGTAAAAAGATGTGCAAATGTCCCTGGATGCGTCGAAAAGTAATTCTTACAGGTCGCTACTGTTCATACAGTGTTGTTAGGGTAATTGGTCGGGGCGTTTATGGGAAAGTTGTTAAGTGCAAGAATCTAAACACAAAAGAGAAAGTGGCAATTAAGATGATAAAAAAGAACCTCACACATACTGGCAGAAGTGAAATTTTAAATATGTTTTCTCTCAGAAAGCTTGACCCAGACAAATGCAACTTGATCAAGATGACCGATCATTTTGTGCACAAGGATCACCAGTGTCTGGCTTTCGAAATGCTGGATAAAGATCTTTTTGAATTCATGAGAGGCAGACATTTTAAACCATTGTCCGTGTCAGCAATACGACTGATAGCACAACAAATGATTGTGGCCCTACAAGCGCTGAAAAGCATTGCCATGGTTCACACCGACATCAAACCAGACAACATAATGTTTGTCAATCATAAGTTAATTCCCTTCAAGGTGAAACTCATTGATTTTGGCATTGCTAAACATGCATCAGAATTACGTACCGGAACTTGGATTCAGCCCGACTGCTACAGGGCCTTTGAGGTTTTGTTGGGCCTGCCACTGTCTGAGAGTATGGACATGTGGAGTCTCGGTTGCACGCTGGCCTTCTTTTACCTGGGTAGGCTCCTGTTTCCTTCATATTCTCAATATGAAAACATGAAGACGTACATGAGGTTGTGTGGCCAGCCAAATAATTCTTTGTTGAAAAAAGGTTTGCTTACCTCAAACTTTTTCAACTTGGTCCAGGAAAGCCCTGAAGAAATCTGGGAGCTCAAACATGCAAGGGAATATATAATGACGTCAAAGGATACGCCAAAACACCACATATACTCATCCAATCCGGTACAAAGCTTTCACGACTTGGAGGAGACAGTTTCAACTTATCGGGACCCATATGAACAGGAAGACATCAAAGCCTTCATACAGCTCTTGAAGCAGATGATAGTTTTAGATCCAGACAAGCGAATCAGCCCCTCTGAAGCTCACAGACAGGATTTCATAACTATGAAACATCTTGTGGGGTGCTCAGGCAAATATGTGATAAAGGCACGAAAAATGGCACTAAAGTGTCAGCTCCAGCCGATCCCAGAAGAGCTCAGATGAAACACCAGCGTAGTCGGTTTTGACTCACTCCAAAGAAAAACCAGGACCCTCCAGAAGTACCATAACATTCTCCTTATCTAGGAAAACGCTAAAGCCGCTTGGAGCTAATAGGAACAAGTCACCAGATATAGCTGGAGGAGGAAGAAAACACAACTCAAACTGCAACAGTGAGTCAGCAAAGGAATTCTGGAGAACATGATCTTAATAAAACTGTCTCTTAGCAACGCATTAAAAAACTGTAAAAGACAGAATCCGCCAACCATGTGATGTTTGTAAATAAACTGAAATCTGAACTAATAATAATAATAATAATAATAATAATAATAATAATAATAATAATAATAATAATACCTCTCCTTGGGCTGCCACCTTATCGTGGTGGAGGGGTTTGAGTGTCCCAGTGATCCTAGGAGCTATGCTGTCTGGGGCTTCATGCCCCTGGTAGGGTCACCCAAGGCAGACAGGTCCTAGGAGAGGGACCAGACAAGGAGCAGCCTGAAGACCCCTTATGATGCACAATAACTTTGGACTTGGTTTTCCCTCGCCTGGACGCAGTTCTCCGGGGCCCCACTCCGGAGCCAGGCCTGGAGGTGGGGCACAATGGCAAGCGCCTGGTGGCTGGGCTTTTACCCATGGAGCCCAGCCGGGCTCAGCCTGAAGAGGAGACGTGGGTCCCCCTTCTCATGGGGTCACCACCTGTGGGAGGGACCAAAGGGGTCGGGTGCATTGTGTGATGGGGGGCAGCCGAGGGAGGGGACCCTGGCGGTCTGATCCTCGGCGGCAGAAGCTGGCTCTTGGGACGTGGAATGTCACCTCTCTGGTGGGGAAGGAGCACTCCCTCTCACCTCGACGCATGGTTCTGGTTCTGGAACCAGTCTCCTTGAGAGGGGTTGGACATACTTTCACTCTGGAGTTGCCCATGGTGAGAGGCGCCGGGTAGGAGTGGGCATACTTGTTGCCCCCCATCTCGGCGCCTGTACATTGGGGTTTACCCTGGTGAACGAGAGGGTAGCCTCCCTCAACCTACGGGTGGGGGGACGGGTTCTGACTGTTGTCTGTGCTTACGGACCGAACAACAGTTCAGATTGCCCACCCTTCTTGGAGTCCTTGGAGGGGGTACTGGAGACAGGTCCTAGGAAACGGAGAGTGGAGTGGACACCTTCAGTGAGGGATATTGATTGTCAGGCTGAAGAAGGAGTCCTTTTGGGCCTTTTAGGCCTGTGAGACTCTAGAAGCAGCTGATGGGTACTGGCAGGCGAAGCGGCATGCGGCTAGAGTGGTTGCTGAGGCAAAACCTCTGGCGTGGGAGGAGTTTGGAGAGGCCATGGAAAAAGACTTCCGCATGGCTTCGAGGTGATTCTGGTCCACCATCCGGCATCTCAAGGAGAGGGAAGCAGTATAGCACCAACACTGTTTATAGTGGGGATGGTTTGCTGCAGACCTCGACTCGGAAGGTTGTGGGCCAGTGGGCAGAGTACTTCAAAGACCTCCTCAATCCCACCAACATGCCTTCCATTGAGGAAGCTGGGACTCTGGGTCGGGCTCTCCAATCTCTGGGGTCGAGGTCGCCGAGGTGGTTAAAAGCTCCTAGGTGGCAGGGCCCCGGGGGTGGATGAGATCGAGGGGTCACACTCTTAAGCCTCCCTGGTAAGGTCTGTTCAGGGGTCCTGGGGAGGAGGGTCCTTCGGATAGTCAAACCTCGGATTCAGGAAGAGCAGTGTGGTTTTCGTCCTGGTCGTGGAACACTGGACCAGCTCTACACCCTCAGCAGGGTCCTGGAGGGTGCATGGGAGTTCGCCCAACCGGTCAACATGTGTTTTGTAGACTTGAAGAAGGCATTCGACTGTGTCCCTTGGGGGTCACAGTGGGGGGTTCTCCAGGAGTATGGGATACCGGGCCCTTTGATACGGGCTGTATGACCTGTGTCAGAATCTTGTCCTCATTGCAAGTCGGGCTCGTTTCCGGTGAGAGTTGGATTACGCCAAGGCTGCCCTTTGTCACCGATTCTGTTCATCACTTTCATGAACAGAATTTCTAGGTGCAGCCATGGTGTTGAGGGGATCCGTTTTGGTGGCCTTAGGATCACATCTCTGCTTTTTGCAGTTCGCAGCTGAGTGTGAAGTGGCCAGGATGAGATTCAGTGCCTCCAAATCCGAGGCCATGGTCTTGAGCCAGAAAAGGGTAGAGTGCCTTCTCCAGGTCAGGGGGGTCGTCCTGCCCCAATTGGAGGAGTTTAAGTATCTTGGGATATTGTTCACAAATGAGGGAAGAAGGGAGCAGGAGATCGACAAGCGGATTGGCGCAGCGTCTGCCGTGAAGCGGGCGCTGTACCGGTCCGTCGTGGTGAAGAGAGAGCTGAGGCAAAAAGCAAAGCTCTCGATTTATCGGTCGATCTACGTTCCCACTCTCATCTACGGTCATGAGCTTTCCGTCATGACTGAAAGAACGAGATCACGGATACGAGGGGCCGAAATGGGTTTCCTCTGCAGGGTGGCTGGGCTCTCCCTTAGAGATAGGGTGAGAAGCTCGGTCATCCAGAAGGGACTCAGAGTAGAGCCGCTGATCCTTCAAGTCGAGAGGAGCCAGTTGAGGTGGCTCGGGCATCTGGTCAGGATGCCTCCTGGACGCCTCCCTGGTGAGGTGTTCCGAGCACGTCCCACTGGGAGGAGGCCTCGGGGAAGACCCAGGACACGCTTGAGGGACTATGTTTCTCGGCTGGCCTGGGAACGCCTTGGGATTTACCCAGAGGACATGGAAGAAGTGGCTGGAGAGAGGGAAGTCTGGACCTCCCTTCTGAAGCTGCTGCTCCCGCAACCCGATCCCGGATGAAGCGGCAGAAAATGGATGGATGGATGGAATAATAATAACAATAATAATAAGAAGAAGAATAATGCCCTGGGGGCTGCACTGTTACACTGCTGGTGTTACAAAAAAAAAATCTTACCAAGTATTTTTGGTGTAGTTTCTCGTGCAAATATCTCAGTACACTTGAAATAAGAAAAAAACTTACCAATAACTTTTCTACAAGAAATAGGAGCTTGTGTTAAGTCAGTCATTTCTGATAAAAAGTACTAGTTCCATTGGCAGATTATTTTTCATATAACATGGGAAAAATGTCTTGTGAAAATAATCTGTCAATGGATCTACTTCTTTTTTTAAATATGAAGGAATTATTTACTTAATACAAGGTCACATTTCTTGCTGAAAAGTTACTTGTAAGTTGGTTTTGTCTTATTACAAAGGAAAAAACTAATGGAAAGTAGAAAAAAACTGAAAACATAATTTCCATTCAAAAGAAAACAAGTGATGAATTTAAAAGATACCATTTCTCAGCTAATAAGAGCATAGTTTTAGTTAACATCATTACTTGAGCCTGTTATATTTTATACTGCATGCCTGGTCTTTTTTAATCAAATTCTTCCCTTTTATTCTTGCCTGGCATCATTTCACATCCTGATGTTCTGCATCTGAGTACCTCATTGTCCTCTGGCACTGAGGAAACAATATTCAACCCTTGTAATAGAGGTTAGATTAATTGCTGACAAATCTGTATTCAGCAGTTCCCTTTCTCTTGGCTAGATAGATTTATGACACAGATTGATGGGGAGGAGGGATGAATTCAGAGCCACCTCTGTTCTGCTTGAAAAAAAAAGAAAAGCAGTTCAGTGTTCAGTGAGGCAAAGGAAAATAAAGGGAATACTGGGTAAAATTAGTGGCCTGGAAGGTTGATGTAACAACCTTCCACGTCATGGAAATGCATATGCAGGCCCGTGCAGAGATCACTAAAGGGGCAGGTGCTCAACAACAAAAAAAGGGCCCATCTAACCTCATTCTAGGACAGAATATTAACAAAGCCACTCAGCTTTCAGAGTTTAACAAACAATGATAAATTACAAAAATGTGACATATACAATCAAAGCTAACTAACATCTCCATATAGCATACAACTATGCATATGCAAGATATTTTATTAGTAATTTCTTTCTGCAGGTTTATTTTGTTATAGGAAAGTATTGCAATATTCAAACCCGCAATTTAACAAGTTATGTAAATCAGAGCAAGACAACCAGACATATTTTGTCTTTACAGAATTACACTATTAAAAATATAAACAAGGGCACAATGCAACTTTTTAGTGGACTGTAATCTATAAAAAAGAGCTGCCTGTTTGCTGCACTTGCAGTGGAGATGAAGATGGTCCATTCAGGAAAGCAGAGTTGCATCAAACTTTAACGTGGAACTGCAGAAAAACGAAGAAAAAAAACCCAAAAGCAAATATTGAATTGTTAATGCATGTCACCATGAGAAAAGCCTGCTGAGTTTTGCTTAAAAAAACGTTAAAAAAAATGTAAATCACACATTTTTGACTCATGAATTCGAAGTTAACTTTCTTTTTTGCAAAACAAACTTATTTGCGCTTGTCAGAAATATTTTCTTGCTATTCTAAGTTTGTGACTCAACATTTTGCTTGTGATTCTCACATGATGTCGTGAGCAGGGCCTAAAATCACAAAAGATTTCTGATGTGTGCAAATAAATGTTTATGTTTGGTAAAAATGAGTTATTCAATTAAAAACAAGTCTTTTAAACAAACCTTTTTCTTTTAAAGGAATCATTACAATTCCAAAAGTTTTGATTACAATTTTATTTTACTTAACTGAGTTTTTTTTTTTTCATTGAATAATTGGGAAACAAATTTAACTTCACACTCTGCAAACCAGACCCTAAACTTAAAGTCTGGGTTGAGTTTTTTCCCTTCATTAATGACACTTTTATTACATTCATTATATTTATCATGGTAATTCAGGGTGAGTTATTTTTAATTCTAAATGAATATCCTTGTTGGACTTTTATTTAAGTGCTATTCTCCTTCAAGATACGTTTACCTAACGCTAGAATAAATGAAATGTACATTATGCAGCAAAGGAAATTAAAAGACATATATCCATTATGGTGTTGATCGGTTTTGGACGGGCGATGTGCCCTTATTGCATAAGCGATACTGAAGAATGACTGATATCATTAAAAACACAGGGGGGAAGCTTTTGTAGTTATCTGGCTTTGCTAGCAAAGTCGTTAGCTAGCAGCTAGCTAATAGCACATCAACAACAGCCTAATGTCTGTATGATAAAAATACTGAATTGATAGATAAGAACAGTTTTTCCTCCCCTGGCTGTCTCCTCCTGCTCAGTGGTTCTTCAGAGAAAGGCAGACACAGAGGCCTGTCAGTGTCTGTTGTATTTCATTACCTCTCTGCTTAAACCGCAACTCCAAGCTGAAGCAGAAACGATACTTCAACGTTTTCCGTCATCTGACAAGTAGAAAGTTTACTCCTCCTTCTGCACGTGCCTGTACGTATGCATTTATAGAAAGAGACATATTTTTTCTAACTGTCTGAAGTTTAATTAGTCCAAGTTTTTCTTGTTTTGCCTTAGGTAGAATTACCAAAACTTTCTCTATTTGCTAAATGTAAAGAAATTTGGCGGATTTTTTTTTTTGTTGCTTTTTGTAACTTTCCTCGTTTTGAAAAGTTTGGTCAATTTTTTCGGTATCTGGGTTAACTAACTGTCTTTCAAAATGTATGACTTTGGTCAATCATTTTTTTGGCTTCCTTTCCACAAACACATTTGAGTTAATTGGAGTCACAAGAGGGCTGCACAGTGGTGCAGTTGGTAGAGCAGTGGCGTCCTAGGTTCGATTCCTGGCCTGGGTTCTTTCTGCGTGGAGTTTGCATGTTCTCCCTGTGCATGCGTGGGTTCTCTCTGGGTACTCCGGCTTCCTCCCTGAGTCCAAAAACATGACTGTCAGGTTAATTGGTTTCTCTACAGACAGGCCAGGGTGTACCCCACCTCTTGCCTGGAATGGTAGCTGGAGACCAAAATGGATTCTGTGTACCAGAGATGAATGTCTTTTGGTCCAAAATGTGCAGATAGACAAAACAAAATTAGATGGGCTGGATACTCAGTGAGGAAGTAGCCTTTACTTCAAAAGAAACAAAGGAAGCCAGATTGCAGTTTACAAATCCACACATGGACAAAGACCTTCATTTTTGGAGACATGCCCGGTGGTCTGAAGAAACAAAAGTGTAAATGTTTGGTTATAATGACCATTGTCACATTTGGATGAAGAACAGGGATGCTTTCACCATTTTGTGAAGTATGGGGGTGGCAGTGTCATGTTGTAGGGCTGTTTTGCTGTAGGAGGAATTGGTACACTTCAATAACATAGATGCCATCCCGGGGAAGGAACATATGTTGAAGCACCATCTAAACGCATCAGCCAGGAAGTATTAGGTTTGGCACATATTGGTCTTCCAAATGGAGTACTACCCTAATCTTACAGCCAATGTGGTCATACAGTGACTTACGGACAAAGAAGTCATTGTTTTAGTGTGGCCATCACAAAGTCCTGACCTCAGTCCTATGGAGAAGTTGAAACATTCGTAAAGGTGTGCGCAGTAAGGCCGGCTACGAAATGGACTCAGTTCCACCGGTGCTGTCAGGAAGAATGGCAGGAACTCCAGCAAACTATTGTGAGAAGCTTGTGGAAGGAAATCCAAAAGGTTTGAGTCATATAGTTTAAAAAACAATTATCTCTAATACTGACCATGTAAGCTTTGAATTCGAGGGAAGTTATAAAAAAAATATATATAAAGATGTATAATAGCCTTACTTTTTCACTGATGAGAGTAACATCAGTGAATGTTTTGTAAAATTTTGTCTAGTGATTTGGTTTCATCTATGAAAAGCTTAAAACAGCCTTACTATGTTTTGCCTTTCCCTTATTTGACTTTATATTACTAAATAAAATGTTTCATTAAGTGAGAGCATTATAACGGTGTGTAATCTGGCGTTTGGATCACATGGCCCTTGAGGCATACACATGTCACAGCTCCATGCATTAGGGCAGAGTATGTTTGACCTCAAACCCCTATCCACAGGCTGTTCTTTGGCCATTGCCTCCAGATGTTCAGATTGTTTTCTAACCTCTGGAGAAAAAAACTGCTGAGTGAAGTGGTTCAGCACAAGCAGACCGGGACAATCTGACGGACATGAAGGTCGGAGTAAGGTAAGGAGAATAATGCTCCACCAGGTGAGGATGGTCTGATGAGTGTTTTATTTCAGTATGAGGAGCTTGACTGAATAAATGGGGAAAAGGTTTAATTAAAAGAAAACCATGGCAGTGCTGCCACCTAGTGGAGAAGCTCTTTTATTACATTAACACGCCGAAGAGCCAAACAACACGTTGTTGTGCAGAACCTCTCATAAATTTTAAAATCATTTATATCTGGTTATATATTTTAAGTTCAACTTACGATTAGAAAACGATCATCAATAGAGGATCAAAACTAAATATGTCAAAACAAACTAAGAAATTCACCAAATAAATGGAAATAAATAAAGGAACTGTATTAGGCAATCATTATAAAGCACAATGCAGTATAAATAAAACATTTACATTTTATACATATAAATATAAAGTTATATAACTTTACTTGCTTTTATTAACTAATTAATTTCTGTGAAATAACTGTTTGCGTTTTGCCCCTTTTGCTTTTAAATGTTTATATTTTATTCTTTTTTTTTTAGTGTTCATGAATTTGTTTTCTTCTCGTTTCCCTTTGGGTTGTGGTGGAATGTAGTTGAAGCAATAACGACAGTCATTTATTACTGCAACACCACAAACACTCAAACTCACACTCAGATATTCATATTGCAGTTTCAGTTTATTTTCCATTTTGCTGTAATTACAAATTAAATTACAGATACATAGAAAAACATTATTATTCCAACAGAAGACATCACGCTCGTTGTGGCTCAAATCACACAAGGTTACAGCAGAACAGGTGCTCCTCTTTCACTGCATCTTCTCACTTCTCATTTCTCTGTCGTCACCTTGTCCTCCTACTCAGCACGTCTATTCTCCAGAAGGTCACCGCCCTACATTGTGCAGGGATTTTTTCTTTTCTTTCTTCTTCTTCTGCTCAAAAACTATAGTGGCTACAGGATTGTGAATGAAGGTTTGGTTACAATAATCTGAAATGTGACTAAGGAGAAATGTTTTCTGAAAGCAGGTACTTCATTACTGACTGAAGCTGTACTTTTTGCTTGGATGTAAACACAACAGAAAACATCCATTACAGGCACAGATGTACTCAAAATAGATTTAAGCTCACGTCTATCTAAATGTGTTGTCTCCCTTGGTCACATGTCCTGTGCAGTCATGGTGAGTAGAAAGTAAACCGCCTTTAAACGGTTTAATGTGTTTTTAGATCCAGCTCAAAATAATGAAGTCTTACAAAGTATTTTATACGGCTCACCTTCCACAGTGGTTTATTTGTTTTTATTCATTTACAGCTGTGGCCAAATTTGATCAAAAACAAATAGCCATTGCTTCCTTCTCATTTAATGAATCAGCGTTTCCATGGCAACCAGGTGCAACAAGGGCCAAGAACAACTGATTGTGTTGAGGTTACGCTGCTGGCTCTAAAAGCAAGTCTGCCCAGACACTTCACTTAAAACAGAGATCATTTTATTATGTTAATAGTTGCAGGACAAAAAAAGTGAGAAATCAACATCTGTCTTTGTGTAGAGATTATGGTGTGATATTGTTTGACGAACTCAAAACAAAATGTTTTATAAGTTTGCCCAATTAGTTGTAGCTCTTTTATGATTATTCACTTGTTTTGGTTTTCTATTTTTTTTCCCTTCTTTCTTTTAAAGTAAAGACTGTTGAATCAGTTTTCTTTTGTTTTATGAAAGCTCAGACCCTCAGGAACAACTTTAATACTGTTTATTTAAAAATATGTGTGTCAATTTCATCTTGATGCAGCATAATAAAAAGTTATTCAGATGTAGAGAATTTCAAATAAATTGTAAATTGATAAACAGTGATTTCCTTCCTTTTTTCCTTTTAGCTGAATGAAAAATTTTGCCATCTTTAAAAAATTTAAAGATGGCAAAAATTTACAGTCAATGTGCAGTATGTATACCACTAATGCCTGATGATGCACATTTAGCACAAAACAAGCAACATGTTTAGTGATGCATTATGCATAATCTAGTGTGCGAAGTTATCTGTAGTCATGCTAAATACCTGTATGGGGTATTTTTTCATGACCAATCTCTCAAAAACGCAAATGTTTATTTTTTTAATAACTGTAAATAAATTCAGGCAATAAGAATAAAATGCTTACCCCAGTCAGAGGCAACCCCCCAAATTAGTTATTAATTATGACTTGGTAACATATCTTTCTAGCTCTGAACATTTCTGTTTGCATGTATGTAACTGGTTATTCAACATATCTTGTAAATTTTATTTCTCAAACTTAAGCAGAGGTCAAGTCTGCTTGTCTCAGGATTTCTCTGCCAGGGTTTTTAGGACTTACTTCAATTTTTGCAGTTTTTTCCATGTCTGTGTTTTCTAATGGAGAGTGATGTGGAGGGATCTTTAAGGTGTGCTTCAGGAAACTTAGACTTGGATTCAAAGAACTATCAAACCCATTAAAGGCCAGCTCATTTACACCCTGAAGCCTTAGAACTGACGGAGGGTGTACTTTCTTTCTACCATGACTGCATACATAGTTAACCAATAATATTCTAAAGGCAGTTTACTGTTTAATTCACCTTACATCCACATAATAATGAAATATGAGTCAAGTTTAAGACACATTGAAATTGCATTTTTCCTCATAGTTCTACTATTGAAGCACATTTACATCCTTTAAACTCAAAATGTTGAACTGCGATTTCACACTATTGCACATCTCATGGTTTAAGCTTGGGTAACAACTCTGTGGTTTTGTACATATATTTACACTTCGATGTTTCATTCATGCTTTTGATTAAGTTCGTTTTGGGTCATTGCTCGATAACCTTTCACATTCAGAAGTCTGACAGACTCAAAGCAGAGTTACATGAAAGCGCTGCACAAAATGCTCGTTAGTGCCTTTTTTGGAAGAGGTATTTTAATTAATTGCTTGTGCACTTTGCTTTAAAGAAAAAAGGAAGAATCCAAGGCGTGGTTGTATAATAATACATGGGATAATATTAATTTACATGTATTTTGTCAGCACACATACATTGCATTGTAGAGATTTTATGAAATAGTTTTAATATTAACACAGCAGTTCTTTGATAACGTGCGCCTTTATCTTTGTATTATCCATTTTAATTTTTTCTTAAGTGCAAACCTCGCGTTTCTTGTCTAGGTAATCTGGATTGCTTTAAGTCGCTCTACATTGACTTGCAAAAGTTTTCATAGCTTCACATTTTATCACTCAACAGTCACAAACTGCAGTATATTTTATTGGGCCTTTATGTTATATACCAACATAAATGGCTTTCAACATGTTTACAACTAAAAATCTGGGAAGTGTTACAAGAATTTGTGTTATAAATATTTGTTCTACAAATAGTCGATCTTTGTAGGACATCCGTCTTCCCATCTACTCTGACCAGTTCCTGGCATCAGCTCCAGAAAAAAGAAAAAACCACATTATGATGCTGCCACCACCATTCACTACACAGGGAGCGGTGTTTTCAAGGTGGTATGAAGTTTCAGTTTACCACCATAAACATAGTTTTGCATAAAGTCCCAAAAAGATTTGTTTAGGTCTCATCTGAGACAAACACATTATTCCATGTATTGCCTGTGTTCTCTATTACGTTGGGAGAAACGCCAAACAGCTTCCTTATCTGAGATCCCTGATGGTCTAGTGGTCAGGATTTGGTGCTCTCAACGCCACGGCCCGGATTTAATTCCCGGTCGGGGAAAGTCCATTTCCTTGAGATAGGCACCAGCAACCCTCCCGACTCCACTAGGGACAAAGGTGGGTGGATGGATGGCATCCATATCTATGGCATTTAGTTAGTTGACTCGTAAAGGCTGTTACATGCTGATTTTTTAGAGGTAGTTCGTAAAGAGGGCTGGATACATTCACAAGTCCCACTTCTCAGGCTTGCAATTGTAAAAAAAACAACAACAAAAAAAAACAACAACAACATTGCAACCATTTATCTCTTTGTTCCACTGTACTACTGCATTACTTTGTGTTGCTGTGTCACCTAAAATGTAAGTTTATGTTCTGCAAGGCAGTGTAGAGAAAAGTAAAGCCTCCATTTTTCTCAGCTGTTATCTTTGATCTCCATTAGATGAATACGTGCTTTCCTCAGCCTCTCTCCTCTTCCTTGTTACAGAATATACATAAAATATAAAGAATAACATATCATTTTACATCTAAAAATAAAGAGCTGTATTTTTTTGTAAAATAATTTGCTTAGAATATCATAAGAGAATAAATATATCGTCTTTATCTACAGAAAGTGCACATAAATAAGTATTACTGGAGATTATTGTTTCTACCAATAATCTGTCTGCTTATCTTAAGGTGCCAATAACATAGGCTAAATTGGGGGAACATAGCTTAAATAAAGTTAACTAATAAATTCAGAATATAAATTAACTAATAATAAAACAACAGATGGACATTTAGGTCAAATTGTATTATCTAGGTTTTAAATGTTTCAGGACATCCTGAAACAAATGCAACAGAAGCAGTAATGCCTCTTATCTCTGTGCAGCTGGCATTTCCTTTTTCAACTAAAAAACTTTTCTTTTGTATCCAACTTCTTACAGGAAGAAAGAAGAGAACACCAAAAATGGGAAAACCAAGACAGCACTCATGGAAAATGTACTTGATAGATCAAAAACTGAGTTTTGGCCAATTGAGGTCAAAACTAAGACTAAATTATTGCTCAAAATATTCTAAAGCACATTTTTTTTAAATCACACATCTTTAAAAACAACAGGGTACCTGACTCCATCTATGTGCCTTTCAGTTGCATTCATAATCTTGTCTGAGTTCAAATGAAAGTAAAATAAAATACATGACAAGACATTGTGCAGAGCATCCTCCAACCTTCATAGTCACTACTAAAAAGGCAACAAGAGGGAAAAAAATTAGATTTAAAAAAGAAGGTGAATTGCTACCACAGAGGTGGCTTTTTAACCTTGGCACCTTTCAGTTTCAACATCAAAAAACATTTTACAATTAAATGACAACAATAAAGAAGAAAAGAAAAGAGATCATGGCAGAATGGATGATCTGGCTTTGAATTGTTTTGACTGAAAACAAAGAGCAAAGTTTGTTTTAGTATTTCTACAAAAGGAAGTTGGATTTTGAGTCATTATTGTGATTTGTTGATTGAGTTAACATATTTGGGAAGAATGTCCTCAGTGCGGTCACATAGTGAATGAAAGCTTTGTACACTTCGAGCAGATCCATTTCAAGGTCAACCAGAGGTCATCCAGTTATTTTTCTGAGGCTTGAATGTGTTTTTGGTTAAGTTGTGTTTATTTAAGAGACTCCATGCTGTTGATGTCGATAACAAATCTTCCTCACACCAGTGTTTGTTAGGGAGATCCACAGGGCTCTGATCTTTCAATATTACTTTTTACTTATATTTTCTAATATTTATATAAAATCTTTTTCACTAATTGGACAAAACTTAGCATTTAACCAAGAAAAACACAATTTAGCTAGACTACATGACTAAGTAAAATCTAAATGATTCAAAGTTTTCTGCTTTAAAGGTTTGAACTGAGCATTCTTGGAACTCGCTTTCTGGTTGATCAATTGTCCATCAGGTACCAAGTTTGCCTTTGAAAGTCTACTTTTAAAGGGGCAGTATGATGTAAAATCAACTTTTTTTAGCTTTGCATCATCTTCTAATGTTATCCCTCATGAAAAACATACTTGGAGTGTTGCTTTGATTCTTTCATGGATGCTTGAAAAATCCTTTAATCTCTTTACATTTACAACCATTTGCCTGGGTGGACCTGGCTCCACCTCTGAGCTGCAGCTTTCAAACTCACACGTTTTCACATAACAGAGCACTTTTCCTCCACAACTCCCCCACTCAGCTCCTTCAGACTAGCCAAAAGCAATTAGCAAACAGCTGGTGGAACTGAGCACCTGTTGAACTGAAGCTATTTCTCAGTGCAACGCTGGTAAAAACATTGCTAAATGGTTAATATAGAAGCGATGCATTGACATCCTAAAGGGGGAGTGGCAGAAAGAGGAGTTTTTAGACAGAGGCCTAAATTAAATTTACAAAATCAGATTTCGGTAACACTTTAGTTGATGGGGTGTGCATAAGACTGACATAACATCTGCCATAAACATGAAGAAGTCTTTATGAATGTTTATGACTGTTGTCATGAAGTGTCATTCAGTAAATAATGACACTTTTAACCTGTTAAGTTGTTTTAGAAGTTGCATTAAGTCCATTAAAAGGGTCAACTTTGCATGATTTTGTAAATAATGACACATTAATGCAAAGCTGACATATTTAATGGAGTTTCAATGCAACTTTTAAAACAACTTAACAGGTTAAAAGTGTCATTATTCACTGAATGACACTTCATGACAACAGACATTTATAAAGACTCCTTCATCTTTATGGCAGATGTTATGTCATGTTTATGCATACCCCGTCAAATGAAGTGTTACCAAAATTTCTTTTCAGTCGTATCTGATATACATAATTTTTATAGCAACTGAAGTTGTCATAGTTGCTTGATTTTTTGTAAAAAGTGCCTGGAAAATACATAGTACTGCCCCTTTAAAAGGCGTACTGAAAGTTTCCCTTTGTCATGGAATATGGGATAATTTAGGTAATACTGACACATGTCTCTTCACTCTCTTACCTACCTATCTTTATTGTCTCTTGAAGCTACAAACCGGAAAGATAAATTGATCAATCAACTGTCAATCACTCAGTCAATCAATCTCTGGATATAATTTCTTAACTAATAATGTTTTATGGTCAGTTTTTTGACCATAAAAAACTCTCCTGCGTTTTGGATTTTGGTGACATCACAAAAGGCACAAGGCAACTGACCCCAGTCTGTTTGCACTTTCCTCATTTTTTCTATTTTACTGAACGTTTCTCATAAAAATGATGGCTCATTTGGCTCTTCTGCCATAAAGTTAATGTCAGTCTTGTACCTCTTGTGATGTCATCAACCCAAGGCAAAATTACCACTTTTTTTTTTCCAAAGGATGCTTCATAAAACAATGCATTTTGTAAAATCCTGCGGTGGAAATCTATAATTCAGCACATTTTGTGTTTTTTATTGTCGATTTATATTTATTGGTGAAATAAATTATTGCACATAATACACTACTGTGTAGTGTCTTTAACGGTATGAATGTAAACTATCATTCTGTCATTGCCTTGTATATCTTTTCTTTCCTGGTCTTGTCTTTTTATGTTTTTCCACCATCATCCTCTCAGATGTATCAGGAAAATTACATTACTGGGCTGAACTGTGCTGGACGGATACAATAATAGAATATTATGTTTTGCTGCGAGTTTAAGTGTGAAAATATCAACATTGTGATGCTTTCAACCATATATCAGTTAAATTTAGAGTATGGGAAAAAGACTTGAATCTCTATTGTATCTACAAACCTGAAACAGACAGAAGTACACGTGTGTACAGCTCAGCTGACTTTCTCTGTATGTTTGTGGCTGATGATGCGATTTTTTTTTCTTCTGTAAGCTCTGAAGAGGCTGCTTTCGTTTGGTCAACCTGTGGCCTCCGGTGGCCCAGAACTACAGCAAGGTGACACAGCTGAATGTCTTCACTCATCAATGAACGTGATCCCTTCAATCCTGCAGGACGAAGCACACAAACACAGAGTCAAAGCAGCTCACAGGACCAGCCAGCTGACTACAATGAAACAGAGAACAAACAGCAAATCATCAAACAGCAGAAGATGACAGTGTGCAGCAAGATTGTTTCCTCCAGGTCGGGACGAGGGATGGCCTTGCCTTTTTAGCAGCCAAAGGACGAATGTCCTTTTGATTGGAGTTGAGGGATTTCCACACAGTGGTTTTAGACATTTCATCAGATATGTTAATCTCAGAGGGATCACACCTGAGGGACAGGAGGAGGAAAAAGGGTAAAATTGAGGAGAGGCATTTGAGGAATATACAGGATTCACTGGGGGAACATGAAGACAGAGTCCCACACACCAGATAATAAAAAACACAGGCATGCAAGGAGATGGATGGGAAAGTGACAAATCTCTATATTAATCCTATTAATCAAGACCATATTCATCTTGTTTGTGTAGATGTGGTGTGTGTCTCACTTGGGATCGTGTGCTTTTTGAACAATTCTGCTTCCCTCCATATTAATCTGAACAGTAGCTGATTCATCTCTTTTCAAGCTCAGCATTTCTTGCGATTCCTACATGATGCAAACACAGGAGCGGCCATAAATAAGAGGAATTAACAAGACATTTGAAGATCTCCCCCCCCCACTCAGATTACCTCTTCCAATTTTTTGGAAGCATCATCCAGGTTTTTCTTCTTCCACTCAGGCATCAAGTCATCGAGGTAGCTCAGCTCTCGTTTCGAAAAGCACAAGTCCAGCAGCTTCCGGATGAAAACCAGAGCCAGGACCTGCAGGACCAGGAGTAAAACAAGATCCTGACTAGAGAGAAATTTCAAGAACAAATTAAGTGTTTTTTGGTCAGTGACAATAATTACCATCATGGGGAAGATGATCGCAGCAGGGGAGGTCTTAATGACCCAGAGTAGCACCAGACAGGTGAGCTGAGTCACAGTGAACAGATGCACCTTTCTCAAAGGGACGTGTCTCAGGTAGATGAAGTCTGGCTGGTGCTTTGCTGGCATACCAAAAAGCTTTAGGCGGTCAAAGAACTGAGACGAAAACAGTCAGAACACAGGGGGGGGAGGTTAGAAATAAATAAAAAAATCAGTAAGTGCAGAGGAAGAACACCACAGAATGATTAACACTGGTGAATTGCAGACTATATGAGAGATTGGAGATTACATGCTGGTTATTTTCTTTTTAAAACAAAGAAAACACACAAATCGTTAATTGAAAATTTAGTCACGAAAGACGTTCAAAAACTGACATCCAAACGCCATGGATACACAATGCCATTTAAAATCTAGTGCAACTAATTAGAAAACAAAGTCCACTGGTGTGTAATGAGGGATGAAATCCAAGTTGGTTTTTATTTACAGAGTTGCAGTTGAAATATATCAAAACCAAACATGATAACCAACATGCCAAACTGTTTGCAAAGTGGTATAACATTACCACAGCACATTACCCTCAACAAGCCATCAATTGTTATCAATAGAATTGATGACCTGTGTGAATATATTGAAACTGAAATGACAAAATAAGAAAGAGCTGATGTGTAATGAAAAATTCAGCACAAAATCCAGAAAGCTTTGGTTTTGGAATAAAGGGATGTTTCTAACGATGGAAAATACACGACCAAAGAAAGACGGGCAGAGGAACATTTACAGGAATAATCAAGACAAACAGAGCCAGCCTTCGCTCCACTAGTCGCTGTCAGAGTCCTGCTGAAATCCCAACGTAAGCAGTGTGCTACTTGCATAAATTAAAAAGAAATGTGCAAGTGCCTCAGGCTTGGCATGAGGTTTATCACAGTGTCTGTGACAGCTCAGAGTGAGAAACAGACTGCATAATGTCAGTGGACGAAGTCCAAGGGAATTAAAACCTTCCTCAATCTGAAAATAATCATCTGACATTAAGAGAAGAAGCAAAGACTGTTAAAGCACAGACCACAGACATTCATAATGAAAACATCAATATTATTCAAAACCAGTTTGGATGTGTTTATTGTATTATTATTGTATTATTTGTAAATCTATTTGTACCCAAATATGATTAATCTAACCCAGATTTAATTATTTAAGTGCCTTTGAATCGGATGTTCAAGACAACTCCCAACCGAAATTTTACTGAAATTTTATTGAAAATTTGCAAACTATGACACATAGTGTCATAGTTTGCCAAACTAAAACCAAACCCATTCAACCTTTAACAAAAACTATTGTAATGCATCATTAAAAGCCCTTAGATCAGTGGTTCATAAACTTTTTTGAGGTACCGAACCCCCCAGTTGCATATGCGCATTCACCGAACCAGAGATGCAGATGATGATTGTGCATACATTTTTTCCCTTGCCGTTGCTCTTGAGAAAGCAGCAAAATAATCTGGAGTCATTGTCTTTTTATTGAATTTTCTCAGCTTCCCTGACTTAAAAGGCGCAGTAGAAAAGTCAAATTAGGTGAACTGGGCAGAAAAACAGCTGGACACACTTTTAGATATGACATTTTTATAGGAAAGTAGAGATGAAAATCTTCGAGTTACTTTTTGTAAGTGTCATTAAACAAATGTTTTACAATTATTTAATGTTGTAATTTTACTACTTTGAAGAGCAAAAAAAAAAAAGCTATCATAGATGTGCGGTTCATAAAGAAATATAGTTTTACCTGAATGCCTTTTAATGAAGATGCTCCCATGTAAAGAAAAACTCCGTACAATACAGGCATAGGAATAAACTGAAATACGAAAAACGTTAGAGTTAGACATAAATTGTTGATATAATAAATAATTTGGCACCTAACAGTCAAGTCAAGTGTTGCCACTTTTCCATTCTTTCATTTCTTTACTCAACAGACCTGCATTGTGATTGTGACCCACCTGCAGGGCTCCAGTCATGAACACGGAGCATCCCATGAGCAGGAAGATCATCAGGCCCGTGAGCCGCTGCTCTCTGATGCCCAGGAAGCGCGGCTGCTCTCCTGGAGCTGCGCTCTCCGACTCCAGTTTCAGGCTGTTGACATGAGAGATGGACAGCACAGTGGCTGCCACGAACCAAGGCAGTCCCATGATGGAGCACACAGCCAGCATCACCCCCACCATCAGCAGGTCTAGGTGGTACCCACAGCCTTTCTGAAAAACAGAGAGCGGGTCAGATACGGGTTCAGAATCCAAGCCTGAAGCAGTATTTTTATTTAATGTTTTTATTTTCCTCTTGCCAGTAGTTTGTGCTCCTTGCGGTTGATGATGACAGCAGTTATCTGTTGGTCCATGAAGATGAGGATGGTGCAGAGAAGAGCGGGAATAGATGCGACCAGGGCTGTCCACCAGGGGTTGCGCCCGATCGGATTGATCAACCAACCTCTATCTTCTCTGGTAGGCTGCATGCAAAGAGGAAAGGTGCGCATGTTGACATTTGTATCGCTATTTCCCTGCAACAAGTTGTCCTTATTTAGCTCACAAATAAGTGCTGAAAACTGGGAAAAATGTTGAAGGTAAGGTGAATTTGCTTACTTCCAACTTATCATTACTTTAACAGCTTTTCATCTGCACTTACATATTGTTTAGATGGAAAGTAAAGTTTGCTTTATTTTCCATATATAAAACATTTATTTCTTGTACATTTCTCTGGAATTACCTGGAATTTGCTTGGCACCTTCAGCTTTTGGGATGGCACTCCAATGGCAAAGTCGAGCAGGACCATGACGACAATTGTAAGAAACACTGCAAAGTCACTGATCATGGACCGCACCTAGGAGAAACAGATTGCTGCATTTAGACGTCTGTAGCTATCAACTCAATTAAAGTTGAACGTAAACAATCTCAAACACTTTTATCTTCCTAAATTACTCATATCCCTTGAATCTCCACACATTTTGTCAACAACACAATTTTTTGCAGGATTTCATGTGACAGGCTACATAGAGCAAAATAAATAAAAAAAAAATGAAAAGAAAGCACAACTATTCAAAATTGTCAACATTGTAAAACAAATCGCAAAAACATTACATGTGTTTGTTTTTGGCCCTCTTTTCTCTGATACTCCAAAATAAAATTCAACACAACCAACCACTCGATTTTCTACTCCGGTGTTGATTTGCTACAATTGCACCTATAAATCTGTTGAGGTATGTCTCTGCCGGATTCGAACATCTAAAGAACAATATTTCCATTCCACTTTGAAAAATGGCAATAAATAATAATTTTCAAGTCAAGGACTTGGGCTAGACTTTGACTAGGTCATTCTAACTCAGAAGTATGCTTTGATCAAAACGCTTTCATTGCATCTCTGGCTGTGTGTTTAGAGTCATTGGCCTGCTGGAAGGTAAACCTCCAGTTTAACCTCAGATATTTCTTCCGTTTATTTACTCTATTTTCTTCCATTAAACTTCCTATCAACTTTGATGGGTCCCTGCTAAAAAAAAAAACTAAGAAAAAACATGATCCTGCCAACCATCAACAAGTTGGTGAGGTACCTTGGTGGGGAAATAACGACTTGTCTTAAACTGCTTAAGGAAGGCCGACATGAAGAACGTTGAAAAAAACAAGATGATGGACCAGAAGAGAACATCTGGGGTGAAGGGACCGTGGTGTCCACATGCTGTCCCAACAAAGTGTCCTTGCAGGCTCATACACTCCTGTGGGGACACAGACAGATTTCAGCCCAGACTCAAGAAAAAACAACATGGAGAACCCTTTATTTGAGCTGATTGGGTAAAAGAAAAATAATAATAAAAAAACTAAGTAATTACATGTTGCTGAAAATAAACACCTTTGTGTTGTCAAGATGAAATGCTAGAAATGTCAGCCTTACAGATGTCCTTCAGAGAGATTAACTGCTAAAGGGAAGATGAGGTTTTGTTGAATGTTAACCAAAAAAAAAAAAAAACATTCTGAAGCAAAGAACTATAAACAACAGAAGGATGTAGCCTCAGGTTCTGAACAGTGAAGTCCAGTAAAGGTTTTGTAGGAAAGCTACATATTGACTGAAAAGTTAATGACATGCCTTGGTAACAATGTGACAGCATATTTTTCTAGGTATTTTTTTGAGGATGCACTAAGTTACTTAACTTCCCTCATTTTCTCTTCTTTGGTCACAAATTGCTGTTTGTCATAAAAGCTAATATTTGTAATTGGTTTTTGTTATTTAAAACCCAAAGCACCGGATGGAGCTCAATAGCATTGAACTAGCATAGCTTCTTTCTCTCTTTAAAACGCCAAACAAATTAAAATTAGAATGTTATTTGGTCATTTCTTAGCAAACAGCATGTAGCTTCAAGTGATAATGAACAAAAACAAATAGGTTTTCCTGTCAATGATGCTCGATGAATGCCAAATGATTTGAAGGTAAAGTATCTGATTAAAAAAAATAAAATTTGAGGCTGTAAACTCATAAAACTAACATACTTTCCTCTTTAAATGTGAATTGTTTATTAAAAACACAAACATAAGTAAAATAGTGGCAGGATTATGTGTGTTTTTTTATTTTGGACAATCAAAAATATGGCCTAAATAAATCACAGCATGCAGGGATGATGAATGAATGGAAAGCATATAGATGTAACAAAATGACCTTGACAGTCAGGTTTTCCCAGGATACAGTCGAGGCCGTGATGTTTCTCTCGCTCCACAGATCTAAGGTTTTATTACTGGGATTATCAGGCTGTGAACACCTGCAGCTACACAGAGAGATGGACACAAAACAGGGAAATTAACATTTGCTGGCTGACTAAACAAATACGTTTAGGTTCTATTTATGTTTTTCTTTTTGTTTCTACAAGGGTTTGGAAAAAAGATGCAAATAAGCTACAAATACACAGAGGAAAATAAAAAAAGAAGCCGTTTACTCACTATGCTAGCGTGAGTTTGTCCAGCTCGCTGTTTGCATTGAAGGGGTACAGCTCTCCCAAGTGAAACAGTTTCTCCAAGGCCTCGTAGATGAAGATGAGGCAGATGAGGGCAGCGAATGCCTCCTCAGTGAACCGAGTGATGTAGCAAACCAGAGAGCTAGCGTCTGTGGCCACTAATATGAAACACAGCAGTGCCGTCCACAGGCCAATGCAAGCCCGGAGAGACAAATATGACAGTTTGTAGTCCCTGAGAAAGAAAAGAGAGGCGGGGGTCAGAGGAGGACGACAAAGGCCCGATTACCCCGCAAAGGAGCCGTTTAATTTCTCAACGTACTTGCAGAATTTGAAGAGTATCTTCTCAAAAACCAGTACAGGACCTGTGCTGCCCAGAATGGTGAGAGGCTGGCCGGCGAACAGAGAGTAGGCCACTCCAGTCATCGATGCACCAAACAACGACTCTATGGCGCTCTGCAACGGGTGGTGGTATTGCATTGTGTTTGATTCGTCTTCACTCACACATGATGAGAACAAACAGCACCGCATGGTGGCGTAAATACGGTTTTGCTCTTACAATACGCCCTTCAGTCGCTTCTCCTAGCAGTCCTCCAAAAGTGATGACAGGAGACATGCAGGCGCAGTAGAGGAAGAGGAAGGAGGCCACACACTGGAGGCTCAGGCCGTCCTTGAAGTCACTCACATAGAAAGGAACTTTCCTCTTAACGTCCAGTATGAGGCCGCCGAACAACCTGACGACAGGTTGTTCATTTTAGAGAGAAAACAAGCGCTGCTATATTTATATGTATTGAGGATGGGAAACGTATTGCCACTTTTTAAAAACAAGCCAAAGGAAACCAGGTAAATAATCACCAGTCTTTTTCAAACAGTACAAAATAGGCCACCATATGGCTCAGTGGTAGAGCAGATGCTGCGTATTTATAGGATGTGGTCCTTGACACAGCTGCTCTGGGTTCATTTCCTGACCCAAGGCCATTTACTGCGTGTCTCTCTGCCCCTCTCCATGTCAGGCTACTGATGAATAAAGGTCACTAGTGCCACAAAATCTTTAAAAAACATTTTTTGAGGAGCTAATAAGTGACATGCACGGCCTTGCAAATGTTTTGCAGATTGTGGCCACAAACTTCAATGTGTTTCACTGGGTTTCTGTGTGTTTGATATATATGAAGTGGTGCATAATTATCAAGCAGAAAGAAAAATACAAAACCTTTTACATAGTATCTGAGAAGTGCTTTAATCCTCTTTGGGCACTTAATATTGTCCCATCTCATTTCTTCAGAAATTCAGTTTTTGCCCATAGCAGCAACTAAGAAGCAGAATGCTAAAAGGTTTACACATTCAGTCAGAATCATCCATATTGATCATAAGTAAGCAACAAGTCTCTGTAATAAACCTGACTGGTCAGCTGCTTACCTTCCTGTCCTCTGCAGCTCCGGCCCGTGGTGTTCAGCATGCTGTGGTTCTTCTACCTGCAGGGCTGTGCCGTTGGGGACTCCAGGCATTTTCCTCTTCTCCTGCAGGTCAGAAGCAAGCAAAAAAACAAGTCACACATATTACATAAACAACTTTAAGTGCCTCTGATGAGGTCAAAATCCAGGGCTGAAAAGTAAGATGCATTACCTGAGAGGGGACGTTCTTTGGGGGCTCTATTCGGATTGAAGGGTCCCACTCTCCTGGCGGCAGGACAGTCACCTGGTCCAGAAACTCATCTATCCCTGCCAGCAGGTCACTTCTGTCCTTCGCCTTGTACGCTACGTTGTGGAAGATCTGATCCAATGAGAAATTAAAAAATAATTAAAGAAAAACGTTGCAAGAAAGATGTTCAGTTTTTCTATCATCGTTGGTTCAGTAGCTGCAATATTTTTGCAAAGTTATTTACACCTCTTTAACTTTTTCATTTTCTTTTGTAATGTACCAACACAAAGTAGTGCATTACAGGGGTGTGGGAGGAAAATAATAATAATAATAAAAATAAAAAAAACTGGCATGCATTTATTTTTACTCCGTTTTGCTATGATACCCAAAAATATGATCTGGTACAGAAAAGGGGGAAAAAAAGCACAAAAACTGTGATTATGTTGCAAAAAAATGCTAAAAAGTTCAATAGAGTGAATAGTTCTGAAAGATCTGAAAGGTTTCTCACCTCATCCGTCATAATGGTCGCCATCGAACGTCCAATTTCGTGGTACTGCTGAGTTTTTCCATCAGGGCCCAGAAGGATAAAGAGGAACCTGATTTGGACCAGCAGATAAACCATACTTCATAAACTCTCCTCTGAAAGCTGAATTAACATGACCTGCCAGCAGGGCCTGATGGACCTGTGTCTGTCTACCTGGTGGGGATGGGAACCTCAGTGAGTCCAGTGAGGAGAACAGCAGGGGAAAGGCGTACAAACGCAACAACGGGCCTCTCCAGGAAGTCCAGGACACCAACCAGCACATTTGAGGCCTCAGCGCCCTCTGGAATCTTCTTCATGAAGTGCAGGTCAACCTGTTGGAGGAAAAAGAGAAAACTACCAGAGTGAAGCACAGATTTAAAACATCCACCTCCTGCACTAGAGGTCAAAATAATTTGTAGCTCATCTCAATACAGATTACAGTATTGAGATGAGTTACAAATTATTTTTGGATGTGAATATTCATAAATAAATGATATATTTTCCATTACTCATCCATATTAATGAAATGGATGAGAAATCCTCAGCCGGTTTGCTTACCTTACTGAGGTCCACTTGACTGCTGTCCGGTCCTGCGCCGTTCTTGGCCGGTTCCATCGGCAGAGGAGGCTGGGGAGACGTGGCGGACCCTAATGGATGGTAAAGTGGGGGTGTGTGCATGTATGTGATTCACAGAAAACGCAGCTGAATCAGAGAAAATATCATTCCAAGAACAAAGTGTGTCTCTTTTTTCACACTTTGGTGAAATTGGCAAGAGATTCCCCTTGCCAATTTCTTAATTCTTGGAAGCAATGAAGTACTGGAGGGTCACTGCGTGAAGAGGATTATGTGGTGCCATTCAGAAAGTATTCATTCTTTTTAGACTAACACAAAGTAATCAACAACCACAACAATGAAGGGAAATTATAATTTCAATATCTGTTACAAATAAAAGGTGAAAAGTGTTGTATTCGTTTGCATTTGGCCCCTTTTAATCCGATAGATGAAATCTAGTGCATCCAGTTGGCTTCAGAAGTGACCTTAGTGGTAATTACAGTCCACCAGTGAGTAAGGAAGCCATAAAAACCATCCAAAGGTTTCCACAAACTGGGAAAAACACTGCACACCTCCCTGTACTCACTTCCATCAGCACCACGCTGTGGGAACGCTTTTCTTCAGTGGGTATAAAGAACCTGGTAGGATTGAATGGGATGGAGCTAAACACAAGACAATCCTGGACGAAAACTGTTTTAGAGAACGAAATGTAACAGCCAAAGTCCAACCCTAAACCAAACTGAGAGATGTGGCAAGACTTAAAAACTGCTGTGCACGCAGTGGCGCAACTACACATTATTCAGGTGGATGCAAAAACATAGATCGGCGCCCCCCCCCCCCCGACCGAGGGACGGAACGTCAGGGTGAAGGAGCGACGCTCACTCAGTACACTAAGGCGCGCATTAGTGTACGGGAAAACATCATCGGCGCGCCGCGCCCTCCAGACGGGGTTTTGGCGCCCCCTCTGGTGCTGCGCCCCTATGCGTTGCATACCCTGCATACCCACTTTTTGCGCCACTGTGTGCACGCACACTCCATGCAGTGTGTGGTTGTAATGTGATGAAACGTGAAAACATTTCAAGGGGTGTGAACACTTTTGCAAAGCAATGTAACTTGTGTGTCTGTTGCTTTAGTCCTGCAAAATTAAAACCGCTCTCCACTGATGAGTGTGTGATGAGTCGTACCTACTACCTGAGGCTCGGACTGTTTGCGTGCTCCCTCGGTGATGGAGCGTACCATTGGGATCAGGTTTTTCTTCTTCTCGTTTTGGTGATGGTGTCTCTTCAGCAGAGCCTCACGCACCCTAACTCTGACGGTGTCATCCAGCTCGTGCGACGCCTCCTGGTGATCCAGAACCATGTCTGCAACGCAATTTTAGACTCACACTGGGCTTGTGGGCAAAAGCAGCTGGGACTTGATAAAATAGTATTTATGTAGTTTGCTAAGCACGACTGCTTTTGTCTCCGTGGAGAAGGTTTGAGATCACATGTTAAAGCCTGAAATCTTCACAATTAGCCCATTAATTGTTTTCAAATCAAAAAGTTACTTTTAAAATGTCCATTTCTGACACAAAAATTAGTTTTTGGAGTTGCACCCCTGGGATCAAATACATAATTTCATATGGCTGACTGTCTAGAATCTGTTACGGCACTCTCTAAACAACTGCATCTGATTATGACTGTAAACAGAAAATAGACTTATAACAATGCGTTTTTTTTCAATAGCAGTTTGTCAAATGGAAGAGGATGCGCTGAGCATTTCTTCCAAAATGATCATCCATGCAGGAAATTCTAACAAACAATTTGCAATATTGTCACTTAACTTTAAGTAACTGTGTCAGGTCAAAAACACAGATGAACAGAGTTTGACAGATGATGCTCTTGGATTAACATTTTGACAGAGACATTGTCAAAACCTCATGTGAACTTTTTTGTGCTTTTAAATCTCCATGTGCAGTTCCAGTTGGTTAGTTCTCCAATTTACAGTCCCCACAACATTTCTCCTGTCCTTTTTCTCCTTTCTGGATACATCACCATAAGAAGACGGTTCCAAACGTAAGAAGACCACACTTCTTCCACTTTCACTGCATTTAGATATTTGTATATCTTTACACATTCCTTGATTCCAGAAGTTAACATGAATTATAACTAATTATGAACTTTTAGCTCATAAACAACTGAAATATAAAAGCTGAAAAAATATTAAATTGAACAAGAAATGTTGCAATAGTATAACTTCACTAATCTTTTTCCAGTGTTCTCATACATCTGTCTGTCTGCGCTAAGAGCAGCCTATGTGCTGCTGAATCAATGCTGCTGACATAAGAGACCATATGGGCCTGAAGAACAACATCTTCTGTCTGTCTCTTGTTTAGTCAGCACAAGACTGTGCATTAGTCTGCTTCCTTTCTTTACCCACAGCCACCGAGAGATTCTCTCGCACAAATTTTGTATGCAGTAAGTGAATTTATTCTGAGCGCACTTTAAGATCAGCGATAATGAGCTGACCTCAGTGAAACTTGTTAATAAGGACAACGACAGCAGAGCAACACAATGAAGCCTGCATGCAGTAAAGCCCAGGAAGCTTTAAGGGCTGCAGGGTTATGTGTGCTAACTAATTAAAACTAAAGCCAACATGCTCTTGCCTTATGTTATGAAGAAGTCTGTTGTTTTCTTGCTCTTTGTTTCTCCATTTCAATGTGTAACTTATGAAGAAAAGATAATAAAACGAACTCTTGCTATCTGTTTAGAAACTAGATTAGAAAGCAAAGTCAAGATAAATGCATGAATATAAAAAAAGTTAAGGCTTTACTTTTATCTGAGGCAAGACTATGTTTAGCATGGTGTAAAAATGCCTTTAACATTTTCATGAGTGACAATTCTTGAAGAACGTCCACTTGAAAATGTTTTTCTTAACATGACAAACTTTAAGACACTGCCTGCGTTGGAGTGAATCAAATCTAACATGAGAAACTTTAAGGAAATACTTATTTAAGCAAGAAAAGTTGTGAAAAAAATGCTCTGTGTGTGTGTGTATGTGTGTGTGGGCGTGTGTGTGTGTGTGTGTGCGTGCGTGTGTGTGCGTGCGCGCTTACTTGCAAGGTTTAGGTTGTTACACATATACGAGCCTCTGTAGGGACCCATAAGTGATATAGTATGCCTCCCTCCTTTGCCTTAAACTCAAGGCTTATGCCCTAAACGTGAACA
Organism: Poecilia reticulata; assembly: GCF_904066995.2. NCBI lineage: Eukaryota > Metazoa > Chordata > Actinopteri > Cyprinodontiformes > Poeciliidae > Poecilia > Poecilia reticulata. Next base: position 19,210,672 of record NC_088834.1, read on the forward strand.
TGATAGATTATACTCATTTGTTTCTGCAGTTCATTTCTGCTTGTACTCTGCAAGAGCCTTCTGCAGGCAGGGGGTGAGTACAGGTTGTGGGTTTGCAGACGCAGCAGAGAGAGAGATAAAGTTGCATCCCAATGCATTCTGTCACTTCTAGCAGCGCTAGCTGGCCATTATACAAATTAAGTTAAGCCAAAATAACAACACAAAAAATGTAATTTGTCTTTGTGCATGATGATTTTGTTTGACAATATTTGGTCAAAGAGCAACACTAAGTTTGTAGTGGAATGAAAATGTTTTCCTGTCCAAATTGTTTCTGATTTTGGTGTCTGGCATCTAAAGCAGGAGATTGTGTAAATAAAAGAAAAATAATTATGTGAGAAAGACAAACCAGGAGAGAAAAAAAACTAAAGGAATTGAACTTTCAAATGTTCAAAATGTAAATGTTACATGACACCATTATTGATGTGCTAATTATGACATCTTAAAATTTTTTTAAGATTAGATGCAACAAACATTACAAACTAACAAAAAGCAAAAAGGGTTGTGACCTTAACCTTTTTTTTTTTACTGTATTTGTAAAAAAAAGATGAATGAATGCCAAGTAGTTTATGTTTTATATGAAGTCAGTTAAAATATTTATGTACAGAGTCATTAATGTGAATCAGCTCAGGTGTAACCTCTATGAAGAAAAGTTAGAATATTGACCATGGTTAAGTTCAGCTAATGTAAAACGTTAATGTTTGCTATAAATTATTTTGATCTTGAACTAAAGAGCTCATTGAATGTGCTGGCGTCCCACTTAATATCAATAAGTCTCATTTCTACAAAAGGAAAGCACATAAAAACGGATGTTGTCCATTATTACAATGAAAACTGACTTTTTGCAACATCCGTGACAACTTTTCATGTGTCTTTTAGCATTCTGACGTTGAGATGCTGGTTTACACGCGAGAGGAAATTTCTCACCTGCTATCTCCTCAATGGAGTTGGCTCGCATGTCCAGCAGCACGCTGCCATTGATGATGCAGCTCCGCAGCTCAAACAGGCTGTGGAGGGAAAGTGTGGCGACGTAAGGCTTGCTCCACCTCTCTCCACCGTCCTCCACGTCCTCCTCAAACTTCAGCCACCTGCGGCATACAAACAAGCAGCAGATCAGGAGCTTTGCCTCAATAGAGTCCAGTTTAAATATTTCTATTTTAACCCTTGTGTGGTGTTGATGTTTTATTTAAAGTAGTGCTATGTACACAAACTGAACTGATTACTGAATTGAATCTGAATTAAAGGAAGATGATGCACGAGAGAAGCTTTTGGCTTCTCTAGTTTTATTGCTACCATCAACTCCACTTTTGTTTAACAGTGAAAGTACTTCTAGATCCCTGCTTCTGTGTTTCGTTTTATTTGTTTTGTTCTGTTGCTTCGTCCAGGCTGCTCAGGGTCAGCCTGGACGTTTCTTCCTCATAAAGATACGTGCTCAGGGATTGCTGCAAAGCTGCTCACGTTCATTCAGGAGAAGTAAATGCTCAGCGACTTGTAAGCAAAGAATCAATTATTGACATGATAAAGTAAATCATTTCCTTTCTGATGATTAATATTTTGACGGGAAATTTTGCTTACACACCACACTTCATTTTATTTATGTTTTTGGTTGAGTGTGGCTTTTATTTCTGGTTTATTTGTAGTTTTTTGTTGAAATATCTTGCACTTGCACTGAGTTTGAAAGAGTGAGCTTGCATTATTGAAAATGGTCTCAAAACCAAAATATAATCACTTGTCACGATAATTACTGGGACAATTTATGATTTATTTTGATGCAGTCAGCTGGGTTTCCTCAGATAATAAAGGTTTTACCAATTTGAATAATAAACATTCATTGTTTTACAATGAGGACTAAACTGTACATAACGAACTTTGAATCCGTCTCTATTATTTTATTGATGAACGCGACGTGGATTTGTTGAATTGGTGCTGCCTAAGTGAACTGAAGCGATTTGAACTACGGTAATTAGTTTTGCGTCAGACCTGATTTTCTTCAACGAAAAACCGGACAATAAAACCAAACTCCAAAATTAATATCTCGATATGTAGGTGTTTGGACCTGGGGAATCATTTGCTTTTCCGTTTTGATCATTTCCTATAAGCTCTTGGCATTTTGGTTTATTCAGTTGTTTTAGTTATTTTATTCATCTGTCTTGCCCCTTTGTGCTCTAGATTGTAGTTTCTCACATTATTCTTTCCTCCTGTGTTTCTCCTTCCCTGCTGTCAGCCTGCTTAGCGGCACACCTGCTGTCCATCTCCTCTTCCTCACGTCTCTCTGATTAACTCCTTTGGTTCCCCTGCCATCAGTGTTTATATAACATTTCAGTGTTGTTCTCCTCCACTGGTTCTTTCTGTTATTCTTTGTGATGCCTCCATTATTTCACCGTCTTTGCTCCATGCCTCGTCTCTTCCTGCTTTTTCCTGCTGTAAATCACCCAATGTTTATGATCTATTTAAGCATCCTGCTTGAAAAGTTTCTCTGCGCTTGGGCTCATTGGACATTTTGCCTACATTGCTAAAATTATTTGACTGGATTATGACGCGTTTAGATTCAGAAGGCTTTTTCCTAAATTCAAAGTTGGCTTGCTTTTATTTTATTCTCAAAAGTTTGATCAGTGCAGACCAGCTTTTGACCAGCAGCAAACTGCAAGGAGAGATTACTTTTCCTCTCCCATTTTCAGCATCGTAACAGAAGATTTGCACAATTATTTTAGAGGGGCTCAAAGGCTTGACATTAGCATGTAAATCTGAAATTCTTCTCTTTTTGAAAGTAGTATTTTGTAATTCATCTTCACACCTGGAGCGATAAATGATTCCCTGAGCTGTAAATGTAATAACCAGCTGTACATGTATGGATCTTGTTCTGCCAGCCCTGCAGTGAGACACTTTATTACAGGCTGTGTTTTCAGCTTCTCCCAGCGGAGGCTTCCTGACCTGGCCGTTTCCTTCCACTCGGCATCTTTGCCATCCTTCACACAGATCTCATCCAGCTCGGTGAACAGCTCATGGGACACGTGCTCCGCATCCTCCTCTGTGCCCAGGATGAACTGGACCCGCTGGGACGGCGTATCTGACGGAGTGAAAGAATATGAGCGAGCGAGGGAGGGAGGAGGAACACAGAGGTGAAGCTTTGTTCTCAGAGACAACACAGTCTCTTACATATGTCCTGCCTTTAGATGGCAGCACATTCACTTTCACAAAAAGCTCTACACAGAAATCCAATCCTGTTCCTAATTGGGTCATTAGTGGCCTGTCAATTGTTGCCTGAAGTGCAGTGGTCGTACAACCATGTGATGAAAATCAGCAGGATTGATCTTAGTGGGAGGAGCCTGTGCGTACATGCATACGTGTGACAGTAACGAGTCATACAAAACAGTAAAAAGGAAAATCTTTATATTGACGGAGTGTGTGTGGCGATGTGTGTTACCATGACTGCTGCCAGCTGCCTCACTGTCCTCGCTCTGTTGTGTCGTGATGCTTCCTGCCCTTTTATCTTTCTTGCGGTGGCGGGATCCGTGGGGTTTGTGGTGCCGATGGCTCTGCCTCGGCATCCGAACCCCCACAAACAGAGTCCTGTGTCCTAAAGGGAGAGGTGAAGATTTTATTAACGTTTACTAAGAGATTTTTTTTACCTGACACCGTTAGGAATCAAAAACGCGGCATTCTGTAAATTGACAGGTTGGGCGAGAGAGCCAGCCTACGGGCTAAAAGTTAACTCTGGTTCAGGTTTAGAGGTGGGAGAAGTTGTTGACAGATGTGTGAAGCTCTCCATACATCTGACCTTTATGGGTAAATGACAGAAAGAAGCTAATGCTAACAGAAAGCCACATGAAGCTTCTTCAATGCAGACAGGAAGGCCGGTCAGCTTTTGGGCCATCGAACAAACAAGTTAAATACAGGAGAGATAGGCTGCAAAAAGTTTGAGATTGATGCCACGGTTTAACCTCAAACAGAATTAGAAAATGATGAATACCGCTTTAGTTTTTCTATTCCTTTTTTTTTTCCACGTTACTGGCATTAGTAGATGGCGTAGCTGATAATATCTGACAATATTCCACAACTGGTATCAAGGGAAGAGTCTTGAGATGAAGTTAATCCCCTAACACAGCTCAAATTACATATTATATATCTCTGCTGTTAGTTTTACATTAACAATTTTAGCTTAACCTCACTCTTCATAGTTGATTTCTTTAAATGGGTGCTTAAAAAAATCAAAACAAAACAAAAACCACAGCAGACCAGGAAAGGACTGAATAAAGAGGGAACAGATTAGAAGAACAATGTAAACACAGTATCTCCCATATTTATGTTTCCATCCTGCCGTTTTCATTCCTGCATTAATCTCAGCAATCCACTGGCATTTTTATCAGTGGATTTAATTTTGGATGCAACAACAAGCTGAATGTCACACTTAGTTTCATTACAGCATTAAGGAACATTTCTAAAAACAGAAATATCAGGAAAATTAATACTTAATTTTTTCATTGTAAGTTTTGTTTTGTCAGTTTAATAATTTACAATTATGAAAGACTGTGATAATTTAGTAATACAAATACTTATTTACATAATGCAATCTTTTATACACTTTAAGATCTGATTTATGTACCAATTGCCCTCATCCAAATTCAAAAAACACATTGGAGATTAGTCATGCACAAAAACATAACATTAAAGTTGTGAATTATGTCAATTTAATCATCTGAAAATAGTCAAATTTCACTGATTTGTAAGCATAAAAACAGACACAAGGCCTCATTCTCCATTTCAACACTGAAATATTAGCTTTCTTATTAAAAAGCACATACAGGCTAAAAGCATTTCTTCTTCTTCTCTGAACAAATGAATTTGTTTTACCAGACATGAAAATGCTTTTGTATGGCATCTTTATTTGTAGAATAATCTGCCAGATAGACCACAAAGAAAAACCAATGCATGCCCCCAGGAAGAGACAACCACCAGACATTTAAGATCAATGCAGTTTTCCAAATATAAATAGTTCTCACCTTCCAGCTCCTCTTTCTCATAGTGAATGTTCTTCACTGAGCTGGTTCCTCCCTGGTCCACCACCACTTCCTCATCGGGTCTCTGACAGACACAAACAGAACAGAAAGCATACAGCATGAAGTCAAAGTTCATATTTGTTCTTTCTGGAGCAGACAACACATTGCTTTTCTGCAGAATAACATCAAGTGGACATTGTTATAACTTCGAAAGAGTTATAAAGCTTTTCAAAGATGCCCTGAAAGGTCGAAACTCGATGCTTTGATCCGAACTGTTCCCTTGCAGCCTGCTTAGGTTTGTTGTTCTGCTGGAAGGTGAATGTCCACTTTAGTATAAAATCTTTACAGGCTCTAACGTGATTTTTTTTTTTCTCAAGGATTTAGCTCCATACATCAAGCAGCGTCAAGCAGCTTCTTCGTCTCTTTGAAGAGAAACAATGTGTTAGTTTTCCATTTCACATGTTTGGCATGCAGACCAAAACGCTGAAAATTTCATTTTGCCTTTTTCCAGATGTTGTCCCCTCTTGTTAAAAACAAAAATAACTTTGTACAGCTCTGTTTCAAAAGATGGGTAGACCGGAGCATTTGTGAAATGTTGAAGGCGTGACAGGATAATGTTTCATTACCTAACTCTGCTTTAATCTTCTCCATAACTTTATCCCTGACCTGTCTGCTGTGTTTTTTGGTCTTTACTAAGGTTCCCTAACAAACCTCTGAGGCATTTGCAGAACAGCTTCATTTATTCTGAGACTCAAACTTTATTTACTAATTAGATCATCTCTGAAGTCGATTGGTTTCCACAGAATTTTATTCAGAGTAAAGGGGACTGAATACAAATGTTGACCGCACTTTGTGATACAATGCATCACTTGCCTACTTATCAGTCGTGTGTTTGTGATTGTGGACGTCGCTGTCCAGAAGTTTCCTGACACCATTTTTTTTTTACACAAGCCTTTGAAATAGAAGAATCGTTTCCAGACAGTCTACGCTCCGTGTGTCTTGTGGACACGTATTAAAGTTCTTGCGGTAATTAGCAACAAACTACAGACAAATACATGTCATTTATAACGACAGGACGAGTCATTTGGAAAATGGACAGGACTCTGCTATCCAGGGGGAAACAAATCAAATTACCAGAACGCCACATCAATCAGCTGGACTGCTGTTGGCGAACTGCTGCAGGATGTTACTGCAGATGGTTTAACTATCTGGTGACAAGGATTTCTCAGAAATGCTGCAGTCTGCTCTGCTCGGTCTGCTGGAGTCCCGTCTTAACATCACAGGTCTTATGATAATCATAACAGGATGATATTAAAACATCATAGTGCCTGTGGAGTTGCTGTGTGACTGTGGTGACTCTGCACTGCCTTCGTGTATAATGTTCAAAAGAGTGAATATTTAAGCCAAATGTTTTAAAAATGGTTAGAGTTGTTACTAGTAGAGTTAATATGTACTAAGAAAAACAGGAGAAAGTATACCTGCATGCTAAAAAATGTAAATACAAGCAACGTCTTTAACTGCAGCCGATAATTCAATTAATGCTTAAAAGCTGCTCAGTTCACTGATCTTGCACTGCAGCTTCACATTCTTAAATCTCCAGAGTGGCGCTTTGCAGCTGGTTTGAGGTTTATCTCTTAAAACAGATTCCTGTGGTCTTTGCTTTCTCCATTCTTCACACATCAGGCCCTGAATTCTCACCTTTGACATCACATTTATGATGACATTTGATCTGATGTCTCCTTAGGAAGCAAACCACTCTCACAGTGTCTCATCTTTATATGTCAACTTATCTGAATACTCATGCTCCTTTTATAAGGTTTTACTTTACAAATCAAGAAATGCAACATTCATACACATGCACTTAAATAAACTGTGGTTGTTTACATACTTCTTTTTCTGGCTCTTCTCCTTTGTTGTAACATGCAGTTTTATAGCCAAGGGGCAGTCAGTTATCTACGTCATTCTGCACAATAATTGCTACACTGGTAAAGATACAAACTTCTTCAGATCCACATATGAATCCTGCAAAGACGCCACCATGTGCTGCAGCTATTAGACACAGTTTCAGATATTTGTTCTGCGTGTAGAAATGGTCAAGTTCAAGTGAAAAGTTAGCAATGCTTTTTTCATTTTGAGACTGCTTATATGGAGGACCAAAACTGACATAATAAAAAACAAAAGCATAAATATATATTTTGTTTTTCCTTTCCTCTATACATGCGCTGTCATCAAAAAAGAAAATGTATATCATAGGTGTACATGCATTTTTTCCATAGCTGTGCTATGCTAAATGACTGTGGACAAGGCACTAAACTTTAAGTCGCCTAGTGATTGATGGATGAGTAAATGAATCTGTGTTTGTGATTGTGTGAGTTTAGCTGTGGTGTAAAGTGTTTGAGTGATTAGACCAATATAAAGTTTTGTCTTTTTAAAAAATATGTAATCGACATGAAAACATGGACAGGATATGCAGTGATAAATTATTTGTCTAGAATATAAATTCCCAGAAGGAACAAACTGACTTTTAGGGTCAAAACTTTGTTTTAAGATTTTGGATAAGTGCTGGGTACTGTCTCTAAATATAGCAATTTTTGTTTTTGCTTTTGGACATCGCCCTCTATCATGAGCACATAATGTTTGTAAAATTTTCAAATCTAGCTCCACCTAATTTGCAGGCTTGTTCCATCTGGAGCCGGTTTCGTGCTTCCTTTCTCATTCACAAAGCACCATATAAGTGCATTGGGATTTCATTTTCTTTCCATGACTGAGCACTTCATTATCCCAAGAGAGTTCTGTCGTTTAAAAGAATAAAGCTTCTTAATTAGAAAGGCATACTTTGGCCGAAGTCTGAATCTGATTTGTGGTTTTATGCAGATGAGGAAAGTATGGCAGCAGGAAAAGAGTGCATTTCCAACTCTGCACAATGTAATAAATTTGAACAAACTACTTCCACGTGATATTCATGCGTCAGAATAACAGGCAGCAGTTAATGCTCAGGACACCACATAAACACAAACATTCTTACTTAATAATTTTAAGTCTTTTTGAAAGTAGTACACTAAAGTCTTAGTTATTTTAGTTTTCACATCTTTGTCAGGATCTGAGTTTTTTTGTCATGTTTTGAATTTAGGTTTTGTCTGTTTTTAGTTATTCTTGGATATTCCTCCTATAGTTTTTGGCTCATGGTGCCTTAGGCCTGGGCTACAAGGCAGGATTAGTGATTCATTGAGGTTAAACAGTGTTTGCAATAACTGCCAATGAGTCATTTGCATCATGGCTGAGGAATTTTGGTCCAGTCTAATCAGGAAAATGTCTTTATTTCGGCTCCATTGGCGGGTGTTTGAGCATGGTCAACTTTCTCCTTCAGTGTTTCCTGCAAGAAAGCAGAAGTCATGGTTCCATCATTTATGGTAGGTCGTCCAGGTTTTGAAGCAGAAAAGTAGACCATCACCATGTTTGACTGTCTAGGTGATGCTCTTATTTTGAAATGCTTTTAGGTTTATGTATGATGAACCAGGATGCATCTTCCTGAAGTTTGTGTTGCCAGGACACAGAATATTTTCCTCGATCTGTAACCTCAACACTGTACTGCAGAGACGTTTTTATGCAAATTTGAGTCCTGGAGTAATTTGGTAGGCCATCACTTCTGGGAAGGTTTGTCATTCTTCAATGTCTTATTCATTTGTGAATAATAAAAATAAAAATAAGTTTGCTTCGAACCTCCTAATTGATCGGTTCTTTTAATAAGCTTTCATAATCCAGGGTCAGTAACCGCCGGAGTCCTCTAGGGGACATGCAGGATTTTTTTCCCTTGCAAAACTTTTGCCATTTTCATGTGCAGTTCTAGCTCAAACTTACACAAACAGACATAAACATGCAGTGAATAAATACATTTTCAATCAATTTTTTGCACCAAAGAGTTAATAATGAACACGATTTCACTGAGGGTTATTTAAATGTGTATATATATTTGACATTTTAAATCGACATTTGTGACTCTATACAAAATAGATCAGAAAATATTGCAGGAAGCATATTGTGAGGGAACGCAAAAGAACGTTTTTTCCCCACGTCCCCTAGAGAGCTCAGCAGTAACCAAATGATGAAACCCACCTTTGTTTTAAAAGTTAAACATGATTTTCAACATTGAGCAGCCGCCCAACGGTTATCCATCTTGCCATGTTCGTTTATTGAAAAGTGCACGTTTATTCATACTTTTCTGCTGAATCAGGTCATTTACTTTAGTCATAATGTCACCATAGTGACATTATGACAAGCTGACCACCTGGGAATTAAATTTACATTATCTGGGAGTAATCTCAAATGGGTAAGTTGTAAAGTTTTAAGACAAATTAAAACTTTAGGGTTTAAAAGTTTTAATTTGTCTTAGGGTTAGGGCTTCTTGCATGTAAATTTTGCATTCACATGCATTTACATGCAAAATGGCTGCATGTAAATCGTAGCTTCATTTTCACTATTAAGCATTCAGCATCTCGGGTTGAGTGAACCATCTGCAAAGCGTAGCCGGAGAGTCGAAAATGTATTTATAAGCTCACTGCATTGATTCATAAGCCATCTGATGGTAAGTCTGCCTCATGGTGTTTTGTGTTGCTTTTAGATGAGTTATGCCTTTAACCACCATTTTACCTTGAGGTCACGTTCTTCATCGCTCAATCTTACTGAACTCACCATAATTAATTTAGAAAGGAACACATCTGTCACTCAAGTGTCACGGTGTAAGAAATATTTGATAACTGAATTGTGACAAGACAAGTAATGTCTTGCAATAATTATTTTACATAAACAGCAAGTTATCTTTAATTCTAGATCAGTAAAAGCATCACATTCTGATTTCGAGCAGTTTTACCAACCAGTTAAATCTCCCTGTACTCTGAAATTGTAGTTCAGATTCTCCTTCAGAAACACAACTGTGTTTATCAGTGTCTGCAGCTGTGCTGGTGAGCCCGGGCTCCTGCGTATTGTTTTTCAAATCAAGCTTGAGGCATCAGAATTAGAGCTTTACCAAGTTACACTGATGCTCTGCAGGAGGGAGCAGATAAAAAAAGCAACTCTAAAAGCTTTCTGTCCCAGAATGGGTGGCAGAGTATCACATCTGATCAATCTGGATCAATTTGGTCTAAATAAAGGGAAGAAAGAAATGGAGGAGGACGAAGGTTAACACTCTGTAACCATTAGGTAATGGAAAAGAAAACAAGACCATCACAATAAATGTAATTCCTTATGCCATTATCTAATTATGTGGTCCATATATCCATTCATCCGTCATTGTCAAGCTGGTTTTGTACTGACAAACTAAAAATAGTTAGTAAAGGAGAGGACTTTGGTCACTTTAAAGTAAATAAGTGTGGAATTTTCAAATGATAAATAGGAGCGCTGCTGGATGTTGCACTTTTCTTTACATGTTTGTTAAGACGGCCGCTGTTACACGGGTCACAGTTCAGTAACGACACCTTCTTAACCAGTTCATGCAACTGAGTGTATTTTTAGCAGGTTAATGGTTCCCTGTCATTCGTGTCTCACTTCCCCTTGTGTCACATTAAGTATTTTAGCTAATTTAAAAGCTCATGATGCACTTCTGAGATTGTGTTTGTCTCTGCTGCTGCTGAACACATCTGCGACCCTCAAAGCATGAACGCTCACAGGGAAAATAATCCGCGTGTCGCCACCAGATTCTATCACCTGGCAACCGTCCCTTTTGTCTTCCCTCTTGTCCTTAGCTGGGTATCAGCAGCAGCAGCAGCAACTTCTGGATGTGGTTTATGACTCATGCAGATTAGCGCCTCCGTGCCACAGAACTCACACAGAGCTGGACCCAAAATGGCTGCATGCCCTTGAGGTTCTGCCCTTTATGGGCATGCTGGAGCCAACAGGGGCACATGCACACAGGGGAATCCTTGTTTCCAGAGAAAATCATGTGATACAGGGAGGAACTGAAGACAAACTGTGATGTGGATTCAAAGAGTTTAAACTTAACTATATTCTCAACAAAGGGATCCTGCTCCGTCTATTTTTTTACCAGAACATTACATGCTGATTTTAATACTTGATTATTATTTGAAGATTATATAACTTTCATTGGTCTGAATTTAGCTAAATCAAAGGTTGCTCAACTCAAGCATTTGAACAATTGTAAGGAAGTCATGAAAGAAATAAGTTTCAAAAAATACTTAAAGGCGATTGGTGCTTTTCCATTGGAAGCTTTCATTCACATTTTTAACATAAGCTGTAATTTGGAGGGTATATCATAAGCATTTCAGTATTTATACAAACATACATGAGCTTTAAATTTTACTGTTTTTAATCGCATAGTCACATTTGGGTTGTTTGTGGTCTAATTTACTATGCCTGGCAAAAATGGTTGTCAGAAACTGAAGCTTTAATGTATTTGATTGGTATCTTTATGCAACAGCCCAACAAAAAGTAGTACATCGTTTTAACAAATTTAAACGCTACATGATTTCCATGTTGCTGTAGGAATATCTGAAATGTGTGGTGTGCAAAAAAACAAACAACAACTTGTGACTTTTAGCTTTCTGATTAAAACAACAGAATAAAACTGTTTTCCTTCAACTCCAGAGTTATGCACTGCTTTCTGTTTGTCTACATCATACAGTTTCAATAGAAACATGGTAGTTTGTGGTTGCGACATAATTAAATGTGAGAAGAATACAGCTAACTTTTCTGTTAGCCATATCCTAACCATCTTTCTTTTTGTATGATGCATCTTTGGGCCCACAACACTGACTCCTAGGATGGCTTTAGACTGTCTCATCTCAAGTCTCAGCATGTGAGAGCCAAAAATAGAGCAATGCCATCAATCACCAAGAGATTCAAAGATGCACAGTGTTTTCCAGTAAAGCACCAATGCACTAAAAATATGCTGGATTCCCAGAATGGTAATGAAAAGTAAAGTTACACAAGTGTCCTATTTTTGATGCCGAAAAATCTCCCATTCATGCAGAGAAAGCATGCATAACATTCACGCAGGGGTTTTGACAGAAGAACTAAAGAACTGATACACAGTAAGAAAAAGAGGAGCATTTGTTACATAATTCTCAAAAAATTCTCCCTTGTGAGTTTATGTTTTATTGTAAAAATGTTTTCTCGTCAATTTCCTTCCTACAGCCTCACTTCCTGGAATTTTATATTTGTTTAAAAACAACATTGCCGACAATGCAAACGGAGAGTCCGGCTGCGTTAAAGTAAAACACATTCAAACTGGTTGAGCAACAAGAATTTGCATCCCTGTGTCCCGACTAAGTGGGGCAATCGATGTGTTGTATCAAAATGTCCTCACGCTCTATATGCACCATGAGAGGAACCAGGCTCCACACAACACTGAATAATTATTTCTGCTATATCTATTTCCAATGTCAAACAGCAGGTAAAAAGCACTGAAATTAATATTTATCATTAACCAAGAAATCATTACTGATATCAATTTGTTATAAAAGTATTACTGATTGCACTTTAAAAATTAACTTTAAAAGTAACTTTATGTTATTAAAGGTAAAGTTTAAACAGTAATAATTTCTTGGTTAATGTCAAGTTGTCATAAAGACATTTTGAATAATGTCAACTTTGTATTAAAAGTGTCATGATTTACCGAATGACGCTTTATGACAACAGTCATAAATATTCAGGAAGGCCTATTAATGTTCATGACAGGTGTTATGTCATGTTTATGAAAGTGTCATGACAGTCTTATTCACCCCCCTTCAAATAAAGTGTTACCAAAAACTTTCACAATAAATCAGATGAGCGTATCTTCAAAACAGTAATTTTCCTTTGATCAAGCCGTTAAAATATTCAAATGCTCATAATTTGCCAAAAAAAAAAAAAAATCAGTGTAATATTCCTTGAAAGGGAATCCAGTTTCTAATAAACTTTGGTTCCCTAAGAAGAGGCTGCTTCATTCTGGAAAAGCACGAGAATTACAGCGCGGTGATCTACTTGATGCGTAGCTAACCCAAACCCACTGGGTGGAGGCGTCCAGAAGATCTGATTTCAAATAGCTGCACAACAGGATTTGCACACATAGTTAACTCACAGGGATAATAGTTTGATACAGTGGTATTTTGCAGGATTATTTAGATGTTACTGTAAAACATTTTTGGTAAATTTTAGATCTGAAACTTGGTGACCTAATGGTTCTGATAGCTGCTTTATTTTATTTTTTTAGTTTTTTCCAAAATTGTGATATGTATAAATGTTTACATTTTCTGGCTGAGCCGTAGCAATGCTGCTTCAATATTTTATGCAACGACCGAAGACTATAATCTTAGTTTCATTAGAGCGCAAGGCATTAATGTCTTTTGTCCCTGAGAGCATTTTCAGACGTGGATTTGTCTTTTTTTCTTTTTGGGTAATGGATTCTTTCAGCCAATATTGGCACAGGACTTGTTTTACTGTAGATAATGACCCTCTGTAGCCCGTTTCTGCCGGCATCTTCAAAACATCTTTTCATTTTATTGTGGGGTTGATACACTCATCTTTCACCAAAAACACATTCATCTCTTGGACACAGTGCCTGTCTCTTTAATGAACTGCATTGTACCTGGAGACTTCTGTATAGTTTACTCTTGATCATTATTGATTGAGCAGATCAATGCGTCACATTTGGGTGTCTAGAAATGTTACTCAAGGATGAATCAGACCTGTGAAGGACTACAGTTCTCTTCCTCATGCAGAGTTTGATTTCTTCACATTTTGTTCATGATGTCACATATTGAAGCAGTGCATGGTGCTCTTAAATACAAGGTTCTGCTATCGTCGTTTGAAGATTTTACCACATCATCTGTAAATGGGGGCAGAGATCATTTTTTAAGGCAAAAATGCAACCACCACTTCATATTGTGTCACATCTACAGTACCCAAGTTTCATCAGCTAATCTCCACCAAACGCCTCCTTATTTTCCTTCTCGAAGCCAAACCAGCTACTTGCTCCATCCTTGAAACTTCCTAAGCTGACAGCAGGAACACAGATCCTGACTCTAACAACTGGGCCTGTCACTTCCTGAACAGAGTTTGGCGTCTGAGATCCAAGACTGGCACTTCGTAACATGTCCTCGGGCAGCTGCTGCCCCCGCTCGCATCGCTGCAGTGTTTCCAGCTCACTGCTATAAGAGACACAAGAGACATATCTTCACTCCTAGGAGGGCTGAACATGAATGGATGAAAATAAGAGGTAATGGTATAAGTGAAGACAGGAGAGAAGGAGGCTGGAGAAGATGGAAGGAGAGGGGCGGCTGTTTTGACTGCTTCAGCCCACGGGTAGCATGAGTCACCTCATTCTGCTCCACACATACAAGTCTGCCTCCAATTGTTTTCTTTCTACAAATATTAGCAGGATTTATGGGTGGGGAAAACAGCAACACTCTTCACAATTAGAACTGCTGAGTTGTTAATCAAATTATGAAAATTAAAAACAACAAAAGCTGTGTCAAAGGTGGTCAGTGGTGCTGCTTAAAAGGTCTTGGTAACACTTTATTTGAAGGGGTGTGCATAAGACTGACATGTCACTGTCATAAACATGACATAACACCCGTCATGAACATAAAGAAGTCTTTATGAATGTTTATGACAGTTGTCATGAAGTGTCATTCGATAAATAATGACACTTTTAATGCAAAGTTGCTCTAAAAGTTGCATTAAAAGTCCATTTAAAATGCCAACTTTGCATTAAATTATCATAATTTACAAAATCTTTCAAAGTTGGCACTTTTAATGGACTTTCAAAGCAACTTTTAGAGCAACTTTGCATTAAAAGTGTCATTATTTATCGAATGACACTTCATGACAACTGTTATAAACATTCATAAAGACTCCTTAATGTTCGTGGCAGATGTTATGTCATGTTTTTAACAGCGTCATGTCAGTCTTATGCACATCCCTTCAAATAGTGTTACCAAGTTTTTTTTTTTGTTTTTTTTTAACAAATGCTGAGCAGATTTTTACACAGACTGTTTGATCATCACAGCACCGAGAAAGTCAGGAAAACAAGAAAAAAAGGAAAACTGAACTTCAGAAAAGAGTCACTGATGCTTATCAAGACAGAAATAGTTACAAAACCATCTTTCTTATTTATAAAGTGATTCTGTACAAATGGAGGAAATTCAGGGTCATTGTTACCCTCAGCTTGTGAGCTGCTTTAACAAAGATCACTTCAAGATCAAGGCTTTTATTGTGTGAAGCCTGAAAGAACTCGGTGTAACTTTTACATAACTGCGTCACATTGCCTAATGTTAATATTTGCAAGTTCACCAGTGGAAAGCGGAAACAATGGTGCGCATGACAAAGCCAGGGAATTTTTTTGTTTTTTATCATGCTCCCCAGACAGATTTCTGAAGTATTATAAGTTTGCAAGGGATCACATGGACAAGGCAGGATGCTGCTTTATTAAACAGTTTGTGATACGACCAAAACAGAACATTCTTTGGTTGAAATGTGACTTTTTTTTTTTTTTTAAATGGAGGGAAAACACGACGTTCCAGCTCAAGAACCACATGCTATCTGTTAACATCAGGCTGATGCCTCGGTCATGTAATGCTCCATCTGCTCCAGATCATATTATTATCATGGATAATAACAGGTGTAACTGGCCTAACATGATGCCAGGCAACATTATTGGTGCTGATGTGCACCAATAATTAATGTGTCAAATTAGATTTCTTTTTTTTTATCTACAGGATAATTTGCAGATAAAAGTCAGTGTCACTTCTAATTTGCCAAACTGGACTAATTTCACAAATAGAAAAAAAACATTATTTCATATAAGTGACATGTCCCAAATCTAAGAGACGTATGATCTTCTTGACATCCTTCAAAACATGTCAAAGTTTCTCTGAATGAGTAAGAAATTATCCTTTCTAAAACCAAACTCCAGTGATGAGATATAGAGCAACAAATTGTTTCTAAAATTCAGAATTTAAAACAAAAATTTTTTATGCACAATATTTTTGATATAGCACTATAATTTAACAAAAGTCTAACATTGTCTGGTTGATCTGTCCCTCCTGATGTCTCCCATCTGATAAATGATCCTACTGAGCTGGGCTCTGCTCTGGACAGAAGGAACCAAAAAACTTGAGAATAAAATATTCCCAACTGAGTTAGACCCAGACCTATAATCGCCTTGTAAGTTTGCAACGTAGCTTTGCTACACTTTACACTTTACACCTAATTTTGTGTAAATGTCCTGCAGGATTTCTGCTTTGTATTTGCTTCACGTGTTGAACATGAATTCTGTTTGACTTTGTTTCTAAATTGAAGAATAATCCCCTCATATTAAGACCAGATTTTAATCCATAGTGATGATCCACAAAGTCGAGCCCGTTTTGACATTTTCCCCTCGATATAAAACCTCCCTTTGATCTGTGGTTGTAGAGTAGAAAAAGTGTAGCGTCTTAATTTTGTCTTCTTAAAGCTTTGGGGGGAAAACCTTCTATTTTCAAGAAAACTTTTTCAGGAATTACAAGAAGCATTTAGTTTAGCCTCCTTTGAATGAATGAAGTTAGTGAAGTTTTATAAAGCAGCTGTAAACTCACATATGTAATATTAGATCATTTTCCTCTTTCGTTAAGCAACCAAATGTTTTATTTTCAACCTTTTACGGTAAGTTAATTGTTTACATAAATGTAACAAGTAGCAATCATCAAATTTAAAACAATATAAAGTTGTAAATTTTCAATCTTGTACAGCCTTATTTTTGCCTTCAGGTATGCCACATAACTACATTCATTTAATATATGGAGGGATATACTGAGTGCTACTTGCATACCAATGTGTACAGCTGTACTGTCCAGAGTTCACATTCAGTCAGACTTGCTTATGGAGCGCTCCAGCTAAATGGAAACTGTGCCAATAAACTGATTAAAACCAAAGTGCGGGACACATGCCAAATAACTGTAAATGCAGTAGAACTGTAAATGCAGTAAAACAGAGAAATGTAACAGCAAACACACACGGTATGTTAACGGTGCACGAGATATTTACACAAGTCCATTAAAAAGTCAATCTTTTTGTCTCTCTGATATTAAATCACTCAGCTTTTCTTGGTTTAAGTCAATTAGGATCAACAAAATGAATTATGTCAAAATGCTAGAGCTATGAGAACAATCTAATCTAATTCATCTGCATCTAATTCAGAGGTTTATACACTTCCATTTGTTTTTTTGTAGAATTGCGTTTGAACTCTATTACTCTGGTCAGAGGATTCGGATATGTTCCCACAGGCTTCGCACGGACAGTGTGCTGAAAATTTGACTCATTCCTTCTCACAGAACCGCTGCAACAGTCGGGTTTGTAAGCAGCTTTCCTCGCACGCACCTTTTCAGCTCAGCCCACAAAATTCTAGTTTTGTGACCAAAGACAATTATTTCCTTGTGCTGAGGCAAATTTTCAACTAATTTGGTGGTTTGTAGCGTTTGTCAAGTCATGGTCCAGATAGAAGACTCAGCTTCTTCAAATGTTGCTTCAATATCTCTGCATAATGCTCTTTCTTTGAAAACTGCAGCAATAGTTACACAGAAAGATTCCAGTATGTCAACACTTTTTAAAAACATTCACCACCAACAACTGTGCCACATTTAAAGTAACTGAGATTGCCATTCTTTTCATTTTGGTGCACAGTTTGAACTTTTAATGTTTTGGTGTCCTCTGGCTACAATTTCTACATGTCTGAGGGAAATTGAGAATAATAATATGCAAATAATAATAATGCACGTAATTGTTGGCATTTGTTCAAATAATAATATGCAGATAGAAGTCCCATGGGAAGACCAGTTTGTCACCTGGGTATCTCATTGGCTGTGGCCGTAGTAAGTGGGCATTACAGCATGTTCCAGGTGAAAAAGAGTTGCAGGAAAAGCAGACTGCACAACAGTCCAGGTGTTTCAGATAGGCAGCCTTACACACATAACAATAAGGTTGCATAATTTTCTTCAAGGGTGACGCTCAGAGGCCATTTCTCCCCCTGGTCTGAAAGCGCTCCATTGATATCTGAGACTCTCCAGCTCAGTTCTGGTTCTTCTCCGCCTGTTTCCTGCACACGGACAGGATGTTAGTCTAACACACCGTGATGACATGACTGTTGAGGTACAGCCTGCAACAAGTCCATTAAACTATTATGCAGCAGAGAAAAGTGGAAGGGGGACCTATAACAGGGTACTGGATGTCCCCGCTTCCCCAGTTTAAGTCACACTGTCTGTCATGCTCTCACTGAAAGTAGAGAGAGCTCCGTATGAAACACGGTGAAGGAATGGCGTCAAGGTCATTTGGGGGGTAATTACTAAATAAACACATCTCCAAAAGAAATAAATAAAAGGCCCAAATCCTATTCTCCTTCCTCACAGCACGTGACCCCCAGGGGACGAGCAGTTGACTTTTATTAATGCACAGAGAGCGTGCTCAGCGGACACCCTTCTGTCCCTAATCAATAACTCTCTGCGCTCTCCCAGTAATGTGGCCATGACGTCTCCATCCAGAGGACACGCGTTAATGTATGCCTGAGCCGTGGTCTCAGCAGCTGAGGTCCGCCTGTGCAATGCAACGTGACGCGATCTCAGAACCGATGCACGTGCTGGCACCTCGCAAAAAGACAACATCAACAATCCCCGTTCTGTCACGAGCGCGACACGGTTCAGCACATCACGGTCCTCGGTGACGTGCGGGAGCGTTCTCTAAGTTAACGCACAGTGGTGGGGGGGGAATAGTTAAGAAAATGTGAGAACTCTCCATTTCTGAGTTTGTTTCCGCTCAGATCAGTTCCAGCTGTTGGACGGTGCACCTGCTCGCTGCGCTGCACTTTATGAAGCAAAAATCCACTTTACCTGGTAGCACAGTAAACTCTGCGGGTCGTTCTCGGACACGCTCATGGCTCCCGACTTCACGCTGCCGGCGTTCACCGAGTGGAAAGGTGAGACTTTCACTGAGTCAGACTGCCGTCCGCCGCCGTCTTACAGGACGAGCAGAAGGAGCGGTCACGGGCAACTGGATGCGGCCGCAGCTTTTGTCACCCCACACATGCTGACAAATGACATCTCTTTCACATGACGAGGGAAATGATTATTTTGTCTCTCTCTGTTAAGTGATGATCTCCGAGCCGCGCCTCCAGCTCCCCTCCCCTCCTGTCCTGCCTGACAGAGCAGGATGCAGACAGCATCACTGCGCCCTGAGCCAATCAGAGCGCTGAGACACTGCTGCTAACCAGTAAAGCCAATGAGTCCATACAGCAGCTTCATCGTACACGGTGTTCGCTTTAAAAGCTTCAGCGTTTCCGCTGCTGGATGCAGTTACCACTGTGCGTAAGTTTCAGGGGCCGCCGGAAGAAAACGAAACGCTTTGCGTTCAGCAAAAGACTGTTCCATCCGCATAATCATCAAAAGAAACACACATTGAAACTAAAATCAAACTGTACCAAAAAAAGACAAACAAAAAAACGTTTTAATGAATAGACCGTGCACAAAGGTGATACTATTTTCTCCTTTTAAGGTTTCCTTTTATATATATTTTGTTTTCAAATGTTCAAGATTACTACAATTTAATACAGATAAAGATAACTTCAGCAAATTCCAACTGCTTTCAAATGATGGTTTTATTTATTGAGGGTGGGGGAAACAACTATTCAAACTTAACTTTAACTTGTGCAGAAATTAAATTGCCTCTTAAACCTAACAACGTAGAAACAAAGGCATTTATGTCCACGAATCTGAAATCAGTTGTCACAAAGCTAGGAGGCTTTGACCAAGTGAACTGCAGTGAGAGTTATCCAGATAAGGAGAAAACATTGAACACCATAAAGCCTTCCTAAGAGTTGCCTATTCCAGAACTACATTGATGGCTCATCACAGTTAAGCACTGTGTTCATAATTTCAGGAATCTGGGATAAAATGTCATCTATGATAAGGTCCCAAAGTCAAAACCACTTCAGATCAAAAAGAGTACAAACGCGCATACAGCCAAAAAAGTCTTGATGATCCCAAAGACTTTTGGGAAAAGATTCTGAGGACAAGATAAAAAATGTGAAATTATTTATAAGGTTTGTGTCCTGATAAGATATGGAGAATTACACATCACACAAAAAGAGCATCATACCAAACTTCAAAC
Source organism: Poecilia reticulata (assembly GCF_904066995.2). NCBI lineage: Eukaryota > Metazoa > Chordata > Actinopteri > Cyprinodontiformes > Poeciliidae > Poecilia > Poecilia reticulata. Next base: position 19,230,831 of record NC_088834.1, read on the forward strand.
ATGTTTGTGGCAGTGGGTTGTTCTGAGGCTGCTTTGCTGCTTCACCACCCTGGTTTGTAATCATGGCTGTAAAAATGTGATCAAAGTTCATGATGCACTCAAAGCTATAATTTTACTCAAAACCTCATGCCATTTTAGAGTTATCAGCTAAACTTTACCTTTAATAACATAAAGTTACCTAATTTTTAAAGTGCAATCAGCAAGTAAAAGTGTCATAATTTACCGAATGACGCTTTATGACAACAGTCATAAATATTCATGAAGACTTCTTCATGTTCATGACAGGTGTTATGTCATGTTCATGACAGTGTCATGTCAGTCTCATTCACCCCCCTTCAAATAAAGTGTTACCGAAATGTTCAAGACAAGACATTTGAAGAATGCACCAGCTTTACTCTAGATATGTTGCCGTATATTTATTAAAGCCTTCACTGTAAATAAAATATTACAGAAGATACTGATCTATGGTAACTGAGAATTTACACTGACAAGAAAATGGAAAGCAGTCAGCAAGATGTGAGTCATAGGTAAAAGATAATCTGATTTATCTTACTTCTTGAACGGAAATAATCATAACTCACATAAATGTATTTCAATATTTTCAAATTCCGTGGAGAGAAATTGATATCTAGCAGCTCAAACTGTGTTAAATCCTACCTCACAATGTCATGGGACACCCATAGAGGTTTTTGCCTGTCTGAACTGCTTGTTGCTCTGTCGGGGGAAATAAAGTCATAATATTCTGGCTTACTGCTCTACACAAAATGCTGTATATTTGGAAAAGGTAACGCAGCTTTAAGATGTGTGCAAGGCTAATTCCTTATGTTTCATAAATCTGCAATATATCATCTTAACCCATAAACTTAATTTTAGAAATCCTAATCAAAAAAGCTGTGTTTCTATGAAAAACATTTTAATGACATCAGTTATTAAGGGGATTAGCAGTACAGCTCAAAGTTATTTTTATATGCTATGAAAATATTTTATAAAACCTTGATTGTAGAAGTCAATTCAAGACTTAAAATTTCTATAAGAAGAAAAAAAAGGAAAAAAACAAAACCCCAACAATAATAATACTTTTCTGCGATATTTAACTAATAGACGTATAGAAACTGCGAGTTCATTCAGAAAAAATACTTGCCAAACAAGTTTTTTGTTCCAGAACAGGAAACTACACAGAACTCATTCTAAAGCCTCGATCGCCCCCTTGTGGTGAAATGCAACTTAGTTCAAAACACATTTATGTGTTAAAGAAAGAAAGCGTATTTTGCTTATATCGACGATGACGTCACGTTTTTTGAAACAGAAAAAAAAGATGAAATAATAAAATAAAAATAATAATTAAAAAAAAACATAAAAATATATTTAAAACAGGAATGCCAGCCTAATGTATCCATGTATTATTTTGCATTTGAGCTCAATACTTGGGTGGGCTTTCTATTGCATGAATTACTGCATCAGTGTTTTGTGACATGGAGGTGATCAGCTTCTGATTTTTCTGAGAGGTTACTTTAATCGCGACCTACAGGTGTTTCTCTTCTGGTTCAGGTCAGGCCAGTTCTCTGGTCAATAAAGTTTGGTCAATGAACCCGCATCTGGTACCTTTGGCAGTGAGGACAGGAGCCAAGTCCTCCTCTGAAAAACAAAATCAACATCTCCATAAAGCTTGAAATGGAAGATTGGGGATTCCCACTTCGATCTGGGCAGATTCCCTTTCTGTTTTTGCCTCAGTGTAATGGAAGGAAGTGTGCAATATTTCACAGGAGCCATTTACTGGTCCTTTGGATGTTGATGGTACTTTATTGACAGCTGATCAGATGCTGCTTGATGATGTTTTTATAAGAATGACTTTAACATATTCTATTCTATTCTGTTCTGTTCTATTATATTCTATTCTAGTATATGTTGTGATACCCTTAAATGCCCAGCAGATGGTAATAGAGGAAAAATAACACTTTTAGGTCAATCACCAGCTACTACAGGCAATAAATAAAATATGAAAGTTCTAAGAGGTTACACCAGCATCTTTATCACTCACTGATCTGCAATTGATTGATCATTTTTAAAATCAAAGAGTAAATGATAACAGGTACCTTAGCCACCTTTATAAGGGCTAGAGACATGGAAAAAATGTGCACTGGTCCAAGTTATGCATTGCTGGAGGTATTCAGTGTTTAAGTAGACAGGTCGGCAGAAACGGGTACAATTAGGGAAGACTTCAGTCATACAACAGGTGGATATCTTGATCATGACCCCTTACCTGTATTAAGTACTTTATTCCACCCATATTAAAAACAACTAATCTATAGCAGTTAAAGGTCACAGTGATCATCAACGGATCAATATCAGTCGAAGGAAAACTAATTCGAAGGTATATTCAAGTTGCTGGAATGACCTTTGACTTCAGATGACTTGACACTTTGAGAGTTCCTACTAAATGACAGTAGGAAAAACACCTTGAGATGAGATGTTATAAGTGGATACTTTCTACTGTTGTCAAATGCTTGCAAGGACAAGGAATAGCTGCGAAGTCAACAACTTGATGCATTCATCTGGGCCTGTGATTATTACAAATTATAGTGTTTAATCATTTTTTATTTAACTTGAGCATCTTTAATTAGATCTAAAACTGAGCACAAAATCTAAATTGTATTGGAGCGAATATAAAGTTGCTTGTTTTGCAAAGTGGCTTACGTTAACACTAATTTGGTTTTCCAAATAATTAGCACATAGGCTTAGTTAGCAGAGGAAGCTAAAAGTCAAGTTTTTCCAGGTGTGGCTTGTTGGAAAGTATCTAATTGTTTTATTGTCATCACCCACATCTTTAATTATTAAAAGATACACACAATAAAAACAAATATCCATGGGAAAAATACTTTATTAATACACTTATGATTTATATCAACATTTATAGACAAAATATGTACAACAAACATCTCTCTTTAGGTCCCAAAATATAAAACCTTAAGTACCTCACTTTCTATAGAAAACTAGTCTTCTGGTAAAACTTACATTCACTTCACCCCTTCCTCGTATCTTTGACTCCAGGTTTAATACATTGTACAGAGAATAAACATCTGCAGTTTATCAGCTTCTCACAAGTAAAAGGCAACAGCAAGAACAAACACCGGGTTTGACTTGAGCAGAAAACACGTCGAGTACGCAGACCAGGTCCAGCACAGTGCTACAGAATGTACACTTTCTGAGTACGCAACATTGTCCACACTCTGCAATCCCTCCAGCTGCCTGAGAGAGAGAGCAGAGTGCAAGCACAGGTATCAAAAATAGAAATATACAAGAAGTCTATGAACAATAATTACAGAAATCCCTCTCAGTTCATCAACACAAAAACAAGACATGTCACTCGTTTTGGCCGTCTAATGGCCTATCCCTTCATCCACTAAGGCCATCTCCTTACTCATTCTGTACATACTTCAGAACTTTTGGGTGTTTAAAGTCATCAATATCAAGTCGAGAAAGGGCATTTTAGTGAACAGAATGGTGAACAAAAGACATAGGCAACAAACTTTGGGTGATTAATTACCACTATTTTGGTGCAAAAAGTTTTTAAAGTAAAGTACAACATGGCAATTCTTTGTCACAACAGCTACATAGTGAGATGGATAGTTGTTGTAGGCTTTTACATTTCCACAGCAGCATCTTAAAGACTTCTTTCTTTACATTCAACCCATCTGTATGTATGTGCAGGGCAGTTTGGGGTTCAAACAGTACATTTGTAAATGAGGAAAACCACTGAGTTTTAAACATTCAGCCAGAGTTTTGCATTCCTCCAAGTGTGAATGGGTACTATCTGACGTCCGGATGAGGAAAAGAGAAGATGAATGATTATAGATTACAAACAGCTCAGTCATGTCGTCCACTTGTTGACGGTGGCCATTAGAAAAGGCATTGTCCCTTCGCCTGTTCCTTCATTTCTCATTCTTTGGTTTCCAGGTTGAGGGGTGGTACCTGCTTTAGTGCCTGAAGGAGAGCAGGGGAGTCCATGGGGGTCTGAGATAGGGCTGGGGCAGGAGAGCCTCCTCTGGGAGACAACACAAGTGGAGGTGGTGGTCTGTCGCCAGACATGGTGGGTGAGGAGCCTCCCATGCCAGGGTAGAGCATAGGCACTGCTCCAGGATACCAGCATTTCTCCAGCATTGGTAGGTAGGCCGCAGCTGAAGGGGGGATGAGGTAGAACGGCATGCAGAGAGGATGAGGAGGGGGAGGTGGGTGGGTGGGGGATGTGCTCATGTAACTACCATAACCACTGGACGATGACGAAATCGATGACTCTCCACTTGAGAGCACCTCATCCTCAGAAGACTCCACACGGAGTCGCTTGTGGCGCGGCTCATCGTCCTCCTGCTTGATGGCAGAGCTCTGCCTGTCTCCCAGCGGTCGCTTCTGCTGGCTGTCATGACCATAATAATCAGCGCGTCCCTGCAGTGCCCCCACTTCAGTCTTCTCCAGCTCCCCCCCATAGCCACTGTCTGTGTCTGTGTCACTTCCACTCTGCTCGCCACTCGCTGGCGCGTATGCCCGCTGGATAACTGGAACGCAGTTCCTCCCATAGCCCTCAGAGGGCTTAGGGGGCAAGGTGGTGGCCATTTCCTTGTGAGGCTGGCGCTGGTGGTAGGCCGGAACCTCTTCGGGTTGGGGGCTGTGAGGGGTGCGAGGTCTAGCCGGGCTCTGCAGCACTTCAGCAGCCAGTTTGTGAAGATGGCCGACGAGATGAGTTGGAGTCAGGTTTCCATCAGCCTCATGATTGGCTAGGTACTGGAGAATCTCCTTGGCACACATGTGGAAACCAGAGCGAAACATCTCCTCTGACTTCTCCTGGCTAACAGTGGGTTGCTCTGTAAAAAAAAATGTAATTCAAGAAAACCCATGTGAGCAAATCTGCAAGAAACTGTAATTTTCGTTCAGTTGGAAAATGATAAATTGTCGTAACATCTGCACAACGCCACCTTGATACATTTGTTTGACGCATTATTTTCTACATTTATGCAAATGTCTGTCGCTCACCGATTTGCATGCCACTCTGCAGAGAAAGGATCTTCTGCTGCTGCTGCTCCAGGAGAGAGGTGAGGGCTTTCACATGTTTGAGCGTGAGCTCTAAAACCACAGCCTTCTCCAGATGGCCCAGAGTCTGCGGAAGACACGCAAAGTCAGCACATCTTAACCGCTTATTCAAAACAGAGGCTAAGCTGCACAACCCCATAAAGGCTTCTTGTGCTCTCCAACTTTCACAGCAATTCAGCCATAAGGCGAAGGAAATTCTCAGGTCATTTACTGAACTTTGTTTAATAGCACACTGGCAGCATGTTAGGATAGGACAGAGCATAATCGGGCAGCAGCCAAATTGGTGCGCGCTGCTGACGCACAACTGTAATACCGCCGAACAACCACTAGATGGTGCATTCTACTCAACATTTGTGCATTCCATTCTCCCTTCCAGCCACTTCAGTGTGAACTTACGGTGAGTTTCAGATGTTCGGGTAATAAATCTTTCAACTGAGCGATGCATTCGTTTATCCGATCGCGCCTTTTCTTCTCGATGAGTCTGTGGGGCAGCTTGTAGGTGTCCTATGAGAAACAAAGGCGTTGCGTAAATCCTTTGTGTTAGCAGGGAGTTACACCCATAGGGAGGAATCCAGGAGTTATGTCATAGCAGAAATTGGGTCAACCATTTATGGGAACTGCTGCTACTCTTAATTCCTTCCTTGTAGATTACGTGCAACAAGCTCTGCGGTCGGGTCGTAACAAGTTTGCAACAAGTAATAAAGTGAATATAGATGTAACAGAAAAAAAAAAAAACACAAACCTTGCTCTCTTCTCCCCTTTTTATCCCTCTTCTAGGCTTATAAACATACATTTGGAAATCCATCCTAAAGAAACAAATAGAGCGAACCCGTAAGGAATCTGGGAACAATTTAAGGGTAAAGGTGTCACGGTTTAGGAAGGAGTGTAACTTACCCCTGCACGTCTGACAGATCGGGCTGGTGTTTGGAGAGAGAAGGCGGTTGCTCGCTTGGGACTCGCTCCATTCTTTGTTCGGCTCCAAATATATATATATATATGTATATAAATATATCACCAATTCAGCCACAAGCAAACGCGCATTTATTTACGAGCAGAGTGAAGTACGCTAAAGCGCATCAAAAATGTTTCAGAAAATTTTTTTAAGAATGTGTCATTTTTAGAGCGGCTCTTATTGGTAAGCGCTGTCTCAGGTGCGTTCAGGTTAAGTCCATATAAATTCCACGCTGTGGTCCCGCCGCAGGAGGAAGTCCACCCTCTCCTAGTGGCGCGTCGGGAAAGTGGGGGAGTACGGAGCGACGAGTTAAATAAACCCTCTGACTCTCCACTCGGTCTGACCTACCTCTGTCACATGAGGCTCACGTGTTAAGCGGTGCTGTATCCTCGGCGGGGAGGACGGCCCACCTTTCCCGGGCGAGGCGCCTGAGTGGCCCGGGCGCTGCGGACGTCAGAGTGGGAGGCGGCGCGCCGCGGATCCCGTGTACCACCATGCTGAAGTGTATGGAAACAAGGCTGCGCAGCAAAAAGGGAAGGGCGGCGATGGCGGAGTATTCAGCGGGAGTTTCTGCGTGAGCGAATAGGCTACCTACCGCCAAGAAACACGTACAGCAAATAAAAGACTCTCAGTGGGGATGTTCTCTGGGACTGTTGCTCAATGCATGATTGGGAAAGATAAGTGGGGAATGGTGAATTGTTTAGGAGGCCTTGTAGCACAATCAATGCAACAATTGCAGCAATAACAACAATATTTTCTTGAAACTGCACGGCTCAAATAGGGGCGGGAGGATCCACGTGGACCCGCGCATGGGCTGCTGCGTGTAGTCCGTGTGGATTGTCATGAGGCGGTGCAGACTGTCACGTTGATCTCCTCATGGCCCCAGGAGCCCGCTGACCCTGCCCATCCAGCTTATCCTGCACACGGTGGCTGCACCTGCCTGCTGCTGTCCCTGGATAACACCCCCCCGCCCCCGGCCCCACCACCCAATCCGTTCATCTAGTCCTTCATTTTTATGTTTTAAGACCTTATTTTTCTTACTTCAAAAATGCCTTACTTGTATTTCCCTTCTAGAAAATATTGTGTCACATAGACCCACAAAGATCAACATTATTCTAAATCTTTGAGGCTCCAGTCCTATTTAAAAAGGGCTAATTTGAATTTTCATATTGTTATAGGTGGCAGCCACACAAGCTGCCTCGTGTACATCTAACAATAGAATTGTTAAAAAAGATATCACAAGTCATTGTCTACTAATTTAGGTGTTTTTGCATCAAGGCAGCCAGATGATAGTTTTTCATGTCCAATCAATAAATTGCAACGCATAAAATTTTTTCTTTGCATGATGGGAACCTGCATTTGCATACATTTTTCACATTTGTGTCAATTTAAGTTTGACCAGTCTAGATATGGCTAAAGATTATATAATTATTGAAAAACTGTGAAAGAGCTCTTGAGGTTAGCCGTGAACTTAAATGTAATAAATTTCAGCAAATCCATCAGGTGGAAAAAACAGCAATCGAAAGCTTGGTTTGGGTGCAACTCACTTATCACTTATGACAAACGCGACTCATCACACTTTCTTGTGAATGTCATGCATAAATATTCATATACTATAAGGGCTAGATTTTAAAATGCATTGGTGTAAAATTTCAGAAAACGTCATCTTAATGGTGCACAGAGTCACAAGCCAAACCAAAGTCTAATTTTCCATTAAATCACAAGAGGCGGCCTTAAAATCCATCTTTTTAATCTGACACAAGCAGCTGTGAACCCCCCGCCCCCCCACAACTTTCAAATTGCACAACTCCAAACTTTTGTTTTCTATGACACCTCTTCTATGATTTTTGTGATCAAACATATGTATCCCCACTTCAATAAAAACTCTACAATAGTAACAAGATAGTGAAAATATCTATTTCCCTGTAAAACTTTCAAAAAACCCACCCCGCTGTAAGAACTCATCGGACGTCCGACTGATGGTGTTGCTGGAAAACCACCAGAGACTGAAATAGCAACAAGGCAGCCTGGGGGTGGGGGATTTGTTCTAGAAAGTTTTTTTTGTTGTTGTTGTTGCTATAATCAGATCACATCAGTGACAACGTTCCTTAGGCTAAAACAGCAACCTGGTGATATACCTTTAACTGTTATAATAAGACTGAAATTGTTTATTTGAACAACTTTAATCTGATGTAAAATATCTAGTAAAAACATCTGCAGGCAATAAAGTCTATACACACTACTTCTCATATAGTGGAATCATTTTGTCTTTACAGAAAAAATATTCTATTACGGAGAAATGTCTTTGATTGTGATGTTTGGATCGATACAAATTAGACATGAACTTATCTTTCAAATGAAAATCACTGTTGCAATCATTATATATGCATTAGTCCCATCTGTCTCAAAGATTTAGAAACAAATTAAAAGATATCTGAACTAACTATATGTATTAAGACACACACCACCAGACTAAGCCTGGCACTTTTCTCATGGAGATTAAAATGAATGTCTTGATTTTAATTGTTCTGTGCAATATTTAAGAAACATTTAGTCTTAGATATACAGTACTATAACTTTATGATGCCCAACACTCTAACAAGGTCCCCCAGAGTTTTTAGCAGTGATCCTGGATTTTTCTCTTTATTTAATTAAATCATTTACTAATTTTCTTGAATGAAACTGCCACCAGTTAAGAATAAAGATGATTTTCTGTAATATATTTTATGTTATACTAAATCAAAAGAAGTCCAAATAAAAAAGTAATTAATCAATTTAAATATTTTCTATATATGGACATCTTCTAAAGTCTTAAAATTTCATATACTCAAAAAGTACACACCAATAAATAAGCACGCCTTCTTTACACACAAGAGAGCACTTCCTCATTTGTAGAGCACAGCGCATATAATTTACAAACTGTACTTTTCCACAGACTTCTTGAGTCATTCCTGCCTTTAACGGCTTACAGAGAACCGTGGCACCTACACTGTCTACTGGTCAGCGGCTAAAATTTAACGACGCACTCAGAAGCATTAAAATAAACTGCGATGAAGCAACTTGTGGGGGGAAATACCAGCCAAACCTTAGTTTCCTTTTAGTATGACATTTAGTTTGGCATCCTCTTAATTTGTCAGAATGATTCAGAGATAGTTTTTCACAGAGTATTTTACACACTTTATTTATTTAAATAAACTCCAGGAATGGAATGTACAATTCAGACACAAACCGTCAATTAGTAGAAAAGCTTAGTTTGGTCAAGCAGCACGCCAAGTGACCTCATATACACTCAAACACTCAAGAAGGCATTTTCATGAGGATGTTTTACAAAGTAGTTGTGTGCTACAAAAATATCAGTGCTTTGGACTAAATAGTAAAAAAAGATACATAATTCAGTGTAGACACACTAAGGTTTGTGTTTTACTGGCTTCTATAAAGCCCCCATTAATAATCACAACATAGAGATATTTGTAAGGATTTTCACGGTCCCTACCGGGATGTTCGTACTAGACATAATTTAAAGTAAAAGCTATGGACAGGTTTTAAGAAGGCAAAGTAATTTTTTATTACAAAACGTTTCAATGTGAACTGCCCTACGACAAGCAGGGCCTCAGTTAGAGATACTAGGGAGTTCAGAAAGTGACAAATAACTACCTCGAAATTAAAAAAGGAAAAGACACTTAAGTTTTTATAAAAGAAAAAAAAACACAGTATGGATAAGCTATTGTGATTGTCGTGGATTCATGTTTTAAATACAAAATAAACTCTCAATTAACTCAAGTAACTCCAAAATAATTCATCTTTGTTTACACATTGCATATTATATAATCCTATTGCCGTCAGACGAAACCAATTCTTAAATAACGTGCCAAAACAAATCTTCAAATCAACCTATGGCCTGAGTTTGCTGGTGCAACACAGAGGATTTGATCCTCAACAAAAGGACACTTGATGAGAAAATCTCCTTCAGTAACAACGTGACTGAACTTTTGGCTTTCAGGAGGGACAAAAGGCACAAAACGGTCGGGGTCCTAAAGCTCAAGTCACCATGTTCATTTCCTTGACTTACAGGATCGACTTCGCAGATCTCCAGGCACTTTGTGCAAACTTAACCCACACAGACATACACACACACTGCTGAGGGTAACAACTTCTTTCACCGTACATAGACACAAACATGTCTGCTGAAGAGCAATATTTGATGAGGGTCAGGTGAACCATAAAGTCAGATATCCACCTGAAACAGTTGGACACATTGCCCTGCCAGGGAGTGCTGAGGCTCTGGTGAAAGGTGGACTCCCCTCCAGGGAAATCAGGCAGGCTGCTGGGGATTAATGTTCAGATGTGGGGGATGACCCAGAAGTCCCAGTCGTTGTTTTTGCTTCCTCTGCTCGGTCATCTGAATGGGGGGAAAAAAGAAGAAGAGCACAAAGGTGACATTTTAATTACAGGGACTTCTGTATTCTAGTGTTATGACCTTTGCCACCTCGCATTGCTGCTGTCAGACTGAGCTGTGTACACCGAGAGGGCAGCTGGTGGAAAAACTTTGTTAAACTAATAAACAGCAAAAAACGAAATGCTGGCTATTATAAGAGTGGTGCCTTCTTAAGATTTTGTCAGTGCACCAGGGAACATAAATAAATGTAAATGTCTCTGAGCAGGAAGTGGAAATGCATCAAAGATGGGCTTGTAACCAGAATAAGACTATTTTCATCTTCAAAACTCAAAAATCTAATGTTTTCTGATCAGAAAAGGAACCAAACTAAAACTGATTAGGTTAACTGACGAGTTTTATCTCTTTAAAATGAAGCTCAGTGTCACAAAGATATAGAAAAACACAGTTTTTACTGTTTACCTACAGAGTTTCTCAGAAGGGAAAGATGGTAAACAAGTAATGCTATAACTGCTCAAAATCTACTGATTTTTGGTATAGTTCACATCAACCTCATCAAAAAACCAATGGGGAGGAATAGATGTTTGTGGTTTATATTGTAAACTGAATGTGCAGATGCAGACATTTTCTTAAAAAAAGTGTTAATTTAAAACCAGCTATCCAGAGTAGTGTAGCTGAGAACTTGGAGTAACTATCTACAGTGTAGAATATACAGAGACTACTGGTTTAGTGTCAGTAGTTGTGCTAACTCCGCTACATGTAATAGTAAAAGCTCATTTCACAGTGACTGCCATATTACTGGTCTCTTGCTCACTCTAAGGGTTGTTTGTTGTTTATTGGTGTGGTATTTTGGGACGTACTGCTTCCCTACAATGACGACGGCTCTACCAAAAAGGAACCAAAAGACGGAAGACGTTTAAATCCGGGGAGGGTGAGTTACGTTACGAGCGAATCTGTAGCTCGGTAGCGCAGATACCTGCTCCTTGAGCTCCGTCAGCTGTCCAGACAGGTTGATTACTAGTCTCATGGTTGACTCCAGCTTCTCCTGCAGGCTCCTGATTTCATTCTGCTCCCCCTCTGAGTCGCTGCTCACCAGGGACATGGCGCGCATCCGAGGAAACCAGTCCAGGTTGTGCTCCTGTGGATACCCAAGAATATGACCGTTGTGTATTCACAACACCTGAGCAGTAACTTTAATCAGGATGTTTCCCTTGACTTTATGTCGTTTAGGGAAAAGGCTGAAATGTTAGAATCATAGTACGACCAATAAATCCTTGTAATGTTTTGCTTAGATTTAATGTTATAAACCGCAGGCTCGTGGTTTCTTCCTCTTTGGCTGCACCGGTAGGCTGGTATTGTTAAATGGTTATAACCAGCATGTCTGTCGGTTAAGATTAGAAAAGAGGAAGAGATTAGCACACTGGCATGAACGTGTTTTTGTGTTATGAGCCAGGACATGTTCGAAAGTGTGAATCAGTAACATTAACGGATGAAAAAACTTTTTTTGCCTAACTGCTGTTGCCAAAAACGTGACAGAACCTGGTTAGCTTTTGATTCACGACTGACGTCTGTGACTTAAGAAACTCCCTAGTTCCACAGAAAAACTTTAAAATAACTTTAAAAAAAAATAAAATCCTTGCAAAGTTAGCCAAGCATATGTTTCTGAAGAAAAGATATGACACAATCAACTGGTCCCTTTCAAGTAATTCAACCAGCAAATAATTTCCCAAAGTGCCTATATAAAACAGTAAGTGCAGCACGTTTCCAACAAATGAGCTTCCACCTTCTGCCAAGGAGGCACGGGTATTTCTGGGTGATTTGTTTCTTTTACCTTGATCATTTCTGCCACGTAGCTCTCGGGCCCTGTGTATTCTGTGGAATCTTTCACTTTCACCAACACTATGAAGTACAGGTAGTGCCACATGTTGTGCTCCTCTTTGATGTGCTCTTCAAACGTCACCGTCTTGTTGTCAAACTTGTCACGCTCCAAACCTGCAGTGCAGAAGGCACGGTGTTGGCAGTCGTGTGTGATTTAGAAATGCAGAAAGAGAAACAAGCAAAATTAACTGCTGCTGCTGCTGACGGCTTCTTATTCATTACTTTTCGTTTAACGGAGTCAAAATTGACTTTGTGCCTCACGTTTAATGAAACAGAATGAAATATTTACTGAAAATGAAATACAGATGTTTGAACTGAACAGTGGGGTATTGGTAACACTGCTGCCTTGCAGAAAGAAGATCCTGGGGGTCGAATTCAGGCCTGGAGTCTTTCTGCATGGAGTCTGCATGTTCTTTCTGTGCCTGTTTAGGTTTTCTGTAGGTGCTTTGGTTCTCTCTGATGGTAAAAAAAAAACGTTAATTGGTCTCTCTGAATTGAGTGTGTGAAGTGAGTGTGTGCAAGCTTGATTGTTTATCCCGTGTGTCTCTGTGTTTCCCTGCAACGGACCGGCGACCTCTCCAATGTGAACCTGCCTCTCTCCCTATGATAGCTGGAGATAGGCACCAGCTCCACCATGACCCTTCAAGGATAAACAGGTATAAATGATGGATGGATGAGTTTATCAGTAAAAATGATGCAATTTGTAGTAAACTGAGGTCCAGTTTGTACGGTTTGGGTGTAAACAAGCTCGATTGATTTAGGCACATTTTCAGTGTTGGCATCTACGACCCCAGAGTGTTTCTCCGTTGAGACCAGGACAGTCTGGGAGCAAGGCCATCTGGTGCAAAGCTCGTTGTTCTTTTCGTGATTACAGTTGTTGTTTATGACCCAAATCATATCACATTTAGTGTGAAATGACAAATCTGGGACTGTATTACCTAATGGCTCAGAGTGTGTATTTAGTGTGTGTATAAGTAATTAACTGCTATTTAGAGATGCAACAAGAAATCAACAAAAATAAAACAAGTTTTAGATAAATGTACATTAACCATTGACTAAAAAAAAAAAATTAAACCCTTTTCCAGATTTTGCCAGGTTTTCAGAAACAATGACAACAAAGTAGTTATTGTGTAGCAAAAGGCAGAAAACCTGTACATTTTAATAAAATTCAGCATCATTGCACTCAATAGTTTATTTAAAAATATCTAGAATGTGACATCATTAATAATTATTGGTGAATGGTTAACGTAGTGTTACTATGCAGGAGTATTGTAAAACAGTAATCCCAGTGCAACTTCACTTAAACACAGAGCGCCACAAAAAAACAAAACAAAACAACAACAAAAAACACAAGTCTGATTTACTCAAGAGTTAAGTCCTTTGCAGTCCCAATGGAACCTGGTTCTGGTCGGAATAAAATAAAGGACAACCAGATTCATTGTGACTTGAGGATTACAATGTATATCACTTGTCACATGTCTATAAATGCAATTAATAACCTATGGGACAACTATCTATCCATCTTATCAATCTATCCGTCTATTTTATTTATTTTTTCTCTCTATCTATCTAAAGTCTATATATTGTACTATTAACAGGAGTTTCAATAGAGGCTGTTGTTTTGAAGTTGAACAGGTTTTACATTGTGTTTGAGCTGGAAACTGTCAGTCAGATATGGCAACCCTGCTTGCAACCAATGACCTATCAATGCTTCGTTTAGTTGTTGAACAAGTTTATTATCTTGGAGCGTTAGCTTCTCTGTAGGGAATGCCAGTGTAATTTGATATAAAATAATAGAGACTTGTTTTTTTGAAGCTGCCCAGGAGTGTTGCCTCTCAGATTTCCTTAAAATATTGGTAATATCTCATTTTGTATTTTTCTCATGAACCCAATATTGTCTACCATTTCGGTAGACAATATTGTAGGATATACTTCTGAATGAAGAAGTATGTCCTCTGGCTGATTACACTTTTTGTTTAGGCAAGTCATGCCTGGATCCGTTTACTGGGTGATTTGTTTCTTTTACCTTGATCATTTCTGCCACGTAGCTCTCGGGCCCTGTGTATTCTGTGGAATACACAGGGCCCGAGAGCCCTGTGTATTCCACATTTTTGAAAAAAGGCCTCAGGAATGATCTGTTGGAGCCACAAATGTGCCACAATTTTTTATTTTGTTTTTTATTTTTTATCTGGTTGCACAGATGTCAGCCAAACATAACGGTTTTTTTTTTTTTTTGACTGAAAACTGTTTTCAGAAGAACTGTTTTCAGAAGAAGCAATCAGGTCTTCTTCCAGGGTGAGGGAATATCACAAATTACTGTCTCGAGGAGGAGGAGGAGGAGGAGGAGGAGGAGGAGGAGGAGGAGGAGGAGGAGGAGGAGGAGGAGGAGGAGGAGGAGGAGGAGGAGGAGGAGGAGGAGGAGGAGGAGGAGGAGGAGGAGGAGGAGGAGGAGTCAGGCGTTCCACTTCTGTGCTTCTTTCCTTTTGCCTTGAAACTCAAACCTTGGAATGATATAAGACTTTTATAACCTTGTTCCAGTTGCATGTTGGTAAACCAGTTAGATTAGCTAATTGTTGTACACATGGATCAAGCTAGCCTCCACTTGTAAGACAAGACAATCATTATATATTTTGCTAGATGTTACATGTTTGGTAACATATATTAGTCAGTGATTTGTGTGGGACTGGTACAAGTTGGAAATAAAATTGCGGCTAAAACCACGTTTTACCTGCTGAACTGCTATGTTGAGTTGTCAAACTCATTTTTATTTTGGTCCACATCAAGATCACGAATGTCCTCAAAGGGCCAGCTGGCAGAATGCATCGATAAAACTACTTATTAAAAAAACTGTTAAAATATTACAGAGTTCTCTGCATTTAATGAGTACTTCTTAAAAGGGCAGAATTCAAACACACTGTGCCTTTTTACAGCAAAATCAAGAAACTATGTTGCCTTCAGTTGTTATAAAATGTTGTATATCAAACATGACTTAAGAGAAAGAGAACTTTGTCTTCATAATTTGGATGCCTTAAAATTGGTCTCTGTCTCTTTAAGAAGCTCCTACTTTTTCAGATACTCTGCTTCCAGGATGTCATCACAACAATATGTCTCAAATAATAATACATATATTTTAACACTGATTTAATTCTAGAGTATAGAAGGCATATTATGTGCTATACAAATAAACTTAGATTTTGATTTGATTTGAGTTTTACACACGTCGTTTAGAGAACGTGTTCAGTATATTGCTTTAAAAAAAGCAGGGATAACTTTTCATGAAACTAAACAATGAAACAGTGTTAAAAAAAACACCAATTCTCAAATTGCAATGTTTAAAAAAACGCCAAAGGAAAAACTTGGTATGAGCAAGAATTGGTGAATCTCCAGTCATAAGGAAAACAAAGAGATATAAAGGTAAATAAGACATGTCTTAATTAATTGAAAGCTGAGATAGTAACATTATGATAATTAAACCAACAAAGTAGTTCTCATAAATAGGAGGAGAATTGGAGGACGGCGTGAAACATAAAGTGAAACTAGTCCTGTTTCCTAACTTTTTCCATGTAAGATGGAAGTGAGCTTGATCTGTTGCACAAAGACAAATTCGTCTACAGGTGAAAATCAGATCTGTGTGTGCAGGACGCACATGGAGTAATTCAATCATCCGCCACAAACCCCATGAGATCTACAAACTGAATAGCGCACACTGAGAGACAGAATGGCTTATAAAACCAAGCCGGAGGACGTCAGGCGACTTAATTCCTGCGGAGATCAGCTCCTAATCTCTGCATCTCCTGTTCTCTTGTGGTCCTTCTGGAAACCATAGAGACAGCAGCTCCCCCTGTGGCCTGGCCTTATTTAACGTGACTGACTCACAGCCGATGGCTGGCTGGCTGACATAATGCTGTTCTCCTTCCATATGCTTACCACTTGTTCTGACTGCCTGTCACAACATATGCATGCTCACACACACGGTCCCATACTGCGCTCACACTCATTATGGCTTGGATGCACACGCTGTGCGACATGTACTCCTTGGAAACATGTTTTGATCACATCAGGACATGCAGATAAACCCTGTTTAAAGCAGAAACGTAGTTTGGCTAATTGTTGGAGATGCGCAAAAACATATGGTAGGGAAATTAAGAGTATGCATGAGATTGAATGTGTAGGAGAGAATGTGTGTGCGTGTGAGACAGACATGAATTATGGAGGCGAACAGAGCGGTGGCAGGAAGCTCTCATGACTCAGCCTTCCTTGGAACGACAGTATAGTGAAAAAGAGGGAGGGGGAGACGAGGGGAACTTCAGCAAGCTACATAGACCTCTACAGACCTACTTACCAGAAACCACTAGCACAACCTGGAATCTGGTGCTCTAGGTTGGAAATTTGGGAATGTAAGGAGTCAAGTAGAAAGCCCTTCAAACAACAGAGAGTAGCCATATCACTCAGACATGAGTCTGCTCTTCAAAGTTACTGATAACACTACATGTGCAAAAGTGCAGTGAAAAGCCTTGAATATAATGGAAATTTCAATCTACTGCAGTAAATATATTTAACGTGGTTTTAACTTGTAGGTAATAAGGCCTAATTGCAGTTTCTCTAAAAATTAGAAGGCATAAGATCAATTAAATTTTTTTTTTTTTACTTTTGAAACGTTGAAATGTGATGAAGACTCTTGACATATTGGCTGCCCAATAGGAAGTTATTGATGACTTCTGTAAGAAGATAAACCCACAAAAACATATTGTTAAATGGCTGGCTGTCCACATAGAGCTGCATCCAAATATTTAAATGAAAGCTGAGAGAGAGGAAAAACTGGGGCAGAAAAAAGAGCACACATAGATGTCCCTGAGCAGGAACTGTAGCTTTCCTGTTGAAGTTGCAATATTGTTAGAAACTCCTTATCTTGGTAAAGGAAAAAAAAACTGAATTGTTGTTCAGTAGTCTAAAAGTCAAAATAGAAATATAATTTCAAAATTAGAGTCAGTTTCTCCAGAGTCTAGCACAAAACCCAAATTTCAGGTTCGGCGTGAGATTTCCACAGTCAGCGATGGTTTGGGGAAACTAGGTCAACTCCTGGTGTTTTCTGAAGTTCAAAGTCAGCAGGTCCATCTAAAGCGCATAGCATTTCATATTTTCTTTTGCTGACAAACTATTAAGATGTTGGTATTATTTTTAGCAGGACTTGGCACCTGCTCACACAGGCAAAAATGTCAGAAGCTGGTCTATTAACCAAGGTGTTATTGTGCTTGATTGGCCACTAAATCAAGCTGTTTGTCTCAGGACCCAAACTCCTGAGATAAACTGTGGAACATTGTCATAAAAACAATTTGTGACTCAGCATTTGGTCCTGAGTCTTAGCCCTTTAAATATTTGAGCTATGATGAAAATGCGCCCAAAAGAAAAAAAATCCTAAATAATTATTTATATCCGAACAGCAGCAGTCAAGGCGTAATTTTAAAAACTGCTTGTCACATACTTTTGAATCAGTTTCTTAAAAGCTAACTCTGTATCCTTACCCCGGCTATTTCATTGCTAATGGTAAACAGAATATTGTAGTTAATAATCGATTACCGAGGATAATGTATGCATACATACAAGCCAATCCTGAAATACAAGTCGTGAAAAACAAGGAGGAGTCAGTGTCGCTATGAGCTACCGACAGACAACAGTTTTTTTCTAAAAACATAATACATTTTATTAGGAAATCACACCAGTTTGTGAAAAAATGCACAATACTGCAAATTTCCTCTAAAGTCAGTAAATGCCAAGATATAGAAGAACTCGTCCAGACTTCGACACACCTGGTAAAAATGTGCGAAGCATAAACTCCCTTTAAAAAGTGGAAAAATCCAACCAACAGATTTATTCAATTGGGATTTTGCCAATAATTTACTCCATTCTGACCCAATACGAAAACCAGAACACACTCACCACAGATGAAGCAGGTAGTCTTCAAAATTTCTTCTTTCTTCTGTTTTTCACTTCTCAAATCGGCAAAGGTGTCGATGATGACACCAAAGATGAGGTTGAGAACGATGATGATGACCATGAAGAAGAAGAGCAGGTCATAAATCACTCTGGCTGCAAACAGTGGCTCCTAAGTGGGATAAGGAAAATAAGTGTGCAGTTTGTAAATCCTCAATGTAAAAGAGATATAAAAAGAAAATAAACTGATGTGGTTTCAGTGAGAAAAATAGGCCTGTGTTATAGATTCACATGTGGAGACGATTATTTGAGTTAAAAACGAGGTTAGGCTTGGTCGTCATGGATAGAAACGGGGCAACAGGTGCTAACAGAGGCTAACGTAACAGGTGACACCAGAGAGTTAATGTGATGCAGCCCGTCTTATGTCAACCTTATGTGTTCAGACTTGGATACGTGGGTCAAATTCAGACACTCATTTCAAATGGAGATGTCGAAAGGTTTTTTTTTTTTTTTTTACACCTGTGGGACAGACTTCTAAAGAAAAATACTAAATATGACATAAAATATTATTTTATTGCTGCAGCATAAAAAGCTAGCTCTTTACTTTTAGTGCATTCAATTTTGGGGGAAATATCCTATAAATAAGTTAAAATTTTTAAATTAGCCTGCCACTTATAAACAAGTGGCAGGCTAATTGGTACACCTGCTGTTAATACATTGTATCTTTTACCAACAGAGCATCACTTGGCTTATTTTTCTGACATTTAAAGAGATTAAAGTACACAGACAGAGGGATCATTCACCAACCCCCCTTTGTGCGGAGTCTACATCATCCAGAGTCCTCTTATGATTTATTTATTTTCTTCAGCTCACCAACACCGGGTTTTCATAAGATTTATGTCTAAGGACTGAGACGGCTGATTTTCTGTCTGACGGACCATTTCTGTATTGATTTGCCCCTATGCTTTGGATCATTACCAATTCCAAAATCCACATGAGCACAAGTTCAGTACCTGTGATAACATCTCCAGAACATCTTTGGTTTCTTAATAGCGACCCACTTTTGTGCTACCAGGAGGTTCACGCAACCTGACATGGTAGAGAGAGTCCCACCTAACAGTGGGAAATGCGGTGCTTTTCTACATTTTCATCCTTCATTTCAAAACCGATCCAGTGTGAGAGTTGTGGAAAAGCTCAATCTTAATGTTTTTCTACCAAAGAAAAGATTGTAGTTATAGTGCCAGAAGCATTTAGCAAACAATCATCACTAACAAAAATAAATATGGGATCTCGTTCAGGTCAGTAGCTAAAACAAATGGCCTTTGTTGTCATGGTGTGCTTGTAGTCCAATGTAACAGAAAGTTATGACTAATTAGAAACTCTGATCAACTCAAAAACAGAGAAAAAAGTCCTTCAGAAGAATATTTCTAAGCAACTGAAAGGGGCACCAACATGTTTGTCCCCCACTGAAAATATAGTTAAAAGGTGAATTTTCCCACATTTTCAGTAAGAAGAAATTCTTACTGGAGTGCAAGATTATTTTATTTTACTTCTTTAGCACGTCTTTATCAGCGGTGCCAACAAATTTGCATCCGCTTTTATTAAACACTCACCAATAAATTTCCCTACCCTGCAGAGTACTGACCAACTGTGCCTTTCTTCAAAAGTCTCAGCCGACATTTCACATTTCTGATCTGAGTAACAAGTGTGTTGCAAAGAGGGTGAGGGAGCAAGTCACATCCTCTTTTTGACGTCATTTGTGGTTCAAGTTGAATTCGGTGGAAATCTATTTTAAAGTTTCATTCCCTAACACAAGCCAGAGGCAGCTGTTGGGAAACATTGTGAAAGCGCCACGCTCTTGAAATAAAAACAAGTTTGGCTCACAATGAGCTCAGAGCCAACTCACATGACCTGTGCTGCAGAAGCAGCAGCGGCAGCAGCAGCAGCAGCAGATACAACGCCCTCCCAGGACACACGCACACGCACATGCCTGGAACCAATTCAGACTGGAGTTTACCTCCTTAGAAGGCTTGCGGAGAACATCTCCCACACCCCCTCCGCTCCTCAAGCCGTGACTCAGCACCGTAACAATACACATGAGAAGGGAATCGCACGTCCGCTCCATGTCGTTTTCATCCTCGCTGTCGATCCCAAACTCTGAGGAAGAAAAGAGAGCCGAGACATTTTAGTCAATCTAGAGCAAAAGGTTTTACAAGAACTACAAAGCAAAGCAATCGCAGTATAGGTTGGCATTGCTCTAGATTTTATTTCATGAACTGGTGTAACTGGACTATCAGGGAATTAAGGACTTTATGTAACATAAAAAAGCCATACGCAAAAGACTGTATATAAGCCTCACTAATTTCACTGAAGAAAGAGATGATCATTTTTTACATGCACCAAACATGAACTCCTGTTGTTTTTATGGCCAAATGTAGCTTTACTGGCAATATTTTAAGGAAAATAAGATCAAGCAAATATTATCTTTATTCAAAAACAGTCCATAAATCATCAGCTTGGTGGTGATAATAGGGCATAGTCTGGGCATGAGTCAGCAGCATAAGACTAATGGTAGGATCACTTGTGATTAAAAGGCTATAAACATAGGCACAGCATGTTTGCTATTATTGCAACCATATTAATTACTTCAGTTACAATAAGAGCATCTGTACAATGTATTTTTATTTTGATTTAAGTCCAAATTAGTCCATCAAAATGATTTTTAAATGAATCATGTCTTTGATAGAAACTGTTCTTGGCCTAATTTTCATGACTTGTTACAGTTCCCACAGGTTTAAAAGAAAACTCTTCCTTGTTGTCTTGCAACTGAAGTATTGCATAAACATGTAGTCAGTCCTGAAAATTGCAGTGGTCAAACGTCTTCTAAAGACGTCACAGGTCCAGACATAGCCTAACATTATTCCCAAAGGTATTTGAAAATACAGTTTACCAACACATCTACTTACATTTTTGATAAAAAAAATTCTTTAAGGTAGCATGCTGCATTACTGAGACTCTATCTGCAAAGTTTTAAATGGAGTACATCTTAAATATGATCGATCAAAAACTTTTGCCTGGGATTTAGTGGATCTCAGGGTTGAATACGACACAGTTTCGCTTGGCATAATGATTCATAGACAGGAAAAGGTCTGGTGTTGT
The DNA here is from genome assembly GCF_904066995.2 of Poecilia reticulata. Lineage (NCBI taxonomy): Eukaryota > Metazoa > Chordata > Actinopteri > Cyprinodontiformes > Poeciliidae > Poecilia > Poecilia reticulata. The sequence continues at coordinate 19,252,226 of NC_088834.1, forward strand.
CCTAATTATTTCAAAGTCTGGGAATAATTTGTGTTATTTGGAGAGATAATATCAGGAGTACCTTAAGACTCTGCGCTCGGGACACTTTTATTCAACATCTACATTTGACATACAACTTTATATTTTTGTGTCACAACTTGAAAATAGTCCATTACAATTGGTTAGTGTGTCCATAATGTTAATGAGATGATGGGTCAGAATTTCCAGCAGCTTAGCATCAGATAAAAGTGTTTTTGTTGCCAAGAATGCAAAGTTAGAAAAAAAAAATTCCCTAAACTGTATGAGGGTTAAAACAGCACATTATGCAAACAGTACTATGTGTCATTATAGACCGAGACCTCAATTTTTAAACTTTATTTTAAGGGTGTGAAGTGCTTTATGGACCAATAAAAATCTAGTCAGTTGAGGTCTGGTAAAATGTGGTAAAACTTTGACAGCAGCATTTGGGTCGAGTTGTAGCTGGTTGATAGTATTTCTGTTTTAATGGAAATGCTTTACTCTGGCTATATTTATAGGGTGGTAATCAGATGATTTTAAACAGACTTTATGTTCTTGTTTAAGGGTTTCTGGTCAGGTTTGAATCATGTAGGTCCTCCAGTCTTTAGAGACCCTGTCTCTAAAGGAGTTTAGAGACCCAAACTCCTTCGAAATGTTCAGAAACTGTGGGCTCCTTTAAATCATGACTGAACACATTATCGCTTACAACAGCTTTCTTACAATCAGCAAAGTCTACTTGGTCATGTTTTTTCTATCATATCTAAGCTATTTATTTGTCAAATTTGCATTTTAATGTCACCTTGTGAAGCATCAATTTTCAATCTTGTTCTTTTGATAAATTTTGTATTATAATGTAATTGTGATTTTTCTGTCCCATATCTCACATTGAATTACCTGGTGCTAACAAATAAGCTCACCTTTTTATACACAACCATGACATAGAATAGACACACCCACTAACATTAGCACTACTTTTCAAGGGTCCACTAAGCAAAATGTACTTACTTTCTACAGGTTATGAGAATACTTTCACAGTATGAATATGTGATGCACCAATTAAAACTGCACTTCATAAGAAAGCCTTTCGATGGGTCGGTACCTCACAACTCTTGTTTTTTCCACAACCAGAAACATTTCCAACTTGTCTTTCTTGTGAGTGAAAAGTGGAGCAGCCTTTCTTCAGCCAGCAAACAGGCAGTGTGCAGCAACACAATACCTGTACGGCATTACAATGATTTATATGGAAATGGAAATCTTTCCATATAAATACACATTTATATGGAATAGAAATGAATTCCCACTTTAAACTGATTTACAACAAGAATCCCTGACTTTGTTGCATAACTCCACATCAGTCGTGTTTACATGCTTTGGCTCCAAGTGTGACGCCTGTTAGTCAAAACAACAATGTTTTTGTTTTGCTGAAATGTGAGACGGTGAAATCTGAATCAAAGCTGTATGCAAGTTATCTTAACATTAGAGAAGGAGAGCAGTTTAATGCTCCAAAAACAAGACTTGTTTAAATTACACGTTTCTATGCCCAGTTTCAAGGTTGTGGGTTCAAAACCTTTTCTTGGCTTTTGGGAACATTTTCTGTCTTTTATGTAGGTAAAATATAGACATTACAGCTGTGGGTTAGTTCGTAGATAGTAGTTGTCACAATTTTCTTTGCAATAATTTTAGACCTCATAAACTTCGCTGCAAGTCTTCTTTTCAGTCTTAAGGTCACCGAACAGCCAGACTGATGGAAAGTTTTAGGGAATTTGTTGTTTTTCTCTGGGATGCAACAGTTAATCAATGTCACATGCAGGTCGACGAGGTCGCATGTGAACCCTTTGGATCAAATTGCAGTCACGTGACACTCGTATGAGTCACAAGCAGGTAGGTGTGCGTTGGTGCCAAAATGAAGAACAGAGGAAAACCAAACACATAAAAAACAAAATATCACAATATTATTTTCCTTTCTGTGGTCTGACAAGTCACTTCTCTGGTATCTTCCTCATAACACAAGCCGATTTTACAAACAACTACCCCTTTCTTTATAAAGTTATTCAACAGCCCGTTTAGAAAACACGGAACATGAAACCAAATCTGAACCAAAGCCATCTACCAATTCACTTGTAAGTGCTCAAATGAAAACCAACATTTCACCCTGAACAGGTCAACTCAGGGAACACAGGCCTTTGCTTCAAAAACTGATATGAAAACCATAATTTAGGCTTCTTGACTACCCTCAAACATTCAGAATTAGGTCCAATTTAGAACAGTACAGCCTTAAACCAGCAATGGCTAATAAAAACTCTTTAGACAGTCAGAATATGATGCATCACATTATTAAATACCTTCCTGCTGAGCAATGTTGCTGCAGTTCTCATTAAGGCCTCCTTGACACATTCCTGTGTTCAGAAACTCCCCAGCGAGACTGCCGCCACTCTCTATAAAGTAAAAACATAACAATGCACAGAATTTAGTGACATCTAAAACAACAAGGACAACTGTGACAAATGGACTGCGCTGTCCCCTTACTTTGGGTTGTGTTGGCAATGCGGTCCACCTCTAAGATGAAGTCGTCTTTGAAGAAGATGTAGCCGACGATGGAGAACAGATAGACCAGGATGAGAGCAAGCACAGCCGTCAAAACGATGGAGCGTCCGTTTCGGGTCACGCTCTTGATCACATTCAGCAGGGTCTCTTCTCTGTATACCAGGTCAAACAGCTGCAGAAAAACAGCATGAATTGAAAAGCAACAGAATTAAGAATCTGTAAAATGTAGAAAATTATAAGTTTGAGAATAAAAAAATGCTTTTTGTAAATTTTGTTTCCCTTCTCAGGAGACACAAAAAGCCAGTATGAATCTTGCGGCTTGATAAAAAATGTGTATGATCTATGTTCTTGATGTTCTGCAATTTATGGTAACAACGAGAATTTCACAGGCAGGTTGAGTAGTGAACCCTGCAGTCCGCTAATTATGTAATTATCTAATTGAATTATGTAAAATCAACTTTTTAATTTTTTTTTAGCTTTATAGCATGTTATAATGTTATGCACACCTAAAGTGTTGCTTTGATTTTTTCATTCATATCTGATAAATAATTGAATCACCTGTGGCAGCAGCCATTCGTTGGTGCCTAAGCACTTTCTCCCACAAAGCACCGCCTTGGAGCTCCAGTCTCAAAGCTCAGCTTCCACCCTAATGAGCAACTCCCCTCACTCAGCTCCTCTAGACTAGCAGCAGCGGTGATTAACAAACACCTGGTGGAACTGCACATCTGCTGACCCTGTCATATGAACTACTTGCTCAACGCTTCTAAGAACGGTTGTAAATGGCATCACGGAGAACCACTGTTGTGACGGCATACTTAAGGCAAGCCTCTTAAAGAGACAGAAGCCAATTTTAAGGTGTCAAATTGCAAAGTAAAATTTATTTTAAGTTATGTTTGATATATACAGCAGAATGTAACAACATTACTTTACTGTGCACCATGTGCTTGCAAAATACATAATCCCGCCTTTTTAGCATAAATGCAGTTTGTAATTTTCAAACAATCGTAGTTTATAAAAGTGATGAGTTTTGCTCCATTAGTTTCCAGATAACCGTCCTTGTTTTTTGTAAAATGTTTCCAAAATGTAGCAGACCAAATTCAACCAGCTGACCAGCAGTGCACAAGATTAGGTTGGGTAGGCGCTCTTTTCTACTCTATGCTCCAAACAGATAAAACTCCCAATCCATCTTAGACTTCCTCTGGCATCTCATTACTAGAAGTTTTTAAAGCATAACTTTACATTGGTACTGATAACTAGCCCTTGACTGCTGTGACTTTTAAAAACACTGGCATTGTCAGTCTGAAAGGTTATCAGATTGCTCTTACACCTTGAAAACTACAGCAGTAACATAAAAAACAACTTCCACATAAAACATTCCTCCATTCCAGAACAACTGTGCCTATTTTTAGAGACAACGGGTGAGAGGCAGATTATACTCTGCACTGTTGAGAATAAATCTGTGTTTTCCTCTCTGTCTTTTAGCTATTTGCATGTTCATATATGCATAGATGCCTTCACATAGATCACATGCGTGCAAAGCAGAAGCTAAAGGCAATGACATGTTAGGAAACACCTTCAAAGTTAAGGTTAAACAAAATGACACACTAGGGAACGCCCTCTTTAGCGTGTAGTTTAGACAGAGGCTAAAGAAAGAAATTACAAACTGTTGTTTGATGCCATTTTGCTCTGCTAGCCCATAAGGATAGCATGAACAATGGACCAGCTGTATTTTGGTATTAACAAATGAAATTCATGAATTCAACTCACTGACTCTTCTTCAACCTCATACATTAAGAACCTATCATGGAGAAAGGATAATTGTCCACAGCATATCAAAAGGACACACATGGATGCACTCACACCCATCAGCAGTTTATAATGGCAAAATAAACTGCTGATGGGTGTTTATCAGCAGTTTAAACACCCATCATTCTCATAGAATTCATTCTATGAGAATGAACTCATAGAATGAATTCATTCTCATTCTATGAGAATGAATTCTCATGGAATTCTATTCTCATAGAATTCATTCTATGAGAATGAATTCTCATAGAATGAATTCTATGAGAATTCATTCTCATAGAATTCATTCATTCTCATGGAATTCTATTCTCAGAATTCATTCATTCTCATGGAATTCTATTCTCATAGAATGAATTCTATGAGAATGAATTCTCATAGAATGAATTCTATGAGAATTCATTCTCATATAATTCATTCATTCTCATAGAGAATGAATTCATAGAGAATTCATTCTCTATGAATTCATTCATAGAGAATTAATTCTCTTTATTCTCTATGAATGAAGAGAATGTGCAATCTCAGCAGAAAAGCCATTAAAAAGTTCAGATTTTGAGGCAGAAATGCAAACAATGGCACAGATAAACAAACTTTTTGGTTTGAACCAAAATGAGCCTAAACTAAAAGGCTTTTAGTTTAGGCTCATTTGGAAAATTAATTTTCCATTTCAAAATTAAAAAGGAGAATGTGTACATGCCTATGAAAGTCGATGGATTTATATCCTGCAACAAACATCCTACGATTTACTGCTTCTGTCTTACCAGCAGGCTGTAGAAAAAGACATGACCAAACACTCCCAGGCAGCAGATGATGAGGTAGAGGAGATGATAGAGGAACTCGAAGTCCATCACCATGGCTTTGTATCCTCGTGTGAAAGTCCCTCGGTTTCCAACAAAGCTTATCAAGAAGATAATTTTATTACAAACCTAGAACAAAAAAGGTCATGTTTTGTTATTTTTAATGCCAATAAGGGATGATAAATCCTTAATACTTCTTAGAATGGCATCCTATTACCGGGGCCTTTACTATAGGAAAAAACGTGCCGACATCAGTGACGGTGAATTTTGAGCTAAATGAGGGCACACTGTTAGATTTATTCCATTTAAGAAGCTCAGTTTTCTGTGTAGATTAAGGGATTGACAAAAACCCGGTTAACACATCTTATGTATGGGTCCTGCTTGAGAAACCTCACTTCTTCGTCATATATCTGTATATAATGTAACCCACTTTCTTTCTAGGTGGTGTGGTGGTGTGTGTGGGAGGGTTTGGGTGATTACATCCTGGAAGGATTTTGATCAAAAACAAAAAGAAGATCTAAACAAATACGTAAAATGCTTAAGTTTGGGTGTAAATCTTTGGGTCTAATTCGAGAGTTCTGAATTTGTAAGAGAGAAAATTATAAACAGCAAAACAAAGGAGAAATCTGAAAACTTGCATAAAAACTAGATTTTAGAGTTACCAGGTTACTGCAGCACATAGCAACATCTCTGGTTTCTTGTTTCAACCTGGTTTTTTATCTCATAACCTGCTTTTGTTTGTACATGTCAACAAAGGAACCCAAAAGAAAGTAAATTAATTATTATTATTGTTATTTTAGAGCATTAGGTGCTTTTAGGAGCATAAAAAAAAAGAAAAAAAAAAAAAGAACTAGCAAAGCTGTAATGTCATTTCTGAGATCCAGCTTTGCATCTTACACCAGGCAACACGGCGCCGGCAGGAGGAGCTGGGAGGGCAGGAGGGGCAATGAGAGGGGCTTGTGTGGTTCTGGCTTGCCAAAAGACCGTTAGCATGGGAGGTGAAAGAAGAAGTGGAACTAGCTGGGAGGAGGTTTCTCAGTACTTGAAAGTGCATACACTGGTGACTTCGATTCCATTTCTCTGGGGAAAATTAATTTTAAACCACACAGAGACATTTTCTCACAGAAAGCATGAAGATGAAGAGTTTTAAATAGTTTCTATCAACGGTACTCAGTCATGTAGAGAGTTCTGCGAAACCAGCCAAGAAAATGGCCGTCCACGTAAACTGAGATACGGGGCACAGAGAGTGTTAACCAGAGAATCAGGTAAGAGGCCTTTGGCAACTTTGGATGAGCTGCAGAAAACCACAGCTGAATCTGTCAGTAGAACCAATATTGGTTGTATAAATCTTCTTTGGTGGAAGAACAGCAAGAAGGAAACCATTACTGAAAGACTTCAATAAGAAGTTCAGTTTTCCACAGTTCTGTATGTTCTTTGAACATACAGAACTGTTTAAAATACTTTTAAGACTCTTATGTATTGAGAAATGCCAACTTTCCATATTACCCTGAACACTCCCATCTCATGATGAAGCATGGTGGTGGCAGCATCATGTTTTAGGGATGCTTTTCTTCATAAGGGTCAAGGAAGATGGTCAAGGTTAATTGGAAGATTGGTCAACTAAATACAGAAGGTTCACCTCCCAGCAGGAACATGACTGTAGGCATGCAGTCAGCGTCACTGTGGACTGGTTGTGATTGAATGACCCAGTCAAACTCCAGAGCAAAATCCCACTGAGAGTCTGTGGTGAGACTGGGAAGCTGCTGTTTATGGATGTAAGTCATCCAGTATGACTGAGCCTGAGCTTTTTCAAAAAGAAGGATGGGGAAAACATGTCTACGTGCAAATAGCAGGCAAAGCAAAGACAAACTCAAAAAGTGATTATTTACTCAGCACTCCAAACTTTTAAGATAATCTGTGTAAAAAGTCTGAGAACTACGTACAACATCACACTTACCCACTAATTTTGGTTGCTCTATCACATGAAATATCAATAAATTATGTTGGTGTTTGTGGCACTTGCAGGACAACATTATGAAACAACAAAGGGTACAAATACTTTTTGCATAGCACTTATCCCACGAAGCAATTTTCCTCAAATGGAGTAATCAGTTACAGAGAAATTAGCTTAAGAACTAAAATGTATTTTTCCTTTTTTGTGTCTGAATAGTAACACAACCATACAAAAAAGTAACAATTTAAAAGCATCCAAATATAAACAGAAGTCCGTAGGCTAAGCAACATCGCAAGGTTTTAAGTCGACTCACATTGAAAGCACCCAAAAGGAAGAGCGTAGGCTCCAGGCCCACGGAGAAGATAAGACGGAGGATTGTGACAGCGACCAGGGCTAAGATACCCAGCGGCTTCGGCATGAGCAGAACAAGGACCAGCGCTGCAAAGAATCCCATCCACAGCAATGCAGACAGACGGGGCTCCAGGATTCCTGCAGAACACATACACACACACGCACACAAACACACACGCACAAAGGCAATTAAATGGGAAATGGCCAGACAGAACTCAGCCATATCTACCAAAGCCTCCACGATAAAATGTGATTTTAAAGAATCTAGCAAACAACCCCTATATTTTACCTGCACTCCTCATCAGGCTGAAAGTTGCTAATTATTTTCATAGAGTGAGTGTTAAAAGTTGAGATTACAGCTTTATAAATGTTCACACACTCACAAATACATACAAATATCACTAATATTTAGTCAAATGCCAATCAACAGGTTGCATAGTTTTTTATTGATTTTATTCATTTGCAGTTTAAAATGAACATGTCATAAGCGAAAGTTTTGAATAAAAAGGAGTAGTTAGAAGAGAAGAAAATCTTATATTTTATAGTTGATGCCTCTTTCTGGCAAAATCTGTGAACCTCATTTAAATCTCATTTCCAGCTATAAACCAAGTTTGTAGGCAAAGTTCATAAAGTTTTAAAAGGGTTGCGGTCGAGGCCTTTCCGGAGCATTAATACTGGTCTATTTTATCCATTTCAAAATCAGCTTAGATACATCTGGGTTTATTTTTCTGTTTGAACACCCAGTTGAGTCCAAGTTTAAACCTTCAAGCAAACGGAATTTGCAGGTTGTCCTCTTTTTTCCCCCTCTATCTACAAGGTGGAACACAGCAGTACTGGCGGCAGCCACATTCAGCATGATACTGCTACCACCATGTTTATAAGTTGGTATAAGAAAGCTTTATTTTGAAATCTCCAAGCATTCTTGTCTTTGGGAGTCAAACATCTTCATCTTTTAACAAGTCGCTTTTGAAGCAAGGGTTTCATTCTCGGCAGGTCGCCTGAAAGTCCCGGCTGTGGACAGTGAAGTCTGTTTTCTACCATCTATCAGTTTTGACAGCCTTGTCCTTTGGTGGTTTCTGGATTATTTCTGTATCCAAGGCATTTTAATTTCATCTTAGCGTTATAGTCTTGGTAACAAATGATTTAATGTTTGACACAATTCAAGTCAAGACAAAGGGCTAGTTAGTTAATTAATCAGGTGTTCCTAAAACAGATCAGAACTTTATGGACTATCCCTGGACTATCCCTATCCATACCTGGACACGAACACATTTAAATGAGCTGCTCTAACAAAGTGGTGTGAAATATCCAGCCATAATTACAGCAGAAGCTTGTTGAAAGCCACAAAATATGCCAAATATTACTGTGCATGTACAATATATTTTTGAGTCTGCATGTATAATTTTAATTATTTCCAATGTGTGCACCAAAATCTTGATTTTTTTATTTTCATTTTTTTAATTGTTGACGTTGTTCACTGTCTTAGTCCAGTTAAGGCCTAGAAGTAATTTGACATTATTACCCAGAATATGAGTTTTAGTTCAGTACCTTAAACCTCTCCTGCATTGGAAAGTATTTGATTTCAACATGAGTAAGTTACATAACACCAGAACGTGTATGACACAGTTTTGTTGGAACTGAGTGTGTACGTGTTCACACAAATCTTTAGAGGGAGCCAAACCGATGCTCCCTCTGATCCTGAACTAAATCCAGGATTAGAGCCTGAAACATGGCTTTCATTTGGCAATGTGCCCGTCAAGCTAAAATCTCCTACCGGGTTTGATTTGCTTAAAAGCCGAGGCCACGCTTTAGCATATCCTAAAAGATTACTCTACTCACTGCATGCTTGGTCACAATCAAGATTAAAACCAGAAACAGGCAAAGAAGGAGAAATCTTCAAGGAGAATGAGACAGACGGAGCGAGAGACTGCTGCGGTTAGTTTTTTTTTTTTCCTTCTCTTGCCCCCCCCTGTTTCATTCTGTCCTTCCCCGTCTCTGGTTTTCTCTCCTTTCCAATCCCAGTGGAGATCACATGACAGGTGCCACTTACATAACAGCCTCTAAAAATACCTCAGCTGAAAGATTCATGAGGAATGAGCGGGGAGCAGCACGTAGCTCCTGTGATGTCGGAGACAGAAAGAGGCGCACTTACGTGCGCTCTCAAACTCCCTTACGACTTCGTGCAAATATCTGCAGGACAACTGCAGAGCTGCACAGTTCGAAAGCTCGCGTGTGCTAAGAGTGTGGCATGCTAAGCAAACTTGCTCATCAAAAGCCAGTTAGTCATGCGTGCAGGCTGAACACACTGACCTAGATCTCTTGCTCCTATAACCTTCATTCTAAAGCCCTAAGTAACGGGGGAATGCGAGAGCACAGAGTGCATGTTTTCTCGAAGTCGGTGTGAGCAAAAGAGTAGACCCGGGGTCAGAAGTCATAAAAAGTGCCTGTTTCAGCAGGTCAAAGGTATGCAGGAGTCTCACGTGATGTCACGCACACAGACAGAGCTCCAGAGGGCATAGAGATACAGTCGGGCATTATTCGTGTTGTGTAACAATTATTTTTATGTATGGAAAACAGACAAGACATCATGGCTGCTTAGTTTTTATATCAGAACGTAGCAGTTTTTGTTTTCAACATTACAACAACTAAGTTATTCATTTAGTTTACTGGAAGTTTTATGATAGAGGTCTCTAAAGTTTCTGCTACAAAGACATCAACCTAAAAGTTCCCCTGAGCTGCTGCTGAGACCAAGCTGGCAATTAAATAAAGAAACTAGTTTGTTTTTTTAGATTAAAAACATAAAAACTTTTCTTCAGGTTTATCCCTCTAAAAAGTAGGTGTGCATTTTTACATGCTTTTTGATCTGGATGTTTTCTTTTCATATGATCAAAATAACTTTTAGACTGTTCTCAATAATAGTGGGTTACTCTTTTTGTTTTTGAAAATGAATTTAGCCACGCTTAATGAAGGGGTTTCTGGATTTTCCTGTTTCTGGTTCTGGTAAATTAAAATGAAAACAAAAGGATAAGCAAATAAAAGATGATAACATTGTACTGTACCTTAAATTCCCTTTTTCCTTTTTTATTTTTTTTATTTTGAAACCATGATTAATTTCCTACCTGGTTAAAAATTACACATTACTTTGAGTTCGTCTCAGAGATAAATTCCCAGTTAACGCTTTGAAGATCGGAGTTGAAAGGTGACAAAATGGGAAAACAAATTTCAAAGGGTACAGATAATTTTGCAGGATACTGTACATGAGTCATTTACCAATTTTATTTTTGTCACAACTGACAATTTAAAAAGGCTTAAACACAATACAGAAGTTTTACTTGTAGGTTTTAATGTGGTCAAAGACATATACATGATGAATAACTTTTCAGATCATCATCATATATCTGACCCGTATGAAAACCTTGAGGCGCTTTAGATTCTGTTTACAGTAAAGACGGCAGTGGCGCAGTGTTTATTTGTTGTTTCCATAGCACTGGAGGGGAAATATGACGGGAAGCAATGAAGGCTGTGGGTGTGTCTTAAACCAGGATAGTCCCGCTCCTAATCCTGATCAGGTGATTAGACGTCAGTAGATCTGAATGTGGTGAAGAAAAGAGATCAGTAGGTCACTGCTGAAAATCAGCCCTTTAAAGCCGGTTTTTGTGGGTGGAAACAATGCATGGTTTAAAATGGGATTGATGTGAGAAAACTTTGTTGCAGCTTCCGACTGAATTAGTTGACTTCACTGCTGCTGATTTAAAAAAACGGGCATGAAGCAGCAATGCTACAATCACTAACTTTAATGTCTTTTATTAGGATTTTATGTGAAAGTCTACCTGTAAAGTGTGCTTTGCATACAGAGATCCTGTACAACAGAGGGGCAAATTTTTTTTAAGATACGTCTTGACCAGCTTTGCACATCTACTGTCAGACTGAAAATAATCCACATTCTTTTTTGGAAAGTAGGCGTCATGAACACCGACTTTCACGTTTTGTCACATTCTGAAACAGACTGAGGCCTTGGCTTTAACTAGGACATTTTGACAAATGCTTATTTTCCTTTTCTGACAATTGTGAAGAGAAACATCGCACCAGCATAAATCTGTTATTTAGTGTTCAGAATGCTATGCAGAATGTGTTTTCTGCCTCCAATAGTGTTGTAAACGTAGTGCAAAAAGTTATGTTCTGGTATCACCTGACCAGTGAGCCTTCCTCCGCATGTTTGCTCGGCCCCCTAAGTGGCTTGAGGCGAAGCACAAACAGAACTTATAATGGCTTTATTTCAACAAAGGCGTTCATTTTGCAACTTTTCTATAAAGGTCTCCAACATCTTTGAAGTGTCCTCTTCATGTGCTCTTTGATGAAATATGAAAAACTTCAAAAAAGGCAATGCTCACTGCATTAGCCTTTTTCTGAACCTGGTTTTCTACAGAAGTCTGATTGCAATATCAAAAACGAAGAAAAACGGAACTCAAGTCTGAAAGCATGACTTCATCAAGACCTAGGCGTCTCCACTTCCCTTTCCCCTGCTTCTTAATTTATGTAAATATCTTTGAAATGAAATATTTCACAGTTGCACTTGCTTAACAACCTCTTGATGGTTAGATGAGCATGACTGACCTCCATGTACCCCCTCCAGGGGGTAGAAGAAGCAGACCAGCAGATTCATGAGCAGGGCCAGTTTAAAGGAGATGTTGCTCCACACCGACATGTTTCTGGAGCACCAGTATAGCACTGGCTCGGCTGGGGAGGAGAGGAAATACAGTCAGTCAAACTGAATTTAATTTTTAGTTCATTTAGATGCCAAAAAAATAATAATCTAAATGTACTGGTTTTCATAATCTATAATATACTTTAATGATCTAGAGATGGAATATGAGCGAATTAAGTTTGGACATCTGAACAGGAGAAAACTAAGAAATTGTGAGAAAATAAAAAAGAAATTTAAGCAACTTTGAACTCAGGTTCTTGAAATCCTGTCTTTCTTGACCTTTCTCCTCCAGCCTGACTTTTCAGACTTTGTAAACTTGGCTTTTATAGGAAAACAGAAACAGATGCAGGGACTTTTCAACGTCCATCCCCTCCTCTGAGTGAAAGACTAAATAAAGTTTGTGCGTGGGCACCAGAGTCTTGTATGTGGATTAGACTTGTCACAGGGAGTGGGTGTGGGTCTGCGTGTGTGTGTGCACGCACGATTGCGCACACTCTCACTTGTGATTCATAAGGTTACTGTACAAAACGCTTCACCGCTCAAATGAGTTTGGAAAGCCCCTGTCTGCTTTCACATAGCGGAAACATGCACTTGTACCACGAACATATAAAGGAGGGCAACAGTTGTCCCTGTACACTGGTACCTCAGCACAGCTGTCCACTTATCCTGCCCAGGCTTGCTTTCTGTCATCTATTAGTTCAGAAATAATCCACACATGCAGCAATTCACCACTATATAGTCACCTGACAAAATTAGGACACTCTAATAAACCCTTCACATATGGATGTCTGACCCAAAATTTTGCAAATCTGTAAAAAAAAAAAAATATTTAATTCAATTGCACTTAAAAACCAATAATTAAATAGTGTATCAGACAGCAAACTAAGGATAAATCGCATTTCCTGGGACTTGACGATATTTCAATGCTTTCTCAACCAGTCTTTGGTGGATTTTCTGGTAGGTTATGGGTAATGTTGCAAAGGCAGTTCCTTCTTTCTTTAGCTTTTCTTTTTTTTTTTTTTTTTACAGGTAGTGCCACATTTTCTTCAAGCACCCTCTGATAGAGTTCATGGTGGATTATATGATAATGAGCTGACCTGGTCCCGATGCAGCCAAGCATCCACAAACTATAACACTTCCACTTTTTTTTGTACAATTCACATAAAGTTATTTTACTTGAGTGATGTAATTAGGAAATACTAAACATTTAATTTTAGACTCATCTGTCCCAAGAACATTTCTCCAGAAGTCCTGGTCTTTGTGTACTAGATCTACAGCAAACCTTAGTCTGGCCTTCATGCTTTCTTAGACAGGAAAGCTGTTTCACTTTGACTTTCCATAAAAGTTAGATGTGTTTTGTGATTGAAAAAGCGCTTCCATATCCGCATCATCGGCAAAAACTTTAGGGTTTTTGATCTTGTGGATTTCTCTCAGGAAGGAAATATGTTAAAATGTGTTCAAAAAATGTTTAATCCCATTAGTACTACTGTGAGATACTTCTTTTTTACTTCTACTTTTACATGATCAAGATTTTTTAAACATGTTGGATATTCTTCACCCTACCTCTCAGCTTCTTCTGCCAGTTCATCTCATTGAAAAGGTCTTCTGCTCGCAGGAAGAAGTCATTAATCTTGCTGCCCTGCTCGTCTCTCTCGGTCGTGTAGTAGATCCGCAGCTTCGACTCCGAGGTCAGGAACTCGCAGATGTTGGGTACGGGGAATACTATCTCCTCCATGGTGCGATCCTGACGCACAATCTAAAACACAGAGGCTCAAACAGTCACCTTAGAGGGACTCCAATCCCTCTGCAACATTTAGCTTTAGGGTCGAGTGTGTCTGACCTCTATCTGAGCAGTATGCTTGGCATAAAACTCTAGGGCTTTGTCTCCATCGCCGCTGCCACCTCCAGGTTTTAACATTATGGAAAGCTCTTTATTATGGCGCGCCAACTGCAAAGTAGCCAACAAGAGCGATTTTTTTCACGAAAGCAGCAGAAAGAAGTATCTGTGTTTTCTCATATTTCGCATGAAGGCCAAAAAACATGATCTAATTAAGATTTTGCAAATACAAATATCCAACCTGGTGAGCCAGAATATAAATGTTGTGTCCAACGTTTCGAGGTGAAGCTGCATCATGTTCTTCTTCATCTCTAACATCCTCTTCCTCATTTATATCCACAAACTCTTCCTCACCCTGAAGATAGGCCTTCTTTATCACCTCCACCTGCAAAGACATATATTAATGCATCGGAAAACTATTCGCAAGTTTTACGTGTTTTGGCAAATTATAACCCCAAATTGAATTTATTTCCTTCCAATTTACACCTAGGCACTAGTTTTTGTCGGTTCATCGCACAAAAACCCAACAAATCATTGAAGTTTGAGGCTGTAACATGAACAAAAACGCAGTTATAGTATCAAAGCACAAGAAATAAGTTGAGTTTCCCACCAGCTCTTTAGGCTTCATGTTGTACAGGATCCTTTCTGCGTTCTCACTGTCATGTCGGCTCTCCATGATGGCGAGCAGCAACTTGGAGGCGTTGTTCTGGGAGGAGAATTAAAGAGACGCTTTGTGAGAAAATGCACAGAGGCATAGAAGCACATTATTTCTCACAAGGGTAGAAATGATCAATAACTGATGGCTAATAGCAACAACAAAGAAACAAAACTTAAGATTTAGTAAACTTCCAGCCTCACCTTGAGCTCTAACACTAGATCCATCCGTTTCTTTCCAAGCGGGTTGATGTCATTCAGAATCAGAGCAATAATGATGTCAATACCATTGGATTCATGAGTTGCTATACAGTTCTGGAGGAATTATAGACATAACATAAATAAATGCTGTATAGTGGGGTAGTGCAGTGAGAGAACCTCCTGTTTCTTTTGCATCTCCTGTACCTGGTTTTCATGACAGGGGCCTTGGCAGTACTCCGTCAGGCTCTCCAGCGTTTGGTTGATGAGGGCAACGTTGTCCTCATTGATGTACAGTCCCAGCAGCCCGAGGCCTCCGGTGGTGCTTCCACAGATGCAGTCCAAGAACTGCAAGGTCTCACAGACCAGGTTGTAGTTGTTCTTTTTGATCTGATTACGAAGGAAGTTCTAGCAGAACACAGAAATTACGCAGGGATACCGATTAAAGTCAAAAAGTTGGACCGGGAAATCCGGACTGATAACTATTTAGACTAAAAGCTAGTTTAATAATAAGACAATGACTGAACAGTTCAGATGAATAATTATGTTACTAACAACATAACTTCAAATGTAAAAGGTATGGGTCTGATACAGGTGCCTAGGAATACCACGGTATTTAGACTTATAGATGACTGATATGGACTTATGTTTTTATTATACTTTCTGGTATGGAGCATATAGTAGTTTGACTTTGTCTGTTGCTGTACACAAATAAATGTTATGAATTTGTGGCAATACACATACAAATTAAATTTTTACCCATTGTTATCTCAACTCATGCTGGAAGGTCTATACAAAAACTATTACTTCTGCAAAAACATGAATAAAGATAGTTCGCGGTCAAATGCGCTTCTTTACTTAATCTTGCAGCAATCATAAGGTATTTAATTAATAGATTTACCGTCATAAACAGAAGTAACTTTAGTTTATTATAAGGCTTGAGATAAGTAAATAAAAATTACACCCACAAAGACAAGGAGAGAATTTCTTTTTTCAACACTGGCCTGAATTACTGCTGGGTTTTATTTATGCTCCAAATGCCTTACTTTATTTTTTCAGAACATATCGAAAGACAAGAAATTAAATAAAGATTTTCAGTGTTTAGATCTATTCAAAAGCCGTGGATGTGTAAACCTGACATTTAACCCAAGCAATTATTGTGACAAAAGACAGCTTAAATATAATAGCAAAACTCATCTAAAACCCATGAATGATATACTGAAGCCTATCTGCTACGCAGTGTGTCCCACCTGCAGGTCGCGGTTGTGGTTCTCACAAAGCAGCTGCAGGAAGCGAAGAATCGGCTGCATGATAACGACCACAAAGCTCATCTTCTCCTCCTGGTTCTTGGCCCCGGCGCTGGGAATCCCGTCTGTTGAGGAACAGTGGTCCTCTGGCTCAGCTTCCCGTCGGTAAGAGTTGAACGCCTTCTTGGTGGCAGATGAGGCCTCTATCAATTGCTCTTTCACATCTTCTGTCATCGACACAGTTAAATCTCGGGCTGCAGCAAAGTTGTGAAACAAAAAGTCATCATTTAGTAGGTAACTATCAATTTACAAAGTCTGATATCTGACCTAAAAAATTAATGACCGTTTTCTGCTTTTAATTTTATGTCAGACCTTTTTTGCGAAGAGGGTCATCTCTGTCCTGGTTATCTTCGTCTCTTCTCTTGTTTCCTAAATCGCTGGTGTTTACCGTCACAGTCGCTTTGATTTCCTGCTGAGCCGACTTCATACGGTCGTAGAAAACCCGAAAGAACTTCTCTGAGTTCTTGTCATCGGTCAGACGGCAAAAGAAAGAGCGCTGGATACAAGGAAAAATATTGGACAATTTTATTAAATAGGAAAATGTCATCGTGTTTTAAAGCCAGAAACCCCAGAAATTTTCCAAACATGAAACAAAGTTGAATCACAACAAAAAATCGGAACTGATCACCAAGACGTTCTGTTTGAACATAGCTTACTTAGCTATACGGAAGCTCTGATCTTAACATGACAGAACACCTTTTTATAGTTTTAAAGCTGAGCAGGGCTTCCTGTCCAACATCAGTGTCTAACCTCACAAATGCACTTCTGGAAAAATGGCCAAAACCCCCATCAACATAAAAACACTCCTAAAGCTTGTGGAAAAACTTCCCAGAAGAACTGGAGGTGCTAAAGGATGAGCCAACAACACAACTCAAATTAAAGTTCATTTGTGTGTGAATTTAAATGAATGTATACTTTTTGGCAATATACTGTTTGCGTCAACTTTGGACTTAGAAATTAGCATGCCATCAAGATCTATAAGTTCAAACACATCTTAACAGGACAAACCTTATGTATTTATGGGTTTCAAACATGTTATCATGTAAAAGCTCTACAAAATGCATCAGCTATTGCCACAGCAAATGGTTTCACTTTCTGTCTAAGAAATCTTGAAAATAAAAGTTTCAAAGCACCTACAGCATTGTCCTACAAGAGATAAGGCAAGGAATTTAATTATTAACACAAATATTGCACTTTCGATATCAGTGAGAGCATGTTTTTATAATCAACACCATTCAAGAGTCATAACCAGTATCGCTTGATATGAGAAAACAGGTCTTATCAGGGCCTTCAGAAGATGTTATACAACGGCCATGAAGGAGGTCCAAGATATGAGCGGGTTTAACGCCATGGTTACGGCTGCAAAATGGGGTCACAGAGAATTAGAGCACTTTCAAGCTTGCCACGGACGATGTATACAGCGTGTCCCAGTCCAGAAGGCTGTTGTTTTGATTATGTAAGAGCTGTTACTGCTGCAGTATATGGAAAGGCTTTTTACCAGCCAAAGCAGCCTTGCCACACTTACAGGGTGAAAAAAATTACATAGGACAGACGGGAGGGAGAAATCTGGCCTACTTGCACAGATCGAATGGCAGAGACGGTGTGTGGGGAAAGCGAACGAGGAAGAAAAACTGACTATAAATGAAAAAGAGGGATGATTGAGTGAGGGGAAATGAGAGCAAGAGATAGGGAGGGACAGAATGTTATCAGGCAGTATTTAGGCCACTTCTCAAATTTTGTTACATAACCATCTGCCTTTCTAGGTTAGACGTAAGGCTGGAGAACAAAAGACACAAATTACAGTCATGATGTTTCCATTTCTCCTTCTCCAACAAAATACTTCCAGTGACTTTGAAATTAAAAAGGGCTGTATAGCTACAAAGCTACAAAAAAACAACAAAAAAAAAACAAGCGAGTCTAATCAGCTTTTTGACCAAAGTACCTTGAGGAAGAACAATGATATTAATCTGAACTCGCACTTCAAAAGGAGACCCGCAGCTCTGTGCCCCACCCCGGCCATCCTCCACTGAGCTGCAGACCTCCTGCACGTACACACTCTGCCAAGTCTCAAAGACAAGGAGATGGACAGCGTGAGGAGAGCGAGAGAAACCGCCGGCCAAGACAAGGCCATCGAGCAATAAACAACCTGATGATAGACGGGAAGCGCAGAGACGGGATTAGCTGCACCACTGACAGTCCAGCCAGGATTTTACAAGTCCAAGCACGCCTGTGGAGGGTATGAACATGAAGGAGGTGGGGGCTAGTTATTGTCGTGCTCATATAACTCTGTAGCAAGGGGTAAACAACGAGGCACGGCGCGAGTAACATACACCAACCCGACCGCGGGAAACACAGAGGAGCACTCATCCTTAAGCATTACATAACTAGCACCGCCGCACACAAACAAAAATCCTTGTACAGTTCAAGCACAAACAGACTGGAGATTGCACACACCAGTAGTACGCCCACTGACTTCTGCACTTGCGGAAAAAAAAAAAAATGGGTCAGCTGTCTCTGGCAATCAGCGCATGCCAGTTTTGAAAAGGACATGCCCACAATCGCACGCATGCCCTAAAGTTCAGTCTTCTCTATCGGCCATTTTTGTTCTTATGTAATCAAGCTGGTTTTCCACACTTTGTTTTATCAAAGCAGAATGGCTCCTCTGTAGGAAATGCCAGACACCACAGATATCCCAAACAGTGTGAGAGTGCAGCAGCACGCCAGAAGGGCCTTTTCATCTTTATTAGACGATCATGTTCCACGTTGGTAAAGGCTTGTTTGTTTCACTCCCATTTAAAGAAACCAAATGTGCTGGTCATCAAAAAAACATTTTCATATTCACCTGCAGCCTAGAAGCCCCAAAATGCAGCACTTTGTCAAAACTCAGTTACTAAGAACTACACTGTAGTGCGTCACCGAAACAAAGACAATGCCACAGCAAAGGCCAACAAAAAAAAAAAAAACAGAGCGACATAACTTTCATTTTTTGATTTCTTCAGAAATGTTTTTGACAATGAATCAGAAGTGAGAGCCTTAAGCTTTCATATCTAACCACGCTGCTGCCTCTGTAGTTTCGACGTTTTCCCTGAGAAGCTCATCGACAAAAAATCCGTGCCACTGCTTGCACGGCCCTCTGCGTGTTTTGGTAGGATGAAAAAAAAAAAAAAGGCGAGGACGAAAGCGTAGAGAGATGAGGTGGACGGAGAAGAGGGCCACGCATCTCAGGGGCCCCCCTGTAGTGTTGGGTAAACACAGAGCCTGTCTGTAACTATGAGACGGAGAGGAGCGGGGCCAGGAGGGGGCGGACAGTGCTGAAAAACAAGGTCATAGCGCTTTCCCTTCTCTCCTTCCGTTCCGCCACTTGGCATCAACAAAAGGATGTTATGTAACAGCTATTTATACTTGCGCTCCTCTTTTCCTCTCACCCTCCCTCTCACGTCAGCCAGCACCACATGTAGACCAAAACGGAGCTGCTGCTTAGCTCTGTTTTACCCCCTGAAGAAATGTTTCTCCTTTTTTTCTCTCATCCCTTTTCTTCCTCCCACAAACTATCCGAGTCTGTTAGGATTTTCAATTTTAAATCAACAGGGTTCTTCCCCCCCCCTCCATTCACAACACCTCGGCAGGGAAAGAGAGCAGCGTGGCGTGTAGTTAGACGGCAGATGGCGGATGAGTGAAATGTCACAAGTCACCATGTCACAACAGAATTTACAGTTGCGCTTGATTTGTCATAGCTCGTTGCAGCAAAGCTGACCGGAGACAGAGGAGAAGAGGAGAGGAAAAGAAGCTTTGTGTATGAGGTGTAAGATAGGGACTTTGGGAAAAAGCTACCACTTAAAAGTAAATAAGTGAGAATGCAATGACATTTTTTAACCATCAGAATTTTTTTGTGTTAAACCTAAAACACCACAGAGACTTTATGTAGAGCAAAAATGTTTTTGATCTGTTACTTTTGGAGAATAAAAGCCCACTCCAAAATGTTCTTCCATGACTAACTTCACCACTCTGACTGTATACTCTGGTAGTTGAGTTTTTCTAGTCTTGCCATGTTAAAAAACATATTTTTTATTTGTTTTTTTCCACATGTAAAAAAACCCCCATGCATTTGGCAATTTGGCAATTGATATGCAATAATTGTGCAAACTTTGAAAAGTATGGTTTGCATTTTATTTATCCTCTTTGCTCCAATCAATACTTTGTAGAACTGCTTTTTGTTTTGAGGCGTGTCTCTCTCCACTACTGTTCTACATTTAGATTATGGGTGCCCACGTCCAGAACCTTCATCTGTTATATCCATCCCTGACTCAGCACACCTGAATCAAATGGGTAAATTCCCTCATTAGAAATCAATCAGCTCTGGAGAGGTCTGGTAATGACACATTTATGAGATTTAGATGTGTTTGAGCTGCCCTCCAGGACTGGACTTGGACACCCCAGTTTAGACATTACATTTTGTAGTTATGCTACAGATTTTCTGTAACATTTACTCTGGACTTTGACTGGACCATTCTAACACACAAATATGCTTTGATCTAAGTCATGCTAATGTTTCTCTGGCTCGTGTTCAAGATCATTGTCCAGCTGGGAGGTGAACCTGCAATCCCTTCACAGGTGTTTTCAGCCTCTAACAGATTTTCTCACAGGATTTCCTGGCCTTTTCTTTGGTGAAGCAAAGCGTCCTGAGCCATGTGTTTGTGTGGGAACAGAGTTCATGAGGTGTTGTGTAATGTTATTCACAACATGCAATGTTTTGCTTGTTATTAGACACGTGAACGAGTTTCTTCTTTCTCCTGTCTGCAGTGTCCCTTACATGACTGGAAACAAGCTGCAAATTGGATTTTGTTCTTTTTTTTCTTGCCATCTCGTAAAATGCTCAGATTTGTGGAGCGTGTAGCTTATGGCTGAGCTGTCAGCTGTGGATCTCAGCACCTACTTCAACAGTAGCTTAGGTCTCGTGGACTGTTTCTCTAATTAATGTCCCCCAACAAGCCAGTCAGTTGACATGTGCAGCCATGTTTTATAACTTAATCATGTTTCAAAAACCTCCACAAAAGTATTGGTGACATGTCTATCGGTGCCTCGTGATGCCGTTTGTTCACTAATGTTCTTCAGGAAACCTCTGAGGAATTCACAGAACAGATACATTTGTACAGATATGTAATTACATAAAGGCACACAAATCCAGTCAACCATTAGGTTGACTGGATTTGAGTAAAAGGAGAATAAATAAAAATCCATGTCACACTTTCTACATTTAAAATTTCTGAAAACTTTGCATGATTTTCCAAACACTTATTATGGATTACTTTGTATGTTGCAATGAAACAACATTGAATTTTGTACTTGTAATATGAAAAAATGTGAAAAGGCTCATAAGGAATAACCCATTTCAAGAACTTCAAACTTATATTGTTGGCGTCATAAAACGTGCACATTATTCTTCCTCAGCAAGAGCGGTCATTTTCTTCAAAGATCCGCATCTTTTATTGCAACAAACATTTTAAATTTTACAGCATTATTTCCATCTGGAATTTACTGCCTGTCTTTGTTCTTCCAAATCCTGTTCCTGATCTTTTGGAAACTGATAATATTTTCAAACTGATAATTTTCTCAGAACTGCACATCTTTTATTTCCGTTTTGTATGAAAGCTCTAATGTGAGGTTAGAAGTCACATTAATATCAGACGTTGTATTCTTGAACACTGTCAAGACATTCTGGTTTAGTCTTGAAGTTCCTAAAATAATCAATTAAGTTTCTTACTGACACACTGAAGCATAGTTTGAAATATGCAATATTTTCTATCCAGTGTTCCTTGCTTGCTTTGTGCTTAGAAATATTTATTAATTATTGCATGTGGGCATTTATGCATTGGTCTTGCAGGTCCGATACAGTTTGAAGAGCTGAATGCCGGCGATTTACAGTACATAATTTGGCTATTTTTGTTCACCAAGTAGGGTAAGAGTAAATAGTTAACAGTGTTACGTGAAAACGAGATATGCGACACCCAACAGGTGTTCGGGAAGTAACAATGGATGATGAAGCTGTAAAAAAAAAATCTAAGCATGAGGTGATCTATGACTTATCACGGACTTGGCTTCCACTCACACTGCTGGAAACCTTTAGGATATTACCCAGTAACTTAAAGCAGACAAATGTTTCCATACTGTAGTATATTTCTATCTCAGCAGGATACATTTTCAAAATTTTTTCCCCAGGCAAACATGAGTTGGGAAGGGTTAGGAGATCTCCAGTTTTTCCTCAATCCCCTCTCTGTGTTTCCTCACCTCTCCACCCTCTCTCCCCACTGCCCCAGTTCCGGAGGCCCGGCATGACCCAGTTTGGGCGGCAGGAGAACCTAAGGGAGCGAGGCAGGAATGTTTTGAAGGCTGAGACATTCCTCATTGTTCATTCACACTGCCTTATGTAACACAGACTGATCACGTGACGCTGCTCTGCAGCAGCCGTGGGAAGCCGATGCATTATCTCCGCCTTAGTGGCTTCCTCGCTCTAATCTGATTATGCAAGCCCCGGCTTACACAACAGCACGCAGACTGACCGACAAGAATGGACAGACAAAGAGATAAACTGATTTAAAAAAGGAGAGAAACGGAGACAACATAAAGACCTACAGAGAGAGAAGGTCTGAAGGGCTACGGTTAAATCCAAGAGGGGGAAATGTTTAACGTAATTTCACAGCCTGATTTTTGTGGTTATCGACAGACTGGGAAAATGATTAACAGATGACCCGGTTTTTTGTCAACATAAAGTAGATTGAGAAATGGAGGGTGGGAATGTATATATGCACAACTGTGATGGCATACTGACCCACATGTAGTGCATTCTTTCCATTTTAGGCAAATAAAAAAATGTCAAAACTCTTCACTACTGACTGATGTTAAATACTCAGGCACTATTTAATAGTAAACACCATCCACAAAAACATGTAAACTCAAATGATGGAGTAAAAGACTTGTGTGACTGACCTGGATAGTTGTGTTTCCGCCTTCCAGCAATGCAATGGCCAAGAGGATGCTTTCTTGGAAGACTCTGTCACTGGTAGTGTTCATGATTAGATCAATAACGAGATCAGAAGCTCCTTCTTTGTCCAGATGACACTGAACCTCTGACAGAGTCATTTCCCCCCGACTGAGGCCGCCTGGACCCCCTAAAGCTGCAAGAGCAAGACAGAGCAGCAGTTAAACAAACGTAAATAAATTACATTTGACAAACTTTATTCACTTGTGTCACTTGTGACCGATTAATTATTTTTTTTAAGTTGGGGCTCCATTCACTTTTTTCAGTGTATGCTCCAACACTGTTGGACTAAGCACTGAGAGATTATGCATCAAGAAAATGAACTTATTCCTAATATCAACCTATGTGTTTGAACATACTGCGTTTGCACAGTAGAAGGACATGAAATCTTTTAGAATACCTAGAGGACCATTGATACCAATGTTTTGAATCTAATTCATAAATGCAGATTTTTAAAAAGAAAAAAAAAGTATTTCATTTTAAATAAATAAAAATTTTACAGTTTAGTATCTAGTCCCAAACAGCTCAGTTTTACAGCTGTGTAAGTCACTGCACCCAGCTTTTCCTGCACATTTCTCCCTCAGCGTGGGGCCCCAACCTCAGGCTGCATATTGAATTCCTTTCCTGGCTCTTGTTTCTGCAACAGGTGCACAGACTGTTTCCACAAGAAGCACCAGCCTGTCTCTTAGCAACAAAAAAAAGTTAATCATGGATGGGAGAGGGCATGCTTTCTGTGGTCTGGATGGTGTGCATGGGCAAGATGGGAAACTAGGATCCAGTATGATTGTGTTTATAAACTTAGTCAAATGCTGCTCATTACAGCAAGTTAGATAATGTGAATGAATTTTATGCCAGACAAATAATTTAATTTTAAATTCATAAAAATCATAGGCTCAGAGCAACTGTAGGTTGATAAAAAACACCTTATATAATTACAAATGTTAAAAATCAACCAATGACTCCAATAGCCATTGCGCATTGCTTCAGTATTTTGACTCCAGATAGTAACACATTGACCTCTTTATCGCGTATTGATAATAATGTTGTGCTCTGTGTGCTCAAAGGGCAGCTCGCAGCACAACCACAGGGCTGATAACCACCTCGGGGCCAGACAGATACAGCCACATTCTTGTGTTTCATCTCTTGTAAGGAGAAAAAAAAAAAGCAAAAGGTTCACAGAGGCTCTGCCATCTGATATCATCATTCCGGGCAGCAAGATGCCCTTTATGTTTTTTCCAAAGGCTTATTGCTTCACATCAGTATCGGGTCAGTTAAAGATGTTGCAACCAGTGTTCTCACAACCTTTTTTTTGCAAGCTGGGAAAAAAAATAAAATAAAATAAAAGGCACAGCAAAAAGATTTTACATTAAATGTTATGTTCAAGGCTGGAAATGAGCAAAACGGTCACCTGATTGACTCCTTCCCGGTCCTACCGGACTGAGCGGGCCATTGCCAAATGACGTCAGACTGTCCCTCCGCCCACTGCTCCGATGAAAGTTTCCATAGTAACGGCTCACCAGAATCTGTCTGAGCGCCTCGCCCTAAAAGTGGAAAAGAAAGGGCAGGATGTAATGGTGTGACGTCAGCGACTGGGGAGAGAAGGGAGATTATATAACACGAGTAATATATTCAGAAAAAAAACCTTGGAGAATATCTCAGACTGCCAACATGTTGGTAGCTTCCGAGACAGACAGGTCAAGGTAATCCTTGGTGTTTGCACACAAGTGCCACTGGACATGATTTTGGGTTTCGCCAATGCGACACCACAAGAATCAACAAGTCCAGCTCTCTTTAATTAAAGCACCAAAGAGCCTTTTCACCTTCTAACAATCATAACCAAACCCTGTAGCAGAGGTTCCTCCATGAGTGATTGTAAATATTTAAAACTTTCCCCCTGTCATAGTTCATCATGAAGTTTACATCATGTGTCTCCCATGCAACTGTTGTTTGTCATTGCTACAGTGACCCCATGCAATGACAATGGGAGGTCCTGGTTTTCACTCAGGCAGACCCGAGGGCAGCCCTCCCACACCGTGACTCATCCGCTGTCGAGCAGTCAGCGGCACGACTCTGCCGTTGCCGTAGCAACCGCAGCCCGTCGTTACCTGAAAGACCTCCCATGGGATAAAGTGAAGGAAATGAAAGAGTCTGTGATGCATGTGTTTGTGTGCGATTATGTGCAAATTATCGTGAGCTGTGGGTGGTCCTTGAAAGACGGCAGCGAAATTATATAAACTCTGCTGCCGGCGTCATGCTCTGGGGGTCACGATTACTTTTTGTAGGTGGTGTGAAGAACTCATTTTTTTATTGGCAGTAGGATATTCAGAAAGCGTGTATGTGCATAACGTTTATTTCCTGATAAGGTTTTAAATGATTTTTCTCTACTCTAAAGTCCTCAGGCGTGACTTTCCAACACGGACTTAAAAGTTAATCTCAAAAGTGTACACACCCCTAAAAAAAGGCCAGGATTATATGATGTAAATGGAGAGATTATGATGAATCATTTACAGACTATTCCCATCTTTAATTCAAAATTTGTCTTGTGTGTCTTCACTAATTAAGATGCATTTTGTTAAGAATACAAAATAGCCTGATTGCATAATCGTGCAGGAAGTTTTACTAATAACATATTGAAGTCTTGAGATGACACCTGTTGTTAATTTCAATGAAAATTAACAAACAAGACATAAAGCAGCCCTTTGTCAGTAGAATTTTCCTGACATTTGCATAAGTGTATTTCATTTTCTTCATAAACCAGGTAACAGCAAGTGTTTCTTAGCGCACTCCAGTATTTTATCGCTCACAAGTGGAGATGCTGTACAGCTGTGAGTCTTCAGAAATAAAGCCAGTAGTGTGGGATGACAGGAAGCGTCGGTGACTCATCATTGACGCAGTTCATGTTGAACGACTCTCCATACCACTAACAATATTTATGGACGAATTCAAGGTAGTGATTGATTTGAAGTGCTTCAAATTTCAACTATGCACCTCCTTCTCTTTGGAAATTATGTCTGATTCTTGTTTTTTCTACCGAATTGTACGCCAGCTGGCAGCACAATCCACATGACATCCTTACATCATTGCCTTCCAGGAGGGGGGCTGAGGTCAGAACCCCTCTGTTACAGCCCTGACAGCACAAGCAGTCACAGACTCTTGTGTTGGCTTCACTGGTTGAGGGAGTGATGCAATGTTTTACTGTTTGTCTATGAGTGCAAAAGTGTAAACAATTCTCAAAACAATATGTGTGACAAACTCTGCATATTGACAAGGTGCTTTTTACAGAGTATTAGTTTAGATGTTTTCAAAAACACGGACATTACAACACCTTTTTATTATTAACCTAACAGATTTGGGGTTTTTTTCATTAAAGATTAAGTTTGGAAATGATTTGTCACTCACTTGTTTTTTTACAGCACAGAAACCTGGCACATAAACACAGATGTGTAAACTTTTGAGATCCAAAATCTCAAATTGATGAACCAAACGCACATGACTCAGGGATTATCACCAACCGAAAACAGGATGTTGGTACTTCGATACGGTGTCATTTCTGAACGTTTTAAAGGCCAAACAATTGTGTCATAAAACTGGAGTGAAAGAGTCACCGATTTGTCAACGTGCTTCACTTTCAAAAATGGGAACAAAACAATGTAAAACGATAAAGACAATTTTTTTAGTCAGTAAATAATCTTGACATCAAAATCATGGAATTTTATTTGCAATGTTCCTGTCTAAGAGTGTAGTAAATTGATAATATAGATTTCACAGCTAATTTACTGTTTCACATGCATGTAATTAAAGTGATACTACTAAGATAAATGTAATACTTTTA
This sequence comes from Poecilia reticulata, assembly GCF_904066995.2. Classification (NCBI taxonomy): domain Eukaryota; kingdom Metazoa; phylum Chordata; class Actinopteri; order Cyprinodontiformes; family Poeciliidae; genus Poecilia; species Poecilia reticulata. The sequence goes on from NC_088834.1 coordinate 19,279,238, forward strand.
AACCTTCATGTGAAGAAGGGTAACCACTAGTCTCTATTCGTCTCTATTAAAGATGTTAGTTAAGCTGCCATGCTGGTGTAAGTACCTACCCTTCTCTGGTCTGCCAACAGTTTCGGAGGCACGTTCTGATCCAGCTTCTGTATGCATTGAGTGGTTCAAGCATTGTAACACAAATACAGAGTTAATATTCATGCGGCACAGACACAACATTTCTCAGATTAATTACTACACAGTGCGCCTACCGGCTGTCACAAGTGGCCATGCAAAGATCTGCTGAGTACGCATTGCCATGCTTTTACAGCTAGATCAGAAACCAGGAAACGGCAAACATTCGAAACTATGAAAGGCGAGGTATTTATTGGATGCAAGATGCCCAATTAAACTATTTAATAAGGAAATGGTTAACCACATCTTTAGCTTGTTGAAATCAAGCCTCAGTTTCGGCCTAACATGGCAGTACGCACAGAATTAAATATACAAATGTAGGATCACAGGTTGACATGCTGAAAACAAAATATGAAGATGGAATGTAGAATAATATGTGAAGATGAAAATAGGACAGGGTGAACCATCAATGGGAAAAAGTTAGTCCCAATTCCAAAACAAATACTAACAGAGACAGTTGAGACAAAATCATGCACGTTTGGACAAACTCATCACTTCCACCATTTGACCTCACATGCATGCTTGTAGATTCTTCGAGGAGAACAATAATGAAAGCATTCAAAGAACGTACAGACTCCACACAGAAGGTTAACCAGGAAAAACAAGTCCTTAGATCTTGGCTTTCAGAAATATTTGTGCTGTCGTGTAAAGTATGTTCCCTAAAGGGAAAAGCAGTTTACAGCCATTTTGTCTTCCTCACTGGTTTCACATTCAAAGAACCTAAGTTTTGTTTTTCTTTTATTAAAGAATTTAACTCTTGTCATTAGCAAACATTAATCTTCCTGTCAGATTTTTAGATATATCTATTTTTTTTATTACACACCCGATATCCCACTTATCAGCTACATATAATAATTCATTTTGAACTCATGAAAGAAATAGTATGGATGATTAGTTAGTAATTTTCATCACAAAGCTCCTAAGTTAAAGTACCAATCAATGGAAAACAAGAATATGTAGATATCATTAAAAGATAATTCAATGACAAAATTTGCTATTGTACAAATGCATTTTTGGAGAGTATTTTGTTTTTTACTTAATTAACTTTGTCTTATATTAGTTAGTTACCTTAGTCTATATTTGCCACATTTGCTTATTTTTTTACACTTTATCTTATCTTTTAAAGTGCTATTTCTTTAGATTTATATGATTAATCCTCCCTTTTAGGAGCATCTCATTTATTTTTTAAGTATCTTATTTTGCTTGAGGTAATTTATCTTGATTTACATTAGTTTACTTTTAGCTTATTTTAGCTCATTAAGTTCACCAAATTCGATCTAATTCATATTATCTAATTTGCATAATTATAGCATTAAGACTAAATGCTTAATTAAGGCTTGGTGAAAAATTCACATCTTAAAAGTTTAAAAAATATATAACTTCATCATTTCATTGTTCATCACAAATAATAAAAAAAACATTATTGTTTTTAACTTTGAGGTTGCTTGTACAGACATACTGAAGCTACACAATTTAGCTAGTCCAAGAGACCTATAAACTACTTTTAAGGCTACAGAATTTATAATTAATGACAACAAAACAGATTATCACATAATCCAGCAGCTCAATTATATTTTGAAGACATGCAGAGTAATCATTTTAATTTACAGATTATATTCTGGGTGAAACTGCTACTTTGTCAAAGTTAGCATTGTTTTCTTGTCTTTTCTGTCTTCAGTGTTTTTACCACTCATTACTAAAGGCAGGCATTTTACCAAAATGTCAAATTCATCTTTTACAATTCAAGAACACAGCATCAACTGAGCAGAAACTGAAATCACACAGCAACTGTTAGGTAAGGTCATACATGAGTAATCAGAAAGTTAAGAAGTTTTGGTATGAGCCACGTTTCAGGGAATGTGCACAAACATCACATTTCAGAAGCATCAAATTAAGAGAATTTAGAGTTTTCTCATTTTAATTTTCCTCGCTTGCTCACCTGAAGACCGGTAACTTAGATTAAATATCATTTTAGCATATCCATATACCTGTATATTTATTGTACACCCACATGTCACTTGTAAAAGATGCTGCTTCTTATGCATTGTTATGTAAAATGCCGCATTAGGGGAGGCTAGAGAGGTGAGGGTAGAGGCAATGGGTGATTGGGTTAGAGTTACATAATCACGCCAAAAGAAACCAGGCCACGAAACCAATGACACAGAGCTGCTTACAGGGGCCATCTGTCACCAAAACACGGGATTATCACTGATGAAAGACAAAAAAATGCAGAAGAGTCACAGCAGAAGAGTCACAGAAGCCCAGTGTCCATGCTCTGACTAGATGGTGTCAGGGCCGCAATGTTTTGTAGGTTTTAGTGTTTACACCAAAGAGTCTTTGCACTGATAATTTCACTACACTAAGAACAGAAATGCAAGCAAAATGAAAGTGCAAGTATACAAAACACAACTGCAGTCAATATGTTAAGATGCGATAAGAGAGTCAAACCCAGCAAACATCACACAGCTGCTAAATTGTTCCAAAATCTAAAGTAATCCTAGTTACTCTCTCATTGGACATGTCCTAGCTTGACATTTGGTTACATTAATAAATATTATCCTCTAAAAGGTCTCAGAATCTTAAAGCATAGTGTCAGGACTGCCGTCACAATCCTTTTAACATTGCAGTTTGCGTGTAGTACAACGGTGAACTGCAAAAGCAGTCGTAAGCATACAACCACAAAGTTAGAAACTCTTCGAATTAATTAGTTTATAAACATTTGAAATGATAATCTGAGTATGATGCTGCAACTCCTCTAGTCGTGTATGTTTCTACGCTGCAAGTGTTGTTAAGACATTTGGCTGAACTGTTTTGCTCTGAGAAGCCCAGAGAAAAAGAAGAAGATATAATTAAGCTTTTGTTTTTAAATAAAGCATTGTTTTGTGGTACTACAATTATTCAAGAAAGAACCTCAAAAATGGAACTTGTCATTATGCTGGTGAATTAGACGAAATTATAACCAGAAGGGAACTCAGACAGCACAGTAATCCAACCCCAGACAGAAGACAGACAATTGTGCTTGCAAAAACATTTGTCTACACAGCCAACTAACATTTATTCACTTCCACTAAAGTTCAAAATAATAAAACTTAAACCTCAAAAACATCCTGTTTTTTTTTTGTTTTTTTTTTAGAGTTTATGCAACCATAACTGTTTTCAGTGTTGCTGCAATGTGATGTGACGCTTTTTAAAAATAGGTAGTAGTTACAAGATGGATTTTGTTGGCTCGTCTGTGTGGGTGGGGGCGCTAACGCAGACAGAGACAGAGCGAGAAAATGATAGTGAAGCAGGTGTAAAAGGCATTGAGGGAAACACGGAACATGCTCACATTAGGGCTTTTGAAGATATAAAATGCAAATGATGGCAATTTGAATTCTACACTATTATATTAATTTTGCTGGAATTTACCTCGGCTGACCATCAGTGTATCATGCAGTCTGACAATAAAATCAAACAAAGCTTTCTGTATTTTAGGTCAGTCAGGATTTCCAAAAATGTTTTATTTGTCAGATGCCAGAATAACTATGGCGATATCGTTTAACTTTCTTTAAATCTGTAAGTGTTCATAAATTGCAGTAATATCTGTAAAAGTTGCCTTTAAACTGTAAGACTTGGGTCAAACATTTTGGGTTTTCTTCCATGAGTTTCCAACAATAGTTTGCTAGAATATTGGCCAATTCCTACTGGAGTAACTGAGTCACTCCTAAACACACTTTTGTAACAAATTTGTTTGCATGGTTACAGTCATTGTCCGTTTGGAAGACCCATCTGTGACCATTCCTTAACTTCCTGGCTGATTTCTTTAGATGTTGCTTCAATATCTCCTTTCATCTTTCGTTAGGATGCCATTTTATGCAGTGCAAAACTCCCTCCTGTAGCAAAGCACCCACAAAACATGATGCTATCTCACTTATACTTTGCAGTTGGGATGTTGTTCTCAGTCCTGCAAGCTTTCCCCTCTTTCCTGCAAACGTAACAATGGTCATTGTGGCAAAATGCAGTAATTTTAGCTTAATCTGACCAAAAGAATAATATTTTTTTCCTTTAGTTCATCTGTGAGCTGAAATAAGGCTTTTTATGTTGCTTTTTGAGAAATGGCTGAGAGGTCTTTTAGCCCATCGTCATTATCATCTGGTCTCTGCTAGAGCTTTACCAAATTGTTTAAAGTTGCAGTAATCTTTTAATAAACCCCTGAATTTACAGAAAGTAACAAAAACTCCTGTTATTATAGCATTTAGCAAATAAAAACTTTTGGTAATTCTGTGAATTTCTAAGTATCTGGTTTCAACTATAGTTCACAACCTACTACAATTTTCTGTGTATAAACTAACACAGAATTTGACTAAAGCTTATCTAAAAAAATACAGACTTGCATTAAATTAATCAATTTAAGACTCTGCACATGTTCCAGTGAATGACGGCAAAATGAGACGTTGCACTGATGAAGAAAGTCAAACTTACACACAAATAACTGAAGCACACAGATCAGCTTTCAGCTGTTATTGCTCAAACAACACAAAGTTTGCACAAAAGAAAGCTTAAAAACTAATCAGTGAGCACCAGCTCTTTTAGAATCCAGAAGTTTATTATTAAGTCCTAAAGGAACAAGTTCAACGTAACCAGATCTTTAACACTGAGGACACAGAGTGCCATAGTTCAGCAGCAAAGATAAGGAGCTGATACACTATAATTTCTTACCAATCTATGGACATTATCTCTGTGTGACCACATCAAACTGCAGAGCAACATGTGGATCACAGCCGATATATGCAGCTAATCAACCCGGGCTTGACCACAAACACCACAGGGCAACCTCTCACAGCTCCCACATCCGCTGCAGCTAGTGAATTTTACTGAACTGGAATCTCCCCACGGCAAACCCCTGAGCAGTCTCACACCTTTCAGTTCCACTCTAGAGGAAACAAACGAGCGCACGCACACATTAACACGAAGAGCGCCTTCCACTTTGTTTCTTCTGAAAGTGCAAAAATAAACATATCTCTGCATCTCCGCAGCGTGAGACTGAGTCATCTTTAAAGCGGGGATCAATGACGCAAAGAACTGGGGTTTACCACTCTTTTTGCTTGTTTTATGCGTATAAAAACAGCGGCTAAATTAAAAGACCGCGGTCTCTCGTTTTCATTTCAGCTGACCTACTTTGTCGAACCAGAGTTGTAAAAATTTTTTTGTCCTGACCAGAGAGGCTGCGGCCCAGCTGCGAGCGTGCATGAGGGTAAATTTACTGGCTGGATGAATATAAAAAAAATAAAAATAAAGCCAACAATGAACAACGTGAGGCATGAAATGGATCAGAAATAGTTGCTGTTAACATAAAAGGCCTGCACAATTACTTTGGGAGCAACAAAGCCATGTGAGGAGGGCATCTTGAGAGGAAGAACGAGTCCTGAGTCCTTCTGGTTCTTGCGTAACTCAGAGAGCAGCAAGTCTAACTGCTAATCGCCTCACTGACATTTAGCAGCGGTGTGGGACACACGAAAACAAGGTCAAAAATACATCTACAGTACGAGGTAGAAAATAATGACTGAATCATTTGTTGCCAGGCAGGGCCTAATTACAGTGCCTCCCAAAAGTATTTACACCCCCTTGTTTCCCACATTGTCATGTTACAAAGACAGATGGGATGTTACAACTATAATGTTTAATCTGGTTTTTATTTTATTTTATATGATCACACAACACAAAGTAATGCGTAATTGTGAAGTGCCAAAAATGACAGAAGTCTGGTATGCCTTTGTATTCAACTCTATATTAGTCTGACACCCAAAAATAAAATCCATTACAACCAATTGAACTCCAATTGAACTGCTTCGTGATGGCATTAGAGGTTAGAGAGCATTTAGGCAAGGATAAAGTTGTAGAAGCAGTTACGGTTTAAAACAACGTCCCAATGTCTGAACCTCTCGGCGGACACTGTTCGATCAGTCACCCAAAGAGGGAAACGCTACCCGACTGCTGTTTACTTAAACCGGAAGGCCTGGTGACTCAGAATTAATCAAATACGTAGGAGTACTCTGAAGCATCTGTAGAGATAGACAGCTCAGGTTTAACTTTGAGTCATGCACTCTTCAAATCTATTTTTTACAGAGAGGATAATGAAAAAGAGTTATTGAAAGGAAAGCCATATGAAAACACATGGACATCCCTAAGGCACCATGCCTTAGGGATGTTTACCTCAGAGAAGCCAGTCAGAGTTGATAAAAAAAGGTGGATTAACAAATTTGAGCTGAACAAAAGATTTTGCAGTCCAAGACAAAAGAAAAGCATGCAAACACCTCACACACCCCACACCTAAAAGATCAGCAGGGGAGACAAAAGCTAAGTATGCATTTTCATATCACACCCACAGAAACATTCACAGCCAACTTAATTAGGTTTAGACAAAGTAGGTGTTGTTGAAACGGCATGAAGAAGGGTGTGAATGGAAGCGAAGTAGTATTTCAGGTAGTTCGAAAACTGTGTTAGAGAGATGTATTGGGGGCAAAAGGGCAAAACAGAATAAGGGGGGTTTAGCTCATTGAGAGGTAAAGTGTTGTCTTACATCACATTGAGTTTTCTTCTAAGGACAATGAATGCAACGCTTGACAGGAAAGACTCCTGCAAACACTTCTCTATCCCACCCCTAACCCTGCCTTTATATACACAGGTGTGCACACACTTGCACACATACAACAAGTGGGTAAACAGCTCCTCCACACTTTTATTGGCAATTACTGTTGAAGGTCGCACATCAGCGGCGGGGCTGAGTTCCAGGAAAAAAAAAAAAAAAAAAAAAGCCTGGTTCTTATGTAACCTCAGCCCAGAGTTGGCAGACACCCAGGAATCGTGCAGCTTGCAGGAAAGGGAAACTAGGACACAGCCTCAATGACTGCAACAGTCCCTCACATTCATTACTTTCAGGCATACATATGTGCACAGTCACAGTGCCCCCTGCTGGCACCGTAAGTGGATAAAGAGGAAACGCCACACACACACACGCACACACACACACACACACACACACACACACACCCCCCCCCACACACACACACACACACACAGATGGGATGTTGGTAAAACCGCCTTTTTAGAGGATAAAAATGGGATATGGTTTCTGTGGTTTTACTTTCTCTCCTGTAGTTTCTGCAGGAACAGGCGTCAGGTTATGTGATGACGTGCAAATGCAAATTGTAAAAAATGCAAAACCAGGCAAAAGTATTCACAACCCTTGGATTTTTCCACACTTAAGTAGGATTTTTTTGTGAGCGCAAAATTGTGCATAGATGCAAAGTGGAAGAAAACTGAAGAAAAACGAAAAAGTTTTCTATGAATAAAATGCCAGTGTGCAAAGTGCTTTTGTATTTGACCCAGAAGGGAGAGTGTCAGAGAACAACGTGAATAAAAAGCTCCGTCTGTTCTGGAGAAGAGAAAAAGGAGAAGTGTCGCAGGGCGGAAGTATTTTAACAGAAAATATGTTAAAACTGGTTTAAAACTCTCTTGATTATGTTTTAAATTGACTTACCTTTGAAACCTAAGCACCAAGTATCACAAATTGCATTTCCATAATATGATAAACAATTTCAGACACATCAGCCGTCAGTGTGAAAACAGTGAACAGACACATATGCACCTCTGCCACCTGGCCCAGCTAAACAGAGCTCCACCTCAGTGTTTGTAATAACCCAGCTTTACTGAGCAACACACACATCAGCCACAACACACACCTAACACCTCCAGCACACAGTTCTTTTTTTCTTTTTTTTGGTAAAGGCTGCAGCAGGTGTCAATACCAGAGCTGCTCTGCCCCATATTTGCTACCATCTGTGCCCAGAGAACCACCACTAACAACAGTGCAGCTACAGAACAGCTGAAGATGTTGCACAGACACAACAGACAGAGGCTCAGGGGGAACAGGGGCAGGACTTAAAGAAAAAGAATGACAACCTTAGGCATTTCCATCTCATCATCAAAGGCCCTGAGCTGAAAGAGAACAGAAGGTTTAAAGAGTTATATAACAATGCAGGAAAGAGGAAGTTTGCACTGAGGGCAATAATACAGCATGGCGTGCTTGTTAGGTGAGCTAAGGGTTGCTGAAAAGATCCAGAAGCTCACAGAGGTTTGGAGGGTTTTCTAAGTGGACATTAACTAAAAGAAGTCACTTCTTTTCATATTATTAACTGCTTAAGAGAAATGTGATGAAATATGTTTGTGTTTCTTAATCCATTCCATAATTCAATTGTATGAAGGTGTCACGCCACAGTTTGCTGCCTCATATTGCCGCTTCCGTGCAAAGCCCTGTGGAAGAAATGGTCTCTTTCATGTCTCTTTCATGTGAGTCTGCAGAGAAACCTTGGGCCCAAGAAATAAACTTAAGTTGGAAGAAAATCAAATCATCATTTATTATCACGATAAAGTGTGAAAAACTAAAGAATTATGTCAACAATAAAAACTGACATTGTCTTCCAATATTAAAGCCTCAAACAGGAAGACCTTGAAAAATACACAACACTTAAAGCTGTATCTATAGACTGATTAGGCATAACATTATGACCACTGCCTGTCAAAGCAAAGGAACCTTCTTTTATCTCATTCAGCATCGTGTCACTTCCTTCTCCTGACATGATGAGCGGAGAAAGCAGACAACTTAAGGGGCCATTTAGTGTAATATGAACACATAATAATCAAACTGATGTGATGTGTTTTGTTAGCTTTATGCCAGCAAATAATTTGCATTGCAAAGAACTGATCATGTTACCGACTTCTGATACGAAGTTTGTCAAACCAGTTTAGCCAAGTTTCTGTCATGATAATCAAACATCGACAGTAATTGTGTTGAAGCACAAGCAATGAAATATGCAGGATATAGGCTCTTGAGGACTGGAGTCGGACAACCTTGACTTATTATTTGCACCCATGAGAGTCATGCCACAGTAAAGCTGCAGAGACATTTGTGTATCCAGTGCTTTGTCAGAGACAGTTGTTGTGATGGAAAATAGGGAACCGAATAAATGCAAGGTGAATGGTCATAATTTGGAGAGGACCATCAGTGTATAAATAATCTAAAGTAGATGGTGAGTAATAAGGTTTATGATTGCAAACCATTTTACTTCAGAGAAGAGTATGTTACCTTCTCTCCATAACCTCGGTCCTTTGTCATCATTTCTCGAAGCGTTTGCAGAACTTTGATGCACAGTTTCTCTTCATTTTCTTCCAACAGTTGTTTGGTATGTTTGATCAGCCTGCACACACACACACATCAGATATAAGGTCTCAGCAGCACTTCACAAATCATGTTATAAATCACAAAGCTGACTGCACTGCTTACTTGCATATAAACCCTCCGCTCTCACACTTTTTGCGTGAGTCGGTGTTCTCAGGGAAGAGCAGCTCAGGCCGATGCAGCACATCCACCAGGACGGACAGCTCAGCCTGGACGAGTGGACGCAGGCGGTCCTCAAGAGCCGATACAATGTCCTACAAAAGAGACAAGCGCATGTCCTTAATGTCTGTCCTTAACTGGTGTGAGTTAAATTCAAACATCCCCAGATGTTACCTGCAGCCTCTCAATAATATTCCTGTAGTCCCTCGACACAGTCACCACCGATTCTCTGCGAGCCGACAGGTGCGAGTTGCGAACAGAGAGCCTCCAGCTAATGGCGGTCCTCTGCACGATGTTGTTGGATCTCACAAACAGGTTGTTGACCTGGTTGTCCAGGTCCACTGGGATGGCTATGGCTCTGCTTTTGGCTGGTCGGTACAGAGAAATGCATTTTATGTCTGCTACCAGTTGTGCATTCAAATAATTTAAGGTAAGCCTCGAAAAAGAGAGAAAATCTCACCAACGTCAGAGAGCACCTTGATGCAGGTTTCAACAGAGCCCTTCTGGCCTGAGCCCAACCAGTAGCAATGGTAGACTCTGAAGACCGCCTGCAACAGCTGCACAAAGACAGGCTGTCTGGTCTGAAAGGAAAACACCAGAGAATACAAAAAAACAGCTCAGTGTCTTCATGTCCTTTTTAATGAGCTTGTCTGGAGCAAAAGAAATAGATCCCCATCAACATAAAAGTCTCCCACGTTTCCTCGTGTACAGTGGTTCCCAAACATTTCAACTTCTGAAGTAATTACAACAAAAACAGCCAAATGATACACCAATACATTGGCTTTAAACCAGAATCAGTGATTTTATTAAAAAAAATAATTATATGAAGACAATAAAAACATTTTTTTAAAAAACAGAAAAGCAGATTTGAAAAGTGTGTTTATTACCTGCCTAAATGTTATTTTCAAAATATACCTTTAATCTGATAAAGAAAAAAAAAGCCTCCTTGAAACACATTCTAATTTAGTGAATATGACTAGTATTTGTAGATTTTTTTGTGAGGAAGGGAAAGATTTATGCAGAAGACAGTTCAAACATCAATCTAACCCTAAAACAGAGCTTTATTGTGCTTATTAAAGAAATCTGTAGCAGGTGGCCAGAGCTTTGCAAAATCGGTGATTGGAAATTATCTACAAAATCTCTGATCGGTGATGCTATTATTTCCTCTCAAAAGAAATCAGAGTTTATTTTCAAATGATTTCTTGAGATCCTCTCCAAGTTTGGGAACCACTGCTTCATTGCACCAACAGTGTTTTAATATCCAACACCCCTTTTCAAAAGTCAATAAGCAAGAGTGAGAGAAGTTATGGTTAGGTCGGCATGCTGACACAGTTTGAAGTAAATTTATTTTCCTGGACACACACGAATCCCACAGCAGACACTTATTCATATTTCACCCAGTGACAGTAAAGCTGTACTGTACTTCACAAAACCAATTAATGACAAGGAAAATATTTTTTGTTTTGCATCCCACAAAAAAGTTTTGCACTTTTCGTTATTTCCCTGCTAAAGAAATTTACTATACCTGCAAACTTTTCTTCAGACGTGTATCCTGTAGCAAAGGTAAACAATTCATGAAGAAGCAAACAAAAAATAAACTAAGGGGGAAAAAAATAAATAAATAAGGTTCTGTGGACACACAAGGCATCCCACAGACTGGAGGGCCAATTTATTAAAATAGAATATGGAAGTAAAAAAAAAAACATCATCAATTAAAGCAGAAAAGTTTTCAAACTATTTCATCTGCGAAAGACCTTGGAACCAGGTGCAACTTGCCACCATTCACTGTGGGTCTCAAGTGTAAGTCAGACAGTCAGGCAGGCAGTCAAAAAGGTGCTCTGGCCTGACTTTCTTCAATAGCAACATCAAGATTATTTAACCAGATTTCTTATTGAGTTTGGAACACACTGCATTTGGAGAACTAAATGAACATATATTTGCAAAGCAGAGTATCGCAAGCATAAGTTTTTTTAAATTTTTTTAATCAATAATCAATGTTTTAGTGACAGTTTAAAGTTTCAACTAAAATACAAATTTGATTAGCCTTCCTCTGATCCATGTATGGTAACCCGAGTCTACGACTCTAAATGGCTTCCTAAAAAAATGAAATTTAAAACCAAGTATATGGTACTTTAATCATCTTAAATACTTATTTATTTAAATATTTTCTCTGCAGTGTGACATTTTCTGAACAGGTGTGGTGTTGGAGTAGCCAGTGCAACTTGATTACCTGCAGGCTTGTACTCTGGTCAGAGAAAGGAGAACTGAAGAAAGTAGTTACGATGCTCATAACCGTCTCAGTCACGTAGCGCTCCAGAACGTTGTCTGCATGCTTACGGTCGCTCGTATTGTTGCACACCTGAACACCCATTTCAATGTTTAAGTGACACATAATTTAATTCTTATTTTCTACGTAAAGAAGGCGTATTGCTCCTTACTCTGCAAATGTCAACCAGAAAGTTATCAAAGAGCTTCCACATGTGGTTGGAGGTATAGATCTCCTTCATTTCCACCTCGGTGTCCACATAGCAGTGGTTCAGAAAGTTGATGTATGCAATCTTGATCTGAAGGATTACAGCAAGGAAACAAAATTAGTGAGAAAACATGTTTCCAAATACGCCCCAAATGCAACTTGCTACTCCCGTCACCTCAGGGATGCAGTCGTCATGGGTTACGACCCGCACTATGTCGTCCAGCGGTAACAGGGAGTTGCACTTTATCTCAGTGTAGACGTTCTTGCCCTCAGTGCAGACGGCCAACAGCTCCACCAGGTGTATGTGGTACCTGAGCGGGCTGTTCTCATCCATCCGATCTCGCTCCGACCGCATCATGCCGACCAAAGTCTGGAAGGAGGCCCGATCGTTGTAGAAGACCAGAACATCTTCTCCTGCATTCACCAGCTGTTTGAGAAACATAGCATAATACCAAAAGAAAAACAGTGACATACAGAACTTTGCAAATGTATCCCTGCCTGTTTATTTCCACAATTTCTCATGTCACGTAATGTGACAGGCCAACAAGGATTAGTGAATCACTTAAGTGTTAAAATAATTTGTAGTTTTCAAAATGGGGTTTGCATTTCACCCTGGGGTCAATACTTCACAGAAACAATAGCCGTTTAGGGCATGTCTCCACAACCCTTGCCCACTTAGAAAAATTTTTGCTAGAAATAAATATTGCCCATTCTGCTTCACAAAATTGTGCAAACTCAATCAGACTGAATTGAGAACATCAGTTTTGGATTGTTTGTGTATTTAAATTTGACTTAACAGGGTCATTGCAACAAATGAACATCCTCATATTTAAAATCACCCGGACCTGATCTGCATGATGTTGGTCTCTTACAAAAACATCAACATAATTACATAAACCCAGGTTGTGTTTGTCACATGACAAAATGTGGACAAATTCAGAGAGCGAGTATTTTATTTAGAAAACAGGCACAACCTCTGCCATGACGATATCCTGACACTTTTTGATGAACTTGTTCTCCGCCTTGACGATCGTCTGTAAGAATTTGAGGTACTGCACGTTGCGGCCGTGCGTTTCGATGCAGTGGACGAAGTGCTGGACCACGCGATCGTTGATCTCGCTGCACAGCTGGAAGTTGTTCATGAAGATGTGCTGCATAGTGATGGCTTCTAAGATCTGGATGACAGGAAGCACAAAGGAGCAGTGAGTCGTAATCTAAGGTTTATATCACCGCTGTGGGTTGGAGGCCAGGTGAGGAAGGACAGCTGACCCCTGGATTGAGGAAAAGATTGATGTGTTTATGGAGCAGGGCCTGGTTCTGCTGGTTTCCTGCACAGAAGTTCTGCAGAAACTGATGGGCTAGTTTCATGTTGTCCTGCATGCGTACATCTTCCCCCTGAAAGATTAAAATAACCAAGTTATGATCACTTTTATGCACACACACACAATCAATAAATATGTAATTTGAAACGGTTTCTACCTTTTCATAAGGTATCTGCAGCAGCTCCAGAACCACAGCGTGAGCCCCCATGTTTCTTAGCAGCCTCTGCTGCTGTTTTCGGCTCTTTCTACCCGACAGACCTTCTTGGATGCACAATCTGCTGAGACGAAGCAGGACCTGTGGGGGAAGCATGACGTAGGAGGAAAACACAAGCAATATTAAACATCTGGAAAAAAATATCTTATTTATGTCGCAAATTCTTTCATTTTGGCAATAACTTTTATCACCTCTTTTATCACCCTGTAGTTTTTGCTGCTGGAGCTTTCTGCCTTCCTTGGTTTGTCTGTGGCCGCTGAGCCCTGCAGAAACCAGCATCGGGTGTTAAGGAACATGACCTTACAGTGTTTACCCTCAGTTTGCATGATGTAAAACAAAGCGCACCTTTTGAGGTTCTGGTTCAGCTGGCATTCCCTCTCCTCCATCCAAGCCCTCATCTGGTCCCTGCCTCTTGTACACCCACAGCTCAGATTTCTCAACTATAGACCGCAGCTTGTCCAGATCTTCCTTTATCTGCTTGTAATTGTCCACATCTTGGCTGGTGACCAGTAACTGCACCTGTTATCAAAGTTATGGGGATATAGAGATCATTGCAGAATCCAATAGAGGGAAATGATCCAACAAGTAATTACTGTAGAAGAAATGTGTGTTTACTGGAGGTATAAAGGCTTTATTTTTCCAGGAAGTAAATTATCTTTATTTTCCACCCATCCATCCATTTTTTTACATCCTTGTCCCTTAGTGGGGTCGGGAGGGTTGTTGGTGCCTATTTTTTCAGCTTTATCTTTATTTTATATATCTTAATGTTTTCAAAATGTGACAGTAGCTGATTTGCTCACTTTAAAAGTCCTAAAAATAAGTGTTAAACTTACAGTGTTTTTCAGAGTTTTTCCATGTTGCAAATAGGAATCTGAATCTCTTTTACGGGGATTTTATTGACTAACACAAAGTAGTGCAGTGAAGTGCAGTGGGAATAATACATGGCTGTTATCTTTTTTTTTTTTTTTTTTTACAAAAAGAAATTGAACAAATGTGGTGTGGGTTTGTTTTCCCTCCCTAAGTCAATAATCTGTGGGATCACCTTTGGTTTTGCTCTTTTGCGATATGTCTCTATGTATGGTGATAAGACATGTCCAGCAGCAGGGTCACCTGTTTGAATGCCTGTAGGACCTCCTGCCTCTGGCTGAAATGTCTGAAGAGCAGGTGCAGGGCTCTGGACACCAGTGGAGGATACTCATGCATGGTTAAGTGGAGCAAGACCCTTAAGAAGGTTCGACCGCCATGATCGTCCAAGTCGAGAGGTGTATTCTCCTCACTGTACACACAGAAAAACCCTGCTTTCAGAGAAATACATCTTATTTAACTGTATGTTCTCAGCATAGTCCAACTTTACCTTCCACCAAAGATCGCCTCCGCCTGCTCCTCTATGTTTTCAAAATCCAAAGCTCCTGGATTTTTAGGAAGACATTCAAAATCAGTTTCTAGTGGACCCAACTTTGGTGTATAATGCATCTCAGGATAAACCTAACCTGGGATATTATTTGGCCCGTCTACTGATCCACTTATAGACAACTCGTTCTGGGAAGTACTCTCGTCAAACTCCCTTTTAAAGATCGACAGAAGACAGGAGATCCTGTAGTCCAGGCGGACATTCAGGATAAACTGCAGGAAAAAGGATGAAATACAATCCAGAAATACTGGCCGTGAAACACTCAGATTTCATTTCCTAAGCGATGTGTATTTCACCTGCAGGATCTCTATAATCTTGAGCTTAGTGTCCATGACCAATATGTCCTGTTTCTCAGGCTCAATCTGCGTCTTCACCGTGTCGCCATTCGAGCCGCTGTTTGTATTTATAGGAAGGAACCCGCCTCCTCTCAGTACTACTTGGGACATCAGTTCTCCTACGCCATGAATGGACCTCATCACATTACTGCCTGAAAGCACATAAACACGCAAACACAAATCAACCTCACGGCCACCGGATTCACGTCCTCAACTCGGCGCTCCGGGCTGCTCTACCTCTGCCTCCATCTCCTTTTTCCAGCTTGGTGAACGGGAGAACGGTGCTCACATGGACACAATCCAGAATAGCCAGTAGGATCTTGGTTAGTCTGAGCAGGTCGCTGAAGTTGTAGAAGCCAAAATAGATGAGATTTCTGGCCAGATTCACCACCTGAAATAAGGACAACAGGTGCAAGTTTGAAAACTAAAAGTTCAAAGTATTTTATCATAAATTTATGTAACATTTTAACACACCGTATTACATAATTGTGAAGTAGAAAAAATAAGCAGCAGATTATTTGAGATTTTTTTTTTTTACATTTACAATTCTGAAAAGTTTGACATGAAAATGTTCACTTTCGTGCCTCCCATTGCTTTCTCAAGTCACAATGCAAATCCAGATGTTTTGAAAAGGCCTCACATGTTTGTTAAAAATTATTACAGCAAACAGCATCATAAAAAACAAGTAAAACAACAGACAAGCATAATTTTCTTTGCACTTCACAGTTAGGGACTGCCAGGTGTCGGCCAAACACATAAAATATACAGAAGTATGTAGTTTAAAGGGACAAAATGTGAAAAAAGTTCAAACAAAGTGAATCCTTTTACAAGGAGCCATATGGGAAGTACTGACCTCAGAGGTGAGCTTGTTCTTTTCCTTGTCTGCAAACGGGAAGTTCTGACACACCACGTCCCTAAGGTAGTTTTCAACAAACTCCATAGTCTGCCAGAATCGCTCCTTAATATTATCTTTGGTCGTTCCATCATTGTCGTAGCTTCAAGTTAAAGAATAAACACAGCTTTAAAAAGACAACTAAATACAAACAGATTCCACACTGAAGACAAAGGACAACTGAAGTAACAAAGGATTTTGTTTGCGGTCCATTTCTCACTCGTTAATGGAGATTTTCGACGGGATCTCAGACCAAAGTCGTGCATATTTGACTGGTGTGACTTGCTCCTGTGGGTCCCGATCCACGTGCATGTGCAGCATCAGCCGACAGAAAGAGGCTCGAAGGTCAAAGGGCAAGTCCTCATCCGACATGCATCGTAAGATCAGGTCGACATCTAGCTGAACGGAAATCTTGTTGATTGCTAGATACTGGCGATCCAAGCACATCCTGGCAAACAGGTTGAGCTGATACCTGTCCAAAATGAATCAGACTAATCAGTGATTCAAACTATAAGGGTTACTCAGCCCAGCTAAGACAAGATCCAGAAATGTACCTGTAGTAACTGATCACTTCTTTATCCTCCTTCTGGCCGTCTTTGGCATCTTGGGCCATCTCCCTGACGCTCTTGCTGCGCATCTCCTTGTCGCTGTTGTTCCAGAACAACCAGACTTCCTCCTCATCCTCCTCTACCTCCACAGAGTTCTCCCCCAGTTGCGATCCCTCGATCTCAAACCTCGAGAGCACCAGTCTGACAAAAAGTTATTCAAAAAAGGAAAAATAACAGATTTATTTTTTGTATTCAATTTAATTTATGGCTTGCTAATTTTAAATAAATTAATAATCTTTGCCTGTTCACTAGTGCTCTCCGTATAAAATGTTAATGCATGCACGTTTCAGTCACTCAACATTAGCACAGACAATGATGTTTACAAATATGAATTCAATGCAAAAGATCAACTTGACATGCTAATAAGATCAAATACTTATGGTACTTTGAAAAAATATTTGTCCCCATAAAATATTCAGTTTTTTTCTCTACACTTAAGTGCTTTGGATCAAACTATATTTAAATAAGGAATCAGATATTTTATATCAAATATAATCTGAATTAATACAAACGAAAGTTGTCATGTGCTTATTTTAATTTTTACTTTAAAAAAAAAAAAAAAAGTTATCCAAAACAACCAGACTATTTGTGAAAAAGTAATTTCTGCGGCCAATTTTTGGCTTCTGAAAAGACTCAATTTTTTAACCCTATGGAAAATTTGAGGACTGAGCTTAATGGCCATTTGCTTGTCTGGAAACTGACAAATCTAAGTGAAGTATATTAATTTCTGATAAGACTGGATGAAGATTCTGTCACATAATTCCTTTAAAGTCTTGATCAAACTGTCATTTATAAATGCATCTGTATTTATTTAGAGCATTAACCAATGTTTTTTTTCCCTAATTACTGCTATGTTTGGATGGGAATAAGACCAATAAAGTTGGTCCATGAAGTAGCAACCTGAGGTGCAACAGAAAAACGTGTTACTTTGTTTCTATGAGGATGTCTGCATTGGCTGGATCCAACACTGCAGTACAGATGAGCTCCTGTGTCACAGGGATGGACTTGTTCATCGACACACACAGGTCTGACAGATAGTCCAAGAACCTGGACACAAACACAGGGATCACAAAACTCAATTGCACACCACCCTGAGGGTCAAAGAACAACTGATATATCTTATGAGTTGCTCAACAATTTAAAAAAAAAAAAAAAAAAAACACAGGTCAGATAATCAAACAAACAGTGTCACACCTGGGTTCCCGGTTTTTGCGGACCAAGCTCACAAACGTGTCGATCTCTGCAGCAGTGATGTGCTTCTCCAGTAACTTGCGGTTGTTATGGAGCAAAGCTGTGATGGTGTCCTCAGCCAGTACATCGTAGCCGATCTGTTTCTGCATGAAGCGAAACTGTTTGGCGATGTATTCCTGCAAGAAACAAAAAAGAAAAAAAAAATACATTGATTATGTGCAGATGCAACAAGGTATGTCCATAGGTTTTCATGACATGGAGCATTTAAATGAGCATGGTACATTAGCAGCTCAAACTGCAGACTGGACTGGATGTTCAGCTGCATTATATATATTTTTATTGCTTTAATGTTACTACATAACAATGATATTTTTCGGTAACACTTTATTTGAAGGGGGTGAATAAGACTGTCTTGACACTTTCATAAACATGATTATAACACATGTCATGAACATGAATAAGCTTTCCTGAATATTTATGACTGTTGTCATAAAGCGTCATTCAGTAAATTATGACACTTTTAATACAAAGTTGACATTACTCAAAATGTCTTTGTTATGACAACTTGACATTAACCAATAAATCATTACTGTTTAAACTTTACCTTTAATAACATAAAGATACCTCATTTTTAAAGTGCAATCAGTAATACTTTTATAACAAATTTATATCAGTAACGATATCAGTCATAAATATTCATGAAGACTTCTTCATGTTCATGACAGGTGTTATGTCATGTTTATGACTGTGTCATGTCAGACTTATTCACCACCCTTCAAAATAAAGTGTTTTTACCCATTTTTTACCCATTTTTCCTCAGAAAAACAAGCCCCTACGCCCCTCTCATATTGCAGTGGTGAGTATTAAATAATGTTCTCGGTTGACCAATTGTACCTGATTCTTGCGATAATCCTGTTGCGAGTGACGTAGGACCCTGTAACACAAGCGGCAGATGTGTCTGAAGGGGGCATGGCGCTGGTCAGCCAGCTCCTCCAGGCGCAGCATGGGCCCATCCCCGCTGTCTGTGAAAGGCGCCTGCAGCAGCTTGAAGATCTACAAGCAGGAAGGAGATTGTGATAACTGCCACCATGCAAAAAGTCCACTTTTTATCCCACTTTCATACAAAACTATAAAAATCAGAGGAGGAGAAAGAGGTCAGGGGAGTTTTACAAGAATTGCCCATTCTTCCATTATTGCATTACCTGTTTGAGAATATTCTGTTCTCTCATGAGTTTCTGTCGCTCCCTATTGGGTTTGTTCACCATAATTTCCAGAACATCCTGTCCGTTGTTGGGAATGTCCACCACAAAGAACACCAAATCCTCCAGGAGCTTTGTAACTGCCCTGAATTTATTCATTACAAAAAAAAAAAGACACAGACACAAATTAACAACACAACCATCATCTTCAAGGAAACAACTCCACAGTGCTGCTGTGTTTTCAACCTCCTCTCGTTTTGTGTGATGGTGCCTTTTTCCAGCTTTCCTGCAATAGAGGCCAGGACTTTACTGGCATCATTGGCAAAATCAAGGTCCCTCACTTCAGCTGGGGAGACGGGCACGATGGCGAAAGCCTCTTTGTCCTCTTTATATGCAGATGTGCCAATCTTGAATCAGAAAGAAAATCCAATTTGTTTTTTACTTGTCAGAGGAAATCTGATTCGTTTTGGGGCTTAAGGGTTAAAATATAAATGCAAATTCACTATTAAATATTCCATAAACATTTCTTCAACAAAAATAAGTTTTGATGGGAAAAAAGCCAAATAAAAGTTAGAAGAGAGGTCAGTCACTTACTCGCAGCATGACAGGCTTTTCTTCTTCCTTGTCAATCGGCTGGTTAGTACTGTGAACCCACGTGTTGGTGCAGAGGTGTCGGAGGCGTACATACGAGTTTCTGAAAGGATATTTGTTTTAAATAGTTTTTTTTTTCAATTTAAAGTACACATGGTTGATTCTTTTTAAGGCTGTCTGTGTAACCAGCAACACAAAAGTTTCCCCTGACTGGCGCTCATAAACATGGAGAAACAGGCAAGAGTTTCTGTCTTAAGGTAAAAGACTTTCATTTGTGGTGGTAGAGCAGGTTAAAAATTGTGTCAAAAATTTAAATTTTAGTTTAATTTGACCAGAACCTTCTTATAATTGTTTGCTTCTGGAAAACAGCAAATATAACTTGTTATGGCTTTCTTTAAACAATGGTTTTCAAAGTCAGATTTGTGCACGGCTAGTAGTTATCATGTCGATAAATTCTACCACCTGAGCAGTGGAGCTTTGCAACTCCTCCAGAGTTACCATGCCCCTCTTAGCCGTTTCCCTGACTAACGCTCTCCTTGCCTGACCTGGTAATTAAGGTGGAAAGTTATATTGTGATATTGTCTGCAGTTGGGCCACACCCTTACCACTTCCAGATAAGGGATTAAATGTTTTAATTGGAGGATTTTAGAGTAAATACAACAAACGAACACAACACCTTTTATTATTATTATTATACAGATTATTTGTAAAATTTGTAAAAAATAATTTCTAGTTTTTTTTCCACTTGACCGTTATGCTTGTCCGGCATAACTGTTTATGTTTATCTATTATATACGATCTAAATTTTTGCCATTTCTCTAACTGTTCTAGTCAATACTGGGAGTTTGTGCTGCATTTGTTTCATAGTCATTGAACACATAAGGACTACAGCCATTAATAGCACCATGAAAGACAGACCAATATTTTTCACATTCAGGTGCCAAAATTAAAATTATCTGCATGACGAGCAGAAGGTGCATGATCTTTATCAGTCGTTAGACTGGAAAGTACCACCGCACACTCAATCCAGGCTCTATTTCAGAAACACATCGCAGTGATGTAATATACTTTGGAAGTCCCCAAACTACAACATGTCTGTTGTTTGATTTCCCAAAAAAAATGTGGCAGATAGTTACTCAGATGAATACCTTTCCAATTGGGTAAATGTCAGACCACAAAAGTTAGTAGAAGCCAACTCACAATATTTCGTACTAGAGGTGTGCCGATCGATCGGTCACCGATCATAATCGGCCGATTTTTGTGAAAAAATGCATGATCGGTGATCGGCGATCATTGGCTCTTGTTGCCGATACCGATCACCTGCATCTCATTTTGCAGCCTGCCTGTGCAGCTGGTCTCCTCTTTCCTTCACTCTGCACAAACGCACAGCAACAAATCCTAAGCGATGTGGAACTATAACGCACTGAGTGACTGGGGAAGTTTGCTGTTGCGGCGGAAAATTGAAGCACGTCAAAATGCATCAACACAACGAAGCTAATACGACATAAAAACAATGCTATACTTGACGGAGTTTGGCTACATCGAGGCTCACTGCAGTAAAAAAGACATATGGAGGATCAGATAGCAGGTAAAACAGCGCACAGCTACAAACACTCACCCGGATTAGCATGGTGGTCAGAAAGCTAAACAAATAACCTGCAAAATTATTTAAGTCTTTGAGCAGCGATGTAAGACGCTGATTCTGCTCTCGCTGTTGAACCGCTGCTACGCGTCTGTGAATATCGGTAATATTTCACAGACGGAGCGCCGCTTCTGCTCCACCTGGTAGTGACTCTCACACCGAACCTCTGCTTAAAGCTGCAGCATCTAACCTAAAAATATACATTTTACAAACGTATTAAAACTTTCGCTGTCCTAACATGAGACAGATAATCTCTAAAAAAATAATCGATCTCCTCCCTGTTCTGCATAATTACTCCGCTCAGTCAGAAACAGCCACTCAGAACTAGCAGTAATCAGCTAGCCGCCATGCTATCAGGAAGTTTTCATTCAGTAACTCTGGATTGTTTATTGTAATGGAACCTGTATTTGTCTTTGAATGCTAAGTTTAATACTAGAATTTTTTTGGCAATGTTTTATTTAGCCTCTTCAGAGCCTTCATATGTTATCAGTCTGTTAAAGATAGTATTAGTGATAGCAGTACAATTTGCACAACGCCTGTTTTGTTTAGTTTTCTTCTTGGAAAAAGTTATTAAAAACAAGTTTTTGTCTAAATTAAGGTGAATTCATGGTTCCTTTTTCCACATAATGTAACCAGTAGTGTTTATGATTCAAAAAAAATTAATTAATTA
This sequence comes from Poecilia reticulata, assembly GCF_904066995.2. NCBI lineage: Eukaryota > Metazoa > Chordata > Actinopteri > Cyprinodontiformes > Poeciliidae > Poecilia > Poecilia reticulata. The sequence goes on from NC_088834.1 coordinate 19,301,327, forward strand.
TGTGATCGGTATCGGTAATTGGTATCGGTGAGCGGCCCTCATGGGTGATCGGTATCGGTTTCAGCAGGAAAAAACCTGATCGGCACATCTCTATTTGGTACTATACGTCTTTCCTACCTGGGTACCAGAGAGTCCCCCCCTCTTAAGGTGGTCGGGTCCAGCTCGAATATGGAGGAGATGTCGTTTCCATCAGGAACCGATATGAGAGTGTACAAGACTTTATCTTGGACAGTTTTCAAGCGGGCTCTCAAGGGGTCTTGGTCTGAGTCCAGCTATAAAAAAAAATTAAAAATCTGAATTTAGAAACTGAATGAAAAATTAGAAACCCCTTCAAGGGCAAATTAGCAAGTGTCTGGTGAAACGCATGCCAATAATCACTAAGATAACATGGATGCTAGGAACTAAAATCTACTGGCACTAAAACAAGGTCTTAAAATTACTAAAAATTTATAAAGAGCGCAATCGGAGTTGTATACACTTACATAAGTTGCGATTTGTCTTTACAAAGCTGCAATCCTGAAATGATGGATGAATGTATAGCTGTATGGATGAAATTTTACTTTTCTTCTTATTTTTAAAATTTTTTTTAAACTGAGAAAAAGTGAACTGCAGCCGAACAGTTCATTCATCTTCTTCTGCTTTGGCCAGCAAATGTTTGAAACTTCATAATAACAACAATAACATGAATCATTCAATCATTCATTAACAAGAGATGAACACTGATGGATAAAGACTGCCATCTGCTGTTCAACAAAGCACAGCACATTCACTTTGCAACCAGAGCAACCAGAGACTGTTACTTGTGTCAATAAAGTATAAAATATATTCTCCATTACAGCAGCTATAAAATAGGCTTGAGATGTTCATAAATACAACAGTGTGAGATTTGAAGTGGGTTATTTTTGTATTAATGGGCAAGCAAATAAAAAGCAGTGTTTTTATTTCAGTGGCAACTCTACGCTAGTGATGAAAAGTCAGGCCTTCAGCAAGACTTTCTCACCGGAGAGCGGAAATCGAGGCCCTCCTCTTCGTACTCTGGGTTTACCTGCACAAATTCAAGAGTGGTTGACTTTCTATTGCTCACAAGCAAACAAGCGGGGCCTGGAGACAGACAGACTGACCTCTGCAGCCAAGTAGTGTCCTGTGGCCAGGTGTTTGAACCTGAACAGGCTGTTCCAGTAGCCAGCGCCACCTCGACATGGATCGTGCTGTACGACCTAAAATAAAGGAAATCATTTTGAGCTCAAAGCACATCCAGCAGAAGCAGGTTTGAATTGATTGCCGCTCACCTCGATCTCCCAGAGGGCTTTGCTGCTAGTGGCCGAGGTAGCCGACTGCCGCCCAGTAGTGCGAAGGAAAACGTATTGCTTTTTTCTGTGATCGTCGCATGTGAGGAACTTCTCCTGCTCTGCATGGAACAACCGTACAACATCACCCTGCAGAGAGGAGTTACAGCAAATTACGGCTAAAAATGGCTCATTTTAAAATAGAACACCTTGTTAGTGATCTCTGATGGCCAACATTTGATCAACGTGAATGGATAGCATTCCCACTTAATCAGTTTTGGGAAAGTAACCAAATGCTATTAAATAATTTTGGGGCTTTGGGGCCAGTACTTTATTCTAGAAAGGTTAACCAGCAGGCTAAATAGTCCACTTGATTTTTCTCAGTAATAACGGAAAGTCTGTAACATTGAGCTTTTAAAGTGATTTAAAGTCTCATTTACAAGCATGTACTGCTGACTGATGATACTGTTTGTTTGTCAGAAACAAACAAACCAAGCAACCCACTCAGATTAGACGAGCAACATTATGTAACATTTTTAAAGAAAAAGAAAAAAACCTTAGAAACCCGTCAACATTATTTAACTGAGACTGTTTTAAGCTTTTACGCAAAGTAAATACCATGTTGAAAAAATGAATTATATATCCAAATACACATGTAACTTATTGTACATGTATATTATTTAAGGATGAAAAAAGGTTCTGTCCCAAAAAGAGCTGTTTGAAATAAATCATCAGAGAAAGAGTTATCTGGCATTCGCTGAGAAACGCACTCCTTTCAGGACACGCTCCTGGTTGTCGCTCCATTTCATAAACAGGACGATCTTCCAGCTGGTGCTGCAATTTACAGAGTTCACCTGAAAAATAAAGAGACATGATGTGACTGAAGCTTTGGTTCCAGACACAGAACTACAACTCATAAAGAAAAAATAGATATTTGTTAAATTCTTTGTAAAGAAACAAGTATAAGTGGAGAAATTGTTTTCCTCAATCCTGTGTACAATCACACAACTAAAGAAAACAATTTCCATTTCCAATTGGCAACTTGAAAGCAACATTTTAACTGCCTTCAAAATTTTATTTTAACATCAGAGCAACTTAAAAATCCATTGAATGGGTTCTCTGCAAAGTCAATTGTACCATTTAAGTCTTACAGAAGTTTATGTGTCAAAGCAGATCACATAATAAACAGTAGTGTTAGGTAAGGAATGGGTTTATCCACTAATGTTGCATAGATGGAAATATAAACAATGAGAGATTTTTTGAAAATTTAAAATCTTGTCAAAAAACACATATTAGGTCTTACCTTTCGGTAAAGGAAAGAGTAAAGAACTATGGAAACTTATGCAGAACATATTAAATTCCTTCCAAAAAAACCCTCTTATGCCACTATGCAGTTTTTAAAGGTTAGAAGACAACCATCCTTTAATTTACCACAGATGATCAGTGACAAAAGAAGAAGGCACAAAGAAATCCAGTGTTGTAGAAGAAAAATGGATGACTTATTTGCCAAAAATGTGAGAAGGAAAAAGATTGATAATAAACAGAATGAGACCCGATACAGAGCCCTTAGGAAAAGCACAGACAACTGATGCAGCTTGTAATCTAAAATGTTTTAACTGCACAAGCTGATTTTGATCCAATAAAGATAATTTAAACAAGGCTTTGAGGAGCCAATTCCACCAACTTTAATGTTCATAGGAGAATGTCATGAAAGATTCTCTAAAAGGCAAAAAATAAACACAACTATGGCTGAAAGCTCAGAGCGAGACACAATGCGTGGCTCACATGAAACTTTAACCAGACCTGTTTCTGTCCTGAGAAGAGGCTGGTGGATCTGATCAGGCAGATTAAAAGGTAAACTAAAGCAAACCTCATTGCATCCTGGGTTATCCACAAGCTGATGTGTGCTAGCATGCAGCGGCTGACCGGCGTTGACTGGGTTCAGGACCACTTTATCCCCGATCACTACCTGCAGTCACACAGAACAACAGGCAACACATGTAAAAGTCTGGCAAAGAAAGTTTCTTTACTGAATATCTGACGCGAACACTGCTGCAAGGTAAAGCAGGTTGAAGAGCGACTTTGTTTTCAAATATGGAAAACTGAGGAATTAGTTATATTTACACAGAATGTAATAACCAAAAACACACATATGAGTCATATAAGTCAAGATGGGCACAAACTTTGGTCTAAGATGTTGTATGCATGTAAATCAACTTCTTGCCATAATATTTCTGCAAAATATACAGTTTTTATAGTTAAAGAACAAATTTTGTGTCTAAAAACATTTAGATTTAGATTATGATTCAATTTAGTTTTTAATCTGAACACAGACATAAACTGCTTCAGCTGTACCAGCCTTAATTTGTCAAGCTTTTTATCGATCAATGTTAAGTTTAATTTACATATGTACTTTTAGCCCAAACTCATGACATGGTCAGTTTGCACCTAATTGATTCTTAGAGAAGACCAAACATGAGCAGGACCTGGCTGCTGCAACTATCTACAACCGCCACTGCTGAATAATTAACAATATTAATATTTTTTATATTAATTATTTGCAAAAATGTTCTCCATCCAATCGACATCAAATATTTTTCAAAGGACATGTGCAACTCTGTATGAGATACCAAAACGGAACTGCAGCTGTAATTTCAGTGGAACCTGATTCTGCAGAACAAAGAGTCGACCATGACAATTAAATAATAAGCATCACATCTCTGGTATTGATTAGACGTTTTTGTTTTAATGCAGGTTGTTGATTTACATGGAGCACAGCGCTCCCGCACAGAACTCGTCCCATGGCCTGAAATACTCACGCTGTCCCCGATAGAGCGGAGTTTGTAGAAAGGCTGAATGTAGAACCAGGAGCCTTCATTTCCTGCAGTGTCCAACATCACCCTCATGGCGTTTTTCTCCAACAGCGCTGGCAGCCGTTTGTTCACCGTCAGGTATTTATTGCTCTTCAGATGAAGCAGCTGTGCAGGAACAAAGAGCAGTGAAAGTTTGCACACACTCATCACATGCCTGGCATTATTTTGGGGCTTCTAATGATTCATCTGAACTGATCTCTTTTTAAAATAAAAAAATAAATAAAATAAAAAAACTGGATGCAAAACTTAAAATTTATTGCAGATGAAGGGTTTAAATTACATAAATGGGGTCAAATATATACAGTTTTAGAAATTGCCTGATTGGGGCATTTGAAGAAATTAGACTAGTATATTTTTACCATATTGGCACAGGATTTAATTTCCATTTCAGGAGACTCACTGTGCTTACCTACACAAAAACAGACAGATACAAACCTGAATGACATTTCCATACTGTATCACAGTTCCCAGGAGTTTTTTGTTTTCAGAGTCATTTTGTTTCTTCTCCAAGTCAGCTGCATGCTGGGGTTCAAAGAGAGAGGAGGACAAAATTAATTTCACCAACAAGTTCATAGCTCATCCTGTCCTGCAAAAATGTGCTCTAAGAAGCGGCTGTGTTTGTTCCAAACAAAAAGTCCTGGAAGAAAAGCCATAACTAAAATTTGGATCTTGAACAGAAACGACTTAAGTGAATCCCGGCCTCACCTATCCACGGGGAAGATGGCCAGCTTCCATTTTATGACTGTTTGGTCAGAAAGATTTGCTTTAAATGGTATTAGACTTCAGAGGAGAGAAAGAAAGGAGAGCCTCTTGGACAGATAGGTAAATGTCTATAAAAGGACTTACAAGGATTACACCAAATATATAATAATAATTGATGTCTTAAAGTCCTACAATTGAGACTTTTGTAAATTCAGTTCATAAACAATCAATGAATAATCAATAATCAATATTTTTATTGATATCCCAACCTGTGAAGAAATTTATATTCAAGACCTATTGAAATCTGCCTGGATGTTTATTGCCATGAGGACAGAGCTGTGTGTTGTGGTAGCTGTGAGATACTCGTGTTGTTTTCATAGCTTACATGTAGCTTGTTGAGCAGCACCGTGTCTGTGTTCCCCCCAGGCTTCGCTGCTTTCCAGAACTGCTTCTGGGCTGAGTAGCGGTTCATGGGGCAAAGTTTAAACAGACAGTCTGCACAGAAAGAAAAAAAAAAGGCACAAAGCAATCAGTTCCGCTTCATTAACATCAAATAAAGAAAACAGACAGGACAAAGGGAAATAACATGAAAATACACATAGCCTCTTCTCCACAATAACCAGCAATCCTGGTAAAGATGTGCAGAAACAATTACTGCATCATCGTTTCACAGAGGAAGAACAACGATCAACAAAGATTTATTCAAACCTCATTTAAAATCCTCCTCACACTGTGTGGTGGCAAAGCAGACTTAGGTTTAGCCTTATTTATCACAGTTATGTTGTTATGAAATGATTACATGTGCACAATTAAACCTCAGTTTAAATCCAGCTGTTCTGTGAAGGCTTCAAAGATTTGACAGCGAATGAACAGCATCATGACGGTTCAGAGAGAAAGTTCAGGAGGAGTCCAAAGCAAGGTTGGGTTGAAGTGACGGGCCACTTCAACCAAACACTGGTGACACCTCCAGTGTCATCATGGTAACACTGGAGGTGCTGCAGAGATAAACCGCTCAGGTGGAAGAATGGCTTCATAGGAGAAGTATTAGCTGTACATCCAGTTAACTATGCTCTATTGTAGCTTAATCCTTGCAGTGCATGATCCCAAAAGTCTATAGGAAAAAGGCAGAGCGCACCATATAACCAATTCCCAAAATGAAACCAAAGATTATTGATTATTCATTGACCGTTCTTTGACACTAAAAGACATAAAGTAAAGGTGTCCCACTAAAAAGGCTTCCATTAGATTATTGCATATCATTAAACTGAACAAAATGTAAAAGGGCCTCCCTTCTGGAGCTGCTGTCCCCGCGACTCGACCCCGGATAAGCGGCAGAAAATGGATGGACGGACGGACGGACGGACGGACGGACGGACGGACGGACGGACGGACGGACGGACGGACGGACGGACGGAAATGTAAAAGCTAAAAGCTGCATTTAAAAAAAATATGTCAATGTGAGAATATGACACTGAAATTAAAGTCGCAATCTTTTTAAAAGCTTTTCACAAATCTTCAGAGGTGGCTTTAAATGTGAAAGGGAGTTTGAATGTATCCAAACTTCAAAGGCCTTCCCAAAACAACACAGCATAAAACATCAACATTATAAGTCAGAAATGAAACTAGTAAACTATCTTTATTCTCTGTGCGCACCGATGTGGCCAAGCGTGTGTCTGCACTTCAAACACGTATTAATAATTCTCCTAAATGGAGATCAAAGGCCTTTCTCTGCTCTGGGGAGGAGCAACGGATGCAGAGACGGCCTGCATCTGCGTGTGGGATCAACCTACACCACCTCCTCAAAATGTGGTCACGGTTAGACGGTTAGACGGCGATAATAACACCACGTAAAACATCAGCGCTTCTGTTTGCATTACGAAAGGGTATGGTAAGGGGGCGTGGTCAGCCGGTGTGGGTAACCACGGGCAACGAGGAGATGCTGCCGTTATCAATAGCACCAAATTGTGGAGTTAATTTTCATATGCTGCGCAGAAACCCGCCAAAAGGGAAACCAGGCCTTTAATTTGCATGTGGACTGACTAGTAGAGAAGTTCCTCTTCTGTCCCAGGAGAGTTCCTCTTCTGCAGCTCGCCAGGACTGAGGGAGACTTTAGCAGTGGATTCAAGTTAGGTTTTGTTTAGCAGGACCAGATGAACTACTTTCTCCTGCAGAGCTAGGTTTGTCTCCTCCCTCTAAGTTCTGGCTTTCCTCTCATTTTTATCTCCTATCAGATCCCTGCTCCTTCTTTACAGAGAGGGCAAAAAAAGGAGGAAAAGAACAATCTGTCCATCCTTCCCCCCATTCTATGTCTCTGAACTTCATTTGGAGTCGCAGTAACATGACCAAATAAGGCCAGCCAAGAGAAGGGGAGTTAGACGACTTTAAGAGAGAGGGAGAGGGTGGGGACTCCCTGTTTTTCCCCCTTCACATATTCTGTCATCCCTCCTTCTTCTCTTTCTCTCTGAATTCCTCTAACTATTTCACACACACCATTTGTTCCCTCATGACTAAAAAGGTCGCAACATCCTAAATCTTCTCCAGCCATCCAAACCCCACTGGTCTTGCTCATCAGTCATGTTTGACTTCAGCTTGATGCATAATTCAGTGAGGACAACAATTAAAGGGAAGTGAAAGACAAATGAGGAAGACGAGGGGAGAGTGAAAGAATGTAAAACAGAGCGTAGAGGGTTACAGTGGAGAAAATGAGAAACTCCGGCATCTGAATGTTGGATGCTTCATTTACAGTTGAAACCACATATTTACATGCATCGAATTAAAAACACGTGCACCCTCTTTTTTTTACGGTCTTGAAACCTTTCCACCTTTAGATAAGTTAGAATTACAGAATAATTTATGCTAACTTGATGCCAGAATACTTTCTTCAGATTCAGAGGTTTACATACTAACAATATGTGTTAACAATATAATAAATTTGAACAGTCCAGATGATGATAACATGTCTTTGTCATTTTAGGATAACTTATTTCATAACACTTAAGTTAATTGGAAGCAAACGAGTGAACATATTTTCAACCAACACCTCAAACGTACCACTTTCTTGTGTGAAATTTTGGCAAAATCTCCCAAAAAAAAAGTCAGCCAATATGACAGGAAGTGGATTGTTTCATCTTTGTGAAAACCTCCAGATGCTTAAAGGTGCCACGCACATCTATTCGAACATTTATACACAAGCATGAAGACGAAGGGAAGGCATCTTCAGCCATCACAACGTTCAGGAAGGAGACAGTTTCTGTGTCTCAGATGTGGATGAATAATAGTGTGAAAAGTGCAAATGACCTTGTCATTTGTGTGTCGATATCACTTGGATTAAGGGTGATAGTGAAAGAAGAACTACGTAGGTTGAGACGTCAGTCACAGAGGAAGAGGCCATTCGTATATAAGCAATATAAAAAGGTAGATTACAGCTTGCAAATGTATGCAGGGAGAAAATCCCGGGTTTTTGGCCACATTTTGCTGCACTTAACCAGAAATATAACATCATGAGAAAAAATATTATGTGGAAATAATAAAACAAACTCTCAAGACATTAGTCAGGAAATTAAAGCTTAGGCACAAATGGATCTGCCATATGAATAAAGACCCTGAGCATTGTAACAAATCAGTTACAAACTAGCTTACGGACAGTAAAGTCAATGTTTTAGATCAGCTATCACAAAAGCTGAGATCTTTGTCTCAAAGACACTTTGTGGGCAAAGTTGAAAAGGTGCATGTGAGCAAGTTGGTCTGCAAACAAAACTCAGTTATGTGAGCTCTGTCAGGAGGAATGGGCTAAACAGTATTTTTCTAAGTTTGAGGTAAAAAAACACCTTTTAAACTCTATGACAGAATCCATAAGGCATTTCTTAAAAATATGAAATGTATGTATACTTCTGAATTTAAAGAAAATGAAGGGGGAAAAACTACAATTATCTCCTTCTCTCATTATTATGGAATTTAGAAAATAAAACTAATCTTAATATTTTAAGTGAAACTTTAGTCTGATTTATTGTCAGACAGAGAGACAAAAAAAGTGTATCTGTATGTTTTATAAAGAGTAATTAAACTTATGTTTTAAAATGTGTAGTAGCTCATGATGTGATTAAAAGAAGAGTAAAATTATTGTTGCTCTCATTTTTTCTTGAAATCTTTTCATCAAATTGCAGATAATTAACCACAGAATACATAATGACTGCTGTTTGTAATAAATTGTTAAGCTAATACTAATAAGGAGGGACAAACTGAACATAACTCGGTTAATATTAGAATAGCAACATTAAACCTCTTTCAACAAGGTTTGCTGAATGAAAGCATAGAAAATTTGCAGTTTCATCCAAATGGCAATCACAGCTTTTAAATGGATTCCAAATTCAACTAAAAAATTTCATTAAATTTGACATTTCCAACAATCGTCAGACAGTGGATGAAACCTTTTCCCAGAGAAAAGTAACAAAAGTTTCCATCAAGCCTCCATTCATGTCCACAGTTTGCAGCTTACGTAATAGAGTCATAAAAGCTCTCAGAAAGCAGAAGAGACTCCTGACATGTTTTACCTTGTATATTAAAAACCAAGCAACCACCACTAAGAGTTGGTCACACCTCTGGTCCAGATCTAACCAAGCTCTGCTCTTAAGTACAACACACACACTGACCAAGGACTTAGAAACAAGCGCTGCACTTCCTGAGATTTCGATCTTGATGCTAATGTAGAGGAAGCAACAAATCACTACTAATTCAAAAGCTGGACTTTTTCTGCAAGACTTTGACAGAACAAGGGAGGGTAGTCGTGTGCGATAATAACGAAAGCATTGAACAACAGAACAGTTTCTGCCGTTTGTCTCAGTTAAAACTCTCAGCTTTTCTCCTGTGTGTCTCTGACAGAGGCAATGCTTTACATGTACAACAGAAATGAGTCGCTAAGGTGGGCCTGAGGGGAAGGTTAATTATTTCAGAGCTGACGCAAGTGGTATGAGTTAAACACTGTAAATTAGACAGGAGATGACATGAGCATAAGTGGTTAAACACACAAGACAGTCAGTATTACCCATAAACGCTTTCACATGCTGCTAGTTTAGCAATGAAAATGCTGGAGTAATCAGATCTTGGTTTTGTTTTCCATCAATTTTGGTGAATTATGGAGCTGGGGCAAAAGGGAAGGAAAAGGTTTTAAAAGGGTATTTGGTTGTGAATCTAAGTTTTCAATGAATCAACATTGTGGCCCTTAATCCAAGTGAAATCTAAAATGAAAAATAAAAATAAATAAACAGCAAGAAAGTAAACTGATAAATTATCACTAACGGCATACAATGATATGTAATATCTTTAGATATTAACTTGCACTTTTAAAGAAATCTCATTAGATTAATATTTAAAATTTTAATTTAAAGTATGATTCGTGATTAATTGAAATATGTGTAATTATTTTTAAGAAGCAGAACCAACAAAGCATTTGGGGCTGAACTGAAAACAAAGCAGTGATTTATTTATTTAATTTTTTTAACTGACTATTGTTAGGTTCCAGTTGTTCACATTAGAGATTTCTTCAGGCATTGTTTTGCTGTTGTTGTTACACTTAAATGTTTCAGATCATAGGATGTTTTATTATTTGACAATTATGACATGAGTAAATACAAGATGCTGTTTTAAAGAGATATTTATTGAAGGGAACAAAGATGTGTAAGCCATCCTGGAACTGTGAGAAAAAGCAACAATTCACTAAACCTGATGAGTGCACCACTTCTGTAATCACTGCCATCAAGTGTTAGACAAAATCGATCAGAAAGTCATAAATTGATCAGAAAGTCATCTCTGTGGAGGCTTTTCCTTGCAGAATGGTTCAAATTCAGCCAAATTAGGTGGATTTCAAGTACGAACATCCTGTTTAAGATTATGTCACAGCAGCTCAACAGGATTGAAGTCCAGACTTTGACTACACCACTCTAATAATTTACTCTACAACAGTTTTATTTTGTGCCAAGATGTCGAATTACTGGTGAACTTTGGATCACTGATCTACAGCACTTGACCTATTGGCTGGATATTTTTTCCATCACTATTTCCACCACCTTGTGTGACTAAAAGTATAATGTTCTTTACCTGGAATGAGGTGTCAGCTGCTCTGCTGCTTTAACGGGATGAGTAACTTCCAAAAAGTCCAAATGTAACACCGGACTTTGTCTTCTGCTTGGTCAGCAGCAAATCTGAATTTGGAAATGAGGCCTGCAGTGGTTCTTGTAGATTCTTCTGTGATCTCCTGAATGAATCATTCTCAAGTTTACAGCTGTGTCATGTTTTCTCCATTTGTAGTTAATTCCTTGGTTTGCAAGACTCCCTACTACTTAGAAATGGCTTTGTATTTCCTTCTTGTTCGCGTAATTCTTTATTTCATGGCATTATGTGTTGCTTTTAGACATCTTTGTGGCCTACTGCATTCTGTCAGTCAGGTTCAGTCAGACTGATTTCTTGTTTCTGCATCTCTAGCATTAATCTCACATGGGTGTGTATAGTGAACCAGATCAACAATATTACAGGTAGCAAACACATTAATGAAACTGTACATTTTGCAGCAAATTACCAGAAGTTCAAGGTTCCTTTATGTTATTATGTAAGAATGACAACTCATTATTTAAAAGGATCACATTAAAATCGTAGCATAATAACATGACCACAAAGAGCTGCCCCCATAAAACCTTCCTTCATACAAGTAATGTGACATTTAAAACAGTGGGAATCACAACAAGTAGATAATACAAAGCAGCGCTGAAGAGTTATCTCTGCATTTCACCATCTCTGCATTTGAGCACCGCTAATGAGTTTGTTTGTTACTCAGTGGTCTGACTTCAGCAATCAGCATGTGGATTGCAGAACAAGAAAATAAGGCAATATTGGACAAGAAAATATGAGTTACTTTTCAAATAAAAAAATCAACATATTCATAATTTCAGTTTGAAGCAATGAAACATCTGGAACATCAGGCAAGACTGTATCCAATTAGCATTGATAATGTGATACATTCTAGAAAATCTCATTAAACAAAAGCTGCAAGATTGCAATGGTAAATATTTACATTTTGCACATTTTGGAGGAAAGATGCACTTTTTTCTCAATTTAAGCCAAAGGCATAATTTGTATACACCTGACTATTAATGTTTAGAGCTATATATATATATATATATATATATATATATATATATATATATATATATATATATATATATATATATAACTGTTTTTTGCTTAATTTGATGAAGTCAAATTAATTAATTCGTAGGACCACTGAGAGGAGGCAGAGGAGCTTGATTTTTTCACAGATTATATGTCTCATATTATACTGTAACATAGTGAGAGTTTTAATAAATGTGTAAAAATCATATCTTCATAAAAATTACCTACTGCAGCTTTAAGTAGACCTTATCAAGTACAGTTTATATATGCACTGATGCACACAGCAGCAGCAGACATCCAGACGTTCAGTGTCTTGCCTAGGGAACAAATGCAGTTTTTGGCATTTGCCCAGGGAGGCATTAGAAAATGAGGGGCAAATGCAATATTAATAAAAAATATATAAATTGTTTTATCTCACAGTTCAGCAGTATTCAGTATTGCACACCGAGTAAGTTTAATATTGCTTATTTACTTTGTAGTAAAGGTCCCATATGGACCTGAATGATAGGCCTTTATAGGTCCCATCATTCTTTAATGTGGCCTATTCAACAGTTTGAGACATGAAACATTGGTGGTTTCCCCATTAAAGCTTCTCTGCTGAGGTTCAAAAGCAGCATAATAAGCATCAGAGTAACATAACCCTAGATCAGAAAAAAGATGACTGAAAAATGTGACGGATGCATGCCGAAGCAAGTTAGATTTGTCTGGAAAACCAATTAGTTGAGATTAAAGAGTGCATTACATGTTCCTTTTAGTCAGTTTCAAAGACCATAAAATGGTACTAATAAAATATAATAATAGAGTGACTGAAAAGGCTGCTAATGTGAGCCAAATGAAAGAGCACTAACAAAGCATTAATGGAAACTACAGAAAGTTGATTTGGTTTTAGCATCGTCAGTAGGTGTGTTTGCTTGATCTGTTTGGAGAGGAATTAATTCACTTCACTGATTCACTTTTAATGCATAGTTTTAATAATTTACAAATCAAGATGGTGCAGGACACGGTGTTAGACTCTGCAATGTTCAAGAGGGATTTTTGCCCGACAAGTCTACTGAGGTAAAAACTTTAACTAATTACTTATTAACGAAGATGAAGTTGTTGATAGTTAATGACAGATTGAGGGCTAAAATAAAATCCCGAAGGAGCTTTCAAGTTTCTGTTTTACTCTGTATCTAATATTCAAATAAGTATGACTGAAAATGTAATCAATATTTTCGCATTTATATTTAATTTTAAATAGAAATGTTTTTTTTATACCTAGCTTTTTGGCAGGACGTAACTTTAGGAGATGTCACAACAGGGTGCAGCACGGCTCCACTCATGAATGAGCTGGTGATGATTTCTGTCCCATAATATTTTAGCACAATGTAACCAAAGCAGATGTTTCAGAGTGCAGATACAGGCTTCATGTGAGAGATTATAATGGTGAGGAGAGAGCTGTGTTTACGTTAGGAGGAAATGTTAAGCATACCTCAGCAGTGACAGTAACGCCAAGAGGACCTAGCAAAGGAATTATTTTGAGGGGATTAATGTATTATTTTTACCAAAGCTTCAAAGAAGCACCAGCTTCGAATCAGTTATCAGTTGACAAAAATGACTATTGGTCTGGTGAATCCTTGCTTACTGCAGTCAATTGCTCTGGAAATTGCCTAATTGGAGTAATTCCAGTGTCATGTGCAAACATTTTCTGTTTCCCTGCAGGACTCTCATCTAAAATGAGCTAATCAGAGCAGGACCAGCCAAAACAGAAAAGCAGCTTTTCAACAAGCAGCACATACAGCGTGTTTGCTGAACATGCTCTATGAACTATAAAGGGTAATAATATAGGATTGGAGAACAAGTGCGACAAAATGATGGGAAACAAAGAAAAGACAACAGGAGAGAAAGCGAAGACACTGGATCTGAAAACCACGATGAGCGACAGAATCTGACGCATATATTATGTTGACATGCTCGAATAAAACAAACAAAACTATTGCTTATATTCAAAGCACTTAATGAACTTGGACAGCTGGAGGATTGTGACAAACTGAATCTCAGTTAACTCAATGAAGTTTTATAGTACTGCATTTCTCAGTTACTATAAATCAAATAAAATAGAGTAGAAGGCTTTGCCCGACATTGCAATATTTATTCCTAGATATACTGGTTTGCAGCAGAGACATGCCAACACATGCAGGTCCCATGCAGCTTGTGCCTGAATGCACAAACATTTGGAGCTGCAGGCGTTCTTTTATGAAATGTTGGTTAGAGATTTGCAGTCGAGGAACACGAGCACATATGTTTTGTTTTTTTTCTTTTTAAGAATCGTGGTTGTCATACATTTGTCAAAGCTTGCTTCTTCGTTTAATGACATCACTCTGGAAATGTTGCTTAGTTGTCATCTTATTTGTTTATATTTTTAAAACACATCTTATCTTCACACGTGAAGATATAACCATAGCAGTCTATGATCCTAAAAAAAACCCTTCAAACTTATTATTGTGAAAGCTATGATCTTTGGGAAAGTTGTGTTTTTCTGTCAAACCTTTTAAAATGAATCATGATTAAGAGAATAAGGACATCCTAATTAGTGAAATAATTTCTACAACTAACTAAGCTGCCACTGGACTTACAAACAATTATAGTTCCTCTACCAGGGTGGAAGTCTGACTGCAGTTTGGTTCGCATGCTTCTCTATCAGCAAGATCACGCAAACCTCTGGTTGAATTTCATAACATCTGGTAGAAAAGAGTGTGGGAAAAAGAAAACAACAATACATTTTTGTGTAGATTCTCATCAGATTTTCAGTACGATGACATGATGGCCTGATGTTCTCCTTCGGGATTTTCTTACAGTGTGAGGCTCTTTTTCTGATGTGTTGTGCAGTCAAGTCAAAGTTTATTTGTACAGCACAGTTACAACAGCCTCAGCTGACCAAAGTGCTTCACAATAAACACAACATCACAAGTGGATAAATGACAAAATAGAAAATTTAATTTAGTAAAAATGTAGGTTAAACAACAGATGTAGCCGAATGCACACCTTCCTAAACATTTCACTTTTGTCTCCAAAGTTCACAAAATACTTCTCCAATACTCTTGGGGACCATCAAGCTGTTTTCTGTCAAATGTGAAATTGGCATTTGTGTTCCTGGATAAATAATGTCACTAAATATGATTCAGAGGCGTTATATAACTCTGTGTTTTGAGATCTTCTAGCCTATTTCACATTGTCAGAGTGGTTCTATTTAAGCCACTTCTTTATTTTAAATAAACTAATTGATCACTATTATGTTGTCAGGTTTCTTTGGTTACATTAACATTTATTTAACAATCTGAAACGTTCTGGTGAGACAAAAAATAAACACAAACAGTACAAACCTTTGTAGGTAACACTTCGCACACATACAAAGTGTTAGTATAGCCACGTGGCAAAAGACTTTTTCACAAGACTGTACATGCACATCTCCCTGCAGCTGAAGATCTTTGCATTGAGGGAAGTTTTCTGAAGCACCAGGCTAAAGCTAGCTCACTCACTTCCTCTGTGTTTGATATGCTTCTATGACCTTTTAGGTGCTCAGGTCACTCCCACCAGACTGCCTGAAGGATCGATGAGCCTGAGTGGGTCACATCTAACACAAGGGAGCTGCAGCTGCTAATATAGTCTTTCGTACTAACAGCCAAACCCTGTTAATAAAGTGACACCTGTTAACAACTTAATATTTCACTTTGGCTGGAAGCGTAACTGCTGTGGCAGTGATGCATCTTCAGATCCAGAGCATTAAAATCCCAATTTAAAATAATTTTATTCTTTCTTTTTCTTTTCTTATTTTGTCTCCATATAATGCATGCAGACCAAACGCGCTTCAAAATGCATCCAACACCTGTGCTGTGATGTTTGTGTACTTTGATTTTGAGCATCAAAATTGCTCGAGACGTGCATTGGGAGGAGCCTCTTGCCATTTTCCCCCTCTCTTGATCTCTTTGTGCAATGGTTGATGAAATATTGAGTACATACAGTAGAAACAAAATCAGAAGTGGTTAAAAGCAAGAAGAATCGAATGGGGCTAAACTTCTTCCATGCAGTTAACGTCACTGATGACAAAATACAAAAAAAAAAATCTCCAAAAACAAGCAAAGAAATTAAAAATTAAAAGCATACTCTGCAGTTTTGTACCAGGCGCCACTAAGAAAAATAAGAATACATATTGTATAGTCAGAGGACAATGCATGTGATAATAATGATATTGCTTTTTTTTCCCCAATGCAATACTTCCAACGTTCAGATATTGGAAAAAAAAAATCTCAATCTACTCTTTGTATAAAAAAAAAGCTTTTAAGTGAACAAGGATCAAAGAAAAAAAAAATTTTCTTTAAAAATGTCTTGTTTTTTGCACAGAAAAGGTAGGCTTTATTTTGCTTTATTTACTGAAAGAAAGAGAATATCGTCGTCAGGTTCCTCTGTGTTTGAATTCACCAGATAATTCAGAGGTGTTGTTCATTTGGTGAGTTTCACAATCTAGATGCATGTGTCGGATGCGCGTCGAACTCTCAAAACACTTCAAACACGCAGCACTAGATCTGCGAGACGTCTCACGTCCACATAGACTTTGAATGTAAACCAGACGCCCCTGACGCTCAACCCGCCTTCGGTCTGAACACAGCATTGCTCACAGTAGCTGTAGATATTAAAAATCTACCCATTGTGTCTCTGGCATTGCCTTGGTAAAATTGGATAAACATTTGCAGTCACTTTTTATATTTTACTTTTTTCCTGCCTCCTTTAACACCCCCCCAAGGGTGACACACTCCATACTTTGAAAATCCCTAATTTAATACCAATTGTCTTTACTGTGCTGTTTACTAAAAATAAGTCTTTACATGACTGGTGATTAATAATAACTTGGCTGCTCTTTTATAGTGAGCAGCAGAGTAGAGGGTGAGAAATGAGTCGACAGCTAGTTAGAATAGATTCATTAGATTAAATGGGATCAGTTCTTGTCATGCAATGCCAAAGTTTTGGGTTCAATTCTAGCTTCCTCTGTTATTCCATAACTGTGTGCATATAGGCAAGGCAATTAATCCCAGGCTGCCTACTGATCGGTGTATTATTTGTGATAATCAGTGAATGTGGCTGGGTGAATTTGCTTCTATGGCAAAAGTGGTGGGTGTGACTAGAAAAGCACAATTTAAATTCAGATAAATGTCAATTACCTCTCTCATCTGTTCTTGAATTTCTTTAGAGCATGAAGTATAACTTCTTTTTTTTTAATTGAGTTTGCTTCTTGTCAAACCACATATTTAATTATTCTCAATTCTACACCTCAATCAGTAATCAAGTCTGGGTGTGGCCAGTGAAACTAAATCAAAACTATGTGGTTACGCAAATCATTACAACAGGTTGGTTTGGAAACCTTTTTTATACTCTTTTAAAAAAAATCTTCAATAGATGTTTTTCATTTACTCAGGTTATTGTTGTTTATAACAAATGTAGAATGCCACTTCCAAGACAAAAAAAACCTCAAAGATCTGTAAGAATGCATCGATATTAATATATGTAACTATGCTAGTTACCACTTTAAACTAGCCATTAAAAGGATGTTTCTCAGCCAATGAATGCCGTTTACACAAAAACAGGATGTGTTCTCAGAATAAATATCTAAATGGATGTCCACATGAACAGTTTCCTTTCAAGGTTAGCACCATTTTGACTATTTTAGGATTCCTCACAGGACGTGACACCCACGGGTAATCTGCTCTTTAATTAGTCAACAGCCCACGTTACTGTGCTGGCAACTTGCATGAATCAAGAGAGAAATTGGTTTTGTTTGATAATAAAAATGTTTCAGCTAACTTTATTTCAGCTACTTTAAACTGAATATGCATTTGTTAGGAGACAAAGGTGCAACTGTAATTATGCAACATATGTAAAATGTATAAGTAGCTAATTCTTAATGGCACGGCTTTAAAAACAACAAGTGCAGTAATGGAGATGAAAAATCTATGGCAACTAATGTAGATGTGTGACAAAGTCTGTTGCAGCTACAGATGCTCTGGTCTATAAAAGAGAAGCATTACAAGGATTGTAAGTATGCAAACACTGTAGGTAAATCATTTTAAACATGGAGTGTTAAGCACAGTGCATACATTTTTTTATAATCATTTCCTCATGCAAATTATTTCTATTTAGGAGTTTCCTCATACATTCCCTTTTTAATGCATCAAATCCCAACTTATTTGAAAAACCGTTGACTGTATTCCACCTCTTGTTACTTAAAGTTTTACTTTTAACAAGCAAATGTTATTTTAAATTTGTAAAATAATCTTGATTACATTTTGTCCTTGTTTTCAATTGATTTTTTTTCCTTTCAACCTTTGCTGCTTTTTATTCCTTTTGTTGTTCATAAGCTAACCGTTTTTAGAGACAGGATTTTTATTTATAAGTTGTTTCTTTTCTTCCTTAAAATGCTCCTCAATTCAAAGGGTGTACCAAGCAGACAGCTAGTCAGAAACATATTTAAAACATAGTCTTTGGCTCTTTATTGGACATACCACTTTTTCCCACAGCTTTAGCTGAATTTATAAATGACACAAAACTTTTGATATAGAGAGAAGTTTGCTCTTGACAGAAAAGTAAAGATTTTCTGTTTGACTGGACCTAAAAAGCCTATTGAGATTCAATAAATCAGTAAACTTGCAAACTCCTATTAAACACCTTTTTCTATCCAATCGGTTATTCCAAAAAAAGTCAACAGATTAGTCCTACACTATATTGATGTTAACTCAAGCAGAAAGGCCTGGGGTTTCCACTGTTAAAGGTTTTTAAGCTGCAGATGTATCCTTTACTGCAAATGAAAAGGTGTAGACTTATGCGATGTTGATGCATTTTAGGCAATCAAATATTTATTTTCATGTTTCAAAAAGGAAATTCTTTGTTTAATATACATCATCTTAATCTGCAGAATGCTCAATTTTTTATTGGAACATTAAAAAACATTTTTATTGTGATGAATAATCAATTATTCATCATAATAAATTGATTAGTAAAATAATCGTTAGTTGCTGCCCTAGTCTAGATAAACATTTTCCACAGCACTGGATCTCAAGTAAGGAACTAATATTAGAGCTACACTGATGCTTTCCAAAGATTCATTTCAAAAGCCGCTTTCAGACTGTTGAAAAAAGCTTCTATGAATAAAAACAACCAGAAAAATGTTATATTTTACATATTTAAATGAAATAAGACTAAACCAAATTACTTTTATAGTCAGCAGGCACCAATCAGGCAAAATCTGATTAGTCCGTATATTAAGTTGCTTTGACCCAACGTTGCTGGTGCCTAAAGAAGGCATTTCAAGAGTGTGTGTAAAGTAACATGCTGACCTGAGAGAGAAAACTTGAAAGCATGTTCTTCAGTTTTCTTCTACATATTTGTATGAGACTTCCTCTTCTGCAAGAACTGTTCATAACAAAACCAAACCAGCCTGAAACTAAAAAGGGGACTTGATTACATCATCTGCCTCCAACAGTGACAAAAATCAAGAGTATTGAAATCTAGTTTGATGCAGCAATATAAGTTGTGCAAAATTATTCCTAATCATTTTGTATTTGCAGGATATTAGTAAAACCCCATTTCCGGTGATTCCTCTGTTAACTGCACACACTCCAAATAATTAACGACTGCTCATGGGAACAAGAAAAAAAAAATTTCTGAATGGTGTTCTTGTACTTCATCTGTCTCCAAGCGAAAGCAGAATTGGTCAAAATCAGAAGCGGGTCAAAGCTTCACAAAGACCAGAGATCAGAAATCAGCCACAAAATTTAAATCTGACAAATAAAGTGCAATTTTAGAGCGTTTGATAGAAAATGTGTGAGAAATAAGATTGAGAAAAAAAGACCTGCTGATAACCATTTTTTTAGAGCTTAATTTGCTGTTTGGAAGCAAATTAAAGATAAATGAGGAGATTGTGATCTAAAGCTTTTGCACAGTGATGCATTTGTGGAAAAAGCTGCTCTGCTGCAGTTCTCCTGTGTTGTCGTAACCCCATATGCTCATAGTAGGACACTGTGCCGTGCCTCTATTGAGTGACGTTTCCAGTCTGAGAATTGAGTGACGTTTCCAGTCTGAGAATTGTGGGTCACAAGCTTTGCTTCCTGTATATTAATAGGAAACTACTATTAATAGGAAGTTCAGCAAAAGTATCAACTCAAGGCTTTTACCAATACAGCAACTTTGTTGTTTCAACTAATCACCATCAGTGCTGATTCTCCCTATCTGGCCTTACTTGGACAGATGTGTGCAAGCAAGCACACAAGCAGGGAATGAACACATGCACAAATATGTTGGCACATATACGTGAGCACATGCACACGCACAAGCACACGTAGTCACATCATTAACACGGACAAAGGCAGGTCTGTTTGAAGTCCAGTGGGCAGAGACATTGTGGCCATCACCAAAGAGACACAGCACAACACATTCAGCGTTGTCTCCAACACACTCTGCAGTATCAACAGACTGCAGATAGGGTTATAACACCAGAGCACCAGAGAATACAAAGGGCTGCTTCTTACCTCTAAACTTCTTTGGGGGATTACCGAGGTCTCCGGCATCAGGCTGGACAACGCAGCGGTCATCCACCAAGCTGTAAAAATAAAACAAGTAATAAAGGTAAAACAGTGTAATACATAGCTGACTCACAAAAAAGAGGAAATCTGTGTTTTAGGGTTTTAGGAGATGCAAAGAGAGCTGTTGAGAAAATTGTACCATTTTCATCATAATTGGCCCATGTCAGTCTGGATCCTAGTGAACAAAGTATATGCTAGTTTTACCAGGTTGCACCGACAACAACCCTGTTCAGGACAGATGCTGTTACTGTGTGAAGACTCAACGCTAGCTAATTTTAGTCAGGCAGAGGTGTGAGAATGTATATAAAACAATCTGTATTTTCCAAAAACAGACAAAAGACATGTCTTTGATTGGTTCAGGCTGCAAGAAAGTGAGAGAGAGCATAAATTGTAGCAGGTAAAAATAAAACTGAGCAGGGCAAAATTGCTCTTTTTTAAAATCATTTTCAGGTTTTAATCTCGATCCACTATCAAACATGGTGTGTTTGGAAATGCAGGGTTTTGGAAATCTCAGCGATAAAGTTGGGAATACACCCAGGAACTGCTATGTTTGAAATGCTCTTTGTGTTAGTCAATAAACAGGTAATGAATATGCTAAAGACAGAATAAAATGGGCAGTCTGTTACCATTTTTCTTTGTCTTAGGACAACAGAAAAAAACAACATTTTACAGCAACTGCTCACTCAACAAGGCTGGACTGTCACTCTTAATATAAATTCTTAACAACTACACAGCAGGGAGGAACAAAACAAAACACATAATGTCTTTAATTATAGATCTTAAGGAAAGAGACAATTCAAAAACTTTAGAAAATACATCAAAATATTAGGCACAAAATTCTGACTGGTGCAACTCTTCCTGACATTTTTAGCTACAGTGTGAGGATCGGCATGTGACTGCTCTGGAGGAATGGAAGGCTGCACAGGTGATCTTAGTGCTCACATGCAGTCAACATCGATGGTCTCTGTGCTTACAGGAGGTTTTTGGACTGCTGCCCATGTTATTTTCACCAGAATTTTCTAAAATGGTTGCTGCTTACGTTCCAAAATGTGCAAATTCAATAAACACAGAGAAGAATCTGTCTGGTATCTTCAGTGGACAAAAAACAACAACAAACAAATGTCATTTAATTCATACCTCTAAATGGAATTACCACTTAGAGGTATTTGAGGGTAGCGGTTATCTTTGGCCTATTCCAATGTTGTACATTTATACTGCGACAACAACATTTTGTATGCTGTGGTCCAGCCATAGAAACAGTCTTTCAGTCTCTAAACCAAAGCTTATCGGGTGTTCAAAACACCTTTGCGAATGCGTGTGAACAGCATGAAATTTATGTCGTAGGTGTGCAGCAATTGTGTGATGTGATCATGTTCAATATGGACAAAAATCTCAGAACAAACCTTGATAACATAGATTTTATCTATGTTATCAAAAACTGAGGCATTTCTGAAGACCCTGCACTCGCGGTGTGTACATAATCAAGAGGATGGTGAGTGTAGTTTACAATGACAATTTCAATTTGAGATTTTGTCCAGCTGCAAAACCAGAGTGTCCAAACATCTGTATGTGGAAGCCAGATTTAACCATACACACTTAAACAGAGCATTTACAGTCATATCCAATGAAGTTTATTCATCAGATTAAAAGTACCTTTTGACCATTTTTCAGCAGGTATAAAACCTACTTTTCATTAAGGCTATATTTCTGTATAATATTTGTTTTTATTGCTCTCATGTAATATCCTAATTTTAAATTTCATGTTTTCTTAACAGTATGCAGAAAGACATAATTATTAATGGAAATAAAGGCATTCAAACATCCTTCTCTGTGTAATTTATCTATATAATGTGTTTTACTAAGTGTAAAAAATTTCTGAAATGAACGGACTTTTCAAGAATATTCTAAGTTTATTCAATGGGTCTCTATGTTTTATACCTGCAATCTGCAAATACCTGCAATCCTGAACTCAGCAGTTGCTGTTGCTGAATTCAGGATCTGCTACATTGGGCCTTTTAAATCATGTATATGTTTTCCATCTTTCCTTTCAAAAAACAAACAAACCAATAAGCAGCCTTGAATGTTCTGTGACAGATTTATCTTTGGCCTATTGCAACACAAGCTGGGACAGAGGCCAAATCCCACATCCCATTTAGCAGAATATGTACAACAGAAGGAAAAAAACTCCTCCTTCGTATTTTGAAGGAAAAGGAACGAGCAGATGAAGCCTGGATATAAAGTGAAGATGATTTGCCGACACGTAAAACTTCACAATTCACCTCAGAGGTTTGTGGTTGGTTCTTAACACCTAGCAGATTAGTATGACCTCTAAACATCTCAAACCTTTCCAGCTGCTGGGTCTACCTTGTCTCACAGAACCCGTTCTGCAGTTTGATGCAGGAAACATCTCAGAAGGAAAACACTGTGATATTAAGAGCTCTCTCTCCTCTCTGTGTAACTTCTTCCTGGAGGGCAGATGACCTAAAGAATCCAGTGAAGTTGGATTTGTTTGTGGAGTGGGTGGCTTCTGGCCAAAGCTCTCATGACAGTTTTTGCAGATAAGTGGGTTTCACTGCGTGAGCGTGTGTATAACTCTACGTGGGAAGTGCCTGCATGTAAGAATGGCCACGATGTCTTTATAATGACTCAGTCTTTGCAGTGGGTCGTTCCCTTTTTCATGAGCCGGCAGAGGGGGTGTGGGTAGGACCAGGACTCTTGAGCTGTCAGATCGGATTCCATTACAAACTGTAGATGCCTTTCATCTTTTGAGGATGAATTGTATCCACTAGTGCAGGGGAGCCCAAACTTTTTGAGACCAAGATCTACTTTTTCTGTCACCAGCCGGCTGAGATCTCCCTCATGACACGGAGATATAAAAATTGTATATGAAACTCTACTGACTTATTTTATGTGCAAATATCCATCAGCTATAGCAGAAATATTAAAGTGATAGAAAACCGGATGCAGTTTCTTCCTCAGTGAGATTCTGACTCTGGGAAGAGGTTACTGCTTTCAGAAGCTGGTTGAAAACCTGAGGCCAGCAGGTATAATTATGGCAGGTCTGAACTTTGGTTTGATGACGTCAACATGAGAAATTTCAGACTAATAGGAGGAACCACAGAGCTGTTAAGATAAAAGCACATCTTGTGAAGTTGGGATATTTTTCCTCCAGCAGGTTCCAGAGGAATCACCTCAAACCAAACGTTGGTTTGAGGTGGATTTTATTTCAATGTCATTTGTGAATGTCAGCTCCTCATTTTCACAGTGGAGCTATAAAGGTTTATAACTCGACTAGTAACTAGTACATAGAGGATATATCAGGTATATTTTATTCACTATATTTCCTGTTCAGAAAATGTAAAATATTATTTATTAAATAGGTTGAGCAATACAATGAGATGCCAGGGAGACTGCTGGACTGACTAGAGTTTTGTCTGATAGTATTTGCCCTAAACACCTACCATCCTGCTGCTACATTCTCAAACACAAACTTCATTATTTGCGTCTCCTGCCCATACATTCCCTTTCTCCTCACACTTTCAGAGACGATAAAGGTGGAAGCTTATTCAGCCTGCAGTCCTTATTCTTGCCCCTACACAACTAATTAGAAAGGTGTGCTTTTCATCTTCATTAATAATATCAAACCTCTGGTGCAAAAGAACAGAGAAAAGTGTAAAAAGCAGACTGATACACATTATATATAATATGTGACCAGTCTGAGGAAACATACCCCAGAGTACTGATGAAGCCATTGGTGGATCCCTCTGCATACAGGGAGCAAATGTCCCCGATATGCAAGAAGCTGGACATCTTATCCGACATGATTGACACCAATTACAGAGCACCTGGAAAAGATGACAAGAAGATAAACGATGAAATTGAAAAAATAAATAATAAAATCTGCTACTTTTTTTATGTATAACTTTTACAAAGTTTGACCAAGATCAAGCTCACCTACAGTGTTTTGCAAAAGTACTTACACCCTTGTCATATTTTCTCACATTAAAGCCAAAAACGTCAATGTTTTTAATGTGGTTCTCAAAGAAAAAGTGGTGCATAACCATAAAAACAAAGGGGAAAAAACAATGCAAATAAAACATTTTTTATTTGTTGGGCTTTAAACTTATACTGCTGAATAAAATCCTATGCTTGAAATTCACTTCAGAAGTCATCTCAGTGTAAACATCAAATTACATTTTTGACATTATTGGGGAGGGGTGTAGATAATAATTGAATGAATATTCATTTGTCCTTCCAATTCACAATTATATATTATTTTGTGTTAGCCTACAAAATAAACCACATCTTCCAGTTCGAGGTAATAACACGCAGTAAGAGTGGCTTTTCCAGGAAGCTGACCCAGCCCTACCGGTCAGGTTGGCTGGCTGGATTTGCATAGAACCGGTTGGAAATGAAAATGTTACAGTAACCTGTCGATGTCGCTTTGCGGCTTTAAGGGGCTGCAGGCTGCAGCCACCTACCAGGGAGGTTTCTGCACCTGCAGCTGGTCATCCCCGCCGAGGCTCCCTGCAGGAAGCTTTAATTTCACCATGTCAGAGACGCTGAGCAGTGTTGGGAATAAAATTTCACCAAACAATTTACAGCGAACAATGGGGGCGGAACAGTCGCGCATCAGGCTGATGTGATTGTTTATCCACGCACCAAAAAAGAAAAACTCAACTCTAAAACTTTTAGAACCGCTGCCCCGTGACTCATAATGGTTCCTATTGTCAAAGTTGGTCTTCGCGGATTACTTGCGAGCGTATAAATCTACCTGCATTCAGCTGTGAGTTTTAATAACCATGTAAGGAAGAAACAAATCTTTTTTTTTTTCTCCGCTGAGAAAGGGAGAGAGAGAGAGAAGGGGGAGAGGATTGGAGGTAGGAAGAAGAGGATGGCAAAACTGTGAGAGTTGTGCGCTCAACTTTACCTCGGTGGTGCTGCACTCAGCTCAGACGATCAGCTTTCTCCGAACCAGAAGAGCCAGCATGACTGTGGCCGTCCTCTCCGCCGGACCAAGTGCTGAGATCCAGCCGTCAGCGGCTCCGATAATCCTGTTTCTGACAGCTTTCCGTGGCTGCGTTCGCTGAGGCAGCAGGCGGGCAGCAGGCACTGACTGAGCTGAGCTGCCTGGCTTGCTGCCACTTCTTTCTCTTCTTCTTCTTTTAGGCGCCTGCTGTGTTGATAGCTGGGAAATGTGGTTTCATTTTACCCCGAGGAAATCGGAGCCGCAGCAGCGTCAAAAAACATTGAAAAAATAAAAATCTGTATTTGTGATTAAATTGTAGCATCTTAAATCAAACAGATAAGATTGGTGTATTGTTATTTTTATCACCTAAACTGTTTGTCTGCACAGGGGCGGTTGCAGAGAGTTTTTATACGGGATGCCAGATGGGGATCCCTAATAACTTTGGGTGGCAAAGCAAAACAAATATCCAGAACAAAAATTAAATAATTTTGTAATCCTGTTTCATTGGTGGGAATAGTAATAGCCATAGGCAGGAACAGCAAAAATATAGAATGGGATAAAAAAAGCTTCAACTCCTTAAAACTTACAGGTCTTTGAGAAATGAATAGTTCATATTAGTTCATATTAGCCACCCTAAAGCAACTTAAGAGTGAACTGGAAAGGTTGTTGTCGCAGTAGCATATTTGGTTTGGTAGCTGTGGATCCATAAGAAAACATCTGTATAGCCGTTAAAACATTAAAATGTACTATGTGGAGAGGAAAAGAATCAATGATTAAAAAACTTTATTTAAACCACTACTGAAGCGATTCAGTTACCAGAAGGAGCTTTTATCATCGAGACCCGGCTTTTATTTTTGTCAGCATTCTAATTTTCATATTATCTAAATATTTATAAAGACATCTAAATATTTATAAAGACATCTAAATATCTAGCTAGCCAGCAAAATATTTATTTAGCAACTTAAATATTTTGTTATTAGTTTGGTGTGCTAACCAACAAGCTACAATGTTAGCTTGTTAGCTATGCTTAGCAAACAAGCTAAATCTAGCTTGTTCAAATTTTGTTAGCAAGCTAGATATTTTTAGCTAGCAAGCTAAATATAGCTAGCAAGCATCACCCCTCCCAAGCTTGGAAAATAATAAATAGTTTGGAAAACAATTATTTTGGAAAATAAATATTTACTTTGACTATATAATCAGTTTTAAAATCAGAAATATTTAATTTGGGGTGAAATATTTGCTTTGGACACTAGATAGCTTCCTTACTAAATATTTATTTTTGTAAGCTACATTTAGTTTGTAAAGTAAATATTTAGCTTGTGAAGTAAATATTTAGTTTGGAACTACGCCATTTCTAAATGTATGAATAGCACGTTGAAAATAAGACTTTGAAAAATGAGCACTCCTTTCTTTCTCTCTTATGACAGGCTAACAAATAGTTTTGTGTGACTTTACAAACAGTACCCCATACTGCTTTGTTGCAATGTGTGGAACTTTACTGACCTTCTTAGTTCTGACCATCATCTCCGGGGCCTTCTACAGTCATTTAGTCATTTTAAGAAATAAAACAAGCAACATCTACTCAGGTTTTGATCCAAGAGAGATATATAGAAACCACCGTCAGTAAAGAGTTAAAAATGTTCTTCCAGTCAGATCAGCTGACTTCCCACGTGACTTTGCGGAAGTAAGAGTATCAACATGAGCACATCCCGACTGGAGGGAACTTGCCAGAATGGGACGCAATTCTCTCTTGCTTTTAGCGGTAGTGCTCGTCAATGTAGAAGTTTGTCTTCAGAGTTCATGCGGAGGAGAGCAAGAGGCCGCCTCCACGGAGGGAGCAGCGGGCTGCGGCTGCGAAAAGCTGAGGAGAACCGCCTCTGGTGCTGTGGACTCGAAGGAGGAGCGAGCATCGAGTGTAAAATACACAGCAGCAGCTAATGAGAAAATCTCTCAGGTTAGAAGGGTTGACACCAAATTAACCCGGTCAAATACAATGTGTCCATATGGGTGGTGGCGGGGGATAACCTGGATTTGTATGTATGAATAAAAATCTGAAAAGTGTGTTGTGTAGTTGTATTCAGCTCATTTTACAAAGATGAAATAAATGCCTTCAAAGGCGCCTCATCAGTAAATAGAATTCACTTTGGTGTAATTCAGTCAAAATACGGCTTTGTTAAATAACAGCATAATGCACAGCAGACGTGATAAAGTTGTTGAGAAATGCAGTTAAAAACTTTTGAAAGCTGATACCACTTGCAAGTCATTTTTGCTTTATCCCTTTGCCAGTAGAATGCTTAATATTTCAGTGTGACTTTTATTGTTGCTTCATAACAAACTAGAAGTTTCAGCTTGTGATGGATTGCAAACTGATGTCGGTCATTTTTGAGACGTTCTTTATAGTCAGTTCTGGATGTTGCAGTTGAAACTGCTGCTTACGTCTGTTGTGTGTGTGCGTGGGGGGGGGGGCTGTGTGTGTGTGTGTAACATTTCTGATAAGTTTACAGTTTGGTTTGAGTGTAGCTGAAGTTTTTCCTCTCCATTCAGTTGGTGTTCATACCTGGAGGAGAGTTTCTCATGGGAACGGATGACCCAGGTATCCCCCAGGATGGCGAGGCGCCACAGAGACCGGTGCACGTCGACTCTTTCTACATGGACGTACTGGAAGTAACTACCCAACAGTTCCAGAGCTTCATCAAAGCCACAGGTTATGTTACTGAGGTATCAAGTAATTCTGTTTTGAGATATTCAAATGTAGTGGGGTTTTTTTTTTTTAGATGCTTCTGTAGTTCTGCAGTATTCTCTGGGTATAAACGTGTTTTTTCTCCTGATTTTAGGCAGAGAAACTTGGAGACTCGTTTGTGTTTGAGGGAATCTTGAGTGAATCTGTCAAAAGCCAAATCACACAAGCAGTGAGTATATTAATGCAGATATGAGTAAGGTCACTCTAAGTTTCTTATGCCGACGGAGGCAACAAAATGAGGGACACTTGGCACATGTGACGTTGAACCTTAGTAAGTGGTGAGAAAAGATTATTCATTCAGAACTGTTATCGTTGAAACACGACCAGCTGAAGACGTTCACACACACACACACTTTATCAAAGTTGGACACAACTTCAGCCTCTTGCTTTTTGGGTCTGTTTGAACATTAAGAGTAAAGGATATATAGATATTACGATGCTCACAACTTCCTGAGACGACTCCTTCCAATTAACAATGTTTGTCCCCTGACAGATTTCTAATGTTTTTGGTTCTTTTCTTTTTTTCTTTTTTTTTTTTTGTCACATGTAAATGTTTCAGAGCATCACGAAAATTTTTGAAGAAAAAGATAACGTGGGAAAAACAATAAGATAAAAGTAACCCTAATTAGCATTATCTTCATTTACAATAGCTTGTAATGAGGTTTTTTTTTTTTAAGTTTGGAAAAAATTTTGGGCTCATCTTTGCAGAATTATTTTAAATGAGCCACACGGTCAGATTTAAGTTCAGGCTTTCATTTTGCTAGTGTTCTTTTATTGAAACATTGTGTTGGTTTTACTCCATGTATAAAAAACACTGCACCCCTTCCACTAGTTTCACTCTGAACGGAATAATTTTTCAGGAGTCTTGGAGATCATTTAGATATTTTTTTGGTAAATGTGAGAAAGACCTTATGTTCAGCAGTAGCTCTCGGCATCAAACTATTTTATAGATGCCATTTTATCTCAGTTTTTTTTTTCAGTGCCGTCTTGGAGTTGTTTTGTTTCACCAGCCAATCCTGGGAAGGTTTATCACTGTTACATATTTTATTAATTTGTGAATAATGGCTTTCACTGTGGTTCATTTGGGGTCTCAAACCATTACAAATGGCTGTGTAATTTTTCACAGACCAATAAATGTCAGTGATTTTTTTTTTCATTTGTTCTTGATTTCCTTCAGGTTTTTCAGTTTGAGATCATTTAGTCTGCATCATGTTGTTGCAGCATCACCCTTTCAATAAACCATGGGAATGAAAAATAAAAAAGTAAGGTGGGGAAGAACTAGAATAACATACTTTAAAGCCAAAAGCTAAATAAAATCTCAAATTTACATCTGTTTGTTCATAAGGACAATGTAAAAAGGTTGCATTAGAAACCAGAAACAGTTTGCACCTTTATGACGGTGAAAAACTGGAACCTCAGCTGAAATGTCCTGTCTTTCAAACATCTTTCATTGTTGTGTAGCTTTGTTCACAGTGTTCTAACTTTGGACTAACTCATCCACAGTTCAATTTCCTGCTGCTCCACATTCAGGTAATAGTTTTTATGACTTTAAGTAGGCAGGGTGACACACTCCATGTTCCTGCTGTGAGAGATATTTCAGAAGGTTCACATGTTAGCTGTAGGAGGCCTGAGTCCAGCGGGGCTCTCAAAGACGAAAGCCAGACAGCCACGTGTTTACTGCTTCGTCCTGTGCAGCCTGATCGTAAGGCTGAGGCGATACCCGGGGCACACGGGCGGCGCACCTCTGGAAACCAGTAGAGACATTTGTACTCTGCAAAGACAGTTCCTGACAAACTTTGGCAGGAATTCATGAGCAGAAAAACAAGTCGAAGAGATAATGGATGAAAGAAGTTTAACCAGTTACGACTGTTGCCATCTCTTTGCTGTCAGGTGGCTGCTGCCCCCTGGTGGCTCCCAGTCAAAGGGGCCAACTGGAATCACCCTGAGGGCCAAGACTCGAACATCACAGACAGGTAGGCAAAACATTACTACGTGCCTGGTAAAATAACATTTCAATGCACAGACCCTCAATCTGAAAACGCATTATCGTAATATTATTATTTTTTATTTAATGGGGTCTGAGTAGCAATCAATGAAAATATACTTGGAAAACACACCTGTTTTCTGCAGACTGGATCATCCAGTTGTACACGTCTCTTGGGCTGACGCCGTCGCCTTCTGCTCTTGGGCCAACAAGAGACTCCCTACTGAGGCTGAGTGGGAGTACGCCTGCAGGGGGGGCTTGCGAGACAGGTGGGACGTGAGTTATGACTGTACAGTAACGCATGCATGAGTGTGCCTGAACTTAACCTGCTGGTGCACTTTATCTCCTCTTAGACTTTACCCATGGGGGAATAAACTGAACCCAAAGGGACAACATTATGCCAACTTGTGGCAAGGGGATTTCCCCGTGCACAATTCCGGAGAGGACGGATACGTCAAAACGTCTCCTGTAAGTGGGACAAGAGGTGAAGGGGAAAGTTTTTTTGTAGTTGTGGGCGTGACAAAGATTTCATATTCCAGATTAGGTAGGAGAAGACTCTGTCTCAGAAATATACTCCAGTTACAAATTTACTCCAACACCTCAAAGTTTTCAGGACGAAGGCAAATTCCTTTACGATGTAAAACAGATTTATATCTTCTCTAGTAGGGGAGAAGACGTATCTTATACCTTAGACCTTCAAAATTCATCATATTAGAACAATTATTGATTAGTTGTCTGGCAAGGGCAAATGTGAGGTAGATAGACATATCAAACAAACATCTACATCAAATTTAGATAAACTTTTTAACTGGTGCTGGACGAATACCCAAAATAACTCTGAATGAGTTTGCTCTGTACTTCAATAATATGATTTGGGCGTTGTTTCAAAATTAGACCACTCATTTCTCAAAAGAAAAAAAAATTGAATCTGCAAACTTATGCTCTGGATTGTTTAAGGAGGAACTTGAAAAAGTTGCATCATTGCAACTTGCAAGTTCTGCATGTGAGATTTATTGTAAGATAACCAAATATGGCAATATGGAGTGGTGAACAATGTTTCTTAAGCCTAGTAACTTGAGCTTGAACACATAAGTTAAAACATGCATGCTTTTAGGAGCACATTTAATTATTTTCTTGAGTAGCATCGATACCAACAAAATAGCAAAATTCTGCAAAGAAGCTGTTGCTATGTACGGAAAATTGTTTCTATAAATAGCCTAGATTTACATTTTAATATATTAGTCTGAGATTTTGACAGGAGGAAACAGGAAATACCTCACCAGCAGAAAACCTATGTGGAAAAAGTTACAAGAAGATACTTTGCCATACTTGTGCCTTGCTTCAGATTAAATTATATTTCTATTTTTTTCAAAAATCGTATATTTTCTGCACACCCATATTTTGCAGGTTATGTCTTTTCCTGCCAACTCGTTCGGTCTACATGATATGGTGGGTAATGTTTGGGAGTGGACCTCAGACTGGTGGACCGTTCATCACACCACAGACCACCAACACAATCCGGTAAAAGCAAAAGTGTGGATTTTCTCTATCTTACTGTCATTGAGTTCAGTTTTGGAAGACATTAGCAACAACAATACCTTGACTTGTCTTTCAGACCGGTCCCCCTTCAGGCAAAGACAAGGTGAAAAAAGGAGGGTCATACATGTGCCACAAGGTAAAGATGGCAAACTGTATGTAATTATTATTGTTCTGTCTTATACTTTCTTAACTTGGACATTATAAATGCTGGCCCTTGCAGATTTATTCTGTTTGTACATTTTTGTCTTTTTTAAAATGTCACAGATCATTATGCAAATTTCATCAGTTTGCTGCATAATTTGGAAAGATTTATTCAATGTCAGCATCTACACCAGGCCTGGTTACTGACTGAGCTGCAAAGTGAAGACTTGGACTTGATACTGTGCAGTCCTGCTTTGCAGCTATTATCTCTTCCTTGTTATTAACAAAGGGGGGGGGAGGATCCAGCTTGGTCTTTCTTCCTGGTGTGTAAGGTTTGATGCTGCTAGCTGCTGTGTAACCTGTTCTCCTGCTTATTCAGACAACCTTTTCATTTTTGAGTTTAAAGTATATTGGTGTATACATTTAATGAAATTATATAAAAATACTAAAAGCTAAAAAGAGAGTATTTGAACATTACTGAAACATAGTGTAGCCCGAAAGCTAACCAGATCTTGTAAAGTTGACCATTTATTTCACAGTGATAAGAGATAAACAGGACAGGTGTAAATTAGATGAGTGGTTATGCAAACGATTGTCCTCATATCTATGATCAGCCTAGCAGGATGTTGCTGCAATTTAAATGAACGTTAACTTAAAATAAATACATGATGAATTATGTATTGTCAAAGTTATGAAATCCATGTTTAGACTCATCAGCACTGGATGCAATGGGACTGTAGTTAGCTGTATAATAAAAATTCACAGCACACATTTCTGCTTGTTTTCTGCATGACACAAGTGTAAGAAAACAGTTTGTGCTCTAGAGTTGTGCAAAAAAAAAAGTTCTGCAGAAGAAAAACAAAGCAGCAAGCCTAATTTAAAATCATCCCCACTGCAGTTTTAGGATTATAGTCTGACTGAGAGTAATCTTCTTTCCTCTCTCTCCGTCAGTCTTACTGCTACAGATACCGATGTGCGGCTCGGAGCCAGAACACCCCTGACAGCTCAGCCTCCAACCTGGGGTTTCGCTGTGTTTCTCAGGAGAAACAATAACCTGAGCTGCTTGTTTAATGAAGACTTCCCTGTTATCTGTAACCCAAGTGTTTACTAGGATTTGAACTGGATAGCACAGTTTTGTGTTTTATTTGTTGGGGGTTTTTTTTTCTGCCATATTATTCTGACTTTAGAGTCAAAAATGAAAATGTAGGAAATGTCTGGTTATTGTAAATATCCTATTTCACTCTGAGAGTGTTTTTCACTTTTTATAATAAAATATAAAAAGATTAGATTTGTAGTCTTTGTTATATCAGCTTCTTTTTATTATTGTAGCTGTCATTTTTTTTAAGTTTAGGACCATTTACAACAAAGACTACAACTTTGGTTTTGTTATGCTGCAATATGGTTGCTGTAAAATTATTACAAGAACTTATTTTTTGTCTCTTTCTAAGGTTTGCAAAGAGGTCATGATAAAAAATTCTCATCAGAAAAATGACATTTTGTCTTGATTTTGGGTTTTGTAAGATTGTCCTTTTTTATGCATTACAAATATAAACCTCTAGGGGGCAGTAGCTCTACATATGTATCTACTGTTCCACCCACAAACTCAAGCTGTCCAAATCTTCTGGGCTGAGTAGCTAATTGTTAGAGCATTTTTAACATGCGGGTGCTTGATATTAAATTGAAATCAATGTTTATTATTATTACTTTAGCAAATCAGTTTAAATAAAACTTATGTACATTACACACAGTGATATGTGTGTATATTATTTATTTCTGGGGGGGGGGGTTCTGATGACTATTGCTTACAGCTAATGCAAACAAAAAAGAAATCAGTTGCCCAGATAGTTAGACTACTATATAAAACATGACTTTCTAAATTGAGACTCAGTCCAACATCAGAGCTTCATTGAATTAAGACATTTTGGAGAACTTCATCCTGAGAAGCTATTCTGAAATTTTATTTTTCAGCAGACCGTGGGGCATCCAAAAGTACCAATGCCTGACCAAAGTTATTAATAAAGTGGAGGACAGGGGAAAAAAACTCCTTGGTCAAGAAGAAGCTGAGAGACGCCAAAATAAAGCTGGCACTATAAACGAAGTGTTTGGTGCATATATGTTTGGTGGACGGGTTTCTGTGGGTAACATTTCATTTCTGTTTATCATGTGGAGAGGAAACCCTCCATCAGAACCAGGCTCAGTGTGAAAGGCCATCTGTCTCAACCAACTGAGTCTTTCTATGTTAACATTTTTAGTTGTCTTATGTAAGACCTTTATTTTTGATTTTTATTAGTTGGAAGCTGTCAAAATTAACAGAAATAAAAGTTTTAAATATACCACTGCAATAAATAAATGTAATTAATGAGTTTTGCTTATTGAATTTAACCTCTAAGACGAGTGGTTTATCATTTTAATTTATTCAGACAAACATTAGCTTCAAGCGCTTAATAATTGGTGAACAGTCGATCGG
This sequence comes from Poecilia reticulata, assembly GCF_904066995.2. Classification (NCBI taxonomy): domain Eukaryota; kingdom Metazoa; phylum Chordata; class Actinopteri; order Cyprinodontiformes; family Poeciliidae; genus Poecilia; species Poecilia reticulata. Next base: position 19,335,798 of record NC_088834.1, read on the forward strand.
CTTTCTGAAAATACATGTCATTGTGGCAAATATTCATTAAGGTAATATCTCACACCTTTAATTATAATTAAGCTGTAAAGCAGTGCTAAATACTGGATTAAGATATTTCTTGACATAAATGATTTAAAGTCTTTGGATCAAATTAGACTTTTAGCCAAAATCTTCATATCAAAAAATGAGACAACAGCAGTGGATCTAAGGGTAGCTTTGAGTGGCCAGGGCACCTATGACTCATATTTTTGGCGTTAGGACCCACTCATGCAGAATGGTTCTGTTAAGGATTCGAACACAGGACCTTCTTGCTTCGTCCACTGCCGGCCACGTTGTGAGAAAGGCAACAGGGCAGCCCCTCCGATAGGTTTTTCCATCCTCTTGTTTTCTTTTTTCCATACTTATCCACTTTCGATGATACCACAGGAACCCTGACCCTGTCTGTGTAGCTGATCTATGTGCCGAACTAATATAGTTTGAGCTTTGACTATTAAAATGGATCAGTGTAGCAAGTAAAGTAGCTTCCTTCAGAGCAATACAGAATCCGTCATAAAACCAATAGCTATATTACAATGGGGAAACTTGGTGTTAAACCTTAAGATCGGGTTGGGACAGAAAACTGGCGAAGAACTCCCAAACATCTGCAAAAGAACAAAATCTTTATTTGTCAGTAAGTTTACATATTACATGTGGGGATGATAGACTAAGCAATTAGTAAACAAAAACTCTAGTCTAAAGCATAAGTAAATGGAGAAAAATGTCAAAAAAAAATTCTAGTGCACCTTATTGAGAAAATTCCAAAAGAAACATTTATTTCTAGAATTATTAGTGTTACACGTTTAGCAAACTAAAGTCCTACTTTGTCACAGCGAAAATCAAAAGGTTCAAATTCATAGTTGATACAACATTACTGCACAACCGCTAACATCCATTAGACAGTTTACCGAGTCTAAACCCTGCAGTCAGCTTTTAATTGAAGTTCTCATAAAACCTCTTTATCTATCAGTGCACAACAGATTAACTGTTTTACAAAACAAAAAAATAACAACTTATTCCTACAAATAGCTCAACCCCCTGCTGCTGTATGATCAACTCAAAAACAATGTGAGTTCAAAATGCACCACAGAAACAGAGCAGAGCAACTATGACAACCTGGAGGCTAAATACAGCTGCCGTCTTGGAGAGTAAAGAACAAACAGTGATATAGATAAAACAAAGGCGATACGCTGTACTAATATAAATCCTTCACTCGATCACTCTGCCTCTTAATAGCAAAGCCAAAAATACAAAAAACACTTGCAACCTTATTTTACTTTTGCACCAAAATGGCAAAAGAGTGTCTTATTGTGCTGCTAGAGAGGCGCTAAGCCTCATTAAGAATACCCTCACCACATATAATAACTGCGTGTGGTGTCGACTGGGGACGGTTTCCCCTCTGTGCTGTCTTTGTCCTTCTCTCCATCAGCCTCCCACAGGTTAATAAGCGGAGGGTAGAGCTCGTTAAGAGGGATGGAAGAGGTCTTCAGCATGTACTTCTTCAGCGAGTGGTGGTAGTTTTTCCTCTTCCACCTGCGGGCCACGTAGACACCCACAGTGGCAAGGCTGAGGAAGGCCAGGGCCGTCGACATGACCGCCAGCACAGCCACGCTCGGGTGCTGGTCCGACAGGTCCAGTGCGAAGGTGGTGCCCTGTGTTGTGACATTGACGCAGGACTTGTGTGTCTGCAAGTGGATGTTGGAAACCGTGAGGCATACTTCATACTCCGTGGCAGGCTGAAGGTGTGTGAGGTTGTACTCGTGGACGTCTACGGGCACGCGGGCCGTGTACGTGATGTGGGGGTTGTCGATTTTCATGGTGGCAGAGGCCCATTTCAGGTTGGAGGACAGGACGTTTGAGTTGACTTTCCAGGAGACCAGAATGGAATGGGACTCCGTCTGCTTGACGTAGATCTTCATCACCTGAGTGCTGTCGAGCAGGGTCCCGTTTACACGGACTGTGGAGACCCACGTGTCGGCACCTTCTGGGTTCTGTGCCACGCAGGTGTACCGGCCAGAGTCTTCCACTTGCACGTGAGACAGCCGGAGAGTCCCCTCGCTGCTTAGGTGGTACCGCTCTGACATGGTGTCGGTTGTGATTTTGGCTCCAAGAGGGGTCACCCAGTAAATTTCAGGTTCTGGTTCAGCCATTGCCCGACAGTCTAGGCTGACGCTCATTCCTAGCTCGAGGTTCAGGTGGCTGGGGAAAGTGTCATGGGAAATGAGGGGAAGACACTGCTCTGTGGAGTCCAGCAGCCTCATCTCTCGGACTCGTTGGCCTCTGAGTTCTGTTGGGGTGGTGCAGAGCATGGCCAGAGGCTCCATAAACCGCACTGTGGATCTGTTCGAACTCATCCACTGAATCACACAGTCGCAGCGCAGTGGATTGCTGTGAATGCTGACCTCCCGTAGGTTTGGCAGCACCTCCACAATGTGCTGATAAAGGGCAGTCAGGGCATTATTGTTGAGCATCAGACTCTCCAAAGAGGGCATGTCCCTAAATGCTAATCTGTGGATATAAGAAAGCTTTGGGTTGTTGGTAGCCTCTAGTTTCGTCAGTTCTGGCAGGTTGTCCAAAGCGTAGCGATCAATGGACACTAACTCCATCATGTTGTTGATGCCCAGCTCCTTAAGGCTTAGCATGTTTCTGAAGTCGCCTTCCTGAATTTTTTTAACCGGATTTTTGTTCAAATCCAGGAATTTCAAGTTGGGAACTTTTTGCAGGGCCAATTGGGGGATTCTGACCAGTTTGTTGTCATAGAATGATATGCTCTCCAAATTGTCCAAGCCCACAAATGCATTTGGTGGAACATCAGTGAGGTCCATCCCAGCCAGAACCAGACTTCTCAACCTTCCCAGTGGCGTAAAGTTCATATCCAGAAGGCCAATAACTGGGTTTTCCCCAATCATGAGGATCTCAAGGTTAGGAGTTTCCTCAAACCAGCGGCTGTCTATCACATGGAGCCTGTTTGAGTTGAGGTGGAGCCGCAACAGACTGCGTAGGCCTGAAAATGCGTAGGGGGAGATGGAGCTTATCTGGTTGTGGTTAATGTAGAGTTCCTGGAGACTGGAGAGGTTTCCCAAGCAGTGATCTGGCAACTCTTTGATCTGGTTCTCCTCCAGATGCAGAGTAGTCAGATGATTCATGTTTCTCAGACCCACAGCTTCGACATTGGTAAAGTTGTTCTGGGACAGATCCAGCTCCGTCAGGTTCACCAGGACCTGTAGCTCTCCAATGGTGCGAGAGATGACGTTGCTTTGCAGCAGCAACACCTGCGTGTCTGCTGACAGGTTTGTGGGGATGTGTGTCAGTCTCAAGTCATTGCAGTCCACTGTCGTTGCCTCCTTGTATGTTGACTGGGGGGTAAACCAGGGGCGGATCTCGCACACACACAAACGTGGGCATTCTTTGCTGCGCACTGGTGACAGACAGGCAAGAAGAAATCCCATGCACAGCAAGACCGGAGGTGGCCAAAGCTGAGAGCCGATTGCCATGTTGGCTACTCTCTCTAAGAGGGCTTAGTAGAGAAGCAGTGTTTGCAAGAAGGGTATGAAGGAACGCCTCACAAACATCAGTGTACTTTGCTGCTGTTATAGTTGCTGTAGGTTCAGTACGGTGATTCCTGAGCCAGATGGACGAGTTGGTAAAGAAAGGTCACTCCTAACCTAAAAAAGAAAAAAAAAAGAAAGCAAAAATAATTAAGTGACGGCAATAAAACAGAGATTAAATAAAGTAAAAATCTAAGAAAGCATGAGTTGAATATTCATTATGTCTTACCACAGCTTTGGTTTTACCATCTTCTATTTACCAAACATAATGAGGCAGCATGTATCTAGCATTGGTTTGTTTGACAGTATCCAAGATAATCTGTTTAATTTTAGCTTCCTTGATGAGTTTGTCTCCTTGGAGATTCAGAACAAGTTTTTTTTCTCTCTCTCTCTCGTTTGATTTGATTGTATTCATACCAGCTTAGTATCGGTTATCTGCTTGAACAAGTGTGTGTGCGCGCATGTGTGTGTGGGGAGGGGGGGGGGGGACACAGCCTGCAGCCCTGGCTGTGACCCCATTATGCAACAAGCTTAAAAAGCAGGGGGTTTGGGGACTTTTAATCAACCACAGCCACATAGATGTGGTTGTGGTTGATTAGGAGAAAGGCAGAGATTTTTGAAAGAAACTCAGAGATTTATTAAATGAATATCTCTTTACCAGTTTATGACATCACCTATAGCCCTTTGGGTACATGTTCAGGTTCTAAAATAAGGAGAAGTGAAAATGATGCAACATTGCAGCCATTATTCTTCAGAGATGTTTTTCTAATCCTACATTTTTGTGTTCATTTGTCAGTACTACGCTACCTAGATCTGTCAAGGGGGTAGGATAGGGTACCTTCAGCTGAAGAAATGTTCACTTAAAGGACACAAAACATTGTAGTTTAACTTTACCTATCTGTGGATCTTATTTCCACAACTAATTCTTCATTTAGTACGTTGCAAAAGTATATATACCCCTTAAAGTTTCTCACATTTTTTCATGCTGCAACCAAAATCTTACGACCCACACAAGGCTACCATTGCATAATAAAGTGGAAGAAAAAGAAAAAAAGATCTTAAAAATAAGCACATATGAAAAAGTTTTAGGCATTTATACTCAATCCCCTTTAGTCTGACGCCTTCAAGTAAAAAATTCAGTCCAGTGCAATGAATGGCCTTAGGATTTAATCTAAATTGTAAATTTGATCAATGCATGTGTAATTTTATACTAGTATAAATCTAGGTGTTCTGCAGGGGTATCAGAAAGCCAAGGAGTTGCAGAGAACTTTCTAATGCTGCATAAAACAGCATCACAACCTTTAAAAATCTCTCTTTGACGAAACTATAATCTCAACCTGACTGTCACGCTATGGCGGCTGTACCAAGGTGTACTCAGGTCCAGTGTTTGAGAGCTGCTGTGCTGCAGCTTTAAATGCGGCCCTTCTCTAACTCTCCTGAATCAAATAAATGCACGTCAGGAGGCCTTTGCAGAGCTGAATGACATACTGATGAGGGAATTCAGCAACTTGATGCAGCTGTGTTGTGGCACCCCTGTGCTATGGAGATGCTTTTCTTCAGCAGCGGATGAGGAAGTAAAACTCTGTTGCAAGACTTGAGTTTTGATGCTTTTAGATGTTCTGCATCCAGGCTGACTGAAACTGACCTTTTCCAAAAGAAAAAATTTTCAAAGGTTCCACTGTAGGTGTGCATGGTTAGAACAGATGCAACTCCCAAAAAATATGCAACTGTAACTATCCAAAAACCTTCCTTTGATGTATATTCTTTTAAGATTCCCTTTTTCTCCCACTTGACAAGCATCAGCTGCTCTGTGTTGGAATATCACATAAAATCCCTAAGAACACAGTGAAGTTTTGGGTTGTAATGTGACAAAAAAGGGGGTGTGAATACTTTGGTAAGGCACGATGGAGGGTTATGTGGGGATGTAGGGGATGTAGGGTCTTCACAATGCACCACCCCTCCAAAATGTAATAGATCTCCCCCAGAGATCTCCCGAAAACACAGAAAACTTTCAAGAGTAACAAATCTTTTCCACAAAATGTTGTGGAATAACAGACGCTTGGCTCAGCTTGTAGCACCTTGGGATGGAGTGGGTGAAGAAGACTAAAAATAATTTGGTGACTGCTGCTCTACAGAGAAACAGGACTGAGTGCAGCAAGTCATCATCTCTTTCTGCCAGAAAAGCAGTCAGTTATGGAGAGGTCAACGAGATTCTGACATCTCCATTTGTCAAGAAACAAGATACTAACATCCATTAAAAACATGACAACAAGGAGGGTCTGGGTGCAGCACACGTCCTAAACCTCAGATAGCAGCTTTTTTTTTCTTTTTTTTTTTACAAAATGGTAAGTCAAAATCGCTGCTGAGCAATCTGACACCAAAGTTATGGCTGGATCTGGCTGGGCCACATTACTGAGGGTGTTGGTTCTTAAAAGCACAGAAAACAGCTGAAGTCCTGCGATCATGACTGAAGACATGATTGTCTTCAGTTAACTCAGACGCTCACCTACTGGCCATCTGTCAGTTTCTACCAGCCATTCGATGTTTCATTACCGCTTTGACACCTGGTGGTTTAAAGTAATTTTCTATGATCTAATCATAGTCTACCATAGAGAAATTTAATTATGCCACCTGAATGACTATTATCCAGCAGCAGTGGGTTATTTTGCTTGAAACCAGAGTCATATTTTAACACGCCTAAAGGCGGATTCAGAAGCAAAAACACATGCAAACAGTTTCAAAAAAATAATATACAATTAGATTAAATCATAAGAGTGCTTCAATGACTATGCATCTCCATCATTTCTGAAAAATACGTAACTACAAAGAAAAATTAACTAATAAATAAGTAGATGGGTATACAACAGTGCAGAATAAGGCAACAAATTAGCTTTATCATAAACATAAACAGCAGGTTGTTTGTTCCTCCAATGCTATGATCAACTACAAAGCTATTTTTTGAGCTCCTGTTGTAACCTCCTTTTATTTCAAGCTTCGTTTCTGACCACTGAGCTTCAGTGTCTTGAAGAGCCAAAATGTTTGCATGTGGAAACATTTATTTTATCACAAATATTTAACAGAGCAAAAAATAATACACCGAGTGCACATTCTTCTTGCACATTTGCAGAAGAATGTGCAAAATATATATATATAAATCTGAGCACATTTAATTTCAAACATTGATGATGGACCATGCTTCTATTCCAAACAGGCTCAGGAGAATGTTGATTATAGCTTCCTGTCAAAAGCTCCTACTGATATTCTGATGAAGAAAACACAGATTGTTTTCCTCATCCATGTGCTCTGGAGTGATTTATTGGCTGCTCTTCACAAACGGTTCTCCTGCACGTTTGAATGAACAGATGTCCAAAAGCAGCCCGAGAGTTACACAAAGGAACAACACTTGCTCTACAGAAAAATGTTGCCATGGTAAAACAACCAGCACAAATATTCGGGTCTTATTTTAGCTGCGCTGCCATTTTTCTGAGTGAGAGTGATGCCTGCTGTCGGCGGCTGGACTCTGCAGAGACCCAGTCACAAACAAACTGAGCTAATTCCCTCAGTAGGACTTAATGGCACCTTCGGCTCCTCTTTCATTTCTCTGTCGGGTTTTTGATTAAGAATTATTTCTTCCGACGTACCACCCACCTCTGTTTTAATTGCCCATCATCCAGTTTTCCAGATGATCCAGCCATGTGTTATTTATCTTAATTACCCATAAATATAGCGCTTTCATACGCAATTTTTTCCCGTTCAGATGACTTTATCTCGTCCTCCCTTTCTGCATGTGTTGCGCTGCTCAGATATTAAATCCGAAGAGGCAGGCAGATTAATCCCCGCTTTCAATCGGAAGCAATAAAACTCAGACACCTGGCAGCAGGTTCTTTTGGCAGGCTGGTAGAACTGTGGGGGTCTGCATCTGCTCCCAGGGATCCCTCACTGCGCTATGTTTTGACCTTATTGACTGCAGGAAGGTTTGCTTAGCACATATGGTTGTTTTCACTGAGGGGCTGTTTGATAATCACTGCAGTGCACAAATTCTCTCTCAGATGCCCTCCTGTGCACACTTAGACACCACAGACAGCTCCGCTGAGAGTGGCTCCCTGCCTCTACATTACCTTTGGCTTACAAAATTACAAAAGACTCCCTACATCTTTACAACATCAGTGAACATGGACGGTACATTTATAAACTCGAAGGAAGGTTACTGAGTACACTAGCAGGAATAGTACCGGAGTCACACCAGATATGTTCCGGCACAGGAGTCAGGGAAATCTGCATCATCTTTCATCCCGTGCACATTATGTTGGCATCAACACGACACCATTATCTACACTTCTCAAGAAGTACACTGCCTTCTCTGAGTCACTTTGGCATGCGACTGCACACAGAATCCTTAAAAAAAAAAAAAAAAGAAAAGGCAGAAAAATCCTCCAACAGTTCCTGTCGGTATTATCCAATTGACAGTGCGAGCAGGAAGCTCAGCAGCGAGATTTATCTCCTTTTCTCACCAAATCCCTGAGAAGTTTAACTCTACAAATACATTATCCATGGTAGAGTTTGCATGCATCTGTCTACAGCTACTTCTACACAGTGTCAAGCAGAAGTAATGCATTTTTCTATTCTGCCACAAACTTCTACTTATGCCATAAAAATCCAAAAATAATTTATGTGCATTTGTGTTCAAACGTTCGGAATCAAAAGTTCAGTGCTGCAAGAACAGTTTCAAGTATTCATGAGCAGGTCTACATTTTTCTATTCTTAAAAAAAATAGTTAATGTTTAGTCTATCTGAATGGAAATTGTCTGTGGTAATCAATTTTCAATTCTGGCCACAGATTCTGATTTAGGTTTAGGTCTGGACTTTGACTGGGCCATTCTAACCAATGAATATGCATCGATAAATCACGCCACTGAGCTCCATCCATTTTACGTCAAATTTGATCAGGTTTTCTTTTACTAGTGAAAAAAAAACACCCTCCCATCATGACAGTGTGTTCGGTGTTATGAGCAGTTTTAGCTTCATGCTGAGTGTTTTGGCCTTTAGTCTCATATGAACAGATAAACCTTCTTTTACATGTTTTCTTTTGTTTCTTTGTTTTGTGAAAACACAAACTTTTTAAGAGTTTCTTCTTACTTGCCGTTTCATAAAAAGTCAGATTTGTGGAGTGCACAACTGAAGGTCCTGTTGACAGATTCCTCCATCATCACCTCCACTGGATGCTTGGCTGGTTCTCAGTAGGGGGAATGGTTGTATGGAAATCCAAAAGTTGGGGGAATAAATTCCAGTTTCCCCTTGCACCATATTAGCGTAACCCTGAGCAGGACACTGTACCCCATCTTGCCCACTGATCTTTGCATTAGTGTATAAACGTGTGTGCTGCGATGGCTGAATTACTTTGATAAAGTCAAAGTAACGACTTAAGAGGTTGGTATGACAAGAAAAGCAGTTCCGTTTGTTTACCATTAATGCTAACTTTCCCCAGCCTGTCAGTTCAGGTTTTGGTAGGTTTGGAGATGTGCTACATTTATTTAGATAAGATTTTATAGCCTTACTTTAAAACTTCTCCACAACATTTTATCTGACCTGTTTGACGTGTCTCTTTGTCTTTGTGATGCCGGTCGATCACAAATGTTCTCAAGTAAACCGCTGAGAGCCACCTGTTCACTAACTAGATAAATTATGACTTTTACAAATTGCACTCAGTTTCATTTAGGGGCCTCAGAGTAGAGTAGCGAACTACAAATGAGCTCCATAGCTTTCACATTTATATTTGTAAAAATGTATTTAAAAAAACATGCGATACTTTCCTTCCAGCTAAAAATTTTTTTTATAAAAATCACAGTTTGTCTTTGCAATATGACAAATTATGTCCAAAGGATGTGAATAATTTTCCGAGGTTCTTTGCAGGTAATATTTGTGCTCAGTTCAGGCCTGCTGCCATGCTGTTGCAACGAGGCTCATAACAAGGACAGCAGAATACGATTGCGGGAGACGCTAATGAGGCCCGTCTGCTTCATAACATGCTGCATCTGATAAACACAGTTATCAGGCAACGGGGCGACTCAGAGGTCTGCTTAACAATACAGAGAGCAGGAACAATCAGAGAGACTGGAGAAGCTCTGGACCTGCTGTCAGACCCAGAAGCACTTCTGTTCAGATTGAAGGATCAGAGTAGAAAAACCTTCTGTGCGGAGCCCAGACACAACACAGCAACAATCAAACTACACCAACACAGGCAGGGGAGACCTGGGATGACGGCACTTAATATTCCTCACAGGAGGAGCAAGCTTTCTCCCATCTGTTTCTGGGGTTTGTTGTCATACTGGGTGCTAAGTGAAAGTGAATCAGCAGCTCCCAGGCCTGACATTGTCATGGTAACAGCTATGCCACCGGCTTTAATGTTTGGTAACCAAATAAGAAGCTGACATGAGGAGCTCATATGGTGCCATCACTTCTGCAAGAAGGTGACTTGCAGCAGTACTCGCGCAAAACACATCGAGACCCAAACCAGTAAATGTCGCAGGGTCTTTCAGAAGGTGCCGTATTTTTCAGCTGTGGTTACATGACAATAAATTACAGCGAAGAAGTAAAAAAAAAAACAAAAAAACATTCCATGATGTTCCTTGCTGCCCTGCCTGGGCAGTAGCCTGCTTCTGCTCCATTAGTATGCAGGCGTCTCACTTCACATCACAGACGGCTTTGCTGCAGCTGCTGATAGCGGAGGCACAAAGCCGAGGAGGAGGAGACGGACGCGTGTCCACTCTGTCAGAAAAAAAAAGAAGAAGGATGGGAGAGCTCTATTTCAGCCGGAAGGTCGCGAGAACGAAAGTGATTAACTGAAGGAAGAACGACAAAGAAAGTCCTCTAGCTGTATTTGTAGTGAAAGGGAACAAATTATCCCGCAAACTTGAACAAAGCCTCTCAAGACTCCGCTGAGGTTTAAAAGTTGCAGGGCAGCAAATTGTCTCAGGATTTTCTATTTACTGCAAATCCATATGGTCGCCTTATTTCCCCGCGGATCCAAGATGGATCTTGACACAATTTTTCCTTCTCTGGCTTTAATCTTTTTTTTTTCTCTTCACTTTCTTGCCCTCATCCTCTCCACCCACTTTAAAGGTCCCTTTTCAGTCACAATGTCTGTGAATACTCAATATGTTGTCAGAGTTGCACTGATCAATCATGCTACAGTGCCGGTTTCCAGTCTCTGGAGGATCCAGGCAGAGTTAGTATGCATGGAGGTAATCAGCCAGTGTACAATAGATCATCCAAGAGCATGAAAGTCATGCTTTTTCATGACTTTCATGCTTTTACCAAGCATTTTACTTCAGATGTAAAGCTTACCAATAAAGAAACTATCAAGTGATGTGTTTTTTGTTGTCATTAACAAAACCACAGTAACACTAAAAAAAACACGGGTATTAAAATATGGATTTCCATTTCTGGGTTTCACAAAATAAAACATTTTTGAAAAGTACTTTTGCAGAAAAAAAAGAATAAATTTGCTTTGATCACATAACAAGAGGCGTACAGAAGTGACTTTTTTCAGACTTACACATGAGTTGTATTTCAGTTTCAAATCAACACATTTGGGCCACATGACCGTATTTTCTAAATTTACCTATAATTGCACATTATTCGTTGCTGCTATACATAACGCAAATAATTAATTTTGAAGGGGGAATTTGGTGAAATCTATCTTTATTAAATAACTATATACAGTAAAAAAATAAATAAATAAAAATAAACAGAAAAATGTGACAAACTATGTAAAGTTAGCTTGGCTCAGTGTTAGCCTTGACATCAGCTCATAACTGATCATCCATCTTTAAAACTTAATCAAAAACGTGCATTAGTCGTGCCTAAGACGAAACAATGCAATGCAGAAGAATTGCACAAAATCAGGAAACCATGTAAGTGCAATGATATTGCTGCATACTGGACTGATGATTTCTGCTATGCTTAAGCCACATTTTAATAATCCCTATTTGTCTTTTTTTTTTAAATCACATTATTGTCCTCACCACTTCGTGTGAGTTTTATCATCTTAGCTACTATAAAATATGCATCATGTGTGGGCAATGATGGCATTTAAAGCCTATCCAAGAAGCCAAAGATATTAAAGCAAGCAGAACTTGCATGCATGTCACTTAGATTAAAATGTCACATTCAAAACGGGTTATGATATTGCACCTATCGATGGTGTGATGTCAACTGCAATTCCTGCAATGCTTTTCAGCTCTATTTCTCTGGATCAATTTCATAAAGGAAAATCTACAATGGCAAAGCAAGCAGAGCCCAGAAGTATGGAATTGCACAGCGGGAGATACCAACATACCAAGTTGTTTTTAAAGCACACTGAAGAAATCTGTGCAAGTTCTGCTGCTTTGAGTGCCGATGACGTCACGAGAGGATCAAGAATCAAACTGTTAACTCACATTGGGGAAAAAGGTATGGTCAAAATACAAGTAAACACGTTTGATTGGGAAATTCAAGTTAAAACATGCAAACAAAGGGTAAAAATAAAACCCAAGAACAATATAAATGCACGTACTCAGTTGCCTTTTGTGATGTCACCACAGGTATGTGTCTGTATGATTGTTTGTGTAGAGGTAGATTTTGTAAACAATATTTCTTAACAAACAGAAAAAGAAGAATATGCCATATGGTTTCGTAGGTTCTAAAATGTAGCCAGAGTGACTTTGGTAGATTTTACTAAAGAGGTTTGATATTGCTAATCCTCAACTTGTAGAAGTCAATAAAATAATAATAATAATAATAATAATTTTAAAAAACCCAGAAACGTCTCACTTATCGTTACAGAAACACAAACTTCTACATCAGTGATGTCAGCCTCACAACAACAACAAACAAAAAAAATCAATCACATCCAAGCTCTCCCTCTCAGCCGGGGGGAGGTCAGCCTGTTGCAGCCTCTCCTCTCCTCTGCTGTGGGAACCCAGACAGGAGAACATGCTGCAGAGTTTGGCCTATTGCGCACAATGGCTCCGATCCAAAACACACTCAGACACACCAGGTTGTGTCTTTGTTTGGGAATTTTCTCACACTCCTCCCCACGGCCGGAGGAGCTACGTCACAGAACAGTGAGCTCTCAGCCTGGGGGAAGGTGGCAGAACCTTGTGAACTATTGTGAGTCCGGGCCACTGGGTGACATCTGCATCAGCTGTGTCAAAAACAAAACAACAAAAAGCAGGACGCAAAGTCGAACTCTTGATGTGCTGGCCTGACACATCTACTCTTGACTATGTGGGGAAAATAAACAGCCATGGTATTGATGTTGGTAACAGGTGCCTCTCGGGGAATTAGAACCAATCAAAGTCTTCTATAATGAAAAGTGTGAGCCAAAATATACAAACGTCTACATTTCTGTCAAACTTCTGCAGAATAAACAACATTTCTATTAAGTTTCCGCTCCCTCTGTGCCTCAGAATTTGACATCTGCCGACTTCTTTACTAAGAGATAAGCTGCTGCACAGCTGTTCCAGCAGAGCTCTGCACCGGGAACTGATGCTGTGGTTTATCTGCATGGATGGACCTATGCTGGTAATGATAGTGAGCTGTGAGGAAACGCATTCTCACACTCTCATAGTCTATCATTTGTGCTTTTTTTCTTTCTTTCTTTCTTTATGGCAAGCTCCAACATTTTACACCCCAACGTAGCGCACTGATTTGCTCCACGTTTTTCTTTGTTTCCTTCTTCTCATCTCGGCACAATGAGAAATAAGAATCCACTACAGGGCGCAGCATGATTACAAACTGTGTGTTCAAATTTACAAGAACAAGCAGACGCACATGTTGCTGAGAAATTATGCGCAATTATACATGCGTAAAAATGTGTTTTTTTCCCCTTTTTTATATAAATAAATATAGACATTCGCTTTAAAACACAATGACTTATTGTTTGATTTCAGCTTTGCTGATCAGTGCACTTATCCAAACGCATAAATCAAGTGTCTATCTTTAAAAAAAAAAAAAAAAAAAAAAAGCAAGAGGAAATTCACAAACGCAGAAAATGTTCCGAACAAAAACATCTGAGCACATGCACAGAGCGAACAGATGGCACTCACCTGTGAAGCGCCGTATCCTCTGTAAATACGCAGGAATGCTGCAGGCTACTGTATGTGACACCAGTCAGCCTCCACGGCGTACGGAGGATGCGCGAAATGTGCAGTTGCTGCTGGTTCGGAGAGTAAATAGTCGGGATGGTTTAAAACAAAACACACACACAACCCAAAAAATGACAAAAAAAAAACGTTTAAAAAAAACCTGTAAAAGTGGATGCAGCAAAATCCGTCCCACTTCAGGCACGATGTTGCAAACACAACGATGCCCCAGCAGTTTCCAGAAAACGCACAGATGCCCCCCCACCTTCCCCCACCTCCCTTCTCCTCCTCCTCCTCCTCCCTGCACGCCCACCCTGCGCAGGTCAGCTGGACTAAAAACCGCCTGACACTCGCTGCTAAGTCCGAACCTCACCATCTGTTGTGACACCGCTGCCATGGGAACAAACGTCCCACCCTGTGGCGTTGCAAATGAAGGAGTCATTGACTTTCTGAGCGCTCTGACAGGCTGACCCGGGTTCCGAGCTGCTCACTTTTAGGCTGGGTTCGCGCAGCGGGTCAACATCACTGACATGTTTTTTTATTTTATTTTTTTTTGTCTTCTTTTTCCTTTAAGCTTGAAAGAGGATGCTGCGGAGGATATCAACAGACATCTGGCGCCAAGAGGCCAAACTTGATCTAAATTTAATGACCTGCTATTTAATGATTCGCAATTATTATGGGATGGAATGGACTTCAAAGTGGATCTCATGCATATTTCTCACTCTAAGAAGAACAGACACACGCACTCATTAGGACCTGGCTTTAGATGGACTGCTTTCCCTCTGTGGCAATCATGAACCTCACTCTGAAGTCAATACATGCTTACCTTTTTTTTTTTTTTTTAAACATTTAAATGCAGCATATAACGACTTTATTATAAAATGTGCACAGGACATTAAGAGTTGTCTCTTGTCTGTGCATATTTTTATCTAAATTTACCATGCAGCACTTTGAGCATCAGCTCACACAGCTAATTACAGTGTCATCTAGTTCTCGATCCAGTCAAAGCAATCAGGAATCAGCTGCTCTGATAATGTTTGAGCTGGTTCCTGAACTCCGTGCATGACGTATGTAGATTTTTACACATTCAGCCTTGATATATCTGACAGGCGAGGAGGGAAATGAAAAGAAACCGGTGCAGTTGTAAAAACGGGTAAACTGCCCAGCTTTATGTCTGTCAGCAAGAAAACTTTGATGATCTGAAACACTCTGAACATTTAAGAGTGACACAATTAAAGACAGAAGCAGAAGAAATCTGGAGTGGGGGACAAAGACATTTTCTCAGCACTGGATGTTTTGCGGCAAATATTTAGTACGTATAAATCGCATCTTGGTAAAACAGCAGGGTGGGCCTGCTATAATTTGACCACAGCAAAGACCTTATACAGTTGATTCAGCATTCACTGTGCGTGCGTGCGTGCGTGCGTGCGTGCGTGTGTGTTCCAGCTGGCAAAATCATAATTTCCCATCATTAACCTGCAGCTCTTGTGGTGTGGTTGCCGTGGCAACTCCTCCCTCTCAGGGAGAGGCGATGCAGCACATCCGCACCGGTTTATTAGATTTCTGATCACACAGCTCCTTCCACATGGCCATCTGGGGGGAAAAACAAAGTGAACGAAGAAACGTGTGCCCTCCGCTTTACCTTCTGCAAGTCTTTGCGTTGTGGCGCTGCGGACGAGCTTTGTATTGTGTGTGTGTTTTTTTTTTTTTTTTTTTTTTTGGTTTTGTTTTTTGGCAGCGTTTGTTTTCAGTCACACTGGCGTGGAATGTAAAGTACGAAGCGAGAAGATGAATGGTGGGATGAAAATACAGCACGCAGTGAAAAGCAGATAAAGACGCACTGAGACGCTCTCCTCTCTGCAGCAGCTGAGCTGATGAACGCCTCCTCCGCCTTTTAGCAGGAAAGTCTCCGTCTGAGTTCACCCACAGTTTATTCGCAGCACATGCTCGACATGGAAGGAGTTGGACTCGCTGAGATTAAAGTAGAATCCAGTAGATGCTAATTAAATGTTCTCGATCAAATTGGCAGCTTGGTGCAACTGGAACAAGATGACTGCGGGCAAACATGTAGCAGCACATTTGCAACCTTGTTGTACATCGCAGTTACACCATTTTAACCAGCACCGCCTTCTGCCAGGCCGCCGGCAAACACTGTTGACGGAGCGCGCGCGGCGCCACGTTCCCCCACAACAACCGCACGCACGCACGCACGCACGCATTTTCGCGCGCACTAATCCGAGTCCGTGTTCGGCATGGTTCACGGTGTCTAATCTGCAGAACTGATGAAATGTAGACAGGCGTTAGACACAGACTATCTGATGCACTCTTGATACAAATGAAAGCTGTCTGAGAAGCTCAGCACTAGGCTGGCTCAGCACCTTTCAGCATTATCATAAATTTAGCATAATACGCTCCAGTAAATTTCATGGAGGGAGGTTTATATTTAATTGCTTACATCCGGTGTTTAGGAGAAGGCTTTGGTGCAGTGTTTTATTTATTTATTTATTTATTTTGCTGAAAGGCTCCTCAGACTTAGAGCGTATAACAATCTGAGATGACTGGGTGTGCATTTGTATTTTAACAATTTTCTTCTGATATTCCAATGGGCACACGGGTCAGGAGTGAAGTTGTGAAGAGCTTTAAAGCAGTGGTAGCTTAGAAAACAATATCACATGCTCTCAGTGTGGCTCATTGTTCAGTCTTTGTCCACAACTGGAAATTTGCAAAGACCTGATTGTCTTGATCTAACACAGGATGTGTGCAGCAATAATCTGAGAAGTAGCCAAGGGCCCAGTGGTCATCATTTACTTAATGGAAGTTTGGTATGATTGTTGAAAAAACGTCAGGGGGGGGACAAGAGAAAGTCCAGCTTGAAGTTTGCTAGAAGTCAACTCAAAATGGTGAAAAACTAACCCTGAACGTGTTTCTTTAGCAGCACAGGAAAGCTGGTTCAAGTTGATGAGATAATGGGTGGATCTGAATACACTGTTTTTCTGGAACAAAACCCGTTTGAGGCTGCAAAAGACTGAAGACCAGTCAGAGGTTCAGTAGACTGGCTAATTACTTTTTTTTTTTTTTTTTTTTTTCCCCCAATTCAAAAATGGCCCCGTCATTTCTGCTGGTCTGTGTGCGGAGCAGAGCGTGTCTGTGCTTGTTTTCTACTCAGGTACAGCTGGCAGGTTTGATTATCCTCAGCTGTAGCTCATCAGAGCAACTGCTGAAAAGACTGGAGAGAGTTTGCTCTCTGGGTTTTGTTGAGAATGGGCGTCTTCTCACTAGTTAACTGTTGCTCTTGCTCCCCAAACATCTTTTGGACGTTTGCTCAAATCAAGCCCTCGCCGGCTTCTGAGAAAACGACAGAAGAAAAAACTGTAATGTTCTCTGAGCTACTGATCCCCGCTTTGGCTGCAATAACTTCAGTGAAATGTTTCTTGCCGCCATCTACCAGTCTCTTCCTGTAGATGCATGCACTTTCATATTAACAGTAGCGGGGCACTGCTGTTGGCTCAGCTGTGAGTGATTCTTTTATCGTCTTACCCGATGCTCCAGAGGCAGAGCTTTGAGCAAATAGGAGGCACAACGCACAAGCAGGCTACGAGAGATTTAAGGCTTTCTTAATAAACGTACATGAATAATGTAAACAATGCTGAGTTTGATATATATATGACTATAATTATGACCCATAAACATAATTTAGTGGCGGGTCATAGATTAAAGGACATATCTGAGCGGGTCGGTGCTTCTGCAGTGCTGAGGCGAGCGTCTTACTGCTGATGCTTTACTCCACTTGTCTCCTTGGAGATGATGGTCACTGCAGTTCAATGCCAAGATTTTTATAGGCTGTTACTGATGTAGCTGGTTCAGTTGAGATGGCTTGCAGATTGGCAATGCTTGAAGATAAAGAGTTTTTGGCTTTGAACAGTATAAAAACTAATTACCCATCAACCCAAAGACTTACCACATCTGAGCTTCATTAAGATCTTAAATGGACACAGATGAGGTGACATTCTAGTATATTTAAAGGAAAACCTGCTTTAATCTGGTAAAGCAGTCAAAACGAAGGATATTGATCGGTGATTGAAGAATGTGTTGCGCTTCCGCAGGTTCTTGGATTCTTTGTTTTTTGTTTCCACCTGTCAGTCAATAAAATCCATCCGAGTCTTTCTCGTCTGGGTTGAAAACGTGCTCGGCTTTGTCCGACATTACAGGGAGAACTGAAAATGTGACTTTCACCGTGTGATCATTGCAGGGGGAAAAAAAAAAAGAAGAAAAAGATCTCTTTAGCTTCACATGTTCATTCTGGAAAAGGAAAATCTCCCCCATCCTCCATCCTTCTGCCTCCCTGCTCGCCCCCCCCTCTCTCTCCTGCACCAGCTGAACAAAGACAACTGCTCTTTGTTGGCTTCATGCTCTGTGTGAGACTGAGGGCCAGCAGCTTTTCACTGATACAAGAAGCAAAGATAGGAGCATTCAGCAGAAAAGAAAAAAAAAAAAGTAATACTCCAAAACATTTTTGGCCTTGAGTCTCTATTTAGATCCCAGGTGCCTTTTTCAGATGTTTTCAAAAGAGATAAGAGTTATGAGAGCTGAAGCAGCTGTCTGAATGAAAGCGCTCCAACCAGCACCTTTTCTTGTTTAAACCACTCCATTTTTTTTTACATATTCTGCCACTTTCAGTCCTTCAGCTTAAAAACATCACAGGTTTTCAAAGAAATGCTGCTTTTTTTCTCTACTCAGAAAGCTGAGAACTTGTCAGAATCAAACTACGAAGCACTTCATCCTTACATCCTAACATTTTTTTTATTACTATTGAACTTTTCAAATGGACTTTTTGTAAATCTTGTTTCTCTCTCCCTCTCTCCTTCTCTTTTACTTGTTTTTCTTTCTTTCCCTCAATTTTTTGTGGTTCAAAAATAAGTAAACATTCATTCATTCAAAGAAGAGAGAAATTGCTGCCTGTGTAACTATGGGGGGAAAAAATCACAGAGGGCAAACGCATATTACGAAGGGGAAATGGATTTTGCTTAGGAGGAAAAATGAAGAGTGATGGAATTTTTCCCCTCTGTTGCCACACCCAGTTGGGAACCAGTTTGCTCCGGGCTGGTGGGCTGCTTTACCAGGCTGGTTACTCCAGGAGGGGGCTGTGCAATATGTTTTTGTCTACATTTGCAAGAAGAAAAAAAAAGCAGATTTTGTCTTTTCTTGTTGGTTTATCCTACCAGTTACCCTATATATGTATATATTGCCTTGTTTGTTTGGAAGAATAAAAAGGGGCTTTTATAATTAATCATTTCCATTACACATGGAGAATGCATTATTAATTGCAGATGTCAGATTGGGTTCTCTGCATAAACGTTGCACAGTACAACAGAGGCTCTCTGACAGAGGATAAATCCTGCAGAGTGTTTCAAGTCTTGTGGTGAACGGGATAATTTAGCCCCATTTCCAGGCCAGCTTAATGCTAATAGATGAAGGGTGAGAGAGCAAGAGGAGAGAGGGCGGCCATTAGCACTTATAAATCAAGATGATTTCGGAGGAGGACGAGGAAGATGATGTCAAGAACGGGGAAACTTGTGCATGAAAGCGCTTCGCCGAATGGCCAGTCTTCACATGTCCAGTTGTTCAGTTATAAAACTAGCAGAGACACATTCAGATGTCCTCCAAGTCAACACTGATGTCGTTTACAGGGATCAATCAGCAGGTGATCCCTTCAAAGTCCGCAACGCAGCATCGCGTTTGGAGCTAATTGCAAACTCAAGATCCAGCAGACTAATTGGCACACATTTGGAATTTTCTTTAAAAAAAAAAAAGCTTCATTAGGTTAGATCAATACAGGCATGTCTTCAAAGAGACACAGTCCAGCAGCATTTCAACCCTTCTGAGCCTCATTAGGTATGAATAATTAACAGATTTTAAGTAAACAAACAGCGTGGCCCTGCTTCTGTCCTCGATGTGTGGACAAGACACATTGTTCTGTCTTTGTAAGAGAGTGGCTCTAATGTGCAAAAAAGCAACCAAGCGCAGCCTAAGCTCACTGTCAAGTCTCCACTCATACAAAAAATTAGGACATCCATTAAATTTTTAGTTTTTATCAAGGAATGTTCAAATATGAATGTACGTTATTGATTTGTTTTATTCACATCTGAAAAAGAAAGTGATTTAAAAATATATATATGTATACCTCCCTTCAACAATTAAAGATTACCAATAAACCAATAATCAACAAAGGTTAAAACTTTGGCTCTTTTCACTTGTCAATAACAACTCAAATGTCAATTGATTTGAGCTTAAAAACTGAACAAAAGACGTTCTGGATCCGTGTTATGCGTATATGTATTCAGATGTGCTCCATTTTTCTTTCTTTTTTTTACAGATGGTCTCTAATTCTAAACAAGCATCCCCCGATGCTCTGACGTATACTCTCTGATGAAAAGGATGAATCATTCTGGGTTTCCATAGGTGTACATCTGCAGTATTTCTGGGGTTTTCAGCTGCAATAAAATCATTTGCCTTTAAAGCTCACATAAGGAACCAGATTCTGCCTCCACCACCAGTTGGGTAATCGTAATCTGCTGTATCTGAAGCTGACACCAACACTGGCAGCAGTGCAGGGAGCTTTGGGGGTCAGTCGGTGTCATCAAGCTTGTTCAGGTGCTGTTCGACATGCAAGTACACGACCTTTTCACTCGTGACCCCGACACTGAGGCTGAGTCAGCTTTTCTGCCGAGATACAGAAGGAAAAAGCAAATTCGCTCGTATCGGTGTCGGCCTCCTACCTTCCTCCACCTCGTCTCCCCTCAGCTGCAATTCCCACATCCCACCCTCCCTGTGTCCCAATGCCGCTGTTCTTGTCACTCATCGCATCGAGGTAGACATGAATTTAAGATATTAATGAGCTCATCTGACAAGAACAGACACACACTGTGGGACAATGTGGGACAGCTGGAAACAAGCCATAATGTTCAATTTACAATCTTCTTATGAGCAACGTGAACGGCTGTGCGACCTAAATCCTCTGGACAGAAATTAAAATTGTTTTGATTTTTTTCCTATGCTCTCCCCTTTAGAGGAAGACAAAATGAGTGATAACCTATATTTTATTTGAAATCTTACTTAGCTTACATCACAGGTAATGTCCCAACTGAAGCACTGTTGTTTTCACTTTAGCCACGGATCGAACGAAGGAAGAAATCCACAAGCAAATAGCTATTTGAAACTTAATTAAACCCATAAAATACTATTAAAATCTTATGTTTGCTTTTAAAAATAAACTTTTCTGTTTCCTACAATCAGTTTCAGCATCTAAAGATGTGATATTATCGACTCTGTGACAAAAAGAGGTCATTTGCATGATTGCTGCTCTTCAACAGTGCGACTACATGCACACGCACATACACAGGCACACACACACACATGTTCTTGTACTTATATGGGAAGTGAGGACTTTTATTTTGACTTTCTTTCATTTTAGTAACTGCATTCAAGTCTAACCCACACTTTTTTCCAAACAGTAACCATTACTAGTCTATTCCTAACTTACACCACAGCTCTAAATCTAACCAGTAGATCATAGATGGAAAAAAACTTCAGAATAAGACAATTTGAAAATATGTATTTTCAAATATTATTGTCTAATTGAGCAATTTGCTTTTCCATCTGTCTCAAACCCGCATTCACATTAACATTTATTAAAGTCTATAGATCTGGTACGAAATATTCAATATTATTGCACTATTAAACAACTTTTATTATGCAACTGCAGGTTGAAAACTATTTTGGCCAAGTTTTAAGATCCAACAACTGCTCAGATTAAAGTTAAAGTTATGTTAGGTGACGAAGGAGATAGATGAACAGAAACCTCCATTAGCTGATATGTGTAACTCCAAAATGAATAATATGGAGGAGAAAATTATAGATACCGAGGCACGGAGAAACAGTAAAGGACAACAAATGGAGGACATCCACTCAATCACATCAGATGAGATGATCTGAGATATCATATGGCTTAGTCAGCAGAATTATAGTGCTATTAAGTATTATCACACACTCCACTGCCTTCCACCTCAGGATGCAACTGGGGACACATTTCTGCTATTCGACTCGGAGCCAAAAACTCTGCACTCATGCCAGACGACGTACTTGAGTCTGTCAACCAATGGAAACGAGGCAGTTTGTTCATGCATCCCTCTAGTTCCCTGGTGGAGAATATGGTTCCATTTGGTATTTAAATGGGTCAAACTGTGGTGATTTATTCATGTTCTGAGTCTTTAGTGCCACTCCTCTCGACAGGCAAGCTGCGGGCTCACTGCCTCTGAACGGCAAAGCTTCTTGATTTTCAGCCTTTCATCACCCAAATGCAAATATTCTTACAATTTAAAATATATCACCAGCAATTCTTAGGGGTCTTTGAAAAATATTAATACATCAAGAGTTTTTTTTTGTTTGTTTTTTTACAGTGTCATATTATAACTGTGATTGAGTGCTTTATCGTGTTTAACTGTGATGAACCAACACTGTGTTTTGAGTTATTGAAAGCTGGAAGGAAAAATATGTTTTTAAATAGTTTTAAAACTAAAATCTGAACAGTGTGGCCTCATGAGTCAAAACTTTATTAAACCATCTTTTGCTAAGCTATAGTAGATCTGACTGAACATTTAGGGTTGTTGTCCTCTCTAGAAACAAGTTTTTTTCAGATATTAACATTTCTTTTAGGACCGCCCTGTATTTAACTCCACTTATCCTTTCCATTAAGTTTCTCTCTGTCTGCTGAACAAACGCATAATACTTCCACCACCACGTTACCATTAAATCGATGTGTCACAGATGTATTTTTCCCCCCACTCCACATAGTGCATAAAACTATGTGTAGTTTATGTTTATTTGCAAGTTGCACTTGAATGCACCCCTGCTGCACAGTCATAGAAAGCTCTGTGGGGAGCAAAAGATGATGAATCAGCACAGTACATAAGTGATTCTGAAGGATTAAACTGAATAGAAGACAAAAAGCTATTTTTTTTAGAGTGTAATCCGTCTCTGAGCATTTTCCCCAAGCAATTATTTTATTATCAATAGAGAACAACTGTCATTATCTCAAGATAGAGATTCAAATTATATACAGCAGACCGCTGATGAATTTGGTACAATGTAAAACACTGGACAGGAATACATTCTGGAAAAGAATAGCTGATTCTTGGAGAGCTAAGAGCACTTAGCAATGAAGAACAAAAGAATAGAAAACTGATGCAAACATAATCCTTGAACACCATGCTGCCAAAGCTCTGTTGTTCTCCCTCTATCAGCAAGCTTTCCTGGCAGTGCAGTTGGATGTGACTGGTGTCCAAGGCGTCACAGTACCTCTCTTTGTAATCTTCAGGCAGATATTTCTGCTTTCATGGACTCCAGGTCACCTGTAGCAGTGAGAGAGACGAGAGAGAGCTGCAGTTCTCACTGTCCTCAACCATGCAGCCGCTAAACTGCACAGCACTGCAGGTCAACATTTTTTGGTAAATAGTTCTCCAACATTTCACCTGGTAAAATAAAGGTTATGAAAACGTTCCAAACTTACTTTCCCCGCCGTAGACAATCTTTAGAAAATCGAATCCCTGAAAGAGTAAGCCTGAAAGAACAAATTACAAATCACAAAAAATGAGATTCGTTTTGACCCAGAAGAACACAAATCATTTTCTCAGTGATTAATTTATGGAAGCCTTGTCTGGTTTTTCTTGTTTCACTTTGGTTTAATCCACATTCTGCATCAGTATGCAAAAAAAAAGAAAAAAGAAAACCAGTAAGCCCTGCCAGAGGCATGTTTAAGGCCTGGGAAGTCCACAGTAATTACACTAATATGCCCCCTCTCAGCAGGATCATTTGTTTGGTTTCCAAAAGGGCCGACCAGATGGTCCCCTGAGCCCAGTGTTTCTCCATATTCATGAGCTAAAGTTTGACCCTGACACCCCTGAAGGGCTGACCTCTAGCCTGGACTCTTTAGGGCATCAATAGGACATAGAAGACAGCTGAGGGAGAAGCATTGCACCAGGCATAACAAAACCCCACCTCCAGCATGGATGAGTGCCAGACCCCTCTGAGTGAAGACATTTGGAAATGTGTGAACACCAGAGTGAGCCAAAGCCTGGCAAGCTTTTCTCAGGGGCTGATGGGACGTTGTCTCTGGAAGTGGACATCTGTCCCAGCCACGTAAAGTCCCACACAGAGACGGTTTGATGGATGGAGTTCACAGGGAAAACACGAATGACGTTGCAACATGTCATCGATGTTCAGGATAGTGTTTGTGAACTGGATGATGATGCTTTTGTAAGCAAGAGTCCATCTGGATCACCACATGACACAAACAAAAAGTTTTTCTATCAAGCTAAACAGATTTACACTTAAGATAAGAGTTTGTTTTTTTTCTTCAAATTCAGAAGTTACTTTATTATTTACTCGCCTACTTTAAGCAATCTGGGAAAGTATCCTAGGCACACCCGTGGATGTATTTTATTGAGAAAAACTTTTGCCTGCATCTGTGATATCATGGAAAAATTTTTAAAAACCAGGCGCGATGTTAGGAGAGGGAGTTGTGAACCTCCATCTTCTAATCAGCAGGTGTAAATGCCAGAACCTTTGAGGTTTATGACTCTTTGGTTCTTAAGCTGAGGCATCGTCTTAGATAAAATACGTTTTTATATATAAAAAATATTATAAATTACCCATCAGATACCGTTTCCTCAGAGGTAAACTGGGGAATTGTATGTAACGCGCTGCTGTGAACTAGATATAATCCGCGGGAGAGTAATCTGTATTACTAATATTAACTCCTTACAATACTCAGGTTAATTGCGTGCGCTAACGTTACTAATACATGTGCGAGAGAGATAAGATAAAAAACAGTTGAGTCACCCTACCCTCAAACCTCAGCAAAAAAGACCAGAATACAACCATTGGCATATTATGTGTGAAAAATATTATCAACTGAACTAAAAAGCACTTGTGTTGCACATAATGCTAGCTGAGAAATAACCAAAGTTAGCTTGAGCAAACAACGTGATAGAACCGAGAGTAGCTCAATATAAACACATAAAATATATTTTTGTCCACAAACAAACATAAAACTGCAATAAAAGTGTTTTTAAAAATTACTTACCCGGTGAAAGTCATTGCTGGCCCTGTTCTTTAGCCCGCGAACATTAGCCTCCAGCCGGTAAATATCCCACAATGCAACTGTACATTTAAAATTTACGGTACAGCTGTGCTCCTTGATCCAGCGGTCCAATCACATACCATAACTTTCCATACGCATTTCAGATCACAGTAAAGAGCTGTAATTTCAAAATCCAGCCACTTTACTGTATTTTCATAATATAGTTTTAATAGCCATTTGTTCTATAAGTGTTTTCATTCCCTTTCTTTCAATTTCTGATCTAATTTATAGTCACTTATGCTGCCAAAAAATGCCATGGCTTGTATCTAAAAGGACTCACAACGAGTTTAGTAGATACATTTTAATGGTGCGCGTTTCAAACTTCCTGCAGTACCCTCATGAGAAATTGTGTCCAAGTGCCTCTTCACCACGTCCATCTGATAAAAATAGCTGAAAATAGCTTGTTATCTCTATTCTACAGTGAGTGTAACATGAAAACAATGATTGTGTTTTTGCTGCAGGCCAGAACAGTGTAAACAGTGGAGGCTCCGAATGAATGTAAGTGAATTCATGAAGTGATGACAAATATGTTACTCTGTGACAGTATCATTTCTCCTTCAAATGTGACGATAGCAAAATAAGCCATGCAGTGTTTTTATTATTATTATTATTATTATTATTATTATTATTATTATTATTATTATTATTATTATTATATTTTCTGGCAGTGTTTGCCCATAAGAGCTTATAGGAGCTGTGTGACTGGTAACAGAAGATCCATGTGTACATCCATCTGACTAACTGGTTCTACTTTGGAGGCAGAAGAAGAGCTCCGTGTTTGTCTTTAAAATATATTTTATTAGTGTAAACTCATTTAGAGACCATTTACCATTTAAAAAGGGTAATTTATGCAATTTAGGATACTATGTTCTAGTAACCTTTTTGGGCATATGTTGCATTGTGGGTGAATCCAAAAAATGAACAGAAATGTGCGGCCTCAGGGAGATGGCACCTTCGACTGGCTAAAAGCCCTCTGGATGGGTTTGTGTAAGCCGATTATCCCCCACTCAGAGATAATCACGTAACATTTTATTTTGGATGACCATAAATTAACCGCTAATTATGGGCTTGTACAAAAGGCTTGTAGATTCAGGATTTTTTCCACAATATGCACTCTGTTTTTTTATTGGGTTTGTTTTTTTGCGACAGCAGGGATTTGCGAGTGTCTTTTCCTCAAGCTTTGCCCCAGAGGTAATGTCATGCACATTGCTGACATATTATATTTATGAAACAGGTTAGACGGTCTTGTATGGGTCATTTAGACTGCGCTACTCTGCTGCTTTGGAAACGTTTCACAAATTCCTCACCACAGCTGTCATACCTTGTCCTGATCTGACCTTGATAGCAGATTAAATGCGTGGCTGAAATGGATGTCTGATATTGACAGCAGCTAATGCAGGCATGAATATTTCTTTGCAAAATTTCAATTCAAATCAAATGAAAGGTCACTGAATTCATTCAGTCTTATCTCATGTGCATTGGTGGTGTGCTGGCGAGGCCTGCAGGGACAAATACCTGTGCATGGTTATTGAACAGCTTCACCAGTTGCAGGTACAGCTGGCAGAAAAGAGGGACACGGTGCATCCAGAAAGTATTCAGATGGCGCTTCACTCTTTTCACATTTTTATGTTGCAACCTTATTTTAAATTGTATTAAATTAATTGTCTACCTAAAAATTTTACAGTTATTACAATGTGGAACATTTCTTTAGAGTGTTTTGAAAACGTATTAAAAATATAAAACCAAGAAATCACATTTACTTAAGTATCGGCAACTATTAGGTGGATCAGCAAAGTATTAATCAAAATCCTAATTCTTAAGTAAACAGGATTTCTCGGTTATGTGTCCCCGGTATTCCCTTGACCAAGAACTCATTCATCACCTTTGTCTCTACAATAAACCTTTTAAAATCTTATAGTTCTCCTGGGAACTTTTGTGTGAGTCCAACACAACAAAACCATGACTCCTCCACCTTTAACCCTGATTTTAAACCAGAGATTTAGCCATGTTCATGTTCTGTGGGGATGCGAATATGAATCTAAAAATAGCTATTAAAACCTGTTTTGTCCTCCATCAAACAAATCTGTTGTTGTTAAAAAAATAGCCTCGATCAGATGTACACCTTAGATCAGCGTACATGAGACATCTTCTAAACAACTATTATCCACGCTCACATTTAAATTCTGACTAAATCTTTTCAGGAATTATGGGCTACACACTTGTAGCCACAGATTCTAGTTAAAATGCTGCCATTGAGTTTCAAGCTGTTCATTCCCTGGAAGGGGAACCCTGGGCTTAATGAGGAGAACAAGGTCAGGAAGCGGCAAATGACCCCTCAGGTGTCGGTACAAGTGATGCTGCATTAGCCTGGAAATTAACCACTCAAAGCTTAAACCTGCGTCTGGCATTTCGTTTAAATGTTGTAGATTCCTGAGCGACGTTGAAAGCTCCAGGTGAAACGATCCAGAATTGCAACAATAGCTTTTGTCTTCATTCTTGCTTTAATGAAAGTAATAATAGAAAAACTCTGCTCCACTCACGAGATGTCATTAGCGTAACTCATTAGGCTTTTACAGAGTTTCAATCAGCATAACAAGGATAAAAATGAAAGCGCTTGTTTTGCACGTAATCCCTCGTTCAGAAAGCCTCTCTGCTGTTCAGCTTCCAACATCTTTTTTTAAACGAAACTCCTCAAGTGCAGGTGCTTATTAATAACATCTGTGGGACGTTACAGCATCTTTTCATAAATACATCTTTGCACCCCGTTCTGCTGCAACACAAAAGTCTCAAGCCTCGCTGCAAAAGTGGTCACACTTGAATAGACCGATGGGCCATCCTGCCAATCACGAGTCCTCTCTCTGTGGTGATGAATTGGTTCCACTCCACGTTCCCACATCATCACTTGGAAGGGAGGAGAAACTGTCTTCATCAATATTCATTTGCTTCTTTTCCTCATCTGCTGTCATATGTTCATTCATATTCATCACTGGCTGCACAAAGCAGATCAGCGAGCTTTGTGTCCATTCCTGCAGATCATCATCCGAGATAATGAGCTGACTGTCACTGTTTATACGCCGCGTTATGTTAGAGTGAGCTCTAAAGAGAAACCGAGCAGAATAAGAGGCAATTACCACATCCTGATACTGTACTGCTGGTAATGATCTCCAGATGACGGCAGTACACCGTTAGATACAGGGACAGATTAGTCTCAAGAAAGCTGATATGGTTTATTCTCAGTAAATCCAGAAACAAACGACAAAAAAAAAAAAAAAAAAAAGCTGAGATGAACTTCAGAGAAAGTTCAAAGACGACAGTTTGATGAAACAGCCAGAAATTATAGGTCGTAGAATGAGATACGCAAGATCAGACAGCGGAGAAGGAGCCAGGCCATTTCCAATTTTATAAACATGATATAAATTATAAGCTTGTATTACTCTACTATCCTACAGTGATGGTAGTGCTCTGGCTTTTTGTCCAGAGCTCGTTTGTACATAATTGGGTGATAGATTATTATTATTATCACCTGTCTGAACCCAACAGGTGACACAGCAGGACATAGGACAAAGCAATGGCACGCATAAATATCTTAGCTGCATCAAGTTAGAGACAATGACTAACAGGGTTAAAATGAATAAGGTTTAGTTTAATAACTTTAGTCATAATCTTAGCATGCTTCTTAATTTGGATTCAGGGTCATCTGGATTATTCTTCACTGAACCGCTCAAATTTAATGAGATTAGATTGAGATTATATGTGAATAGTGATTTTTAAACCTCGCCACATATTATCAGTTATATTGAAGTCTGGACTTTGACCAGATCCGTCTATGTTTTGATCAAAGCTGTTCCACTGTAGGTCTGAATGTCAGTTTTCTACCGAGTATAGTTTTCTGTATCTAGACTAAAAATATCAGTTTCAGAATGCGTCAAAGTTTGTGCTTGTAACATGACAAAAATGTGGAAAACAGGTGTGAATATTTTTTCCCGAGGCACCGTAGCAGCAAGATTTGTGCAAGGAGAAGGATAAACCAAGAAACGGATCGCTCAAACTAATGAAGCAGTTCTGCAGCTGAGGACAAATGACCTGCTGTGACACAGCCAGAGTGTGATAGAGAGGTGTTGCAGGATGGTTAGTCCTTGAAGCATTTAACATCCATTGCAGGACAGCAAATAGATAGTTAGAAAACTCAACAGCAAGAACAAGGACGGATATGGATTGTTCAACCCCTCTGCACCCCGCTGAGCCGGCCGTGGCGCATAAACAGCCTTTGGAAAGTGGAAGGACTCATTATCCAACCTGTCCACATCTGAGAAGATAAAAGGCAATTTAAGGAGCCTTGACTTCGGGTCGATTCCTTTCTGTTGCTGTTTTTGAAGCTGCTAACTCATTCTTTGATATGAATAATTGAGTAAATGTGAGCACTGAAATTTCATATGGAAACCACAAAGACCTTCAGCAAACACAATAACAAATACACACAGTACATTCAAGCCAAAGCAGATTTACAAAGATAAGATCAATTCAAATTAAGCTGAAATTAACTCGTGGTGTTTTGTGTTCGGAGGGCTGATCAATGACGGACCGCTGCTGTGAAGCAAACCAAAATCTCTCCTGCCTCGGCTGGAGGACGGGCTTTTAAGTTGAAAGACCCAGCAGCCCTCATAAACCTGAGACAGACCCTCTGACGCAGCGTCCAATCACCTGAGAATACATCAATAAAGTAAACACATCATAAGTTATCTTGTGGGTGTAGTGATGATGGCTCCCATCAGTAATTTGGGTCTGACTCATCCAGATGCTCTATTTCTGTATTCCTCAGAGCACCAGGGTGGACGCGCTCTGCAACACCGTTCATCATTTCTCTAAGACAATGATTCAATTCTGAGTTTTTATTAACATCTTCTCACAAAGAACATCTTTAGCTCTTTCATTTCCCGAAGCAAGTCTGTGAATTTATTTTTTTTGCTTCTCTTTTGTTTAATTTCCCCTGACCTCTGATAATTTCTTCTCTGTGAGTGGTTGCTTAACAATACGAAGATGACAGAGACATAACGGCAGCATAACGTTTTATGGCAGAGGGGAAAATGAAAGAGGCTGGTATCGAACTGTAAAACCCAGTAGGCAATTATAGTGGTGTGTGTGCGTGCGTGTGTGTGTGTGTGTGTGTGTGTGTGTGTGTGTGTGTGTGTGTGTGTGTGTGTGTGTGTGTGTGTGTGTGTGTGTGTGTGTGTAAAAATTTGGACTCTCAGAAATCAGACTTTTTGCAGATATTTGAAACTCTAACCAAGACTTTTGCATAAGGCCTTCCTCGTGACACTAGACGAGGCTACAGCAATCTTTACCCCCCAGCTGTTCCTGGGATTTTCAAATCATTTGATCCAATATTTATGATCCTGAGAACATTTTGAATTTCGGGATGCTTCCCACTATGGTATTTCATCAAATGAATGATTCAGTATGTTTATGAGATGGTCTATAAATAAGTAATATACTTGTATTTATTTTGAATATAGGATTATACTCTTTGAATGAATCCAAGTTTTTGTTTTTCTCCTTAGAATATTGCAGTGCATGTTGGTAGCCATGACGACAAATCGACCGCAGGCAGAAAGATATATTTATACAATTTTTAAGTGCGTTTGAGCAGCTTCTCCCATAGAGTTTGAAAAAATAATCTGCTACTCTTAACACATTTCTTAAAGTGACACGAGAAACCTTCCAGCTCCAAAGCAGTTCTTTGACAATATTCTACAAAGGATTGAAGATTCAGTTGGCTTTGTTTTTTGTTTTATCTCCTCACACGTCCAGCAGGACTGTGCAGTGGTAGAACTGCTGAGATCTCATTCTGGCTTCCTCCCACGGTCCAAAAACATTACTGTGAGGTTAAGTGGTGTCTCTAAATTGTCCTTAGGTGTGAGTGTGTGTGCGTGGTTGCTTTTTCTTGTGTGTCTCTGTGTTGGTCTGTGATAGACTGGGGTCTTGTCCCAGGTGTACTATACCTCTTACCCAGGCAGACGCCTGCTCTCCTGCAACCCCACTCTGACAACCCAAAGTACATGATGGATATGTGACACCTGCAGAAGAAGAAGTCCCTCAAGCTTCATCAAGCTTACTTTATATACTATTATGAAATTGTTTGGAACCGATCAGTCCAAACGTAGTGCAACTATTTAGCCCACTTACTTCAAGCTGAGTGGGAGGGAGCTGATGGACAGAAGTTGGAAGTTGGTTCAGGAAAAATGTACGCATTCTTCAGACCCAAAGTAAGACACTTCTTATTAAATCCGACCCTTGTAGTTCTGGTTCTTGGAAAAAAAAAACAACCTAAAGGTGTAGTTTCCTTTGAATCTCTTTTTTTCCTTCCTCCAAACTTTAGTCAACCAAAATACACATGAAATGTTTGCGCTGACATTTCTGGTTCAGGTTAGCTAGTTAACGTTTTGTTTTTGTCTCTTGCTCAATTAAGCTTTAGAATATACGTGTGCGCGTGTGTGTGTGTGTGTGTGCGTGCGTGCGTGTGTGTAATTCTCAGCGGCCTCGGCACCTGCCTGATAAACCACAAAGGATGCAACTTGATCTGCTGAGAAGTGTTTTTATTATGTTCGTCTTTGAATTTATCGCTCTCGCGAAAGCACATACTTCGCCTCAAGGAGAGTGTGTTTACATCAGTGGGGGGTTTCTTGTGGAAAGAGCGGATGCGTTGTTCCTATTGTTTCTCTGCGATAACACAAAGACGTTTCAGGCTCTCTCCTCAACGCCTCCCTTTCCCGTAGACGGGCCCGCAACTGCTGTAATCAGCAGAAAATCAGTTTTTTAATGCGCGCAGCCCCAGAGCCCTATGTCTTTCTGACGGTTAGTGGAAACAGATATAGAACTGTGCAGAGACATTAGGGAAAAGATGACTCATTGTGTTTTAGTGCAGCTTTCTTTGTCTGAACACACTGCAAAGTTTATGAAAAAAAAAAATAACGACACTTTTTTTTCGAAGAGCAAGATAAACTCTAATGACTCATAAACTTGACCATATCCCTTCAGCTTAAGTCTTTACATAATAAGCTTTATAATCCGGCAGCCAGGCCTTGATATTTCAGAGAATTAAGAAAATCCTCAGGAGAAAGAGCTCTTTCCTTACTTCGCCCCCATTTCTTAACTTGCATCCTTTCTTGAGGAAACTGCCAACTTGTGATTTTTTTCCAAATACAGACTTAAAACTTTTAATTTATGGGGAGTTTTACAGTGTAAAACTTTGTTGTGAGTCTTTAAATTTAATAGAATTCAAGTGTTTACAATTCAGCTCATGCTTTGCTTACACACACACAGCTTTACGAAGACTCTTAGCGCATGCTGCAGAGCAAACGTTTCTCAGTGTTCAGAAAAGTTGCTAAGGCAAGTAAAAATGCATTCTCTTTCCCATCAACATTTACTGTCATCGTTTAGAAAGACGCAAACTTCCTGCAAATAAGTAAAATAAACTGATTACGTTGAAGGGAGTTTAGTATCATGCTAGAAGTATTTGTATTTTACACCCGTGCAGATTTTTTCATATTTCTGCTTTTTGTCAGGCTTCATGTGATCAAACACAGACTGTCCTGATTAAATACAAATAGCAGTTTTCAAAGGATGGTCTCATTTATTAAAACAGAAATGCTGTTGAAAAATACCAGGCCTTGCGTTTTAGGGCTGGTTGTTCTCCCACAATGAATCTTTTATTTCACTGTGGATGAAAATCGGCCCTATCTATTTTTTTTTTTTGCACAATTGTTTTTGATTTTGGTCCTATTCAATTTTAAGCTTGAAGGGACTTTTTTCAACATCAGGTTAAAGATTTAAGACCTGACGTTAAATAGGCTGCTTCCTTTGAGCTGTTCAGAGGTGGACTTGCTAGTTTCATGATCAGCGGCTGTTTGGGTTTTGGTTTTCGTTCGTGTTTATTTCAGCTCTCTTCATGTTTTCCGTGTGAGTTTGTCCTCCTTCTTTAATCTCCCTTCACTCTCTCTGCCGCAGCAGTTCTACATTCTCTCTTATTAAGCTCACCTGGTTTCAATGTCATTCTCCACACACATTTCCACAAATCACCCTTTGATAACCACAGCATGTTGTCCAGTGTGAGTTTACAGTAAAATATTCATTTTTAAAGGGTCTTTTAGCAATAAACGTGGACGGCGCCGTAAATGTAAACGTTCCCTTTTCTCGACTTTACTTGAAAATCTGTTCTCATCGAGTGATGACAGGTGTGAAGCTGGTTTTTACAAACTGTAAGAGGAAAAATAATTTTAAAAAGCGTGCACACACCAAGCCTGATTGTTGTTTGAAGACTTGTAACTTCCAAGATAAAATAGTTGTTTGAGAAAACGGTGTGACTGTTTTTAATTCAAGGGCATTCCAGCGGGGTGTTGAGTTCTGCCGGGGGGGCTTCTACAGTAGCTGAAGGACAGCCTCTCTGCTCACTTTTCCCACCTTCGTGTTCCAAGCATTCAAGGACAAACAGAGCAGACGGGATAGTCGTCCGAGGCAAACAGCATGCAGAGTTTGAACATCTGCTGCAGGGAGGCTTCCGTGTAACACTGGGTTCACCTTCCCTTCCCTCTTGTTGTTTCCTGACTGATTTACTGGCAACAGGATGAGAGGCCCAGTCACGACAGCTCCTCCAATCCTGCTATGACATTTGGCATTGAGATAATGCATGCTTCAATCCCATTCTGATTTGATTTGAAGACATGTGAGCCTTGAATCCATTCTGACGACTGTTTGGCAAACAAACAATAAAGACAGAAGAACACAGAGACGATCGCAACTTCATCCTCCTCTCCGTTGACTTTGCAAGAAGGGAGCTAAACAGATGCTTGGATTCTTTTCACTTCTGTTAGAAAGTGTTATATTTTCTTCAGCAGTTCTCCAGTGTTAGTTTCTCTATGGATGTTTCTTTAATCCACACCTTTACATCCTTCCCAGGTCACATTCTTTCAACACAACCCTCCGTTGGATCTCACCTCATCTCTCTTCTTCTTCACCCCCTCACCCTCATCCTTTCCTCTGTTCTTTAGTCTCCTTCATCATCTCTATCCACTCCTCTTCGTTACAGCTTCGACCGGCGGGGCAAACTGAGTTGCCTCGGGAAAATCCATTTCCACAAAACTGAGTCACCTCCTCCCAAACCTCCATCAGCAAGTCTCCCCAGACGACTTGCTGAGTTTAATGCGTGACGTTTGAACAGGGTTGAAGCCGGGTCATTGTAGAAGCTTGACGCTGTCTTAATTCAAGCTAAGGTTCCCAAACAGGATAACATCTTCTGTGAGAATATGCTAGCAGCTGATGAACCCCACAAACAGAATCAGTGGCAAGTTTCGCTAGGTTTTATTTGCAAGGCAAATAAATTTGATTTTGAAGCTGGTGTCAGTGGGGCACCTCCAGTTTTCCCAGTTGGAATTCTGGCTTCAGTGGATCTTTTTGTGATTTTATTTTTTGTAGCTTTTCAGCATGAAACAACAAAGCCGAGTCCCATGAAAGCAAAAAAAAACAAAAAAAAAAAAAAAACAAGTGAATCCCACTTGACATCGCAAAACACGATGTCAAGTGGGATTTTGAGATTTTGCGAATGACATCGCAAAATCTCAAAAAAATGTTCCAGCTTGCATCAAGAGAGAACATTGGGAGAGTCTCCAACAGTAAGACATAACTTCTAACCTCACAAGTGGAAAATTATGATCTTCACCACCAAACACTTTTGAACTTCATATGTTTACTTTAGTTGTTTGTTTCCAGTTTTTTGAAATACATGAGATCTAAACAAAAAGGAACACGCACAAAAATTAAATATCATATGCGGCCTCTTTTGCCTGACTCAAAAGAGCAGAGCAGTAGAGCAACACAAAGAGCACAACTGTATCGGTGCTTTTCTACCCAGAGCAACACAGTAGCAGAAAGAAAACAATGCACAATTGATTTTACTCTAATTGCTGCACTTGTCTGTGTTTGTTTAGTTTTGCTCTCGTTAATGATCTCTGCACCTTTGCACGGCAAAAAAAAAAAAGGGATTATTGCAGTTTTGCAGAAATCCTCTGACGAGTTTCCGTTTTTTAAATATTTAATTGAGCAGTGAATAAATGATAATGTTGTACATCCAGAAGACGGACAGCCCCCACCCTGCTCCGCCGTCTCCCGGGAGACGACGCTCGGCGTCGGAACGCGTTCGACGAATATCCGGAAAGTCGTCGCCTCGGTGTGTCAGCCCCTCTGTAGGCTCGCTGCTAACATCATTCCTGCAAAACTAATTAACAATATAATACCATCACCCATAATCCCTTGAATGCACGACAAGCTGCCAGGAGGGTAGTGCGAATATATTAATATTTATAGATCCATTCAGAGCCGAACACGAAAGTGGACTAGATTAGCAAGTCTAATGCTTTGCGGTGGAAGGGGAATTGAGACTACATCCAAAACATCAGTCCAGTGCTGCCGTCAGAGGTAAGTCACAGACAGGGAGGCTCTATTTTATTGAACCTCTTACATACTGTCAACACAATAAATGAGACGTGAGGAACGAAGCTGCGTTCGAGAAATCATGTTCACGGCAACGGTTCAGCTCTGAAAGGCTCCCAACAACTTCTGGATTTATTCACCTCCATCTAAGATTTATGAAAAAAAAAAAAGTACTTCTCAGATAAATATAGGATTAAAGCTCTTGGTTTCCATTTGCTTGTTTTGATGTCAGAGCTCGCGTAATTGGAACGAATGTCAAGTCTCATCTGCAAAGTTGAAAGCAGCAAACTTTAGATCTTCAAACTTTGTTCTTTTCACTTCCCTGTGGTGGAATATTCTCAGAGATATATCAAAGACTGCTGGGGAGACGGAGCAATGGAGGGGCTGCTGGAAAATAGGACAACCAGCTCTGGATATACTCTTGGATGTTATTTTGTTTTGCTTTGTTTTTCTGCTGTTTATCTTTAAGTTTAATATGTAATGAAGCAAAATGCCAATGGATTCTCAGAGCAGAGCATAAACCAAAAAAACAAGATTAACTTGTGTTTCAGAGTCATCGATGATATGGCTAAGCTAAACTGCAGAAGGCACTGATATGCCTTCATATTGTCCTCTACAACTCAGGTCAGAAGTTTAAAAAGTCAGATTTAGATTAGAAAATCACACCAGACACCTTATATTGTTTCAAAAATCAAAAAATTGGATGCAAAAGAATTTTGGTGAACAATCTCCAAGGCCACAATTTTTCATACAAGCTTGAATACATGCATACATACCATCTTTTATTTGGCATAAAATGTTAATAAAAAGTGTGTTTATAGACGATTGTACTGGAAAAACACACTAAAACGTTTCAGCCATCTAGATGCTGAGTTAAAAGGGGGTTGAAAAAGTAGACTTGTATATGTCCTAGACTGTCCCACCAATGAGACAGGTTTGTTTGACCCAAAATGGACCCTGAGCATGATGCTGCCACCACCATGTTTGACAGGTGACATGGCGTTGTGTGTTTTGAAAGCCTCGCTTTTATTCCTCCTGGCGTATCTCTCGTCTTTGTCACCAAACATCTCATTCTCTGTCTTGTCTGACCTTTAAACTTTTCTCCAGAAGGGATTGGGTCTGTCCATGTGTAGGCGCAGGCTCTTCTTCGTTGGTACTGAGCGAGCACTTCGCTGTTGATGAGGAGGACACTGGTGTTCCAGCAACGATCGTTTTATCTGTGCTGGTTTCTGGATTGTTTTTAACACCCTAGGTGATTTTCTTTCCTTTGGGCTTAGTGTTCTTAGAGAACCAAACACACAAAAACTGGTTTTCTAAGGGTAAACCTTAATAGCATCCCTTTGGAATGGCACTGACTTCAAACCTACCGAAAATGTATGGACTTTGCTTAATAAAGGGGCAATGACTGGAAAGTGACTAAATGCCACAATAGGTCACAATCTACAGATTTGTTAAATATCCAACCAGAATTATACCAGAAGTTTGTTGTTGGCCAAACAAGGTATGTTGTTTCTCTGACTTTGACTTGATAAGAGTCATTTATCCAGAGATTGTATATATTGAAGCCTATATGTCTGATGTGGGCCCTATTTAGCTTGCAAAAAACATGCACCATAAATTCACATTTGTGCAAAATAAAACCAACAGTTCAGATGCATGAACTGTTCTAAGCATGTTTATCCTAACATGTTTAGAACATGTTAGGATAATCTAAGCACGTTTATCCTTGCAGGGTGGTCGGGGGGGGCTGCCACCATCTCCAGAGGTCACCGGGCGAGAGGTGGGCTACACCACGGACAGGTCGCCAGTCCATTTCAATTAAAAGATTAATTTTAATTTCACAGTTTATACGTCAGAGAAAAATGTTCCTTTCTCAGCTGAACTGATTTTCAGACTAACGGTGGAATTTTTTTGAGGGAGATTAGAGATGAAACATAATTAATTAACATTCTTTGTGCTCATTAGATCTTACTCAAAAATTGAGGGCTGCACACTCACATTTTATTGTCACACTAACTCACTCGTTCGGACGGTTAAACTGTGGCTGAGAATGCCTCGTCACAGACTGCGTTCAGACCAGCTTCTGCCTTCACTTTTCACCGGATAAGCCAGGCGGGGTCACACGATGATGTGCGCTGTGCTGCCGTTTCACCAATAATGAGCCACTTTGGCAAATCAGTTTTAAGTGCCTGTTTTTAATGAGGTTCACACACACATGAGCGGAGCGTTGCTACGAGCCCCCTCTCCGTCCTCGATCTGGGTCATGCTCCCGGTAGCTTGAGAAGGGCTCTCATGACTGAGTCTGCACCCACCATGTGCACTAGATAGCTACTGCATCAGCGAGATGAAAGCAGCAGAAATGAGGCTCCCCTGTTGTGAATTTTGTCTCTTTTTAAATGTTTCTGTAAACTGCAGGGACTGGCATCACTGAAAGGAACTGAGAACAATGCTGCGATGTGACGAATCCTGCAGAAATGTGCATCGTCTTTTCTCTTTGTAATGCTCGTGGTGAGAGCTGCTGCAGAGGCGGGGAGTATTTTTTATTTTTTTTCTCTATGGGAGACAAAAGTAAAGCCATTAAAATTAAAAATGAGCTCAACAACTTTGAAAGCATTGATGTGCTTCTTGCAAGGAGTACGGCACAAACAGGAAGGAGGAAGCATTGGGAGTGAGGAAAATACCTGATTACTTCCTCTTAATTACAGAGCTGAGTGGCTCAGGATAAAGTTGAGCTGTCATCGCTCCTCTCCTCTCCTCTCCTCTCCTCTCCTCTCCTCTCCTCTCCTCTCCTCTCCTCTCCTCTCCTCTCCTCTCCTCTCCTCTCCTCTCCTCTCCTCTCCTCTCCTCTCCTCTCCTCTCCTCTCCTCTCCTCTCCTCTCCTCTCCTCTCCTCTCCTCTCCTCTCCTCTCCTCTCTCGTCTCACGTATCTCATTATCGCGGTCAAATGCTATCACACCGTTTTCCCTCTAAATCGCTTTCCGTGTAACTGTTCTCACAAAGGAGTGGATCTCAGTCTAACCAGCAGCTGAAGGCCATAAGCAGGATCATCAAATCATCAGACTCTGAGGTGTTTGGACAGCATACAGTGTTCTTAATTACAAAATTATGTCTAAGCTTATTAATGCAGAACTTCCTTCTCTTAGCTGAAATACTTAATGTTTCCTCCTCCATTCAGTGTGAAGGGAACATGCTCTGCATAAGTAGAACTGTACTCCCTGCATGTGTTCATGATAGAGGACTTGGTTTGAATCACAAAACTGCTTATTTGATGACAGCCTGGCAGCAGCAAGAAAGCTCTGACAGATTATTCTGTTTTCCTGATAAATAAACATTTGCCTCCTGGTATTTCTTATTGTTTGCTTAGCCAGGGTTTTTAAATCATCTGGTTTTAACAGGTTGTAACCCACGATGTACGATAGTGCAACGACAATTTAGTCTGTGATACAAAACTATCAACCTACTGTATTTAACACTGGCGCTATGAACTAAGAAAAGTTAACTTATCTCTGGGATATTGCATGGAAAGCTTGATGGGGCCCCAGGGTAACTTAATCAACAGCTCTTGTGCATTATTTTTACCATGGCAAAATAACAAATTTTATCATAGCTTATCTCTATATTTGGACATTAATCATGTTTTTGAATTAATTAATTGAATGAATTAATATTATGTAAAAAAAACTGTAAGTTTATTCAATATAAATAGTCTTTATGAGGCATCACAGCTTACCAAATGCACCAACTGGAGGATTACAAACTGACTTTGCGTCATTAACTCGCAGTAAAATGTTAGGTTGTCTTATTAATGTTGCCATTTTTGAGGACCGTTAAATTCGGTTTTACAATGGACATTACGACGGTGACATCTTCACAATGTTGATTTCAAGATACTAAACATGTCTTGCTCGATCCCTGGCAACAGGCTAAAGTGTGAACTTGTTCCTACCACCAGGGTGCGACATCTCGACATCAGATTATTGATGCAGATTAATTTATGATAGTAATAATTAGTCCGTGTTCTCAAAATAAAATGTGAATGTGCAACGAAGAGACAACTTGTTCTGATCTGTTATGCTCCAAACAAGACAATCTTTTGTCCTTCCCATGTTTGTTTTTATTTTTCCTCTTTGGTAGTTTGGTTTCCTTTCTTGTGGAAAGACGTGACTTTTTTCCTGCCACCTGCTCCTCAACCCGCCTGGGGCAGATCACTCTACAGATAACTCAGTTAAACCAGCAGGGGGGCCGGGGGGTGCGTGGACTGGACAATTTTTAAAGGGGAGCTGAGGCTTTGAGGAGAACCCAACAATGTCGCTGATGCAAAATCAGGAGCCGTTCCGTTCAGCCAGGATGAATTTCATTGTGTCGTTATTTGAGAACTTTGCTGTGAGCTCCCATCCCTGGACTGGGACCGGATTGTAGCCAAGGGATAAGTTTCAATTTTCAATCAAAACAGTATTTCTGTGAGCTCACAGAAGGTATTTTGACACTGTTTATTTTAAATATAAATGATAAATATGCTGAACGGAGAAATGATGGTAGTAGTGATTAAAAAAAAAGAAGAAAAAAACCCCACCAAAACTGACTTCAAGGTGCAGAATCAGGAGGGAAGCGTGGAAAGAACCAAAGAAGTTGTTTTTCAGTGGATGCAGCCATGAGGTTTCTTTATGTTTGCCCCACAGCCAGACACACTTTACATCCCTCCTTGAACTGCCGGCCTGTTTGTGACATCCTCAAAGTGCTGCTCTCACCTCAGTCGGGGAACTGAACTGCATTTAAGTGAATTATATAACATTGCCAGCAGCTACTAAAATAATTCTGTCAGAGGATAAAATGGACAAAGAATATCAGCTGACAGACAGAGTCCAAGGTACAGAAAGGCTCCTTCACAGCAACAGAATATGCTTTTATATCCATGTAGAAATATTAAACGACATTCCTCAGATTTCTTGTGTCGGCAGCATTTAATTTCTCACAAGCAAACAACTTCTCCTTACTTTTTTTAGGGTTTTGAAAGATTATTCTTAGAATTATTTGTAAAACTCAATTTCAAACAACTTTACAGATATATCACAAGCACAGATGCACATTAAAAAAAGTAAAAACAAAAAATATGCATCATTTTCTTCCATTTTTAAATAAGAAAATACTTTTCATTGTCAGCTTCTGATTGTCGCTTGTTGGGTATGAATATTTTTTACAACATACTGTTATTTATAACGCCTGGTTTTTCAA
Organism: Poecilia reticulata; assembly: GCF_904066995.2. Lineage (NCBI taxonomy): Eukaryota > Metazoa > Chordata > Actinopteri > Cyprinodontiformes > Poeciliidae > Poecilia > Poecilia reticulata. The sequence continues at coordinate 19,376,408 of NC_088834.1, forward strand.
GGTTTTAATCTAATATGTTAGGAATTATTTGGGCTTAAGAAACTCAAATAGCTTTCCCCGACTGGCAGATAATACAAGTTCATTACAAGCACAGCGGTTTATATTAAAAAGTAATAAAACTATAAGTCACTACAGCCAAAAAACCCCCCAAAAAACAGCAGCCAATTATGGAATCACAGCATACCCGCTCTTATTTTCGTGAATTTTTCCCAGCATATTATAACAATACAAAACAATGACATTAGTTTGTCTCAAAGTAGGCTTCAAATCTTGTTCCCACACTGTGCAGCAACGCTTATTGTTTTTTTTTTCAAGTCAATGTTGCTCATGTTGCATTCTGAAAGTAGGATTTAAAAAAAGATTTCATAAAGTTTCATGTTGAGTAAATATATAATCATATCAATCTGCATGTCATAGTAAATAATTGCTGCTAACGAATGTTACGAACAAAAACCGAGGTCACGTTTCACAAACTCTTAGTCCTACAGCATCAGCCACTAAATTACATCTGTAGGTGATTTAAATACAACATCAACCTGTTTCCCTGCTCTCAGTGTTGTTTCTTTGGACTTTTGTCAAACATCCCCTCTGCTATCGCCACACATGAGAGCAGTCATCAATCTCTCGCCGACTCATTCCATTAAATGTTAGCTTCTTCTTTTCTCACTCACTGGTTGGAGGAGGTTAGATGAAGCGCACAGCGACGCTCTGACTAGAAGGTTCGGTCTAGAGCTGGTAGCACTCTCTTACGAGGTTATGCGCTGAAACTTCAGCAAAGCACAGCTTAATTTTGACCCAGATGTAAAAAAGAAAAAGAAAAGAAAGGGTATTTTACTAATATCAATAGCAGTGGAATTAGCAGGTAGGGATGATCGACCTTGCAGCCATGTCCTTGCAGGAGTGGTCAAATAAACTGATTCATGACCCAGGGGTGGAGAGGAAAGTAGGTGCTTTAGGAATCAATTCATCACACTTTATTTTATGTTACCCCCCTCCCACACACACACACACGCACACACACACATACACACACACAGCTGATGTAGCAGCTAGAAAGCAGCAGAATACAATCTCAGCACATTCAAGCAGTGTTGTATAAAGCACAGGTACAATCACAGCTCCGCAGATAATCAGTCTCAGAGCGGTCATTTTCACCCGAGTTTTATAGACGTTAGTGTGATTACATGTGGGATTTCAGTGCTAATTTGTAGAGTCTATTTACACAACCCCATGACGGGGCCTCGGGTAAAGTTAGGTAGAGACGACAGATGATCTTTAGGCAGCAGTAGTGCAGGTTCAGTGTAGAACATATGTCCAGTAATGCGTCAGACAAGTACGAGACATTAAATGACACACTGGTTATAACTCATAGTGGGTTTGAAGGCAGTCGTGGCTCCAGCGAGGTCAATTAGACCATCGCTTTGAAGGCTTGCAGGTGCTGGTTGAAAACGTCAGCACCTTCTCTGGCTGTCTGAAGCTGCTGCTCGCACCACTGAGTCAGACTTTTCTGCACCATTCCCACCCGGTCCTGACTCAGATGGACAATCTGCAAAGAGTAAAGGATGATAAATATGCTTTTTGACTGCTTAAATATCTAAATAATGTTTTTATTAGCGAGGTGTTCACAGTTTTACGGCAGTATGGGTTCTGGTTTGCTTATTTACTATTTTACCTCTTGCTTTGCAACCTTACAGATCTGCTCAAACTCTCCCTGTGCTGCTTTCTTCACCTCCTCCATCTGAAACACAACACTGTCAACATCACTCCATGCTTCGCTGGGGGGTCTTTCCTCTCGTCTTCTAAGGCTGGATTACACAAGCAGAATGTTGCTGCCATCTGCTGTTCACTTTAAGGATGTGCGTCTACCGCCATGATAATCCTTTCACGTATAAAAAAGGTGAAGGCACTCACAGCGTTCTTCTTCACAGGTTTGGCTTTCTCAGCGTTCTTGCGGGCGTTTTCCAGCTCCACCAGTTTGCAGGTTCTTCTGAAGAGCATCTCCTTCAGGTAGAACAATGTATTTCACACACATCAATACGATTCGGTCAGAGTCGACTCTACGACCAGAGAGCTCACCTTTTCTGCCTCTTGGTACCGCGAGTCCAGGTCCAGGCCCAGTCCGAGAGTGTTCATGTCATTCACGGCGACGCTGATTATATTTTTCTGCTCACACAGAAACGCATTGGTTAGTCTGGTACTAATGCATTAAGCATACTTCTACTGAAAAGATGACAAAATAGCTACCTTTATAGAGTCGAATACTTCTGATAATTTCACACAAACCCTGCAAGCAGAAAGTGTGTTTAATGAACATGTCAGATTGTCTAAGAGGAAAATGCCTCACATCATATTGACGTGTTATAACAATTGTATTTTACTGGGAGGTGTTGTGTTAGATCAACACATTTCATAATTTTGAGGTGGTGGAAAAGCTTACAAGAAAAAAACATATGTCTTCGCATGTATGCAGTTGTGCTATATGCTTTTAATTTTTCAGATGACAGATTAAAGTTTGTGATACTGTTTTATAACCTAACTGCTTTAAACTTTTCCATAACATCCCTGACCTGCGTCTTTTGTTCCTCAGTCTGTCTTATGCTGTTTGTTCAATAATATTTAACATTTTCCTCCCAATTATTGACTACCTATTGTTGGTCCGTCTCATAAAATCGAAATCAAATTCAAGAAATGTGTTGCTACTAAGCACTTTTGTTACAAGCACGTTGCATCACATCTTTTTGTAACAACACTTTTAAATGCTTGGGAATGGAGCTCTTGGGGTTTGGCGCTAGATTTGTCCTAAGATTTGTAATTGTAAGTGGCACCGAAAGAACCTTTTAACTTTATCGAGACTAAACAAAGAAATGTACGATGTATGACTGTGTGACTAAAGAAGGGATTTTATATTCTTAGCTTTCTTCACATTTATTGAATGTATTGACGAAGAAATCCTTCATGTGTGACCATCCATTAAGATTTGTTTACAAGTTAGATGAGACATTACATATATACAGTGATTCTTGAGAATAGGGACTAAACAGGTTCTATGGATAAAGCACAAAATTTGAATAAAATATACACAAAATATAATTTTTTCAAATATCTGACTAAACTAACCTGGGTCATGTGAGCACAACAATATATATTTTCCACATATTTGCTGAATATTTTTTTTATTTTAAACATTGCAGTCAGTGGATGATGCCTGTAAAAGCCCTTGTCCAGGAGCAGAACTCAATACATTATAATAGTTTAAAACAATTAAAGAAATACTAAAATTATATATTATGACAATTAAGTATAAGTAGTCATATAAATAATTATAAAAGTATCAATAAATTGAATTTAAAATAATTTTTATATATTTTCCAACGCCATTGAAATTTGTCCCTACTTTTTGTCAACACCGTCAGAAATGAAAAGAATGTCAAAAAAAATCAGGCATTATTGGGAGGCACCAAAACTTCTGAGGACCTCATGACCACTTCCTTTCTCTTCCTTTGCTCAGAGGGCTAGTTAGCTCTGGTTAGCTTAAGTTATTCTTTAGTTTTTTCTTCTTTTTATTCCTAAGTTTTTTGTCACAACCATGTTTGTCAACACCATAACTGACAGTTTACAAAACTTTTATGAAATTTTGTGAAATAAAATCTTAATTTGGCTTTTTGTCAACTCCATCAGTTTTTGTGACTTTCAGTGAAATTGTTGTCAAATCTCACTTAAATGTGCAATTAATTCATTTTAATGTATTTTACATAAATTGCATTACTTCATATGCATCAAGTTTTTCTTTTTACTCACTAGTTTTTCATCACCTTCAGTTCTGTGTCAACTCCTTCATGCAGTGTCAACTCTGTCAGATGGACTTTTTGTAGTTTTTTGTTTTAAATAATATTTATTTTGTTTTTTTAGAAGCATTTGTCTGCAAAATGAGTAAAAATATTACTAATAGGGTCATTAAAAATTATTTTTATTTATTTTTGTCAGACGGTGATGACAGCGATCTAGGTCACTTCGATTAAAAATGTAATTTTATATATATACAGTGGTGGGACTGTGCTTAAGTACAATTTTCGTGTATCTGTACTTTACTTAAGTAGATTTAATAATGGATACTTTCTACTTTTACTCCACTACATTTTACAGTAAGTATCTGTAGGAGCCATTTTCCCCTTTTTTCTTTTGGTTAAATCTTAGAATTTAAATTGTTTTATTCTTTATTTCCTAGTTGATTTATCATTAGAAATTTTTGTTTAATTTGCTGTTTAGAATAAGTTGTTTTGATTAGGAATTCACTTAATTAGTTAATTAATTTCAGGTTGGGATGTGGGTATTTCACGGTATAAATAGGTGGGTCTTGGGTAGCATATTATGCACGTGGGTGGTCATAAGGTTTTTTACCAGCCTACAGAATCAGCCAAAGAATAAAACCAAAGAACTATATTTTGACTTTTGATCCTTCTTTGCTGCGTAAACCAGAATCCACGGTGCATCAGGTGACTATTTGAGTTTGATTCACCTTTTCTTTAGATCACCTTTTGAGTTTTGAGTTTTTTGATTTTTGATAGAGACAAATGGTCACTACAGTATCTGTACTTTCTACATCACTACATTTCTACAAAACTGTCGCGTTACTCGTTACATCCAAGTCGCGTTGAGCTTTTTTTTTCGTTAAAATGTGAAGTTCAGGAACTTAAGGTGGCGCCGTAAAATCCAAGCAATAACGTGACATACGTTTCTGTTGTCACCCATCGCTTCCCCCTTTATTCGCACAGGGAGCTCCAGACATGCGCAGTGGTTTCCTCTGAGCGGGAGAATATGTCTGTCTAATCGCCAGTAATATAATAGCGCTGCATAAATCATAGATATGGCGACATGTAAAATCAGCAGCGCTTCGCTTTCACAGACGGTGGGAACTTCATCCAACTTTTAGCGTCACTTGCAAGGAAAGCTTAAAGAAAGGTAAGCTCTGTGGACGTGATGCTAGCAAAGCTAGCTGTACTGAGAGATGTTGCATCTGCGATTAAAGAAGTTTGTCACTCATTCGCTGAATTATTGTGTGGACTGAGGTGTCGCAAATAAGGGATAACGCTGCGACCAAAGTGCAATATAGTAATATGACATTCGGGAACGATCCGATTCTTCTGGACGAATCTTCACTAAGGTTAATAGGACTGAAGCCTCACTGTGTGCGTACACTGTAGTTATTATTTTATTTCACATTGGCGAATAAGTAAAACAAGAACGTAAGAACACAGAGCATGCTCACTCTTCTTTGTTTCAGCCACCTGTCATGGCGGCAGACATTGCAGCGGGAGGGAGGATGAGAACAGTCACCTCCTTCTGCTCGGTTACTTTTTGAGCCTTAGACAGTGTTCATAGATGAGCGTTGTTTAGTGTTAATTGCTATGTTTAATAGTGCAGACAGTAGTGGTTTCTGACATTGGCAATATGGGCAACCGCCAAAGGGCTTTACATTTTTTAGGGTGGCAGAAGACCTCTGTGGATCGTAGCAGAGAGATGAAAGCAAAACAGAATGAAGAAGAGTTTGAATTGATAGGTTTAAATTTATTTCAGCTCCAAGTATTTAATATCTAGGTGTTTTTATGGGAAAGTGGATCTTTCAGATCAATTTGAGAAGCAATTTTGATAGGTGCACTTAATTTTATTGTGTCATGTAGCGCGGGGTGCTGATTTGGTCTGGGGTTCCCTGGTCTAGATGACAACTTTGCTACATGGCTCCTTGGTTCCATGTCCTCCCCTGCCAGTTGTATTTCTTTCAAAATAAAAGCCACTGGTGGCAAAAAAAAGTGAAGTTCATGCTATGTTAGGACAGGAGACAAGATGCTTCCATCCCTGAAATTATGATGCATAGAATCACATATCTAAGTCTAAACTATGTTACAGAGTAAACACAATAAAAACATGCTTTATCTGTGGCATTGTTCATTAAAATGGCACATTTCTGATGTATTAAAATTAAATATGATCGGTACACTTACTGATATTAGTGATTAGGTAAAGCCAGTACTTTTTTACTTTTACTTAAGTACAATGTTAATGTGGTACTTTTACTTTTACTTGAGTACATTTTTGTCTGTTCATTTCTTTCTGCATGGAGTTTGCATGTTCTCCCTGTGCATGCGTGGGTTTTCTCCTGGTACTCCGGTTTCCTCCCACAGTCCAAAAACATGACTGTCAGGTTAATTGGCCTCTCCAAATTGCCCCTAGGTGTGAGTGTGTGTGTGCATGGTTGTTTGTCCTGTCTGTCTCTGTGTTGCCCTGTGACAGACTGGCGACCTGTCCAGGGTGACCCCGGCTCTCGCCCGGAACGTTAGCTGGAGATATGCACCAGCAACCCTCCCGACCCCACTGAGGGACAAGGGTGTAAAGAAGATGGATGGATGGATGGATGGGTGTGTATATATATATATATATATATATATATATATATATATATATATAAATATACAGGGGTGAAAGAAGTTTTAAATTCTTGGGGGTACTATGACAAAAAAAAAAACTAAATTATTTGCTTCTTTGTGTGCTTTGGAGTTTCTGTGCTGATTAAATTTTTGCGAAGTGATAAAAGCTGCGTACCTCTTGAATTGCTACAAAATAAAGCCGTACTTCCTTCAGCCCACTGGCTGCAATGTTGACACCTTGAGATGTCATGAGACCTAAATTATGAACATTTAGCTTTTAAACTGGTTCTATTGATCCTGTGTCCAGACAGAGGGATAATCAGTAGCCCAGCATCATGACCTGTTTGTTCTGAAGATCCTGCAGCTTCCACTTCTCTTCCTAACATGGCGCCTCCTCACCCTGACTCTCATACTGATAGGAGGAACCACAGAGCTCTGTTAGGTTAAAGCTCATCTTCTGAAGTTGGGATATTTTTCCTCCAACAGGTTCCAGAGGAATCACCTCAAACCAGATGTTGGACTGGATTTAATTTCACTGTCATTTGTGAATGTTAGAGCCTCATTTTCAACAATTTAGCTATAAAGGTTGAAAAAGGTTATTATTTTGGAGAAAATCTCATCAACATCAATATTTCCACTAAATAAAAGGCAAAAACAATTTTTGGATAGAGGAAAAGCCTCTCAGACTCTTGAGTCCGACAGCACCTAACTATTTTTTTAATATTAGACAATTAATTTAATTTCACATAATTATCGTGGTAGAAGCCATTTGTTTGTTAAATACTTAATTAAACATATTTACCTTGTTTGATGTTTGTTGTGATTGACGTATAGTCACAAAGAACGAGGTAATTAGTCCAAGTTTGTCATTTATTGAATGTTCAGAAACTACAGCGGCTGTGATGCGCCAAGAGAAAAATAAAACAATCCGAACAGGTGATCAACTCCAAACCACTCACACATCTTTACTCTCCTTCTCTGTCATTTAAGCACACCCGTTGCCATGGCAACCTCATGCGCTCCACAAGCTGACCAGAGATTTAAAAAAAAAACATAACATTTAGTCCGATACGATATTAGGTTTGCATTTATTTATTTTGCGATTATTAATAAGCGCTCCCCTCCCCTGAACACAGCGGTGGTTGATTAGTTAATTTTAAACTCCTGCTCTGCTAGTTATTTTGGTAATGGAACCAAAACGCACAGAATTGCGCAACACCTTGTAGAACCTTCCACGATCGACATATTGCACCGCTGCTCTAGCAAAGCATGAACAGTTCAGAAACTATGAAATTAGAAAAAAGGTATTCGTTAACTGATTAAGTCGTGTTTTAGATTGTTCTTGAAAAACTAATCAGTCACGGCTAATTAGTGAAATGGATGGATGGATGGATGGATCTACATATAGATTTATATATGTATAGAGAGATAGAGATATCAATATGTAGATATATAGCTATCTACATATAGATTTATATATGTATAGAGAGATATCGATATGTAGATATATATAGATATCGATATATCTTGCCCAATTTGTGTAGGTTTAGACTTCTAAAATGCTCTTTTTGTTCCATTTTGATAAAATTTTATTTTTCTAAATCTCCCTTTAATTAATAAATGTGGTTGTCTTTTTTCTGTTTAGAATTAGAAATACAAATTGTATAATGGATAAACATGAGTTCTCATGTCCTTGCTTTTTAATATAATTTAAAATGTCCAATTAACATCTATAGTAGCTCTCTTTCCAAATCCTGCCAATCACTCATCCCACTCATGGCCCCACCCCATTGACCTCCTGTCTTGTCTTTGCTCTGACAGTACTTTCCTCAACAGATCTTTCTGGTATTTGAGTTTAGCATTCAGTTTACGATTTATGTCGAACATCTCATCAAGCTGTCTCATTAGGTATTTCTGTAGTTCGATACTTCCCAATTCAGGTTCCTTAGATTTGGCCTGACGCGTACACTTTGCTTGACTTGTGGTGGAAATCAATGTGTCCTTGGAATAACATTGCTTTTCCAAGGATGCTACCTGCTCACCGTCTTTTGCCAGAACTGAAACATCGTGCTCTTCGATATGTTCAGCGAAGAAATTTAGGTCAATGCAAGGTTCTGGTTCAGGTAACACCTTCCAAAATGTCTTCTTCACCCTCGTGGGCAAAACTGACTGAGGACCATTATTGATGTCACTATTTTCTGCCAAAAATGTTAGATCTACGCAAGCGTCTGACTCGGGGAAAGATTTCCATAACAGTGGCGTCTTCTTGATACGCTTCGTCATTGAGGTCTGTTTCTCCCCTTTCTGATCCACTTTCTTCTGTGATTTCTTTTTGGTGACCAGCTCTGTCTTAGAAATCACAGGTGCTTCTGTACAAGAGTCCTTTTTCAAGGAATCTCCCTGATGAGCTTTTTCTTCTGGCAGAGAAGTGTCCTGCTTATTAAGATTTTCAGCGCAAGACTTAAAAGGACTGTTCCTTCTCTACCAGATCAATTGTCTCCTGGGGTACAGAGATCGATTCCTGTTTTTTAACTGGTGAAACGTCTTGCGTTCCAGTGCTTTCAAATGAAGTCCTTATTTCAGCGGGGGCATGTTTCTCCAACCAGATATGAAACGGTATCTTTTTCTTCTTGATACGCCTGGTGGTTGGTGGCTGTGCCTCCTCTCGTTGATCCAGTGTCTCCTGTGTTTTGGAGACACTGAAATCCTGTTTGGTGACCAGTGGTGTTTCCTCAACGCAAATCTCCTTTTTCAAGGAAACTGCCTGATCACCTTTTACTTCAGGCAGAGAAGTGTCCTGCTTATTAAGATTTTCAGCGCAAGACTTAAAGGACTCTTCCTTCTCTACCAGATCGATTGTCTCCTGCAGTACGGAGATCGATTCCTGTTTTTCAACTGGTGAAACGTCTTGCGTTCCAGTGCTTTCAGATGAAGTCCTTATTTCAGCGGGGGCATGTTTCTCCAACCAGATATGAAACTATCTTTTTCTTCTTGTTGCGCCTGGTGGTTGGTGGCTGCTCCTCAGACTCAGAGGGCTGTTCCTTCTCAATAGTCTCCTGCACTCCAATGATGGACTGTTCTTTATTGACCAGTGATTCGTTCTGCTGTTCAATAGTTCCTGCAGAAACCTCTTGGTCAGCGGGGACATGTTCCTCCGACCAGGTTTTAAACAGTAAGAAGGGTTCGGTGAATGCGCATATGAAACTGGGGGGTTCGGTACCTCAAAAAAGGTTAAGAACCACTGGATTAGACATGGATTAGAAGATGTCTGTCTAATCGTCAGTAATATAATAGCGTTGCATAAATCATAAGATATGGCGACATGTAAAATAAGCAGCGCTTCGCTTTCACAGGCGGTGGGTACTTCATCCAACTTTTATCGTCACTTGGAAGGAAAGCTTAAAGAAAGGTAAGCTCCGTGGACGTGTTGCTAGCAAAGCTAGCTGTACAGAAACACATGTTGCATCTGTGATGAAAAAGGTTTGTCACTCATGTGCTGAATTATTATGTGGCGGTGTTGACTGAGGTGTCGCAAATATGGGACAACGCTGTGACCAAAGTGCAATATAGTGATATGACATTCAGGAACGATCCGATTCTCCTGGACGGATCTTTACTGATTAAATTTATTTCATATTTAATATCTAGGTGTTTTATGGAAATGTGGGTCTTTCAGATCAATTTGAGAAGCAATTTTGATAGGTAAACTTCAATTTTTTGTGTCACGTAGCGCGGGTGCTGGTCTTGGGTATGTGGTCTTGACTACAACTCTGCTACTGGCTCCTTGGTTGCCTGTCCTCTCCCACCCACCTTCTTTCCAATCCCCTTTCTGTTGGATTTCTTTCAAAATAAAAGCCACCAGTGGCATAAAAAAAGGTGAAGTTCATGCTATGGTAGGACAGGAGACAAAATGTTTCCATCCCTGAAATTATGATGTATAGAATCACATATCTAAATATAAACTGTTACAGAGTAAACACAATAAAAACATGCTTTATCTGTGGCATTGTTCATTAAAATGGCACATTACTGATGTTTTAAAATTAAATACAATCGGTACACTTGATGATATTAGCGATTATGTAATGCATTCAGCAAGTACTTTTACTTTTAATACTTAAGTATTTTTAAAAGCCAGTACTTTTTTACATTTACTTAAGTACAAATGTTAATGTGGTAGTTTTACTTTTACTTGAGTACATTTTTGTCTGTGTATTTGTACTTTTACTTAAGTCAATTTTTGAGTACTTTCTCCACCACTGAATGTATGCAGGAGTTCTTCACTTTTGTAGAAATCTCCACAAAGCACTAGCTGCAGTCCTGTGTTTTATGAAGGCTGCGTTTGATGCAGGATGTGAGCGTCTAACCCCAAAGTTTACAAGCCTGTGATTTTACTATCTTTTATGGGAATGGAGCAAGATATAAGATTTTAAAAGATATGACGTGATTAGGAGTTCAGACATTTTGTTTACTGATAAACTGGCCTGCCCTTGGTTCTGCTCTATAACTGTTGAAATAAAAGCAAAATCTAAAACAAAGGAACAAACGAGAGATCTGAACATCAAGAAAGAACATAAACATATTCCCCTTTAAGTCACACTACAACTCGTGTATTTTATTAATATACACAGCGTTTCACTAACTGTAACTATAAGAAAACATTTGTTTTCTCACCTAGAAAAAGCCCTTTTTTCTGGATCCTCTCCGTTTTCAACACAGAGGTGCAGAGCAGCAGCAAAGTGCCCACAGGCCACAGCTATTTCTGAAAAGGAAGTACAATGGATGCTATTTGTTTACATCGTTTTCCTTTTTTGTGTCTTTGCAGTTTCAGACAATGTAAGCACATCCTTTTGCTGCTAAATGAGCACTCTGTTCTGAATGTTTCATGAAATTCTACTTGAGCTTTGAGCATTTTTATGATGAGCATCTCTATAATTCATCAATATTTTCAACTGAATGGGGTTGCTGTGGTGGCGCAGTGCTAAAGCACAACCCAACCCTCTTTTATTACCTAGTTTGGTGTCTCACCACTCTCAAATAAAGGTAAGGTAAGGCAATTTTATTTATATAGCACATTTTCAGCAACAAGGCAATTCAAAGGCCGTCTGAGAAAAAAGAAAAACCTTTAAAAAATGTATCTAAATAAACTGATGCACAATGGTTAGGTTCATGAGAAACTATAGAAAAAATTGTTTGTTTATATGACAAGAAAGTATTAAGGGACAAAATGCAGGCTTGAGATGTCGTAGGTGAATGTGTGGTTGACTGCATTAACTGGTGTTGAACATGTTGCTGCCACGCATCCAAACAAGTCTCTTACTTTGCTCAGTCAGCACCACGTCGAGGAATTTCTGGAAAAAAAAAAAAAAAAGGTCAAGTTAAAAGGAACAATGTTAGTAAGTGGGAGAAGGTAGGGAGGAGGTCAAAGACAGAGATAAACTCACTTCCCCCGCCATCCTGGTATGTCCAGTCAGAACGAGGTTATGATCACGTTCCGTCTGAAAAAACTCATCTACGTCCTGCAGGCAGATTTTTAAAGCGTTCACACTTTCTACCACCAACCTTGCATGCCTTCCATCAGTACAAGTTAATGTTGCACACCTTATGTCCTTCTTTCCTCATTTCTTCCACAGCTTGACTCAGACGGTTGAAAATGTTTCTCCTGACTTTCTGTCTGCCTGGAGGCTGGACACATATAAGAGACCAATAAGTGTGTTCAAACAGATGTTCCAGTAAAACTACTAACACTATATGGACCACTCCACGCAAGGCAGCACTCAGCCAGACAGGAAACAGATTCTGTTATTTTCTGTGCTAAATCTCATCCTTCACCTGTACATCAAACCCCCTAAAGCTAATCTTTCCGCTTTGGTTGAGTGAGCTGCTCCTTATACACGTCTACCAGTGTCTAAAATCAGTCTGAGGAAAGTCTGGCCCTCTCCTCATTTTCAGCTGTGAGAAGGATTGAATAAAGAACCTTTCTTCATCAGAAATGCTTATAACCACACAAACACAGGGTTACAAAGCAAAAGCTTAGCATTTTCTGAGAGTGCCACGTTGGTCACATGAGATTTTCCCCTTTGAAACAATCTTGGTGAAAGTTTAACCATTTAATGTGAGTTTGTCTCATATAAAGCTTCTTCGGTGAACTCTATTAAAACCAGCATTGCTTGTCGGAGATAAAAGTTTGACAGTCCAAAATATAGACAGGTGTCGATGTGCCTGTGGCCACTCACTTCAGTGCTTGTCAAGAAGACCTCCACAGCTTTGTTTTTGCTGAGTATGCTGTGAGCAGCAACCTGCCTGAGGAAAGTTTCCAGAGCTTTGCAGTACGGCTGCCACTCTCCTAAACCAAGAAAACCTGCAGGAAAAACAAGTGTTTTTTTACTTCACACAGAAAAAATAGCAGGAAAAGAAAAAAAAACACATAACTGGAAACTCATTAAATGTATTGCATTGCTCTTTTGTGCTCAGAGATGTTCGGGCGCACTTACCGAGCTGTTTCATGGCCTTCGCAGATGCATTCACCTGAGGCCTCGCCGGGAGAGGGGGGAACTTAAAAACAAGAAAGCAATGTCTCACTTATTTATGTTCACAATTTCTCCAATTAAAAAAAGCTAAGTGTAAGCGCGTTTAACACAAAAAACCTGGCATTGTTTTTGCTAGAAAGCATGAAGTCGTGTATCAACATAACATCAGTAGCATGACCTTTGATGAACACAAGCAGTACCATGTTGAAAAATATATTCAGAATTTTATTGGGAAGTTCACAATTTTATAAAGGTCTTCAGGTAATCCTTATAGCCAACACTGGGAAAAATGGGATATAGCAAGACAGCAAATCAGACAAGTATTACTGATCATTTCAAATTTGTTTTGTTTACAATTATGACTTACAGAAAACTTTCCAAGCACGTCAGCATATTATAATAAAAACCTACGTTTTTAAAGACTAGCTAACTGCATAATTAGCATTTTACAGATGTTTGCAGGTTTGTCCTCATAACTGTTTCTTGATGCTCCATTCAGGGACAAAAAAGTAACTAGCAAATTCTGACTTTTGCAACAATAGACACAGAATGAGTGAAAATGAAAAAGCATTTACAATAACTCCTTGTATCCCGGGTACATCCTCCTGAGCGAACAGATGCTGCTGAAGCCATTCAAAGTCATCGTAGGTCCGGTCCACATGGTACTCTCCTGTCCCAGACAGCTTGAATGGACACCAGAGACCACAAGTCACTTCAGCAGTTAGTCCTTTCAACTTCACTTATCAAACCAATCAGCAGGTGCAGTTTATGCCAAAATAACAAAGAGCTGTTCAGCAACCGTCTGAAGCCGATGCAGTCAGAAATGATTTTTCCGTTCCCACCTTTTGAGAAACGATTATAAAGGTAAGTGTGTCCCCGTCCTGCGAGACTTCTGTAACTTTGACGGTATGTCCATAGACGCTCAGAACAGAAGTCGCCTCGTTCACCTCTTCCTGCTTAAAAATAAAATAAAAGGATAAACTCAGGACTTGCAGTCAATCTTAGCCAAAACAAAATAAAAACCTACATTCCAGGTTTTTATTACAAAATAAACTTACATTGCAGTGATTGATGTTTGCATCAAGTAAAATACTGTCACATGACACAAGTTTCCGAAAACAAACTAATCCATTACTTACCATCATCTTCAAACCTTTAATCTTTAAGGCTCAATTTTTCTCTGCTTTTGTAAAAATAAAACCCCCCCACTATTTTAATCTTCTTTCTTTGCACTACAAAAAGCACAAAAACTAAGACGATCCTTTGTCTGCTTCTGTTTCAGTCCTCTGCTGCTGAGACGGCACAGGATATCCTCTGGGTCAAAGTGCACTCTGTCCTTGAGAGACATGAAAAAAAAAAAAAAGCAAAACTGTTGCAAATATAAAAGTGCTGTTGAAGGGAAACAGATGAGTAAACGACGTGTTAGTATTTAACTCTGGACCGTTGGCACACCCACGCAGGAAAACTGCCCCAACGGTCCGCTCACTTATCAGGACGTCAGCTTTACAACCTCGTAGCCACTGAATTTACAATTTATCTTGCAACGGAAGCACAAAAGGACATGCAGCGCCGCTTCTAAAATAGTCCTGCTCATTGATCCTTATGCATTTCATCACACTGCAACCACAAACTTCAATTAATTTTAGCGGAATATTACCGAAACGTGGGGTTTGTTATTGTGAAGAGGATTGTAGGGTGGATTTTTTTCTCTTGCCACTCTACCATGAAGGCCAGATTTGTTGATCTTATCGGATGTTTGTCAAGCCAACATCCTGTCCATTGAACAGAAGAAATATGCACCTCCTCCAGAGTTACCATGGCAGTTATCTTGGCAGCTTCTCAAAGTAAGACTACTCATCTTTCCCCTTCACAACTGTGTGCCATTTTGTGCTGGTTTATCTGATAAATCTCAGCATAATGAATGCAGGATACAATTTGTTTGAAAAACTTTATTATAAATAAAAGAGAGTATATTAAAACTATAAATCAGTAGTAATGCTCCTCCTCATTTCCATCATCAAAATAGAAGCTGAAGGTAGACTCTTCAGAGCTGTAATGTCTGTCATGAATGTACTCCTCTTCCTCTTCCTCTTCCTCTTCCTGGAAGAAGCTCCAGTGAACTTGTGGTTCGTCCATAAAGGCACTGTCATGGAAATTCTGGAAGAAGTCTGAGAAACTAAAGTGGAAGCTGGTCTCATCCTCATCCTCAAACGAGGCCTGGTTTTCCAAGAAGGCCTCATGACCCACGCTGTCATACAGACGCCTTTTCTTCTCATCTGACAGCACTGCATAGGCTAGAGGAAAACAAAACAGGGAAAATAAACATGTTTTTAACTTCTATGACACATTCAAATTTTTATTTTTAAGATTACGAAACATTAGACCGAGGCATAACTAAATTTGACCACTGCTTAGCTTACTTAGGCCGGCAGGTGGGGCTCAAGGGCAACAACTATGAAACACAACATAGATATCAAAATTACTCATTTCGAGTTACATTTATTAAAAACACTTGCTTCAAATGTTTAGCAATGGCATATTAAAAGGAATTCAAAATGAAAATGAATTTGGGGGATCTAAAAGAACTGAAAAAATATCTAATCGTACAAGTGAAAGTATTCATAGTACTTCATACTTAAGATAAAAGTCAGAATTAGAGATGCACTGATCAAAATTTGGGGGAGTTTTGCGATCTTGAGTTTTTGTAAAGCTTTGAGCTGTCGATGCAGATTTTCAGACATGCCTGATTTCCGATTCACTTAATATACTACGAGGTGAACATATTATCATTAACGTATATTCCCACCTTCTTGCCATGAATAGTCAGTAACTATTTGCATTATGAACCGAGGTGACCTCGTCCTCTGTGTGTAAGAGCAGAATTGCTGTAAAGCAGGGTTTTGCTAATGTTTTAAATCAAAGAAAAGATTTTTGAGTTCACAATTTAACCTTAAACTTGTATTTTGAATTTCAAACTGAAAGCTCGGTTTTTATGATATTTTAACTATCAAGAAAATCTAGACCGTTCCTTTAGCTCTGAGGTTTTCAAAAGGCTGCCAACAGTTCATGCTAAACAGAGGCTGAAACCATAAAAGGACAAAAGAGAGTGACTTTGCTGTGCTACATTTAGGCTTCCTGATATGAGCTCAATCTCTCTAATTCCTTAACAGTAACAACATGTGGTTGAAAGCACATTTCACCTTATGGCAGCTTTTACATTTCACTCATATTGAAAAGGTTAAAATTTACATTACTTCACACAGCAACAACATCCATCCTGAAGAGTTTTTTTTTTGGCAGTGTTACCAACAGCATGTCTGGTGCTGCTTCAAGTGTCAATTTCACCTGTTCACCACTGCAGTTCCAAACATGCACCAGTTCATACCCTTTTCTATATTCTATTTTAGACAACTTTAAGGAAGTGTGATTTTTTTAAATTGTTTTTTACTCCAATAAGACTAATAAGCAACAACTGGCTTAGACTTAATTTGGTTAAAATCGGGGGTCATAAAAACAGGTATACAGCTACATTCAATACCTGAATTTGCAGTACATCCATGACCGTTTAATTACCATAGTTCATAAAAATACTTCACTGCAAGCAGAAATAAACTGATGTAATGGTTCCAGCATAGGTGTGAGACTGTTTTCTTACAGCGTAAAGTGGATTTAGGCCTAAATGGCGCCATGTAGGTTTGAAATAGATCCAAAACTTCTGTTCATTGAACCAAAATAGGTCAGCAGCAATTTCTTATGACTTGTTGCTGATATAATCATATCTGCTGTTTGTTTCAGTTGGAGTCACATATCATGGACACTGTAACTGTAAGTGAACTGTTAGATAAAGGACAAAATGTCTTTTGTTCCCAAACTGTCCTCTAGATAAAACTGGCAGAGGCAGACTGAATGAGCAAGTCAGAGAAATGACGTTGCTGCCACAATTCAAAAAAAAAAAAATTGTATGAAGTAGAACTTGTGCCCCAAATTAAATTCTCACACACAATCGTTCTGCTCTGATACTTTTGCTGTAAAGGAGAAAACCATTACATATTAATGCCAGTGTGTTGCAGCATCGTTTACCTTCTGCAATCTCCCTAAAAGTGGTTTCAGCTTGGGCGCTCTTGTTCTTATCAGGATGGTACCTCGCTGCCAGGCTGCGAAAAGACTTTTTTATCTGGGTGTCCGAGGCTGTCCGCTCAACATTCAGGGTGTCATAGAAACTTCTCACCGTCTCCGAGGCTGAGGCTTGCTGGTCTTCATTCAGACACAGGAGCAACAAGACCAAACCGGCTCGCATCCTGTGGAAAACACCTCGTCCTGCCATGCTGAACGCCTGAAAGATAATGGAGAAGCTCGAAACAAAGTTTATCTAGGAGATTAGAGCGGGGGCTGTCTGGCTTTTTGACAGCTTAATTTCCATATGCATACAACGCTATCTAGGTTACGTGTGAACGGCAGAAGCGGAGGATAACGAACGTTTTGACTCACCAGAAAGGGCGTTTAAAAATAGCTAAATCCAAGTAAAGTAGCGCACAGCAGCTTCTAAACTCTATGAAAACATCTTGATACCAAAAGAGTGCTATTTCCTTGTTAAAAGCGAGCACACCACAGCACAATTGTGTGACAGTTCACTAACCTACCGCTAGAGGCCAGTGAAAAACAATAAAAGTCTTCTTCGTTGGTAGTTAAAGATGCATCAAGAGAGGAGGTAAACAGCACTCTTTGGTCAGGTCCTGAGGTATTTCTAAATACCTCTTGTTAATAGCACGCCTCTTGTTAATAGCGATATTATTGTTAAACTGGTCGCAGAGCTCTTGAACACCCTTTCTGACTGTCAACCACTCGGCTGCTATTTCCGTCTGGTAAGGAACTGTTAGCATTTAGCCAGTTAGCAAAGTTTGCTAGCGGTTAGCTCTGCAGCGAGGTCGGCCAAATCTTTTAAACCGTTTTAGTGCAGGATCTGATGGATTATAATGATGATTATTTACAGATAAAGACTACAGCAATTAAATCCACTTGCCATTTCCTGTTGTTTCCCAGTATATTAACTTTTGACCATCATTAGCGAGTAACAATGGTGGTACGAACCATTTTCTGTGGTTTGTCACGTGTATTTAATCTAAAGTCTTATTTATTTGTATCGGTCTCTCGTCAGGTCATGCCTTGCAAATTAATAAATAAACGTAGCTTAAGCAACGAACGCAATTTATACAGTATTTAAATAAAACTGAAGCTGTTTAAATGTATGGACTAGCGTAAAGACACTTTCCCCAAGGTTTCTAGAAGTTTTGAGAAATGCCTCGTATCTTTTAGATTCTGGCTAATTGTTTAAGATTGGTTTTCTTAAAAGCATGCTAATTTACCTGAAGCCATAATGTGTATTACTAAATAAACAGTTACATAATGTTAAATTAAGTTTACTCCAAAAATCATATGATTTAGATTATTAATCTGTTTTAATTCCAGGTTCAATAAAAAATTAAACAATCGTTATTTAAAGATTAACTACAATGTTTGCATTTTACAATATGCACATTTTTTTTAAAAGACAGAATACTTCTCTTTCACTGTTTTAATAGTGAATATACACTATTTTGATCATCTACCTTCACATACATTAATTTAAGTGATCCCCCTTTCTTAATCCAATTAAGGTGGTGACAACTATTCAGGTTGCAATAAAAATTCATTAACACAATTGATGACATAAGTGATCTTTATATCACTTGAATGTTATTTTAAATAACTTTTGGATGAAATATGTTTTTACACAACTTCTTTGATACTTTGCTTGGCAAACCTTTTGTAACCACTTCTTATCTATACACTGGACAAACTGAAAATCAAAAACATTCATTTAAACATCATGTTTGGACCTGTAAAATCTTCTTTGGCATCTACAACATCAACATTTGTTGTGTTTGACTTCCAACTCTGTTTATTTAAATTATTTCTATAATCTTGTCTTGCAGATTAATGAGTACTGGATTGCGTCACTCCAAAGGAGAAAAACAGAAGGCAGTCCATCATCTGTTGAACTGTGTATGTGCAAATTTGGCAGGTCACTTCGGTCAATCCCCTCCTACACACATGAGTCCAATTTTCTCTTGGAGCAGGGCCAAGCGCCATGCCTGACCGGGACAGTTCCTACCTGTCAGGTGGTGGTGGGAGTGGCGGTGCTCTGGGTGAGGAAGGAGGACCTGGGTCTAGTTTGGTGGGGGGCTCGGCGGACTGCAGAGGCGGTTCTGGGGGAGGTGTCGGTGGGAACATCTCTGGCTCAGGGGGCATGGGTGGAGGGGCGGCGCCCGGAAACAGCAATGGTTTTGGGAATGGTGGAGGAGGGGGGCCAGGTGCGGGACTGGCTCTAGACGGTGTTTGCAGGGACTTCATCCGCAACGTCTGCAAGAGAGGGAAGCGCTGCCGCTTCAAACACCCAGACTTTAATGAAGTCCCAGACCTGGGAGTGCAAAAGAATGAGTTCATCTTCTGTCACGACTACCAGAACAAGGACTGCATGCGCTCCAACTGCCGCTTTGTGCACGGGTCCAAAGAGGATGAGGACTATTACAAAAAATCAGGAGAGTTGCCCCCCAGACTACGAGGGAAGGTTGCGGCGCGACTTGGCCTCTCCCTGATGGATCTGCCTCTCAGCCGAGGCGAGGTTCCGATCTGCAGAGACTTCCTTAAGGGGGAATGCCAGCGAGGAAACAAATGTAAATTTCGCCACGTCAAAAAAGACTACGAATATGAACCTTCAAGAGCTGGGGTGGGTGGGGTCGTGGGGCAGGGAGCCATCGGGATGGTGAACCCGGGCGGAGGGATGGGTGGAGGAGGAGGAGGCGTCTGTGGAGGAATGCAAGGGCTTGTTGGAGGTGGGGGAAACATGATGGGGACGGGTTGCCCCAGCCTGGGCAGCTGCAGAGATGCGGGTCTGTCTGGGGTAGGGGGCATGGGCGGAGGTGGAATGAGCGGTTGTCTGTCCATCGGTTCTTCGGGACAGCGGCGGTATGACAGAAGCTCCGTGTACGACCCGCTGCTCGAAAGTGGGCTGTTTGATGCCGGTTCTTTGGAGGCGTCTATGGATCACACTGCTCTGCAGCTGAAGAGGCGGCGGTTGGAGGGGCTTCGGCTGACCGATGGGAGCGGAGGAGGGCACTACGAGTTCGGGATTCAAGCCGCGCTGCCACCTCGTCCTCTGGAGTACAGATTCCTGGAGGAAGAAAATTCCCTGCTGAGGAAGAGAGTGGAAGAGTTGAAGAAACAGGTTAGATCAGGGGTGTCAAACTCCAGTCCTCGAGGGCCGGTGTCCTGCAACTTTTAGAAGTGCCTCTGCTGCACCACACCTGAATAGAATAATTAGGTCATTAGCAAGGCTCTGGAGAACTGAGGAGGTAATTAAGCCATTTGATTCAGGTGTTTTGTACCTGTGGCACATCTAAAAACTGCAGGACAGCGGCCCTTCAGGACTGGAGTTTGACACCCCTGGGTTAGATGAACTGATTTATATCACTTCAATGTTGTATAGCTTGAACAAAAGGTAGGGACAGATCAGTGTTTTTTTGTTGTATTTAATTTGGGTTTGTTCAATTTAGATTTTTTTTTTTTTTTACTATTTAGAATTTAAAACATTTAGAAATGCCCAGATGCCTAAAATAATGACCTTTTATTGAATATCAAATCTTCATGCAACTTTGATATTCCACAACTTGTGCAGAGCAGTTTCAACTGTTTGAATGTTTTTTAGTATGTCATGGAAATAAAACCTAGAAAAATAAATCTAGAATATTTTAAAATGAGAACATCATGAGCAAATCTGTAAAAGGTGACATGAAAGTTTCTCCTGAAGTGATTGGTAACATGTGAAAAGAAATATATTGATTATTGAGATTTTAGAGCAGAGCATTCAGAGTTGCATAGGAATATATTTGCTGTTGAGGAGAACTGTCAGAAAAAGACAAAACATTTGCAAACCTCAGGGATAAATTCCTTAAAAAGTCTAAAGAATGAACTTATTGGATCTTATGCTTGTACTGCTTTGATCACAGTATTTTCTAAGTCATGTTTTGTGTGTTCCTCAGGTCTCCAATCTCATTGCCACCAACGAGGTTCTCCTGGAGCAGAACGCCCAGTTTCGGAGCCAAGCCAAGGTGATGACTCTGTCCTCCACACCTGCTCCCACCGAGCAGAATCTGGCGCCCCCTGTGGGCGCAGTGAGCTCCTACAATCACAGCATCGCTCAGACCCACACCACCCTCAGCAGTGCCGGGCTGCAGCCTCGGCCCGTCACTCAGCAAGACCTGGTGGCTCCCACCGGCGCCCCTGCTGCTCCGCCCACCAATGCGGCCCCACCCAGCGCTCCCCCGCCGCACCTGAACCCGGAAATCACGCCGCTCTCGGCTGCCCTCGCGCAGACCATCGCTCAGGGAATGGCGCCGCCCGTTTCCATGGCCCAGGTGGCGGTATCCGTGGCACCGGTGGCCGTGTCCATGACCCAGCCTATACCTGGCATCACTATGAGCCACGCCACCACCCCGATGGTATCGTACCCCATCGCAAGTCAAAGCATGAGGATCACAACCCTGCCTCACTGAATACCTTCAGTCAGACTCTAGCGTCATAAAGGGGAATTTTTAACATGAATGATCTTTTTTTTGTGTGTGTTTGTGACTAAAGTTATGAAAAAAACAGGGAAATGTGAGATGTGGACACATTTATTTCCCAACAGGAAGACAATATGAAGAGTTATTTCTGTGTTGCATGGCAACATTATAAGTATCAGTTTCCTGCAGACTGACTGATCTGTGAGCTGTCACAAAGTGGGATTTTCTCCCAGAGACGTCAACAAACTCAAAGTGTGAACTTTCCCTCAGTCTAAGAAGATTCCCATTCCTCCATGTTTCCACTCACAGGAAAACAGTCTGTGTTTATATTTTTGTGGCTTGAACTGTTGTAAATTAATTTTGGTACTTTAAAAAAAAAATCTTTAACAACCACTTAATGATGAGTGCTGTTTTATTTCTTTATGTTGATCATTTTTAATGCTCATAGAAACTTTAATTTCTTTAATTGGTAGGTGCAGACAGCCAGGTCAACTGTAGGCAGACATGGTTTCAAATAGCAAATGCTTCCAACATCCTCTTGCCTCAGTTGTTTGGGTGGAGTCATGCTGTGTAAACTTAAACATAATCTCTTTTTCTTCAGGAGCTCGAGCTCCGTCTCGCCTTCAAAAAGCTGTTACGTTTATCCGTGTCCTCTGAGTGTCTTCATGACCACGGGAAATTGTGAGATCCATCAGATTCTGCAGACTTTGTAGGGTTTCACTTTGCTTTTGTGGATGAAATTTTATTTATAAATGTGTTTTAATCACTGCTCTAAAAGAGTATGAGCAGCTTTTTAGGCCACCGAAAAAGCTTGAATTCATAGAAAACAAGTTTTTAAAAGCAGTAATGCACAGTGAAAACACGTTTAAATGTTACACTCACAGAGTTAAGTTAAAAACAAATCTTAATAGTTGAGCTGGGAAATTTGTCATGCACACTATGGATGGGGGCAGAAAGATTAGCAAGTAACAGCTGTTTTTTTTTTTTTACCATAATTGCTTGTAAACACACTAAACTTGGCTCTTCCTTCCTGAATCGTCTCGTGTTTAGTGAATGCTCACCAGATGTGACTGCCAAAGAGCAAATGAGTAAGTATGAGTTGTCATCTCCCTGTTTGTTTTTCTTGCATTGGGTAAACTACTCAACTGAAAAGACTTTTTTTTTTATGTTGATGGTATAGGGTGTATATTCATTCACCCAGCTTTACCGTTAGGTGCAACAAGTTGTGCTTCAGTGTAATTTAATCTTGGTGTAAATATACTGCTCAAAAAAATAAAGGGAACACTTAAATAACACAATATAACTCCAAGTAAATCAAACTTCTGTGAAATCAAACTGTCCACTTAGGAAGCAACACTGATTGACCCGACGAGGGTCCCCGTTGTCAATCAGTGTTGCTTCCTAAGTGGACAGTTTGATTTCACAGAAGTTTGATTTACTTGGAGTTATATTGTGTTGTTTAAGTGTTCCCTTTATTTTTTTGAGCAGTGTATATCTGTGCATTTGTTAAAAGGACATCTAAATTAATTGGTCTTTATGAAAGAGTTGCCAAAAGAAAAGTATTGCCAAGAGAAAGTCAAATTAAGTCCCTTCAGCTTGCCACAATTGTAGTGGCTGCAGAAAACACAGAAGAAAGTCAGACGAGACAAAACTTGAAACTTTTTCCTAGATGCAAAATGTAGTGTGTGGTGGAAACTTAAAACTGTGAACCACCCTGATATGACAGTGGCAGCATCATGCTGTGCGGTTTATTTTACTCTTAATAGGGACAGAAAAGCTGATCAGAGTTGATGAGAATATGGATGAAGTGTAATTTGTGGTTATCTGGAAAGTAATCCTCCTAGAGACTGCAAAAGACCTGAGAATGAGGTGTTGGTTTGCCTTCCGGAAGCAAATGATACTAAATACACACAACATATGATGACATATTATGTCTTACAATTACATATTCAGAGGTTTGACTGGCACTTACAATGACCTAACAAATTTAACTGAGATTCTGTGGGAAGTCCTAAGCTATTACATGTAAAGAGACTAACTACTTGTAGCAAAACATAGTTTTAAAGTACTGCTAAATGGGGGCTGAATACATGAAAAGTAAAATATTTTACTTTTTAATCTTTTAAGATTTTACTTTCATCATTGTTCGCAATTTTTGTTGGTCTGACACAAAAAAGCCCAATGAAATTCATGTTTCTTATATACCATGCCAAAACATTAATGGGCTATAAATACTTTTGCAAGGCTCTACAGTGGCTCTTGGGCCCCGGGCTCCCAAATGACACTCTACTTTGTGCCCCTTAAGTGGGTAGCGTGACGCAGCATCGAAAAAGTCAATGATGCATTTTTTTTTGGTTGCCGTGGGCGTGTTTTCATCCAGCTAACGGGACGTGGGTGGGGCACGGAACTTGGTACTTTCTCTGGTCTCGTGTTCATCCAGAACAACGTTATACAACCGATAATAAGCATGTCTTAATGCGAATGTTCTGGTGTACTGATAATAATGTCCGCTGGTGGTTTAGCTAGCTGCGGAATCTGAAGTTCACGTGCAGCCGTCAGTTTGTTCCAACGGTCTCTGACTGTGGAGATGAAACTTTAGCCGTCAGGCTCGTTCCCTCACCGTCCTAACCGAGTACTCCTCATTCAGCTCGTTAATAGGAATACATCAGAAAAAAAAAATGCAGGACGACAAGCCGGAGTCGACCGAAGCCAAGGGCGCCGAGGGTCCGGGCGCAAGCGGCGCCGGGGACAAAGCGTTAAGTAACGTGAGAGAAGCAGAAACCACCAAACCCAAAGGGATCAGCGCCGTGGCTGTGCTGTGGACCTTCGGGAAATGTCTGAGCGCCTTGCTCCCCGTCTATCTGGCCGGTTACTATCGAGTCAGCACCAGCCTGCTGGTGTGCGGCATGATGGTGTACACGGGATGGAAACATGCTCGAGAGGCGAAGGAAGAGCGTCTGAGGTCGGCTATGCAGTTGTTGGACGACGAGGAGGAGTACACGTCCATGAAATCGTCCAAAATCAGGAGAGACCTCCCTGCGTGGGTAAGAAACAACATCAAAACCTCTCAACAGCTGTCAACAGTAATAAATCCCCCCCCACCCCTCGGTTCACTTTGACCTGGAGTAACCTCTGTTTGAAGGCATAAGACCTAAAACGAGACTCTAAAATAATATCATTGAGAATATCATTGTCACATGATGATTTCCTAGATAAATAACCAAATCAGAGCCTTTTGTATACCGTGTTACACCATAAATCACTTATTTTTTTATAACATGTTCCATCAATTATCTTTTTTTAAATAAATAAATGCATGCAAACAATGTGCAAAATAATTGTTTCCACATTTTTTATCAAATTGCTTCTGCAGAGGTTTTTGTTTGCATTGCATAGCATCTGTATGTTAGAACAACAACAACAACACAACACATGGAAGTTTTAATGACCAGGTTTCACTATCAAATATCTTTATGGAAAATATGAAGCACTTCAACTGAAAACCTTTGCAACTCCTATGTGACTTGGGCAATTCTGAATAAATGTTAAAATCGCTCTAAAGTCACCCATCCTGTTTTCTAATGTTAACTGATCAGAATGATTCTTGTGCCTCTAACCAAACAAAAGGCAGTATTATCAGTCTATTCTTTAATGCATTTTTTTTTTTTACTTTTTTAAAAATCCTACAGTGGAACTTCATATTTAACTACCTAGCTGAGCTGTTCTCATCAGTGTACATTTTTAGGGGTAAAAACAAACAGCTCTCGATGGTATCTATAAACACTTTAATCGTTCCGCGGCTGTATTTAAACTCGTCTTGGAGATTTCTGCTGCAGGCGATGCAGATTCATACTTGCTCCTTCTGAGTACTTGGAGGCAGAGCTATAATGCAGAACCCACATGTGCCCGATTTCGACTCAAAGCATGGTGCTACACCCAGATGAGGTTGCTGCGGGTTCCTTTCGTGATTTCCGTGATTGCTTGCGCGACCAGGCACCCTGCCACTTTCCACTAAAGTATTAAATAAGTTCTTCTCCAGATTGATTTCTACTCAACTAACATCATAAATTCAGATTCACCTGAAAACAAAAACACAATGAAATATTAATAGCAAAAACATTACATACACTTAAAGTGGCCAAACAGTCCTCCTGTCTCTTAGTAGAGATAATGCACATCTTTTGTGCTGGGAGCTGTTTTACCAACATTCTCCATGTTGTTTTGAAACAGTTTGCTTTCAGGCGTGTCTGCGGGCACCTGGTGAGATTTCCTGACATTCTCTCTTACTGAATCGTTTCCCCATTCTGGAATGTGTTTTTTTGTGTGTGCTCTAGGAAATTAAAGTAGGTTTCTGCATTGTTTTTGTTTTCAGGTCAACTTTCCAGATGTGGAGAAGGTTGAATGGCTCAATAAGGTGAGACAATGTTTTTCTTCATATTTTTAAGGTCCTTTTTCCAAGTTCGACAAGCACGTTTGTCTCTATCCAGTAGACCAGCTGCCCTGCTGATTGAAAGATGACAGCATGTGGTAGGTTATTAGATGGTGCTAGCTGACAGACTGTAGCAGAGCTCCTGCTGCTGCTGCCATGTCCCTGTGAAGGCCACGCCCAGGGTATAGGTACTGTACTGCAGAGAGCAGGCCCTGCTCCAGGCAGCCCTCTCAATATTTCCATTTCATTGCAGCCAAGCAGGCTGACAGGAAGGGGGAGGAGTTTTTCATTCCCTTGAAACTAAAAAAAGAAAAGCTGCAGCCCCTTTGTGCTTTCAACCCAGAGAAACTAAGGCCACTTGTATGCACATTGGAAAAAATAACATTTTTTCCAGCTAAATGAACCACGGGATCTGAGTGTCTCACAACAGACAAAGCTCTGGTTTGAGACTGCTTATTTGAGGACCGGTCAGCAGATTCTCTTTGTCCTCCACAGGAGCCGGCTGCTGATGACTCACTCCCTACATATGCCAGACTATAACTATCTGCATTTTTTTCCTGAGCCACGGGGGCATAAAGCCAAACACTGCCTCTGCCTTTTTGATTCTTTCCTTGGAGGAACTGAACAAAACTAACAAAACTTTTAACAACTTTGTAAATCTGCCACCTGCAGGGCATTTACTGTTAATGTTAAAATCAGTTCCTACATGCGTGTAGGAACTGCATGTCATAAGTGGGTTAGCAGTTGGGAAGGCTCTGTGCTTGTCAGCTGCCGCCCGTCATTCTTCTATTATTGCTTGTGGCCATTGAAGCATTTGACAAATAGTTTTGTTATTGGATAGCCAAACCCCAAAAGCTCGCTTATCACAACGGAGGCAGCAGTGTGAGGATATGTATGGCTGATTTTCACATGTAAATCACATTTCTGCCACATGCTCATTTTCCTGTCCAGGTACTGCAGCAGGTGTGGCCGTTTGTGGGCCAATACCTCGAGAAGCTGCTGATGGAAACGATCGCTCCGTCCATCCGAGCTTCAAGTGCTCACCTCCAGACGCTCAGCTTCACCAAAGTGGACATGGGAGACAAGGTGATGGCATCGAGAGAATAGAGCATCCGGCAAAAGGATTCATAGCACTTTGAAGGGTTTGATATTATCAGCAGTTAAGAAGCCCATGGTAGCTCGTGAGTCATCCAACAGCTCAGGTTGGATAATTTGTTGACAGTTCAACTATGAGTTGTTGGGAAAAAAAACTCAAATGGGGTTTTGTTTGACATAAACCATGTAGAGGACAGAGCAAGCACTGAAGAAAGTGATCTGTTCAGATGAGACGAGCAACTAACACTTCATAAAACTCTGACTACACTAATCACACAGTGAAACATGGTAATTGGCAGCATCATTCTGTGGGGGTGCTGTTCTTTATCAGAGACAGGAAAACTAGATGGAATAGATGGGAAAATGAATTGAGCTAGAGTGGACTATGACCCTAAAGAAGCACACGTTTATGTAATCCATTTGTGCCAAAGGTTGAAAAGCGCTGTTCAGAGATGCTCTCCTTCTTACGTGACTGAGCTTGAGCTACTTTGGATATGAAGAATGGGCAACGAATCCAGTCTCTAAATAATCAACGCTGGTATAGACAAACACCAAATCCTTGCATCCGTAATTAAAGCAGAAGGTTTTTGTACAATACAAGGCATTGGCTGAATGAAGATGCAAGCAACAATTGTCATATTTTGACTTGTGAAACACCATGTGTCAGTCTTCTGCATTAAGTCCCAGTAAAAAAAAAAATTGCCTTTGTGGTTACGATGTGACAAAATGTGAAAAGTTGAAGGCGTATAAATGATTTTGCAAGTCACCGTAAAAACTCTATGACAAGATTTTATTCACTAATGAAACATTTGATTAAAAACACATCTGTGCTCCCTGTTTGCTCCAGGCCATGAAGGTGGTGGGCATCAAGGCACACACAGAGAACGACAAAGGACAAGTCTTGCTGGACCTCTACATCAGGTAACTGCTTCTCCTTTCTTCTCGTGCCTGGCAGCTCGTTGTAGCTAACGCCAGTGGTTCCCCTTTTCTCAGTTACGTTGGAAATGTGGAGATCAATGTCGAAGTGAAAAGATACTTCTGCAAGGCGGGAGTCAAAGGAATACAGGTTTGTCGTTTTGTCCAGCCCTGAAATAAATTCATGCAACCTAACAACGTGGAGTAAAAGGTTTCCAATTAAACCTTTGTGTTTATCTGCCACTAGCTACATGGGATGATGCGAGTGATTCTGGAGCCTCTGATTGGAGATGTGCCCATAGTTGGTGCCGTCACCATGTTTTTCATCCGCCGGCCTGTAGGTCTACTTAAAGTCACCTCTATTTGTCCTTTTCATGCTGCTCAATAACCTCGCTTTGACGTGACTATCATGTGTCCCTGTGTAGCCTTAAAGCTTTATCTTGCTATTGATTCTCTGTCAGTTCTGATTGACTTACTCTTTGCTCAGCATTCTCATTTCTTCCCAGAAACTGGACATCAATTGGACTGGGTTGACCAATTTATTGGACGTTCCTGGACTGAAGTAAGTCATGCTGAGAAAGACCTTTTTGGATTTTACTCAGCAATAAGGAGTTGTTGTTTGTTTTTTTTAAGAAACATTTCAACTTTTGAAACATTTCTTCTTTTTCCTCTGCTAATGAAATACCAAACTGTAATCTGTTACAGTGTTATGTCGGACAGCATGATTATGGACGCCATTGCTTCGTTCTTGGTGCTGCCCAATCGTCTCGTTGTCCCACTCGTCCCTGGTTTGCACGTGGCTCAGCTACGCTGTCCGCTACCCAGGGTAACGCCTCGCATCCTGCATGTTTCACATCAGTTCACATCCCAGGATAAAAATATAATTTTGCTCTTGTTTTCATTCTCAGGGTGTGGTGCGCATCCACCTGCTGGAGGCACAGAACCTTGTTGCCAAAGATAACTATGTGAAAGGGGTCATGGCGGGCTTATCTGACCCATATGCCATATTAAGGGTGGGACCTCAGACCTTTACCTCCAAACACATCGATAACACAGATTGCCCCAAATGGGGAGAGATGTATGAGGTGAGAAAAAGGACACGCTTTTGAGACATGTAAGATTTGTGCAATACCCCTTCAGCGTACAACAGGGTTGAGTTTAGGGTCATTCTGGAGGTTAATTCCTGCTTTATTCCAAAATCTGTTCTGTCGTGTTTGAGATTATATATCTATTGATTTGAGATGAAATTGAAGAATTTGGAAGTAGCTTTCCTTTGTCATTATTGAATCCAACTTGTGCAAAGTATTAGCAAGATTTTATGGCTCGGCTCACTAAAGAGATGCAGCTCTTTCAGCTCTTTCAACAAATAACTATGAAACAGACACGCAGGATGATGCTACCACCACCATGCTTGACAACTAGTATGGTTTCGCTTTTAAAACCCGTTACTTAGTCCTCCTGTCATTCTGTCAAACTATCCAAAAAAAGATCTAATCTGACCATCAAATCTATCTATAACAGCATTTTGGTTTGTTCATGTGGGCCGCTTTAAATTTTAGTCAGGCAAAGCAGACACTTCCTTTCTTCTTCTGCAACCTGAATTTCTTTCCCAAAGTTGTTCAAATCTTGTGGACTTCACTTGAAACTTCACTTCAAATGAAGTGAAGTTTCATAGAACTTCACTTCACTTGGACTCGCTCTGTGTTGAAAATGTTCATTTTTCATTCATATGTCACACCGACAGCTCCCAAGCAAATCCCTCTGTCAGTCCTCATGCCGTTATGTGTGTGTTGTATGTAAGGTTATTGTCCATGAAGTGCCGGGTCAAGAGCTGGAGGTGGAGGTTTATGACAAAGACACAGACAAGGATGATTTCTTGGGAAGGTACATGCAGATAATTCATGTCTTTGTCTTGCTTTGTTAAATTTGTCATGCTCACTTTTCACCATTCATTTGTCACCATTTGCAAACAGTGGGGGGAGGGAGCCCTAAATATTAGCTCGGCTGTTGTTAGCGGTAATGAATTGTTAGCGGTATTATGTTACGCCTTATTTTTCTGCAGGACCAAATTAGATCTGGGTATTGTGAAGAAGTCCATTGCGGTTGATGATGTAAGTGATATGCTTTTATAACTTCCAACTAAATTGTCTATAAACAGCTTTCATATGATCAGAATGCAAACATGTGAGTGCACTCCTGTTTCTAGTGGTTCACTTTGAAAGACACTCCATCTGGACGCGTTCACTTCAAGCTGGAGTGGTTGGCCTTGCAGCCTAACACTGAACAACTTGAGCAGGTTGGAGCCTTTCTATTTAAACAAAAAAAAGTTGCAAAAATGAATCATCTGTTCCCAGGCTGTATTTTCCTTCTTGGAGTCTTAACAATTCAAAAAATGTTTGTGAAATTCACCCAGGTCCTAAAAAGGAATGAAAGCGTCACCAGCAAGAACTCCAACCCCCCCTCTTCAGCTATCTTGGTTGTGTATCTCGACAAAGCTGAGGCACTTCCCGTGAGTCAAATATCTCTGCCCTCTCTGCCCACATGTGTGCGTCGCTCAGAGCTGCTTCCTGTGTGGTTAAACCGGGGCAGAACTGGAGCTGCCATCTGTCTTACATTCCACATCTTGTATTGTGTTGGTTTGGTCTCCGGCTGCTGTATCTCTCTGTTTAGCTGTGAAAGAATGAACCTAACATAGGTCAGGACTGCTGCACACACTATTTGAGTTCATGTTAATATGTGGTGGCAAAGGGAGCAGCTATGAGAGTCACACCTCATCATTGTGTGTGTGTGTGTGTGTGTGTGTGTGTGTGTGTGTGTGTGTGTGTGTGTGTGTGTGTGTGTGTGTGTGTGTGTGTGTGTGTGTGTGTGTGTGTGTGTGTGTGTTGGGGGGGAGGGGGGGATGCTGTTAAGCACACTTCCTTTTTTTACCATGGACAATAACTTGTTTCTGTTACTATGGTAGCCTCAAAAACACACAAAACCATAGACATGCCCATATTTTCAGATGTATGTGATCTGGATGCATCTTAATAAAGTAGGATGTCATTTAGAAAAAAAAATTCAATATATTTAAAACACATAAATTAATAAGCACGTTTTTTATTTTCATTTTGTTTGTCAATGAAAATGAAAACACAAAAGTCTGTTTCTCAGCAAAAGATTTTGCATTGGTTAAGTAAAAAGGGTTTTTAATGCAAAAATCCGGGTCTGTTGAAAGATATGCTCATATTCTGCACAAAATATGAACTCATACTTTTGGGGGAAGAGGAAGCCCAAGTTGCTCTGTCCTTCAGCTCATTTATTGTTGGGTATTGTGTCACTCATCCTCCTCTTGACAAGTGATGGTGACAATCTTATCAACTGGATAGATGTCAAGTCAACGCTCTTCCCCCATGATTGATGAGGCCAAAATACCACAATATCACATTTCTGTTCTGAAAATCTCAATGTAATAATCTAATTTATCACAAACTAAATTAGTGTTTTTATTAGGTGATTTCTATAAATATAAAAATGACCAGAAATCAGAATTCTATTTGTAATGTTTCCATATAAGAGAATCACTTTTTGATTTCAGCTTATGAAGCATATCAACTTATTGAAGATATTTTAATTTAGTGGGTTTTGTTTCTTTTTTGTCTCTTTGTTGCTGCGCTCTTGCTCAAAATCTCTTTATGTATCTTACCGTGTTCCTATTTTGCTTAAACTTTAGATGAAGAAGGGAAATAAGGAGCCCAACCCCATGGTGCAGATATCTGTGCGGGGAACCACCAGAGACAGCAAGGTGAAACTGTTTCAAGAACTAACTGAACTACTGTAACTGGGATCCTGTTTCTGCATTGTAAATATAGTTTTTTTTTTTTTTTTTGTCCTTTTAGATTTGCTACACCACGGTCAACCCAGAGTGGGAGGAAGCTTTTACTTTCTTTATCCCAGATCCTCGCACTCAGGACATAAACATTCAGGTAAGAGCGATTTTATTTTGTCGTGAATGTTTTGTAAAGTCTGCTGCTGCCTTTCTTGGTCAGGATTTTTTTTGTAAAATAATATTTTAATCTCAGTAAGAATTTCCAGGCAAAATAAAGGTTGTTAAATAAATAAATAAATAAATAAAAATTGGATATGAAGCAAGTGTAGTCTGATATCAGTGGATTGGTCATGATCGTAATTTGGTCTTCTTTTATCAGGTGAAGGATGCTGACCGCGTGCAGACGTTGGGCAGTTTGACCATCCCTCTCTCCCGCGTACTGGAAACTTCCCATCTTTCTCTAGACCAGTGGTTCCAGTTGGAAAACGCCGGATCTGCGAGTCGCATCTACATCAACGCAGTTCTCAGGGTGAATAGTTGGACTGCTTGTTGTTTATCCTGCTCTTTGTTCCACAAAATGTCAATCTCACTCTTGACATTTTGTGCCATCTCTCTGTTTCACCTTTTGTTTCCCTGCGCAACACAGGTCCTGTGGTTAGACGAGGATCGTATTTCAGCTGAGGTCTCTTCTAATTTGGCAACTGGACTTTCGAAACAGTTGGCCCATCAGTCCTCCCCTCATCCCAGCTTTGCTACCGAGGTAATGAAATACAATGCAATTGAATATCATTTTCCAAGCGAACAAAACAGCTTATGTCGTGTTTGTCTTCAGGGACTGCTTCGAATTCACCTTCTGGCAGGTCAGAATCTTGTTCCCAAAGACAACCTGATGGGTGGAATGGTGAAAGGCAAGAGCGACCCGTATGTCAAGCTCAACATCGGAGGCGAAACATTCACAAGTCAAGTAATAAAAGGCAATCTGAACCCAACCTGGAATGAGATGTATGAGGTAAGTGTCTGTTAACTAAGGTTGGCCTGATTAGGACTTTTTTCTTTTTTGTTCCATGTGTCTCAATCCACTACTTGAAAATGGTAGACTTATATACAGAAGAACAACACGTAATGTTTCATTAGCTTTACAGGTTCCACGTTTAGTATTGTGGATGTGCTCCACTTAGCACTTATGTTCAGTCGCAGAAGTCTGATTTGAACATCCATACTGTCAGCTAGTGTTCATTTAAAAGAGTTTGCATGAAGCAATAATTTTCATGTTGAGAGCATTTTGATTTATTTATTTTTTCTGTGTAGGTTATTCTGACGCAGCTCCCTGGTCAGGAGCTGCATGTGGAGGTGTTTGACAAAGACATGGATATGAAAGATGACTTCATGGGAAGGTAACGTTGCGTCTTTCAGTTATATTGGTTTCTAATTAGATTTCAAATGATCCCTTTTTAATAATTAATTTTATGATTTGCAGGCTGAAGATGAGTCTAAAGGATATCACTGACTCTCAGTACATGGACCAGGTGGGAGTTTAGTTTTAATTTAAAAAGCTGAAATTAAAAGCTAAAGCACAACAGTTCATCAATATTCTTATCTCCAGATTTATTATGTACTTTAGTAAAAAAACAAAGCATGTCATTTCTTACATGTCCACATGAAGGAGTTTGTTGTAAACAGACCCATTTGTTCCCATATTGAAGTGTTTTGTCTCTGTTCATCAGTGGTACACTCTCAGTGATGTGAAGACTGGTCGAGTTCACCTGGTCCTGGAATGGGTTCCAACTTCTTCAGAACCAAATGGTTTGGACCAGGTTAGTATGTTCTCAGTTCTCAGTTAAAAATCACTTCACTGCAAGCTCTTTTTTTTTCAAGTAATAATATTTTCTGTGGCTTCAGGTCCTTCAGTTCTACTCCAGGCAGTCCTACCAAAACAAGACAGTGCCTTCAGCCGGTCTCCTGTTTGTGTATGTTGAACAAGCAGACGGCTTACCGGTGAGTCACTTAGCAATGTTTTGGTGAATAATTGGTTAAATAGGCAGTTGGCTTAGGAACTGCTGTAGAGAGTCATTATTTTTCTCTGTCTTTAGGTGAAGAAAAGTGGAAAGGATCCAAAAGTGGGAGTGGAGTTAAGTCTTGGAAATATGTCACGTAAAACTACAGTAAGATCAAAAACCCCAATCATATATATCTCTATTTTGGCTTGGTTGGTTGGTTTGGCTCATTGCTTTATTTGTTGGTCATTCCTTGCTGATTCTTTCCATCTCTTCTGAAGGTGTGTGATCGTACAACCTCACCTAAATGGAACGAGGCATTCTGCTTCCCTGTTCGTGATCCAAGACAGGAAATTCTTATTCTCAAGGTGAGAAGTGAGACACACAGCTGGACAAAGAGTTTTCTGATAGATTAATACTTCTAAGCTAACATGGGACATTATGAATTGTCTTCTTTTAGCTCTCTCACAGCTGGACCCTTCCTGTTGGCTCTCTGATTGTCCCTGTCAGAGAGCTGTTGGCTGAACCAGACCTGGTCTTGGATCAGTGGTTCCATTTGGATGGAGCCTCACCTGAGAGTCAAATCCTGTTAAGAACTGAACTCAAGGTAGGATAGTCTGAATTCATTTTGTCTAAATCTTTTGTCTTTTTCCACCTCTCTGTCTTTAATTAATCTTCCGTTTTGCGGTGGTAGCTAATGCTCCTATCATACTGGTGCCCACCTAGCTTGCATTTCTGTGGTGTGGTCCGATGCTCAAGCATAAAGTAAAATGGCACTACATGAATAGAAAATACATAATACTGCCCCTTTAAATATGAAATGAGTAAAAAAAAACAAGAAGTAACATTACAGCAAAAGTATCTTACCCCATCCGGACATACTACAACACAGACAACATGGTGAATGCTATCTCAATACACTGGTTTCATTAATAGCAACATGCATGCGTACTTCAAATAAGTCATAAAGCTCGATGTTTCCCAAGATGCACTTCATTTCTTCATGTTTAGAACTACTAAATGTGTGTTTTTCAGCTTACATGACGTGATATTGAACAGTAAGTATGACAGGGTTGAGAAAATAATTTCTCAGGCTTTTAAAGAACTTTTTTTTTTTTTAGCTCTTGCTTCTTCAGTTGAGAAATGTTTGTTTTTCTTCTGGGGCTCCAGTAAATCTAATTAGCAAAATATTTTTACTCAACCTAATTACAGATGTTGGTTCCTACCAAGTGTCCTGTTGCTACTGAAAAGACTAAAGTCTCTGTAGCGTCAGACCCCACTCCAGCGAAACGCCAGCCAGAGACAGACACAATCCTCAGGTAAAATAATTCAGAAAAGTTTATTTTTCACTTATTTTACTTAAGTGCCTCTTGAATTTGATTCAGTTTTGCTGCTTCTTTGTTATATAGGTCAGCTTCAGTGGACACCCCTCCTGTGGAAACTATTGTTCCCTCGCTGCCTTTGGATGAGGAGATTCATGAAGTAAAGGAAACTGCAGCCGATGTGAAGGAAGATAAAGTGGAAGAATCGCAGAGCCCGGCTGTAACACAGCCCCCTCACACATCCCCAGACCTCACCTTTGCCAGTGAGGTAACATATATAAATAGAGCTCAGTAGCATTGTATTACTGCATTTAAAACAAAGGACGCAGCAAGCTTTAATTTAATATAAATCAATACACAGCAATGTATGTCATTCATGCAGGGACTCCTGAGACTCATCCTGTTGGAGGCTCAGAGTCTGGTCGCTAAAGATAACATTATGGGTGGCCTGAAGAAGGGCAAAAGCGATCCATACGCAAAGATCAGCGTTGGTGAGGTCATGTTTAAAAGCGCTGTGGTGAAGGAGAATCTCAACCCGGTCTGGAATGAGATGTATGAGGTCTGTCTTAAACAGCAGTGCATGTTTTGACTTTACAATGACCCTCACACACCCACTCAAACTGCTGTGTGTGTGTCCTCAGGTGGTGCTGAGGCCTCAGTCAGGGCAGGAGGTGCAGGTGGAAATGTTTGATAAAGATATGGACAAAGACGACTTCTTGGGCAGGTGAGGCTGATGGTCTTATCTGCATTTTTATGAAGCTCAATCATAAAACATGTAGAAGATGAGAATTCAAACAAAATATTAACAGAACTTGGAGTGTGATGTCTTATTAGAAGATAGCATTTTTTCTTCTATTTATAGACTAACATTTCCTGGTTTGCCTGAAAGAAGTTACATTTGCAATAGAGTTGCACAACGTATCGATGAGTAATCATCATCGCAGTCTTGCAAATGCAAAGGACTGATTTGATGCAGTCATATTTTCTGCTAATCTGATTGCTAAGACTAGACTAATTACCCTCAATGGCTACACTGAACGTGTATTTTTAGTGGTTGAGATGATAAAGTCAACAGAGAATTGAATAGATGGTAAATAATCATAATTAACATCAATCAGTATGTCTGGATTAATTATAATCCAATCATTTGGTTATCTTTTCTCAGCAAGAGTATCAGAATTACATATTTTATCTCACATATGTCTGACATTGTGCAGTGAATAACTTCTCTTCTTTCATGTTATTAAGAAGATGGCTTTATTTTTTATATATATATATGTGTTTATATTATCACATTATACATTATGCTCTTCATTCTCAACAGGTTCAAAATTAGCGTTTCAGACATCATCCGCTCTCAGTTCATAGATCAGGTTGGTGTTTTCCTTCTTTGTACATTGTTAATAAATCTTCCTGGATGCATTTATGGATGTAAATAAATGATTCTGTTTCAGTGGTACACCCTGAACGATGTGAAGTCCGGTCGCGTTCGTCTCATTCTGGAGTGGGTCCCAACAGTGTCCTGTAATGACAATCTTGAACAGGTTAATATAATATTTATTTATTCCAAAAAATGTTCTATTATTATAATTCTATTTAATGATTTTTTTTAGTTCATTTAAGTACAGCTCCACTAGTCAGTGGACTAGAAATCAGAATGGCCTAATTTTTCCTTGATTAGCTCTGATTAATATTTGACAAATTGGATACTGAAAATGTTGTTGCTTTCCTCTTCACTTAATCTGTCAAATAAAAATGTTTGCTATTTTTGCAAACATTAACTGACAGCACATGCCTTGATGCATAATTTAGGGTTTCAGTAAAACATTAAATAAAAGAGAGGGACATGCGATTTCATGCCTAAACGAGGATAATGTTGTAATTCCTTCATATTCTGATGGATTCAAAACTGCTCCGTCCGCCGAGGAGCCTGCTTCACGCTCTTCCCTTTTATGCTTTGGTCAAGACACGGCTGGTCAGACTTCAGAGAAAAGCTTCAAATGATTTTGTTATTGTATTTCGTCCCGAGTGCTGAGTCACTGTGATGCATTTCTATTTGGTTTCAGGTGATGCAGCTGCAGTCTCTCCAGTCTTACCAGAACAAGGCTGTTCCCGCTGCAGCGCTGCTTTTTGTTTACATGGACAGAGCACACTCGTTGCCTGTGAGTCATGAAAAACTTCTTAGGAGGAGCTACTGATTAAGGAACAGTTTTGAGGTTTTTGTGTTCGATCTGAAACCATAATTACTGAGAGGGAATACAAGCTCTTCTCAATTTGGGATGTGTGTTGCAGTTTAAGAAGAGTGGTAAGGAGCCCAAAGCTGGAGCTGAGCTTATATTTGGGAACACAACTCACAGAACCAAGGTATGAAACAACAAAGTCGTGGAATAATCTACAATGTTCTATGACATGAATTTATGTGCTGTGTGTGTTATATACTTTATCTCTACTTTAGTCAAATGTAATCAATTTTAGTAACCAAAGTACTACATTTCATTAATGTCTTTATCAAAATTAGGGTTAGGGTTAGTAATGGTAAGCAAAAGCTAAACAAAAGCCTGTATTTTTCAGCATATAACAGTAAGTTGCTTTACAAAAATAATACCAGACTTGATAGGAGTTGGGTACAATTATAGTAAAGTTTCAAATATATTTTGAGAACAATGAGTTTATGGGGTATTTTATTCAACTCTCTGCCTTCGTCTCCACTTTACTGTCTGAAGGTCTGCGAACGCTCCGGATCACCGCAGTGGAGTGAGGCGTTCCACTTCTCGGTTCATGACCCCAACCAAGAGATGCTCATCGTGAAGGTGGATGTCCTAAATGTTCCACAACACTAATAAAGTTTCTCCCACTATCAAGTGAACGGTCAAAGATCTAAGTTGTGCTGCTAATGTGTCCTGTTATCTAAAGTTATCCAGTGCATGGGACCAGCCAATGGGATCGCTGGTGCTCCCTGTGAGGCAGCTGCTCTCTGAGCCTCAGCTGGTCCTGGACCAGTGGATGCATCTGGACGGAGCTTTACCTGAAAGTGAAATCCTCCTCAGGGCTGAGCTGAAGGTATGACAACATTTACACGCCTAGATCTGCTCCAGTCAGCTCACATGGTAGAGACCAAGTGGATATTTGTTGTTGGCAGATCCTTGACACACGGTTGACGGAAGTCCCTCAGACGTCGGCCGCTGCTTCAAAAGAAGAGGATGCCCCCGTTCCCACTAAAAAGACACTCAAACCAGCTGAAGGAGAGAAAAAAAGCCCAAACTTGGCAACAAATGAGTGAGTTATTCATATTTGCTTTGAAGAATTTTAAACTTTTACTGATGAACTTTATAATGTAGTGAGAGTCAGAAATTTTATAGTTCAGCATTCATGTAGTTTTCCTGCAGATTGGCTTTCATATTTTCAACGGTTCAATGTGTTTTCAGCTCTCCTGTTGTAGTACAGCCTGCACACCCTGAATCCACACATGACACATCCCATCCTCCTGCAGTAAGGCACACCACAGAAAAGGCAACAGTAACTATGTCCTAAATGTTTACGCTGTTGTAACTGAAATCATTTTCTGTCAGCCGGTGGAGGAACCAGCATATGCAGAAGAGCCTCTGGTTGAGTCACACTCTCAGGTTGACAGAGACGTGAAGCCAAAGCCAGTCAAGACTGAGGAGTGAGTTGAATTTGACTCACAAGTATTTAGAGAAATATGAGCTACAAGCAAAACACACTGGAATAACTAATGTGTTTTTGTGTTTATCTGTGAGTGCAGGACAGGTTTAGGAGGTCTGGCTCAGGCCACAGTTACAGGTCTACCCACTGACCCAGCACCACCTCCAAGGGTCACAGAAATCCCCAAAGTGGCTCCAAGTCTTCCACCACACACGGTGCCGGGTCAGGACTTTGGAAAACAGGTGGGTTTGCTGATTATCTGAAGTGTGGAGTGACAGAATTAGCTTTCAACGGCTAATACTTAATGCATGCTGATGTTTTTAAACAAAAACACAAACCTCCATTAGCTGCCAGAAATGTTGATGAATTCATGTCTGGTGAATATAAAGGAAGTTGAAGAAAGGTCTTCATACATCTTTAACTGTCTATAAATATAATCTTTAGCACAATGAAAAGACCCACCACCCAATTAGCCTAATGAATTTTACAGCAGGATTTTTCTAAGATACTTTAGGTTGCAGTGTGTTGTGAATTGGTGCTTTACAAGGAAACTGAATTAAAGTGATAATAGTATAATTGTAAAACTCATTTGTCCTTTCAAATATCCTGCTGTACCATCTGTTGGAGCTGGTTTTGCCTTCTTATCTTGTGCAGATATTATTGTGCCATGTTAGCTAGTAAAAACTCCAGACACTTAAAATAAGCATGAGCATTGAACAAGGGATTTGTTTGTAACAGTCGAGTAACCATCCTATGTCAGTGACGTGTAATGCACTCTTAAATGAAGATGAATTTCAGATTTTTTTTGTTTCTAATAATGAGCAACATTGTGCCTGTTTTAATAATTTACATCTTTCTCCTGTAGGGGGTGCTGAGGATCCACCTGCTGGAAGCCCAGAATCTCGTGGCAAAAGACAACCTAATGGGGGGCATGGTGAAGGGCAAGAGCGATCCTTACGTCAAAATCAATATCGGTGACATTGCTTTTAGAAGTCATGTCATCAAAGAGAATCTAAACCCAACGTGGAACGAAATGTATGAGGTGGGCAGTTTTGTGATTCAAATATTGCAACTTTTTTTCTTCTTTTGCTGTTTTTCTGAGGATGTGCATCTCTGCTTATGTAAACAGGTGGTCTTGAGTGGCCGCAACGATCAGGACATCAAGTTCGAAGCATTTGATAAGGATATAGATTCAGATGACTTCTTAGGAAGGTGTGTGGCATGTAAAGTTATGGAGAAATGACCAAAAGTATCCATATCTTCTGCACTTCTCCATATTATACACTTATACTGTTACAACACCAAGCTTCTATTTTGGCAGAATTTCTATGTTTGGATAATACAAAGTCGTACTTAGCTGAAGAGAGGAAGTTGTGCAGAACTTTAACTTACTTACAACACACCAAGCTGAGCACTGTTCAGTCCATCATTAGAAAAATTGAAAGAGTGGCACAACTGCAGCGCTACCAAGACATGAGTTTATCTCAACATCCTAACCCGATGAGATAAACAGCCAAGAGGCCCATTATAGTGCCAAGTATTTTGCAGCATCTTTTCTTCCAGAATTGCCCTGTGGTTCTACAAGCTATGGATTCAGGAGAGTTTTAGATTTTTACTTGTAAAATAGAAAAAATATATATAATTCTCCTTTTACTTCATAGTTACAAATCACTTTGTGTTCTATCACATAAAATATAACTAAAATACAATGAAGTTGATGGTTGTAGCATTTCTAAATATGAGAAAGTCGTATTACGGCACTGTAAAATCTTGCTAATCATATTTTGACAGATTCTCTGTGAAGCTGAATGAGGTCATCAGATCTCAGTACACAGATCAGGTTAGTCAGTAACTCATGATCCTGAGTCTCATCTTATGACTTCTGAACTTTGTGTTGTTACATTGCTTAATGAAGGGTCTGGCTGTTTATCTCTGAATGTCTCTGCTGCAGTGGTTCACTCTGAACGATGTGAAATCTGGACGAGTTCACCTGATTCTGGAATGGGTTCCTACTGTGTCAAACGCAGCAAGACTAGAACAGGTCAGCCCTCACAAATGGCTTTTTAGAGATTAGTGCCAAAGAGCCATGCCAACAACATAAATGGATCTCTGGTTAATGTTTACAGGTACTGCAGCTTCAAACCCTCCAGTCCTATCAGAACAAAGCCGTTCCCTCTGCGGCTCTACTCTTTGTCTACGTAGAGGCGGCACACTCACTTCCAGTGAGTCAGCTGTTGTTTTTTGTCATCACTGCTAGATAGACGTGATTTCATGTAAAACATAACATCAATCTGTCTTTCTGATGCAGTTTAAGAAGAGTGGAAAAGAACCCAAAGCAGGAGTTGAGCTTGTTCTGGGTGAAACAACCTACAAAACTAAAGTGAGACTCCTAATACCTTCGACTCCCTCTGCTTGGAATGATACATGTTCATCCAATAACACGTGTTTGTCGTCGTTCCTCAGCTGTGTGACCGGAGCGCCAGCCCTAAGTGGAACGAATCTTTCTACTTCATGATCCATGACCCTAAGCATCAGATGCTTGTGGCTAAGGCAAGACGGTTTCTGTATGTCTTGGTGTTGTGTAGTAAAGAGGCTTACATTCAGCTGAAACTAACAATCCCTCTCACTACATTGTAGTTGTCCAGCGGCTGGGACCAGCCAATGGGATCGCTGGTGATCACAGTCAAAGAGCTGCTCGCGGCTCCACAGCTGGTCCTGGATCAGTGGTTTCATTTAGATGGAGCCTTACCTGACAGTCAGATCCTGCTGAGGGCTGAACTCAAGGTAAAATTATCTTGGCATACTTCATCTGAATGCTTTTAGACATGATGTTTACTACTGGTTGTCTCATTCTGTGTCTAACAGATTCTGAGCTCCAAGATGGTGGAAATGATTGGTTCAGGGACGCTGCCCTGTGCTGCTCCTGCCCCTGGAAATGGCCAGGTGAAGTTGTCTCTGTCACACACCTCAAAGGAGAGAAAGCTCGTTGTGATCGTCCATGCCTGCAGGTGTGT
This sequence comes from Poecilia reticulata, assembly GCF_904066995.2. NCBI lineage: Eukaryota > Metazoa > Chordata > Actinopteri > Cyprinodontiformes > Poeciliidae > Poecilia > Poecilia reticulata. The sequence continues at coordinate 19,418,200 of NC_088834.1, forward strand.
GCCGAAACACTTACAGTCATAATGTTTTTATAATGTTTTTATAATGTTTTTACGCGCAGGCCAGTTTTTTTTTAGAGGTTACAAGAATTAAGCATCATGTTATAAACAAAAACATTTACAGATTGGTCAGCCTCAGTTTGTGAATGAGAATGTGGACAAAAGAAATTAATAACAAAGTGAAAGACTAATTTTTTCTTACTAAACAGACACTCAAAAACATACAGTTACATTCTTTCCAGAAATTAAAAGCCTCTTCATTTAAAAACCAAAAATATTAAAAATTAAGCTCTAAAAAAATCATTGTTAAACATTTATTGAAACTGGAATTGTCCAGTTTTAATGTTTGGCTGTAAACAAGCCCCAACAGTGATTGTTCACCAGATACTAATCGAGTAATTTAATAGCAACCATCAGACCCCAAGTTCTAGTCAGATACATCTTTAAATTTAAGGAAATCAATCTCATGTATGGTAAATGTGTCCCATCTAGGTAAACTTAGTAGTTTTGACATGCAGTGAAATCACACTATACAATTTGTGATTGTTAAAAATTGTGTGCATACAATAAGCCAGAACATGGGTCTGAGTCAGGACATCCCAAATCATCAGGTTTGGATAGATAAACCTGATGATTTATCAGGTTTACCTGATAAACCTGATAAATGTTGTTTCTTTGTACACAGAGGTCTGGTGTCTCAAAGTAAGGATGCTGTTGATAGCTACGTCTCCCTCATGCTGCTGCCTGACAAAAGTAAAGCCACTAAGAAAAAGACAGCCGTGAAGAAAAGAGACCTCAACCCGGAGTACAATGAAAGGTAAAAGCATTTTCTGTATTTATTTTTGAAGCTGTTATTATATCTTAACTGTTTCTTCATGCTTTTTAATATTTGTTAAGGTTCGAGTATGATCTGCCTGAAGACGAGGCCAGATTCAGGCGCCTCAGTGTGTCGGTGAAGAACAACTCCGCCTCCTTCAGGAGCCGGGATGTTATTGGGCAGGTCAGTGTGAAACTGCACCCACACACAGTTTTATCACCTTGTTTGTAGGGCAACTTGAGCTCAAGAGTTTACAGACAATGCTGTGTGAATTTTCCACAAAACATGGAAAAAACTACAAATAAAAACAGGAAGAATGTTCAGCATGCAGCCTGGCTCGGGACTTATTCTACATTTGACATGCGTGTCACACTGAAAATAACTAAACATATGAAGAATCGCCCCTTACAGTTGCTGATTTTATTCCTTTAGGTGCAGATTGAGTTGGCCCAGATTGACCTGAAGTCTGGAATCACTGACTGGTGAGCAGAGCCTGTTGAATGAAACCCAAACTCTCATGTGTTCTGTATAAAATCGCATACAAGCTACAAATGATTTGTAGATCATATCATGCTGGTATTTTTATGAAAATATCAACATTTTACTTTATGTTGTAGCCTAGATGTTTTGCTCATAGAGAGACTAGACTTGGTGGTAGATGATAGTAGATAGTTTATCTAATCCTTTGGATGATGTAAGATGTTTGGTCTTCTTTGCTTTTCATTAAATGTCTATTTTTATTGCAGGTTCACTTTGGCTGATGATGCTGAATAGCTGCCTTGCTCACCCACCTGGAGAGTTTAATGACTGAACTCTGCTGTTACGCTCACTGATGCCTTCTCTTTCCCACCACTGTTGCAGTTGTAACTGCATCCGCCCAGCTTATTGTGTATTAATATAAAGTATAAATGGACTGCACTGCAAATAGGTTCCTGCACCACAGATAAGATGACAAAGCTGTTAAGTAGAAGGAAAGTAATTAAGTTTAAAGATGGAGCTGAGAAAGTGGATGATGAAAAACCCTTTGAAGGACTTTGTTTATTTTTTATTCTTTTTTTTTGGTGGATAATGGTAAAGTAGGAGAGTTTCCTGCTTGAAGGCCAAATATATTTTATATGTATCCGTTAATCAATGTCTTGATGCCATTTCAATATTCAAAACTTTATCTTAAAGGGGCAGTATTATGTAAAATCATCTTTTCTGAGCTTTACATCATGTTATACTCTCATCAAAAACATACTGGGAGTGTTGCCTTAATTCTTTCATGCATGTTTGAGAAATCCTTTAATCTCCCATGGCAATGATTCTGAGGTGCCTAACACTTGGTCTAACCGAACCCTGCCTTGTCCACAAAGGTCTTCTTCAGAGCTGCAGTCTCCAAGGTGAGCCTTCACCTCATACCCCGACTCACCCTCTCAGTTCCTTCAGACTAGCAGCAGCAGTAATTCGTGAACACCTGATGGAACTGCGCATCAGCTGAGCTCATTATATGAGCTGCTGCTTCTCAGTGCAAATGTGGTGAAAATGCTAAAAGCTTACCAGAGAAACAATGCTGAAGAAGACAGTGTATTTATATATATATATATATATATATATATATACATACACACACATATGTGTGTGTGTGTGACTTTTATAACACCTCAAGGAAACACTTATTTGGTTGAGCTATAAAATGGCACATTGTGCCTGGAAAACACATAATATTGGCCCTTTAAGACAAATTTAAACTAGAAATTATAATCATGTTACTGCACTTTGCCATCTGTCTTAATTATTTTTCTACACTTGTTTTTTACAGTTTAGCATGTTTGCTTCACATGTTTCTTTTTATAAGTTTGTATATTTGCAACGATTTCAGATTAGATGGAATCTTGTTTGCTGAAATATGGTAAAGAATAATAAATTTGTTTTGCAGCTTCACATTTGTGTTTGAATTCAGAAGGGTTGATAACTGATCGATGAAAAATATGTTTCTATACATTTATGAAAGGAAATAAGAACTTACCTACAAATTGAAGATTATGTGAGGGAAAATAGAAACATACAGTATAGTCCGCAAAGGGAAAATTAAATATTAAAAAGAAAAATAACATCTTAAGCTACTTTTCATTTTTGATCAAATTTAAAAATAATTTTTTTAAATTTGTCATAAAAAATATTGTATTTTTTTCTAAAAGGAAAATAATTACATATTACTTTGCATTTCATTTTCATTCAGTTGGTACAAGAATACTTGCAGTATACTTCATATATTTATAGGTAGTACACTTAATACTTAGTATTTAACAAACTGAACAAAGAATCCATATTGCACCACATATATTGAACGCAAAATCATTTATTCCTAATACAAGCTAATTAAATGTCACTTATTACTGCACGGAAGAGATATAATATTTGAGTTTGATAGTATATGTAAGAGAGTTTGCAGGTTTTGGATTATGGGGCCTCTCATACGGAATATTTGCGCAGACTTGGAGTGACGCTGTTTCTGACATGCAGCTGCTTTCACTTTCATTTACAAAGAAGAGTCGTTTGCAGCGAACAAGCGAAGGTAAGCTCGTCACAACATTTAATTGGTGTTTATTTGTTGGATGAACGCTTAAACTGTGAGAGCTCTCAGAAAATAACATCGTCCATTCATCCATCCATTTTCTAACACCCTGTCCCTTAGGGGTCGAGCGGGTTGATTGTGCCTATGATATCTCCAGCGAACGTGTCAGGCCATAGGCGGGGTTCACCCTGGACAGGTCGCCATGTCTGTCGCAGAAAATAACATCGTGTTAAATCAATTAATCAATCAATCAAATCTTATTTGTATAGCACATTTAAGAAGCAAGACATTTCAAAGTGCTTTACATTATAAAAACAAAGTCATGCAACATAGAATCAACAATCGAAACATTACATTAAGTCGAGTGCCATTATTAAGTTCTTAATCGAATGCATCAAAGACGACTCCAAGCAGGTGAGTTTTTAGTCTAGATTTAAATTTACTGAGTGTTTAATCAGTTTCGCAGTTTTCTGGAAATTTGTTCCAGATTTGTGGTGCATAGAAGCATAATGCTGATCCTACTCGTTTGGTTCTGGGGATGCAGAGCAAACCAAAACCAGAAGACATGAGAGGTCTAGGAGGTTGATACAACAACAGCAGATCTTTAATGAATTGTGGTGCTAAGCTGTTCAGTGATTTATAAACTAACAACAGTATTTTAAATTTAAAGTATGTAAGGAATTTAGAACTAGAGTGATGTGCTTTATCTTATCAGTTTTAGTGAGAGAGTGGTTGTGCTAACAAACTTCTATATCAGTGGTCCCCAAACTACGGCACGTGGGGCTCCACATTTGGTCCAGCCCCCTGAACAATACCAGAGAGCATTTAGATTTTTTTTCCACATACCATAATTTTTTCCTAAGCTTTGAACCTTGTGGCTTATCGTCCGGTGCGGCTTATATGTGGATTTTTCTTTAACCACTAGGGGGCTCTTTAGCAGGAAGTGAATCATTGGAAGTCAAAATTGGAAATAAAAGAAGAAAGCACCTATTAAAACGGAATTAGGTTTTAATAGGGAATTGAAATTTGAGAATGTTGTTGATGAAATAGCATTAAAGGGAAAAAGAAGGTTTTTCGTTTTTTTTAAAATAATACTGGGATCATTATGAGAATTTGAGGCATAGATATTAGGATCCAGTAGATGGCAGTAGTGCAACAATAATGGATGCAAGCTGCCGTTGAAATCTAAAGAAGAAGAACGAAGAATGTGCTCATTTTCATTTAGTACTTGCTAGTAGCAACACGAAGAATCAGCACTTTTACTGTTACAGTTACTGTTCGGAAACTACCGTAATCAGTTCAGTTAAATCTAAATTTGGCAACTTTTTCTTTTTTCAACCGTAATAAATGTGATATTCAATTGACCTGTTATGACTCAAATTTTGGGTGTCCGCCCCCCTCTGCTGCTGCATTGTTGTGGAAAACCTGGAGCGGCAGAGATATATGTGGCTTACAGTCCGAAAAATATGGTATTTATTTCATAAATAGTGTTATTTCCTGGATTTATTTCTGTGAAGAACCCAGAGTGGGCTATTTGTGCTTTCTGGAAAACAATAAATTTTTACGTTTTGGCACTCCTGTAATCGTCACACTTTTTCTGTTACAAACTGACTCTAACTAGTGCATGCTAGCACTAGTTAGTGTGCTAGCATGCTTCAACGTACTTTTTTGGGACAAACTTAAGTACTTTAAGTGTACTTATTTCTATGTACAAAAAATGTGCTTGGTTAGTATATTTTGAGTGTACTATTTTAGTGATTGAATTAGATTCAACATATACAGATTGTATTTTAAGTATATTGTAAATACATATTTAATATATTAGTGTGATTACAGCATGCTACGATTACACTTTTGATTTATTATAATTGCTAATGAAGTACACTTTTTTGTTACTTAATGTCTTATTATTCTTTTTTGCCACTTTGTACACTACATGCTTCATACACACTACAGTACTGCAAACATATCAGGTTACCAGAACACATAAGGATCCATTACAATACACTTCACAGGTGAAAAAAATTACATTGTGCTTTCAATATATTACCATTTTGGTAAGTGTCATTATTTACTGAATGGCACTTCACGACACTGTTAGTATGGTCCTAACAGGTGTTATGTCATGTTTATGACAGCATCATATCAGTCTTATGCACACCCTGTCAAATACAGTCTTACCCACATTTTTTCCAAGAGCCAATATACTATAACAAAATTGTACAAATTGTCAATACATTCAAAGTTTACAGATAACATGGTTACGAAAATTAGCACAATGGATACACTTTAGAGGAAATGTGAAAACTTTTTCACCAAGAACAGAGTATTGTTTTAATACAATGTCACAGTATTCCAGATAAACTGACATTTCTCCTTCCTACGAACAGTGAGGATCAATGACAGAACATTCCCGTTTGCTGCACTTTACAGAAACTTACAAAAAAGAACAATAGAGCAATTAAACAGAGAAAGCATTTGTATTTTAAAGAGTACAGAAAAATGGCAACGAAAAAATAAGACTTACAATTTGAAGATGTTGTGAACTCGCTATGTATGTGGCATCAGAACTGATGATGATTACACTTGGGTAAATACATATTTTGTTCACTTAAAGTATACTTTTATTTAATATTTCTTAATAGGGTGGAAAAACATTTCTGGGTTTCTTCTTTGCCTGTTTATGTTAGAAGTAGAAAAAATAGCCAGCAATATCATAGAATCAGTTGATGTTAACATCAAAGAAGAGTATTTATGAGTATTGTGAGTATTTGCTGCTTCATAGTTGGCATCAACTATGAATTGGCATCAACTATGAAGCTGTTTTAAGTGTGGACTTAAGGAGACAAACTACCTTAAAATCTTTCCATCCATGATCTGAACACACTGATCCTTGCAGGGTGGCGAGGGGGGCTGGTGGTGCCCATCTCCAGCAGCCATCAGATGAGAGGCAGGGTTCACCCTGGACAGGTCACCAGTCCATCACAGGGCTCTGAAAGCCAACAACAAATAAAATGTATGAAAGATAAATGTTAGATTAACAAGGGGGGGAATTCTGTAATAACTGGAAATTCCAGAATTTCTGGAATAACTGGAAATTCTGTCCAGTTATTTTAAAATCAAATCATGTTTATTATTAAGCACTTAGTGTTGACACCAGTTTTTGTTGTTGAAAATGTAGCTAGTTCCTCATTAAAAAAAAAAAAACTTACATCATGAAGACAATGTGAAGGTTCATCTTCAGAACTGGTTGGTGATCTGGTGGAGTCAGAGCCTCTTCTGAGACAGAAAAGTCTTTAGGTTTTCTAACACCTGATTTCTCTGGCTTCCTCTTTCATCTTCATTTGCTTAGTTAGACTGCAAACATATGTTGAAGATAAAAACATTGATGAACAAGTTATAACATCCTCACAATATCAAAGTCATACGGAGCTTAATTAAAACGGTAACACTTTATTTGAAGGGGTGTGCATAAGACTGACAAAAACTGTCATAAACATGACATAACACCTGTCATGAACATGAAGAAGTCTTTATGAATGTTTATGACAGTTGTCATGAAGTGTCATTCGGTAAATAATGACACTTTTAATGCACAGTTGCTCTAAAAGTTTCATTAGAAGTCTAGAAGTATAATCATACAAGTCACAATAAAATTTATAAAATTATTATTTATAAAACCAACGTAAGTTATATATCTTTACTGCACTGTTTATAATTAAATGGAGGTAATTAAGACCAGCTAGCAACACTTAGCAGCCTTTGTCCCTTCGGGCTCCTTTTGTGACACACATTTCATTTCCATCGGTTGTTGTCCCGATGTGTTGTCGTAGGACGTCACCAGCTTGAATTTACCAAAATTAGTAACTATTATCAAGGCCCTCTGTACTTTTCAGGCAATATTATGAGAGTAAAAATGGCGAATTTGAACAGCGTCTGTTACTGGCTTTCAAGGCTTTACTTCTTTTTATGGAGTTTTTCAAAAAAGACGTGCAATACAAATGTGCAATACCGCCACCATCTGGTCTGGAATGTGAACTGAAGCTAATGCCATTCACGAACAGATCTTGCATCATATCTGAAAATGGATTGGGTACTTTGTTAAACATTAAGTATAATTTTTTTTATTTTTTGCAATTTTAACTAAAATAGTAAAAGAGGGACACTTTTTAAGTGCCTAAAAAGTACTTTTTAGATGCCTAAAAGGCATACTTGTGCATATGTATTAATTAGTATTATTTTATAATCAGGTTGTTGCGTGTTGCAGACTTCTGCCAAGGTCCCTCTTGAAAATGAGATCTGGATCTCAACGGGGTTCACCTGGTTAAATAAAGGAAATAAAAAAGGCAAAAAGGCTGTGAATTTTAAAAAATTCTATACATTTTAAAATATACACAATATCTTTGACAGATAATGCAAATATCTTTTAAATATACACTTGAGCAAGTGTATATTTACACTTGGGTAAATACATATTTTGTTCACTTAAAGTATACTTTTATTTAATATTTCTTAAAAGTGTATTTTGGTACAATTATATTTAAGTGTGATTGAAGATACAATTTCAAAATTGGTACAAGAATACTTGCAGTATACTTCATATATTTATAGGTAGTACACTTAATACTTAGTATACTTAAAGTGTACTTTCATAAATGTAAATATGTTTGAAATATACTAAAGTATACTTTTTTTTCACCTGGGCTGTGAACTTTAGCATCTCATCCACTCCAGATTGTCATGGTGGTGTCGAGTTTCCTAACCCACATGCAGAGAACACTCCAAAGACAGGAAATACAATGATGTGATTTATTTACAGTGAATGCGAAAAAATGTTAAATCTAATCCAAGGTTCGTCTGGCAGGTCTCGAGGCAACTAGGGGGGGACAGAGATGGTTAGTCAGGATCCAGGAAATCTTGCTGTTTGGGTGGAGGTTGGTAACTATACCTGCTTGGGGGGAGTTTTGGGACCGGGGGAGGACCTAGAGAATCGGAGGCTGGTCAGGGGTTTCAGGTTGAAGGCTGAGGTCAGCGGCGGCAGCAGAGGACGGACAGGTCGGAGGCGGCGGCGGAGGACGGACAAGTAAGCCCCTGGGTGGTGAGGGTTCCGTCTCAAGGACTGGTTGTTGACCTGATAATTCAGGACCAGGGCAGCTGTGAAGGCAGAGACAAGAAGGGTCAGAATCAGCGATCAGATCGAGGCAGACGTAGCTCGAGGTAAGCCTGTACCATTACTGGCTAACACTCTGGCAGAGGAGTGTCCGCATCCTCCTCCACTTATACGCCTCCAAATGGTTAGATGGGGAACAGGTGTGCAGGCGCCGGCCCACGCCCTCAGGAGGAAGGTCACAGGCTCCCTCTAGTGGAAAAGAAAACTGACAAACTTCCGGATCCCAACACAGATAAACATCGAGTGAGAGCATTAAATGCTATTGGAATCAAAAATATGATCAGAATTCAAAGCCTGAAATGTGAAGTTGTATGCTACCAAATATTGAATTCAGTCAGTCCTGTGAATTGTGCAGCTTTATCACACAATTTGAATAAAATGTCATATATATTGCACAATTGCGGAAATTTAGTTGCAATATTATTTGCAGTAACAAAACACCAGAAATGTAAATAAACTTTGAACTAATAGAATATTATGGCATTTAAATAAATACAGAAAAATATAAAATACAATTTTACTGCTGATGAAATAAGAAAAATAAAAGCTATCAAGATTAAATGAAGACAAATTGAAAAATGACAGAGGCATTGATATTTGTTTAGAAAACATGGACATATTATGAGCAGTTCTTGTGTTCATGCAGTATCCATACAATGCCCAGGTTGTAATGTACTGTAACAGTAAAATATTAAATGGTACAACTGGTCAGGGGAGTTAATCATTTATATTTACATTTAGGTTTGAAGTAATCATCTGGAAGTCATATTCACATTGTAACAAATCCCCATCAAAACAGGGATTTGCTACAACGTTTAGGATCGACCCAACTAGATTCCTGTTCTGAATCTGATGGAGAATCTGAGAAGAGGGGTAAAGATTAGGGTGATGGCAAAGAGACCTTACCATTTTAAAGAGTTGGAGCTCATTATCACAGATAAATAATAGGGAACATGGAAAAAGATGGTCAGAAATGATGAAGATTTGATTGATGAAATGCCAATAAACATTTGTCATTGATTATTAGGAAGAATGTTAACCATTTTGACCCAACATTGAAAAATATAGAACTCTTACCCTAAAAATATAGAATCGGATAACTATAACTAACCCTAACCCTAATTAATCCTTTGGTTTGGCTAATTTTCTTAACCCTAATTATTACAGGCTCCTATGGATCCCCCAACAGATCGAGAAAAAGTCCTACTGACTCTCTCGTTGAAGTGGTTAGATAAAAACAAAAAGAAGTCAGATCTACAAAAATCCCTCCAGGCTTGGTTCAGCAAATTCAAAACTGAAATAGACTGCACAGTTCAAGAGGTCTTACCAGATGGACGAGCTGTGATTCTAGTTTCTCCTCCTCCAGGTATTGTATAACTTTATTTTCATATACAGCATTTTAAAGACTCACCAACTTTGTTAATCTAACCCCATAAAAAGGAATATCTATTTTGAATACACTGATATACCGCAATAATGGCTTCTCAAACTATTGACAACTAAATTTATTTTGCTTTTTTTGTTTGTTTATTTTAAAGGCCTCACAGAGCTTCAGAAGCTGAGTGGTAAAAATCTTCACACAAAAGATAAGAAAGAATTTGTCACCATTCTGTCTGTAATGGTGGGAAAACCAAAGCAGGAACCACAAACAGCAGAAGATGCTTCAGTGACTCCGACTCCTCCAGCTGCTTCAGTAAACACGGAAGATGCTGATTCCGACCCGCCAGCTGTATGAACTCTAAACACTGATACATACATTATAAAATATATCATGTTTGTTCTTTTCAACAAAAGAGAGTGGGCTGAAATTCCTCAGTGGTGATGTTAAAGACTGTCCTGGGAACATCTTGAGATTCCATAGAATAAGATGGAAAGTATTGCTGGAGAGAGATATGTTTTATTTCCATGTTAATTTACGGCACCATCGAATCAAGATGTTCAACTAACTTGACAAGAGTTGTCAAAGAATAAATCTTTTGCAGGTGACATGAACACAGATAGTAATAGCTTTGCAACCGTTTGGTGAATAAATTCAGTTGTGTACTTTTCTGTTTCAAAACCTTTAAGTAATTATCAGAAATTGAATGATTAAACATATTGTCGAAAGAAACTAGTGAGCATTAGTTTTTGGGAACACCAAAACATGAAATAACTCATGAATCCTCCCCTTATCTTATTAAAGAAAAATTCTTCCATGTCAAAGCATATATTGTCAGATAACTCAAATAATTAAGAATAATCCGTGAATGAATAAATTAATTTGCTGTGTGTTTTATTGTAGGACATGGTCCTCCCAGGGAAACAGAGGGATTCATTCACCCCGAGAGCAGCAAACTTTCCTGCTATAAAGGTTGAAGAAAGTTGTATTCTGCCACTGAATTACTTCTGGTACATGAGTCACATCTACAAGGAAGTAATTAAACAGATTGAGAGGAAGAATAAAATTAAGATGGTGGCACAGGCCCACGTGACATTTGAAGCTGAGCAGGAAGATGGAAACCCTCATGAAGCTCTCAATGAGTTCATTGATCTCTCACAGAGCTGCTCTGCTGATCCAGGTGAGGCAGTGATTCCTCTCAAGTTTGTAGATCCAGATCAGTGGAGCGATGCATTAAGAGTCATCAAGAGAAACAAGGACAAGATTTTGATCACCATGTCATCAGAAGAAGTTATTGTTAGTGGTCCAAAGCAAAGCCAAGATAAATTCAGTGCAGTCCTGAATGCGATGCAGAAAATAAACACACCGGCTGAACAGCACAAACCTACATCAGATTCTGCAACACTGAGGACAAACTTGATCGACAAATATCCATTGGAACTACCAATCCCAAAATTCAGCAGAAATTTATTTAATACACCAAAAACAACAAGCATAAGAGGATTTTCAAGTAAGGAGTTTAGAATTCCAAGTGACAGATGTTCAATTTGTTTGTCTGATTTTACTAATAAGAAACAACTGAAGTGTAAACATGCATTTTGTAAGGAGTGCCTGAAAAATGCAGTGAAAGTATGTGGACCCATCTGTCCAATTTGTAAGGATGTTTTTGGTGAGATGAAGGGAAACCAACCTGATGGAAAAATGACTTGGAATAAAATTTCCTACCCTTTACCTGGATTCCCAGATTGTGGCCATATATGCATCACCTATCACATTCCAAGTGGAAAACAGACGGTAATGTCTAAGCACATATATCTGTAATTTAACATTTGGTTTAAGACAGCTACCATTAACCTGATTTTTTTCTTTCTATCTGGCAGGAAAAGCATCCCAAACCTGGTCAATACTATGGAGGAACTATCAGAACAGCGTATCTTCCTGACAACAAAGAGGGCAATGAAGTTCTGCTACTGCTGAAAAAAGCTTTTGACCAGAAGCTGATTTTCACTGTTGGAGCTTCCAGGACAACTGGGGCGGATAACATGGTGACCTGGAATGACATCCACCACAAGACGTCCATGACAGGAGGACCAGAGTGGTAATGTTCCCTAATTTAACACCTTTGTATTCACTGTGCTTCAGCTTTTGGTTTCATGTATTAAACCTTCTATATTTTCGTCTTTCACAGTTATGGATATCCAGATGAGAACTACCTGAGCAGAGTCAAGGAGGAGCTGAAGGCCAAGGGCATCCAGTGAAGTTTTTCTTTTACATTTAGTGAAACTTTAATTCAAAAAATCTGACTAATTGGATCTAAATTTCCACATTTTGTTCCATCATGTTAGATGTTTTATAATAAATAAAACTTAATGGTTACTTTGAAGTTCACTGAAAGCTGAAGACTTTCTCTCATCTATCAAAAATAACTAAACAAATCACAGCGTTTTGAAAGATTTACCTACTTGTTTATTTGTTCTTTACATTTATTATGTGAATCACAGGTGTAATTTATAACTAATAAAATGTAATATGATTATTGGGTTGGGTCTTTCTCAAATAAATTAATATATTTTCATTCAACAGAATTTGCTTTATTTATTTAAAGTGGACATTTAACATGGTTCAACCTGAAAACCTTGGTAGTAAATATCGCCGTCAGAAACTGGTGCACAAATGTTGATGGTTATGTTGTGTTTTTGTTCGATTACAAATGTTTCACTATGGAAGCCAAAAAACAGACGTGGAATAAAATGTAAGTTCAGCAGAACAAAACAGTAGTGTAATAATAATGTCATTTATCTGAAGCTGATCTATCAGCAAGAAAACCAGTTTGGTTTCCCAGTTTGTTCCCTTTGTATTCACTGTCACCCTTCAGATTCATGTATTAATCCTTTTACATTTTCTGCTTTCTCAGCTTTGGCTCTCCTGATGAGAACTACCTGAGCGTGGTGTCAGGTAGTTCTGGGTAACACAGACCGTGGTGACAGGTACCTGAGAAGAGTCAAAGAGCAGCTGAAAGCTAAAGGCATTGAGTGAAGTCTTTACATTAGCAAAATGTTTAGAAAGCAATTAAAAGAAGATTTTCTTAAAATCTGATTAATTTTATTTTTAAGAAATGTTTTATAATAAGAATTTGAGAGCAACTAAAAGCTGATTAGTTGCTCTTATTTATCAACATGTACAGTAGCAAAACAAATCACATAATTCAAGTTTTTACCCACCAGTTTATTTTTCTTCACATTTATATAATATGATTCACATGTGAAATGTACATGGAAAACTGTCATTTTATGACGTGTCAGTTAAGATGATTGGATTAGGTATTTAACAAATAAATGATTAATTAACATATAATTTAGTTTATTTAAATCAAAAATAGTTTTATAATTTAAATGAATGTCATTAAAGGACAATGCCCTTTTAGTGAACATGAGTATCTTTTTCTATTGCTGTTCTTAGTAGGTGTGACAAAGTGGTTCAGTTTGTGTTCACCACTTGTCCCTTATTCTTTCTCATTCACTTATTTTTATATTTGGTTATAATAATTAATTCAAACATTGCCATTTTGCTTCACTTACTATCCCGGGTTTGTTTGTGTTAGCATTATGTTGCAGGATCTATCTGTTTAGGTTAAAGTTATTATTTCTGGATTATGGGTTGAATTTGTTTCAAGGTGTATTTACTTTTCTTTGTACTCACCATCATTTGTCCTTGTAGATCTGCAGGAGTATGGGAGGGGCCGGCCCAGTACTTCCTGGTTAAATGGCTGGATGATGTCAGTGATTACCTTATTGGGTTCTACCAATTAGAGGGTTTTTCTTTTGTGTATTGTTTGTTTGTTTTCCTTTAAAAATAACCTTTTGAGTTATCTTGTATTATGTAATTTATTTTGCAGATAACTTCATTATGTAGGAGTTTGTAAATTGATTTGTAGTTTTTTGTGTTTCTCTGTTTAAATGTTTGTTTGACCTGTTCCTTGGTGGCTGTGACCAATCAAGCACAGGTGTGGTGCCAATTTTGTATAAAAACAGTGAGCTTTTGGATGCTGGGGGAGAAGTCTGAGTAAAGACTGAAGAAACAACAACAACAACAACAACAACAACAACAACAACAACAACAACAACAACAACAACAACAACAACAACAACAACAACAACAACAACAACAACAACAACAACAACAACAACAAACGTAATTGGAAGAAACTGAAGCGGTGGCTGGTCCTGATTTTCTGCTCACCTCTGATCCTTGAGCCTAAACTACCTTACATTAGGTTAATAGTATTTTTTTATGTCATTGTTTTACACAACATTTAATATTTTGGGAGAAAGAAACTTGGTATGTAATAGTTTTTATACAGAATTGATTAGCTTTGAATTGCTGTTTAATAGATTCAACTATGCCTGTAAGAAGTGTTGTTTCTCAGATCTGTGGGAATAAACTTTCAATTTATGACTCATATTTTTGTGACATTTTGGGGTTTTTATCATGAAAGGACTTAGAAATGCCTTGATGCTAAAATATGCTGCACAAATTTCATGGATTGATTGATTGATTGATGGCAGAATCAGTTGTGAAATTGATTGACAATATTGTATTAAGGTCAGTATGAAAACAATGGCATAATAAGGTTGCTGTCATGACAAATGTCGTTTCTTACGGCATGGAATATTTGCGCAGACTGAGTGACGCTGTTTCTCGCTGTTTTTTGTTTTATTTTTCTTATTTAATTCCAAGTAAGACAGGAAGAAATGTGGATTGGTCTACTTTCTATAAGTATAGGGGCCTGGTGAAGGACTAGCAGGCATTTGGGTTTGGGGCCGATGTTTTTTACCAGAGCAAGAGAGGTATGAACAAAGGAAAGTTTGAACTCTGTAATTGCTTACTGAAATGGGAAAATAAATCATCCAGAACAATCAAGAAGTTTGGACATTGAGCCTTCTTTTCCCTGCATAAAAACTTGACTCCAGTGCCTTAGTAGTGGCTTGATGGAACTTTTATTGGATGTTTGGCTCGTCAAACAATTGCCACTACAACAAGGAAGTGTAATTTGCAGCGAACAGGCGAAGGTAAGCACGTCACAAGATTGAATTTGTGTTTTTTGTTATATTAACGCTTAAACTGTGAGAGCCCAGAAAATAACATGTTAAAGGTGTCACCAAAATTTTAACAAAAACCTAGAGAAATGTTTTAGTTCAGGTTTGCCTTTATAGTCGAAAGTGAAGCAGAGCAAAAACCCGTCAGCCTTTTTTGAGGCTGAGTTTGATGTTGATTAACTAAACAAGTTTGTGATCTGAGCTAAATTTATGTCTCTTAAAAGTTCACTTTGTTTTCAAGAAGGAAAGATCATCAAAATAGGGAGTAACCAAGGAGAAGATGAATGCATGAGCTTTGAAGACCAGGATAAGTCAAACAACTTCTCTCAGGTGGGTTACAGACATTTAATATGTCTGGTCAATAGTCTTCTAAACAACTCTTGTTTGTTTTGTATATATTTAAATATAACTTAAATCAATTCATTATAAAACAATATAGCCTAAGATTTATTCTCAAGTTTGTTTGTTTGCTTTCGTTTTAGGAGATTGCTCCTGTTCATAAAATAAAACGCAGCACTGTCCACTGTTTAGACTCACTGACATATTTAGAGAAAATGCTTCGTTTTGATATGATCTAACAGCTAAAGAAACTTGGAACTTTGAGAGCAAATGTCAAGGTTTTTTTTTTTTTTCCAGGCTGGAGGTTTTAGAACAACAAACTTTGAGGCAAAGTCCATAAAGTTTATAAGCTGTAAATGGGTGGATACACTCTTAATGCAGAGGTCAAAGTTAAGGAGACACAAAAACAATGAAATACACATGATGTACACACCAGAGATCCAGAAATAAGATGATCACAGTTTATTTATAGAGGACTTCTCATACCGATAATTGTAGCACAAAGTGCTCTGTTGACTAGTGATGGGCCATCTAAAGCCAGGCTTTGAGGCGTGTACTGAGTAAAAAGGGGGCGTGTCAGATGAATCACCACTTTGATACTTGTGTCTCTTGCTGAAAACCACGTGACTGACAACAAACGATGTCTCGCATTGCATGCGTCACATGACTGCTTCATTTTGCGCATCGGTTTTCACAATAAAAGCGTGATGAGCTTTTGCTGCTTCATGGGTTAAACCATTTTGACCCAAAATACAGAACTGAAAAGCTCTGAGTCTTGTGGTCTATTTTTAATTATTTTTTTCTTAGTCTCCTATGGTCCTTCAAAAGATCAAGAATCCTACTGACACTGTAGTTGAAGTGGTTGGATAAAAACAAAAAGACAGAGCTACAAAACTCTCTCCAGACTTGGTTCAGCAAATGCTAACCTAAAATTGACTGAACAGTTGGACGAGCTGCGATTCTGGTTTCACCTCCTCCAAGTATTGTAGAACTGCATTTTCTTATACAGCATGTTAAAGACTCACCAACGTCCTATTAATCTAACTATAACAAAAGAGAAAATTATTTTGAATACATTGATATACTACAGTGATGGCTTTGCAAACTACAGTATTGACAATTATGTTATGTTCTCTTCTTTTAAAGGTATCAGACCTTCAGAAACTGAATCTTTTGTGTGAAACACTTCACACAAACGATAAAGAATTGGCCACCATTCTGTCTGTAATGCTGGGAAAACCAAAGTAGGATCCACAAACGGCAGAAGATGCTTCAGTGACTCCGACTCCTCCAGCTGCTTCAATAAACACAAGACTGCTGATTCCGAGCCTCCAGCTGTATGAACTCTAACACAGATACAGACATTCTGAAATTAATCTTGTTTGTTCTTTAATAATGGAACTTTGTTTTTTATCCAGGATAAAATTCAAGTTGGAGAGAATCAAACGATGGATGAAAGTTGTGTTCTGTCAGTGAATCAATTCTTGTATGTGAGCCACATCTTCAAGGAGAAGCTGCAGCGCATACAGGATGAGAATGAAGTTGAAATCAAGCCAGAGGTCGTTGTGAAATTTGAATCCAAGCATAAAAACGGAAAACCAAATGAAGCAAAGGCAGAGTTCGTAGATGTTGTCCAGGAATGCTTGGCTGATTTCAGTGGTTCAGTTTTTTCTCCGAGTTCTGCAGAGCCAGATCAGTTGAACAGATCGTTGAAAGTCATCATGAACAAGGAAAACAAACTTTTAGCCACCGTGTCCTCTGAAGAAATGTTTTTTGGACCAAGTGGACAACGGATGGTTCTTGATTCAATGTTAAAAACATCACATAAAACCAGCAGTGGTTATGAAGAGTATGATCGTCAGTCTTCGACTCCAAACTTCAATAGTGATCTCCTGTTGAAAATCAACATGACAATCAAAGATGATCTTGCTAATAAAGGTCTGACCATAGATGAGGACCAGTGGAAAAGCCTGAAGTCGTCTTATGATAACCACCTTACAGTGATCAAAGATAAGTTCAATGTGGATTTTAAAGAATCCAGCATCAAGGAGGGCAAAGTTAATGTCCAACCATCATATAAAGGACATGGAGGAAACGCAGCAATGGAGAGCCATGCTGTCAGAGCTCTGCTGCGTCTGTACCAGAAGATGAGGGCGTCATCCAGGCCACTTCCTCCACCTTATCGTGCCACTAGGCTCAGTGGTTCTGAAGAGGCGTCCAAAGGAGCTGGGATAAACAGTCATTTAACTAAAAACAGAGAAGAATCAGCAGCAGAGGGCACCAGAGAGGACAACAAAGATGACAAATATTCTGTAGGTTTTAACCAGCTTACCAAGAAGCAACTGAAGTGGAAGCATGAATCTTTCGTGGCGATCCTGCAAACAGCAGATGATTCTTCAACAATGCTGTCAGCTCCTCTGACAGCTTCAGCAAATACCAAAGCTGCTGTTTCAGAGCTCCCAGCATTTACTGTAATACAGGTAAAGTATTGTGTAAAGTTATTTGATTCCTCTCTGATCTCTTTAGTTTTTCACTTCTCTTTGACATTTCAATATTTTTGGATCATCAAGCAAGTTTTCATGTTGGATAAACATAACCTATGTAAAAACAAAAAGTAGTTCTCAAATGATGATTTCATTTTTTAAGGGGAAAGGTTATCCAACCTGGCAATCTGGTAAAAAATTTATTGCCTCCATTGTTAAATCATAAAAAAACTGATTACAGCAAATTTTTTAGAAATCTCTGCTGGGGATATTGCTGGTGAGAGATCTGTCTGGGACATATGGACCTGTCATGCCCATCCATCCTGGGTGGATTATTGTTTTATTTCTATGTTAATTTAAGGCGGCATCTTTCCAGAATCAAGATGTTCAACTAACTTGATAGAGTTGTCAAAGAATAAATCTCTTCCAGGTGACATGAACACACATAATAATGGCTTTGCAACTGTTTGGTGAATAAATTCAGTTGTGTACCTTTCTGTTTTAAAACTATTACATAATTATCACAAACTAAGTGATTAAACATATTACTGTGAAGAAACTAGCATACTGTGAACTCTGGGAACACCAAAACATTCCCAGATTTGTTTAAAGACACACAAATCCTCCCCTTGAATTCTCTTATGATATTAAAGGGCAACTCTTCTATGTCAGAGCTATCAATTGCATATGTTGTCAGAAAATTCAAATAATGAGAATGAATAGATTAATTTATTTGCTGTGTGTTTTATTGTAGGACAAGGTCCTCCCCAGGAAACAGAGTAATCCATTCCCCCCGACAGCAGCAACCCTTCCTGCTATAAGGGATAAAGGTCCAGATGAAGAAAGTTGTCTTCTTCCACTGAATTACTTCTGGTACATGAGTCACATCTACAAGGAAGTAATTAAACAGATTGAGAGGAAGAATAAAATTAAAATGGTGTCCCAGGCCCATGTGACATTTGAAGCTGAGCAGGAAGATGGAAACCCTCACGAAGCTCTCAATGAGTTCATTGATCTCTCACAGAGCTGCTCTGCTGATTCAGGCGAGGCAGTGATTCCTCTCAAGTTCGTAGATCCAGATCAGTGGAGCGATGCGTTAAAAGTCATCAAGAGAAACGAGGACAATATTTTGCTCACCATATCGTCAGAAGAAGTTATTGTTAGTGGTCCAAAGCAAAGCCAAGATGAATTCAGTGCAGTCCTGAATGCAATACAGAAAAACACTCCTGTTGAACAACACAAACCTGCTACAGATGGTACATTACTAAGGATGGCAAGCATGACCAAAAAAGATCCACAAGTTGAGACAAAACTGCCAACAGAACATTAAACCCAAGAGAAGAAATGTAGTGGTCATCTCCTCTCAGAACCGTTAGTTTACACTCCAACAAATCAAATCATTAATGGGGTATATGCCACGGACCTCCGTTTTAGCACTTACACATTTTTATGCCACATAGAATGCTTCCGGTGCACAGGCAACAGTATGTTAACAGTGGCTCCTCAGTCTCTGCCGGACTATTAATGATGCCTATATAATTATTCAAACGTCCCGAAACGCTCCAACAACAACCGAGGATTTAAGCTGGATGTGTCAAAACTTCACAATAACTTCGAAGGTAAGCTATTAAATCGTTTGTATTCACCATAATGCCTCATATGTCTGACGTAGCTAACAGGGACAAGCTTACAAAGGTGCTATGTAAACGTTAAGTGTTTTGATTATCTGTGCAGTGTCCAATCTACATATTTATTATAGATATAAATGTATATCTATATAAACATATATAGAACTGTCTATATTGTGCCCAAGCTATCAGTCAAAGCTGAAGTTAGCTTCTGAATGTAGCATATAATTCCGGAAATAGCTAAGGGGCGATTACTCTTAATTTTTCACTATCTTGAGCTTTTTTAATGTGTTGTACTTTAAAAACTACAACACCTAGACTTTTTGAACCTAACTAGATTATTCTGTACTAACAGCAGAATAAATAAAACATTTGTGAAACCTTCCAATTGATTTGTGAAATTTGTAAAATGTCAATATATTCCAGAACGCATTAAATCTGAATTACTAAATTATTTGTTATTTTAACTTTCTGTTTTCTTTCTCTTTTTTTTTATCTTTATTATAGCTGGAGTTGGACAGGAGTTCTAAATTTACCATTTTAAAAACAAAGCAGCGGGAGGATGTAACTTCATAAGCTCATTTTCTAAGCAGAATCTCAGAGGGGGAAAAAAAAAGGAGAAATTACGTTGTGTAAAGGAAGAACAGATTATAGCAGCTAAGTGGAAAAATTCACTAACGTGGATTATAATTATGAAACAGCAAAGGTAGATGTCATATTTTCGGGAAATACGAGATTTGTACCATTTGTTCTGTGAGTTTTTTGTGTGGATTGGTGCCACTTAAACGGCTGTAAAGCAAAGGTTTTGGACCTTAGTCTGACTACTTGTGTGGTTCGGATCGGGCTGAAGCGTTGCTGCTCTTGGCTGTTCTTAAATTACTGTGCTCGGTATCAGAGGAGCTCGTCGCTCCGACTGCATGTTAAATGTATTTTGTATAATTGTCATATGAACAAAAGCCAAGGAGTTGCCTAAAAATAATTTCATACTCCACAAACGCATACATAAACACACACGTATTGACTTACCTTGTGCCGAATCGCTGCCTCTGTTCTCAGTCTGTTCTTGTAGCAGTGGATTTCCTCCGGCATTATTTTCCTCGAACAAATTATTCCACTGAACGAAGCGCTTACAGCTCCCTTTTAACCTCCGTCTTCCCATTTCTGAAGCTGGATCTTTAATATCCTAATGCTTTGAAATAGCAGGCAGCTACAAACCGTGTGTTAGCTGTAGTGGTTTTGGCCTTTGATATCAGCAGGAAAATGAAAAAACTATACCACAAAACTCAATTATTGTACCAGTAGCTCGCAGATGTTTTAAGTTTTGCGTCTTTTTCATGGTACAGATCTTGCAGCTTTGGCTAAAAACAATAGGAGCAAGCAGGACCCGGAACCAATCTATGTGGCATAAATTCAAACGGAAATGCATCCCCACCTCTTGTGGCATATACCCCATTATCAGACGAAGAACAACACTCTTAAACTTCCAACAACTGCTGGACAAATGCAAAACAGTTAAAACATCAACCAAGCAGATGTTCTGGAACAAAAAAATCAACAAATGTTTTTTTTTTTTTTATTTAATTTTTTATATAGTTTTATTAGGAGGAAAAGGAGACATTACAAGCAAGATTTACCTATTAACAACATAGTATGCCATATGGTAACCAGCTTCTTAGTGGCATCATTATAAAAGAACCAAACACAGGTACAGAAGTGGTATAAAGATGAAAAAAGGCAAACAATTTACCTCCTATGAGTATTTTTCTTACATAAGTGAACAAGACACACCATGTACAAACCTTGTGAAGAAAAAATTAATTAATGAAAACAGAAGAAGAAAAAAATTAAATAAATTAAAAATAATAATAAAGGAAGGAAAAAAATTTAAATAAAAATAAGGAAAGGTGTGGGTTGAGATGTATCACTCAGTCCAGGAGCAGAGACTGGAGAGAGTGAAAGTATGTCATGAAAGGGCGCCATAAGTTATAGAATTTAGCTGAGTTGGCTTTCACTGAATATCTAATTCTTTCCAAATTTAGAAAAAACATGGTGTCTTTAAGCCACTGATCGCTAGAGGGTGGTTTAGTTAGTTTCCAATGGAAAAGAAGATGGCGTCTTGCCAGTAGGGAAGTAAATGCTATAATATCCAATTGATTAGAAGTGAACTGTTTGTAGTTAACTGGAAGCCCAAATATGGCAACATGGGGAGAGGGTTTAATGACCACTGAAAGTATCTTTGACATTGTATCAAAGTAGGTCTGCCAAAAACTATGGAGTGATGAACAGGAATAAAACATGTGAGTTAAATTACAGGAAGGTGCATGACATTTCTCAAAATTGTCAGAAACGGAGGAGAATTGCAACAATCGATTTTTAGAGAGATGAACCCTGAAGAGAACTTTAAACTGTATAAGAGAAAGTCGAGCACAGATTGAACTTGAATTGATTTTCTTAAGAGTATTATTCCACCAGTCCTCTCCCAAATTTAGACCGAGTTCGAGCTCCCAGGCCGCCTTAACCCTGGCAATGGGAGAAGAATCAAAAGATAGAATTTCATTGTAAACTTTAGAGATATATGATCTTTGAAGGGTATCCCAGCTCAGAAACATCTCCCAACGCAAGTTCGGCGGCCTGGAAGGGAAACTGGGGAACAGAGCCCTGGCACAGTGTCTACTTTGAAAGTACCAGAATAGGTGAGAAGGAGGAAGATAAAATTCTGATGAAAGATCTGTAAAGCTGCGAAAGATACCTTCCTTGTAAAAATCATTAAAACATGTCAACCCCATGACAAGAAGGTTGGATCTGTGAGTGCTGGTCGAAACAAGTGGTTCTTCATTAAAGGAGCAAGTGTAGATGCTGAGTTAAATTTGAAGTGCCTCCTAAACTGGCACCAAATTTTTAAGATAGAGCGAACTACTGGATTGTTTGTAAAGCCAGAGGGGTTGGATGTAATGGGGGAAGTGAGAAGAAGAACAAATGTTCAATATGTTTTTGTATTAACCAATAAGAAGTATGTGCTTAAATTTTGTGAGGAGTGCCTGCAAAGCTCAGTGAAACATGACGGACCCATTTGTTCAATTCATAAGGATGTTTTTGGTGAAATGAAAGGAGACCAATCTGATAGAACAATGACTTGAATAAAATTTCCTACCCCCTAGTTGGATTCCCGGTTTGTTCCCTTTGTATTCACTGTCAGCCTTCAGTTTCATGTATTAATCCTTTTACATTTTCTGCTTTCTCAGCTTTGGCTCTCCTGATGAGAACTACCTGAGCAGAGTCAAAGAGGAGCTGAAAGCTAAAGGCATTAAGTGAAGTCTTTACATTAACTTATGTAAAAAAGCAATTAAAGGAAGATTTTAACATTTGGTTGATTAGATTTATATATTTTTCTTTCTTTCATTAAGAAATGTTTTATAATTAAGAGTTTGAGGGCAACTAAAAGTTGATTAGTTCTTATTTATCAAAATGTAATTAAACAAATCACAATTATAGTTTTTATCCACCTGTTTATTTTTCTGCACATAGTGAAATGTACGAATAACTGTCATTAAATGTCAATTAAGATGATTGGACAAGGTATTTGTCAAATATTAAAATGATTGGATTGTGAATTTACCAAATAAATGATTAATTAACATATAATTTAGTTTATCTATTTTAAAGGGACGGTGCTCATTAATGAACATCAGAAGTATGTTTCCTGTTGCTGTTCTTAGTAGGTTGATATTTATTTCTTTTTAAAACTCATAGAATTACAAAACATGTAATATTCCAGGGAAAATTAAAAACTTACTCAATATATACAGTAATGGTCTTTATACAGAATTGATTAACTCTGAATTGCTGTTTAATAGATTCAAATATGTCTGTATTGTATGAAGTGTTGTTTCTCAGATCTGTGGGAACAAAGTTCCAATTTGTGACTATATTGTGTTTTTATGATGTAAAGCACTTTGAAATGCCTTATTGCTAAAATGTTGCATATTTGACTGATTGATTGATTAATCATCCATCCACCTATTGATTACACCTTTTTGGCCTTACAGTCCTGGGTTGGCTGTTTTTGTTCAATCATCTTCACTGGACTGCCATTACAAATAAAGACAGTTTGTGATTTGTGACACCTTTGATTTAAATTAAAAAAAGCCAAAAGATTCATTTGACAGTTTGTAGTTCATCTTTTTCATATGTGAAATTATACTATATTTCCAAAGGTATTTGCATATCTGCTGTCACACAAGTACCAACAGTGCGTTATCAATCTTAATCTACAGGGTTCAATATAATATTTGCCCACCCATTGCAGCTAAAGCTTTACATTTTTCCAATGTTTAGAAGTGGGTTTCTGGGATTATTTGACCAATTTTCCAAGAACGCATTCATGAGGTCAGACACTGATGTTGGGTTGGGCCTGCTTCACAGTTTCTGCTCCAATTCATTAAGCTGAAGTGATTATTGTGCAACTAAGTCAAGTCTACTGAAGTGAAACTCACTCATACATATCTTTATGGACCCTGCATTGTGCTCTGGTGATGTTGGAATAGGAAAGAACTGTTCACAAGCAATTCATTGTCCAATTTGTCTTGTATCTCGAAGCACTCTGAGTTTTACTTCCTGGAATAAGAAATGAAGAACAACCTCTTACTGATTACCAGACAGTGAGGCATACTTGGTCACTTTACATTACTACATCCAAAACTTTGCCTTGCACTTAGTGTTGTGGTACTTAGATGGGGCTGCTTGGTGATAGAAAACCTTAAAGCTCTTTATTAATTGTATACTTAATCTGAATGACATGCAGTTTGGAGGTCAGCAGCTAATGAAAGTTGGTGAGCTGTATGAACGTTAGGATCCATTGTCTGTCGGTAATCCATGGCCAGTTTTCTGTTCTGGTGTTAAAAATCTGTTGTATTCATTGTAAAGAGAGAAATACATCCACTGGATGATTTACAGGTTACAAATAGTATTATTGCCCCTTAATACTATATGACTGTAACAAAAATATTCCAAAAGTACTCAGCCATTTGGGTGGACACAATATATATTTAATTAGGTATCTCTCTCTCTCTCTCTCTATATATATATATATATATATATAAAAAAAAAAAAAATTCCCTTCTCACCCTCCGCGGGTGGTCTGTTTCATCCTCTGAGCTCGGGTCCTCTACCAGAGGCCTGGGAGCTTGAGGGTTCTGCGCAGTATCTTGGCTGTGCCTAGAACTGCACATTTCTGGACTGAGATGTCTGATGTTGTTCCTGGGATCTGTTTGAGCCACTGCTCCAGTTTGGGGGTGACTGCCCCGAGGGCCCCGATGACTACAGGCACCACTGTGGTCTTCACCTTCCAGGTCTTTTCCAGTTCCTCCCTGAGGCCCTGGTACTTCTCCAATTTCTCATGCTCCTTTTTCCTGATGTTGTAGTCATTTGGTATTGCTACATCCACCACAACGGCTTTCCTCTGTTCTTTATCCACCACCACAATGTCCGGTTGGTTCGCCATTACCATCTTGTCTGTCTGGATCTGGAAGTCCCACAGGATCTTAGCTCGGTCATTCTCCACCACTTTTGGGGGTGTTCCCCACTTTGATCTTGGGGCTTCCAGTCCATATTCTGCACAGATGTTCCTGTACACTATGCCCGCCACTTGGTTATGTCGTTCCATGTACGCTTTCCCTGCCAGCATCTTGCACCCTGCTATTATGTGCTGGACTGTCTCAGGGGCCTCCTTGCACAACCTACACCTTGGGTCTTGTCTGGTGTGGTAGATCTGAGCCTCTATTGCTCTGGTGTTTAGGGCCTGTTCCTGGGCGGCCAGGATGAGAGCCTCTGTGCTGTCCTTGAGTCCAGCTTTCTCCAGCCATTGGTAGGTTTTCCTGACATCAGCCACTTCAGTTATTTGTCGGTGGTACATCCCATGTAGGGGCTTGTCCTCCCATGATGGTACTTCCAGCACCTTGTCTTCTGTTCCCCATTGCCTGAGACATTCGCTGAGCACATCGTCTGTTGAGGCTTTGTCCTTGATGTATTTATGGATCTTGGATGTTTCATCCTGGACAGTGGCTCTCACACTCACTAGTCCTCTGCCTCTCTCTGCCTATATATATATATATATATATATATCTCTGCCTATATATATATATATATATATATATATATATATATATATATATATATATATATATATATATATATATATATATATATATACATATTTTAGACTCTTTTTAAAAGCAAAGAAAAAAATATCTCAAGCCAAACAAAAGCTAATTCCTTTCAATATATTACAATAAAAGGTTATACCAGCCATCACAACTAAAAATCTGAGATTTCTTATTTTCTTTCAAATAAAGTGTGAGGACCTACAACAATCCTAGTAAAGGATTGCTGTAGGTCTAAGTACAGTCCAACTCTTCTGCTGCTGCGTTTATGTTCTGGATCTCGTTCTGCCAGATTGTTAGAATACCAACGCCCCATGACTGGAAGTGTTTTCAGCTTTTACAGTCATGGTGAATAGTTTTCTGTAAGAACTTTTTTTGAAATCTGCTTCCTCTGCATTATTTGGTTTCAGTTCAGGGTGGATCTTCCCTGATCTTATTACTGTTTGCTGCTGAGAAAACACTTTCAATACTGTCCTGTCGAACCTCCGGTTTATCCTCTCAGCTTATGTTTCTCTAGAGTTTTTTAGTTGTTGTTGTTGAATTGTGTGAGGCATTGCTTGGCAGTCTGGTATCCTCTGGTATGGACAGGTATTGTGTTGGATTTTCTTATTTCATGGCACTTTCTTTGTTGCTCTGTCAGTTTGCTAATTTCTCTACATATAACCTTGATCTTAGCATCCAGCCTTCATCTTAATTGAGGACATTGTTTTTTTTAATATAATTTCCATTGTACATTTTGTAAAAAAGCATCTCAAGGAGCAATGTAATAACATTAACATGTCTGCATAACCTTTAACACAGATAATGTTGTTTTTCACTCTACAATTAATATTTTCTGTTTTTGAAGGACAAAGA
The DNA here is from genome assembly GCF_904066995.2 of Poecilia reticulata. Taxonomy (NCBI): domain Eukaryota; kingdom Metazoa; phylum Chordata; class Actinopteri; order Cyprinodontiformes; family Poeciliidae; genus Poecilia; species Poecilia reticulata. The sequence goes on from NC_088834.1 coordinate 19,444,678, forward strand.
CATTTGGAATTTCATCAAAGTTTCAGGACAAAGACCAGGCCAAGGAGGTTGAAACCAATGTATGTTTTATCATTGATAATTATAGACCAACAAAGTAGTATATTTACCTCATCTTTGTTAATGTATTAATGACTTTAATTGTGTTTTAAAGTTTCATTCCCCATAGTGTAGTGATTCTATTTGATTTCTTTATTAAAAAGTTAAGAGTTCAACTGAACTCGACAATTCATCATTTACCATCCATCAGACTTAATAACAAAAAAAAACACTGAAGTAGGTCCCATTGCACAACATGATCTCAAAAAGCAACACTTAATGATCGAAAGAAAGTGAAGAAAAGATGAGAAATAATGTTAAGGCCGTTTCTAAGGTGCAGGGACTGCATTGATGCCCAGTGAGAGCCATTATCCACAAATGGGGAAACATGGGGCAGTGGTGAAGCGACTATAGCAAGGAGAGCAATGTAAATAATATTTTCTTAAAAAAAAACAACATAACTGTGAGTTAAAGGGAAAACCCTGAAGGCTTTGAATATGATAAAAAAGGGAGGAATTGATCCATAACTTCAACAGAAAAGACATCTCCAACTCTCATCCAGTCACCAGCCAGGCTGCAAAACTTTAACCATATTCCCAGATGTCCTACAATTAAAAGCGCCTCAATCTAGAACAGACCTCACTTTAGTACACGTCTCACTGCACAAGGTAAACCAAATCAATTTACCAATGTATTCTTTCTTTATCCAAGGTGTAGTGGAACCAGCTCCTGGCAGCAGGCAGCCAATAGCAGCAACATAAAATAAACTAAGCGAGAGAAGAAATCACTTGTGTAGACACTGCTCCATATTTACTGTTTGTTTGTTTTTTATTTTAGAACATGGTCCTCCCTGTCAAACAGAGTAATCCATTCACCTCGACAACAGAAACCTTTCATTCTAGAAAAACTGAAGGAGCAGCTCAAGAAAGTTGTCTTCTGCCTCTGAATCACTTCTGGTACATGAGCCATGTGTACAAGGAAGGAATTAAACAGATAGAGAGGAAGAATAAAATTAAAATGGTGGCACAGGCCCATGTGACATTTGAAGCTGAGCAGGAAGATGGAAACCCTCATGAAGCTCTCAATGAGTTCATTGATCTCTCACAGAGCTGCTCTGCTGATCCAGGTGAGGCAGTGATTCCTCTCAAGTTTGTAGATCCAGATCAGTGGAGCGATGCGTTAAAAGTCATCAAGAGAAACAAGGACAATATTTTGCTCACCATGTCATCAGAAGAAGTTATTGTTAGTGGTCCAAAGCAAAGCCAAGATGAATTCAGTGCAGTCCTGAATGCAATGCAGAAAATAAACACACCGGCTGAACAGCACAAACCTACATCAGATGGTACATTACAGAGGATGAACATGACAACCAACCAACAGACAAAAACAACAACAGTGGAAAACAATAAGGAACTGGAAAACAGCAATGGAAAACAGCAGGGAACAACCAACCAACAGACAAAAACACCAACAATGGAAAGCAATAAGGAACTGGAAAACAGCAGTGGAAAACAGCAGGGAACAACCAACCAACAGACAAAAACAACAACAGTGGAAAGCAATAAGGAACTGGAAAACAGCAATGGAAAACAGCAGGGAACAACCAACCAACAGACAAAAACAACAGTGGAAAACAACAGTGAACCGGTTATTACTTTTGTTGAAGATGCTAACATCAAAGCTAAATCTGATTTGAATGTTGAATCCAGCAGGAGCAAAAACAAACAATCCCTCAAACCTTCCTTCAAAAACCTCTGGCTCAAAAAGAAGCCTATCACACGTCCCCCACGCCCACCCCGACATAAAGATGCCACTTTGTTGGGTGATTTGCCAAAGAAATCCAGCTGTGAGACTGAGAGGAAAGAGGACTCCAAACAACCTTCACTGATTCCACCAACAGCACAGCAAAATGCTGAAGCATCAACTAAGAAAGGAGCATCAGGGGACAGTAAAGATGATTTCTGCCCAATATGCTTGGATCGGTTAATCAAACAGAAGCAGCTGAGGTGTAAACACACATTTTGTGATGAGTGCCTCCAAGCATCAGTAAAACACACTGGACCCATGTGTCCTGTATGCAAAGATGTTTTTGGTGTGATGGAGGGAGACCAGCCTGATGGAGTGATGACATGGAGCTCTAACTCTTCATCCCTCCCTGGATTCTCAGGCTGTGGCTGCATAGTGATCACATACACTTTTCCTAATGGAAAACAGGCGGTAAAAAAACTTGATGAATACATTACAAGTCATAAAACAATTGTTGTCTTTATTATTTCTGGCTCCTAGTTAACGCTTTCTTCCTACCTCACAGGAAAAGCATCCTAATCCTGGACAACCGTATCAGGGAACTACCAGAACTGCATATCTTCCAGACAACGAAGAGGGCCAAGAAGTTCTGAAACTGCTGAAAAAAGCTTTCGACCAGAAAATGATTTTCACCGTTGGGACGTCCAGAACAAGCGGGTTGGACAACCAGGTGATCTGGAACGATATTTCTCACAAGACGTCAAAGACAGGAGGACCACAGAGGTGCAGTCACCCAGTTTGTGTTACGTTAATATCTATTTCTTGTCATTGTTGCCTTTGGTTTAACACTTTATGTCCTTCTTTCATGTGCTTTCAGTTTTGGATATCCTGACCCGAATTACCTGAGAAAAGTAAAGGAGGACCTGAAAGCTAAAGGCATAGAGTGACTCTGAGAGCGAGTCATGGTTTATTTTACTATGGAAATTAACAATTTTAAAAAATACTGGAATATTTGGATGCTTTGCTTTTATTTGAGCAGTAAAGGTTCTTTTATTATTATTATTATTATTATTATTATTATTATTATTATTATTATTATTATTATTATTATTTATTCATTAATAAGAATTACTTTAAAGAATATTTCACAAATTTTCACATGTATTATAGCCTGGTAAAAACCAGCCTATGCTTTGCTTCATTCAGAGGTTGTAGCATCTTGATTCTCTGTTATTGTGAAACAGTTTTTATTTGGGGACGTGAACTCTACTGAAGTTTTAAATGATTATTTAATCCAATTGCTTGTAAATGTAAATATGACTTGGTGTCACTTGAAAAATATCTTAATTGATTTTATAATAAAAGAATACTGAAGGATTTATTTATCACTTGACATAGAATGCACAAACACTGCTGTTTTCTAAAGGCAATATAGTAAATTATGTCGTATGTTGATAAACCAATATGAAAATGTTTCCATGAATTCTGTATCCTTTAATAAATTCAAATACAACACTGGATCATAACGTAGAGGTTTTGTAATGTATTATTTGTTTTAGAGATAAAGGTAGACTATACCTTTAAGAGTCATAAGGAAAATGAGTCACAAGACCCGGTTTATACAATTTCTTTATTTACATACATGATAAAGAAGTTAACTATTTTCAGTCGCTGTCATACAAACATGTTTGAATTTCTTGAGCAAAGTGTGGACACAGCTGGGTAACTCCAAAAGTTGCTACACTCAGTTTAAAAAAGAAGCTGTAACACAGAATCGCCCCATCTACTGGTATACTGGTTGTTTCAGACTGCTGTCCTCGCGAGAATTCCCACGAGAATTTGATGTTCTGCTCTGAGTTGATTTTAGTTCTGAAAAAACGTCTCTGTGCTGTAACTCTCAGCAGGCGAAGTTGTTATGTGTTAAGTCGTGAGACAAAACCCAGTTTGTGAACGGGTTAGTTAATATCCTATTAATATTTGAGACAAGGTATTTCTACCCGTTGCTGCGACAATATTGCATCTATCACTGTAAAAACAGCAGCCTAATTAGACTGTTGTCATGAGATGAATATTGACAAGTTACTTAAATGTCGCTTCTTGGGCACGGAATATTTGCGCAGTCTTTGGAGTGACGCGGCTTCTGACATGCAGCTGCTTTCACTTTCATTTACAAGGAAGTGTCGTTTGCAGCGAACAGGCGAAGGTAAGCGCGTCACATTTAATTGGTGTTTATTTGATGTTTTAACGCTTAAACTGAGAGTCCTCAGAAAATAACATCGAGTTAAAGCATGTGCTAATAAAATTTTAACACAAACGTAAAAAAAAATGTTTCAGTTCAGGTTTGCATTTATAATCGAAAACCCGTCAGCCTTTTTTTTCGCCTGCGTAGTTTGCTTTTGCCTGAACAAGTTTGTGACTTGAGCTAAATTTCTATCATTTAAAGGTTCACTTTGTTTTCAACAAGAAAGACAGAAAGATCATCAAAATGGCGAGTAACCAAGAGGAACCCATGGACTATGACGACCAGGGTCAGTCAGCCAACCAAGCTCAGGTTCGTTGTATTTAATCTGCCTGGTTGAAAATTGTGACCTCTTCTCAACGACATTATCATTTTTTTATTTGTATTTATTCTTATTTTATTTATAATTTAATTTAATTAATACATTATCAAGCCGTACAAATAGCCGAAGCTCGCAGGTTTGCTTTCGTTTTAGGAGATTGCTCCTGTTCATAAAATAAAACTCGCACTGTAACTATTTAGACTTATTAACATATTTAGAGAAAATGACGAACAATGTTTTGTGATTATCCTTTGTTTTGATATAATCTGTGTAACAGCTAAAGAAACTTGGAACTGTGAGAACAAATGTCAAGGTTTTGTTTTCAGGCTGGAGGTTTGCATTGAGGCAAAGTCCATAAAGTTTATAAGCTGTAAATGGGTGGAGACGGATACACTCACTTGCTAATGCAGAGATCAAAGTTTAGGAGCCACAGAAACAATAAAATACACACGATATCCACACCAGAGATCGAGAAATTAGTTGATTACAATTTATTTATAGAGGACTTCTCGTACTGATAATTATAACAAAGGACTTTACTGAGAATAAAAGCAAAGTTACAAGCATGAAAACAATCAGAACAGATTCAATAAAATCATAATTACTCAAGCAAGCCTGCACATTGTAAGAGAAAATATCTAATTGTGATACTGTTGTTAAATTGCAATAATGTAATTATTGTAAGCTAACTGTAACCCATATTTTTCTGACACTTATGTCTTTACAATCACACAATGTCCCCACCATTTTCTGTGAACTTTAGCATCTCGGCCACTAATATAAACATCCAGTGAGAGCATTAAATGCTACTAGAATCCATCCAGCCAAATATGATCAGTATTCAAATATGACATACAACCAAATATTGCATCCAATCAGTCCTGTGAATTGTCCAGCTCTATCACACAATTTGAATAAAATGTCATCTAAAATGTAAAATTGTGAAAATGTAATTCTAATTTGCAGTAAGAAAACTCCAGATATGTAAAACATTAAAATTCATAACTAACAATATTATGGCTTTTAAATAAATACAGATAAATCTAAAATCATATTTTATTGCTGATGAAATCCAAAAAGTTGAAAAATCTGATTCATTTAAATTTAATTGCTGAAAAATATAAATATTCTGCCTGCTTTTTAGAAAACATGGAAATATTATGAGCAGTTCTTGTGTTCATACAGTGTCCATATGTTGTATGAACTGTAACAGTACAATGTTAGATTGTACAACTGGGCAGGGAGTTAAGATTTTATATTTAGGTTTGTAGTAATCTTCTGGAAATATTTACATTTTGAAGCGACCCAACTAGATTCCTGATCTGAATCTGATGGAGAATCTGTGAAGAGAGGTAAAGATTAGGGTGATGGCAAAGAGACCTTCCATTTGGAGCTCATTACCACAGATAAATAATATAAGTATCAGTATGGTGGAAAAAGATGGTCAGAATTTATAAGGATTTGATTGATGAAATGCCAGTAAACATTTCTCATTGATTATTAGGAAGGGTGTAAACCATTTTTACCCAATAGTAAAAAATACATAAGTGAAAAGCTCTAGTGAATCTTTTGGTCTTTTTTTTTCTTGCAGGCTCCTATGGATCCTCCAACAGATCGAGAAAAAGTCCTACTGACTCTCTCGTTGAAGTGGTTGGATAAAAACAAAAAGAAGGCAGATCTACAAAAATCCCTCCAGACTTGGTTCAATAAATTCAAAACTAAAATAGACTGCACAGTTAAAGTGGTCTTACCAGATGGACGAGCTGTGATTGTGGTTTCACCTCCTCCAGGTATAGAACTGTATTTTCATATACAGCATGTGACAGACTCACCAATTTCCTGTTAATCTAACTCCAATAAAAGGAAAACTTTATTTTGAACAACCTGATATGCCACAATGATGGCTTTGCAAACTATTGACAACTAAATTTATTTTGCTTTTTTTGTTTGTTTATTTTAAAGGCCTCACAGAGATTCAGAAGCTGAGTGGTAAAAATCTTCACACAAAAGATAAGAAAGAATTTGTCACCATTCTGTCTGTAATGGTGGGAAAACCAAAGCAGGATCCACAAACAGCAAACGATGCTTCAGTGACTCCGACTCCTCCAGCTGCTTCAGTAAACACCAAAGATGCTGATTCTGAGCCGCCAGCTGTACGAACTCTAAACACTGATGCATACATTATAAAATATATCATGTTTGTTCTTTAATGGTGGAATTTTGCTTTTTATCCAGGATAAAGCACATGTTGACGGTCAGAAGAAACCAGTTTCTACACCAGGAGACCCTCCTGCTGAGAATCAAACGATGGATGAAAGTTGTGTTCTGTCAGTGAATCAATTCTTGTATGTGAGCCACATCTTCAAGGAGAAGCTGCAGCGCATACAGGATGAGAATGAAGTTGAAATCAGGCCAGAGGTCACTGTGAAATTTGAATCCAAGCGTAAAGATGGAAAACCAAATGAAGCAAAGACAAAGTTCACAGATGTTGTCCAGGAATGCTTGGCTGATTTCAATGGTTCAGTTTTTTCTCTGAGTTCTGCAGAGCCAGATCAGTTGAACAGAGCGTTGAAAGTCATCATGAACAAGGAAAACAAACTTTTAGCCAACATATCCTCTGAGGAAATGACAGTTTTTGGACCAAGTGGACAACGGATGGTTCTTGATTCAATGTTAAAAACATCACATAAAACCAGCAGTGGTTATGAAGAGTATGATCGTCAGTCTTCGACTCCAAACTTCAATAGTGATCTCCTGGTGAAAATCAACATGACAATCAAAGATGATCTTGCTAATAAAGGTCTGACCATAGATAAGGACCAGTGGAAAAGCCTGAAGTCGTCTTATGATAATCACCTTACAGTGATCAAAGATAAGTTCAATGTGGATTTTAAAGAATCCAGCATCAGGGACGGCAAAGTTAATGTCCAACCATCATATAAAGGACATGGAGGAAACCCAGCAATGGAGAGCCATGCTGTCAGAGCTCTGCTGCGTCTGTACCAGAAGATGAGGGCGTCACCCAGGCCACTTCCTCCACCTTATCGTGCCACTAGGCTCAGTGGTTCTGAAGATAATTTCACTGGAGCTGGAGTTAATGATCATTCAACACAAAACAATAAAAAATCAGCAGCAGAGGGCGCAACAGGGGACAACAAAGATGATAAATGTTCAATTTGTTTGTCTGATTTTACTAATAAGAAGCAGCTGAAGTGTAAACATGCATTTTGTAAGGAGTGCCTCCAAAATGCATTGAAACACAGTGGACCCATCTGTCCAATTTGTAAGGATGTTTTTGGTGAGATGAAAGGAAACCAACCTGATGGAACAATGAGTTGGAGTACAAATCCCTACCCTTTACCTGGATTCCCAAAATGTGGCCATATATGCATCACCTATCACATTCCAAGTGGAAAACAGAAGGTAATGTCTAAGAACGTATATCTGTAATTTGACATTTGGTTTAAGACAGCTACCCTTAACCTGAATTTTTTCTTTCTACCTGGCAGGAAAATCATCCCAAGCCTGGCCAACACCATGGAGGAGCTATCAGAACTGCATATCTTCCTGACAACACAGAGGGAAATGAAGTTCTGCTACTACTGAAAAAAGCTTTTGACCAGAAGCTGATTTTCACTGTTGGAGCTTCGAGGACAACTGGGGCGGATAACATGGTGACCTGGAATGACATCCACCACAAGACGTCCATGACAGGAGGACCAGAGTGGTACGGTTCCCTAATTTAACACCTTTGTATTCACTGTGCTTCAGCTTTTGGTTTCATGTATTAAACCTTCTATGTTTTCTGCTTTCACAGTTATGGATATCCTGATGAGAACTACCTGAGCAGAGTCAAGGAGGAGCTGAAGGCCAAGGGCATCCAGTGAAGTTTTTCTTTTACATTAAGTGAAACTTTAATTCAAAAATCTGACTAATTGAATTTCCACATTTTGTTCCATCATGTTAGATGTTTTATAATAAATAAAACTTAATGGTTACTTTGAAGTTCACTGAAAGCTGAAGACTTTACCTATCAAAACAAAACTAAACAAATCACATCCTTTTGAAAGATTTACCTACTTGTTTATTTTTTTCTTTAGATTTATTATGTGAATCACAGTGTAATTTGCATATAACTAATCAAATGTAATATGATTATTGGGTTGGGTCTTTCAAAAATAAATGAATACATTTATATTCAACAGAATTTGCTTTATTTATTTAAAACAATTAACATGGTTCAACCTGAGAACTTTGTAAATGGTGTGAAAATGTTGATGGGTATGTTGCATTTTTGTGTGATTTTTACTATGGAAGCCAATAAACAAGACATGTAAGAAGATCAAAAACCAGTTTCAGCAGATCGAAGAATAGCTAGAATGGCAAAAACAGTGGTGTAATAATATATGTGAAGCTGACCTAGCAGCAAGAAAACCATTCGATGTCTGAAACAAAAAAGAAAATGACTGGGCTGAAATCATTAAATAAATTAAAACTCACCCATAAGAGAGGAACATATTTGCTCCAGACCAACATGCTTCATGTTATAGAGGGGTCAGACCAATTCCTGGACCTTGATGTGATAGAAAACCTGTTGGGTGATATGAAACATGCCATTTCTGAGGCCAAGTTAAGACGTGCAGGAAATGTGGACTGATCCAGTCTGCTTACAGGTACCAGATGGTGGTCAAGTCCATGTGACACATAAAGCAGTTCTCAGAACCAGTGTTTGTGCAACTAATTATTACTTTGATAATTAACAGCAAAGCATTTCTAAATTTAAACAGTCTGCATCCAAAAAATCAAAGACCTCATTTATAAACACTAATATTAATATAATATTCGTTGGCGCCGCGTGAGTGGCAGCGTGTTACAGCAGCTCTTGCTCTCTGTGAGCTTTTTTCTCTTATTTTTCCTCTTTTTTATAGCGCTTTCTAATTCTAAGTACATTTCATATTGTCCTTTCACCATGAACATTAAACTTGCGAAGTTTGTAGTATTTTTTTTGTTTTTCTCGCGAGTTCGGTCCCAGCGAGCAGCGTGCAGGAACTCTTTGCTTACACCAGGGAGCAGCTGTTAGCATCCCCAGCGAGTTGAGGAGGAAGCGACGGGGGACTCGCGCGGGGGTACAGCGCCGTGCGAGAAGGAGACGCTACAAACCCGTTTTTTCCTCTGTCATCATGGGAAACGTGAGATCTCTTCCAAATAAGGTGGATGAGTTATCGGTGCTGACCCGACACGAGAGGGAATTCCGTGAGTGTAGCGTCATGCTGTTTACGGAGACATGGCTAACTCCGCTAACTACGGACACGCTCGTCTCTGGAGCGGCTTTCATCTCATACGGGCGGACAGGACAGCGGAGAGTGGTAAGAGGAAAGGCGGAGGACTGGCAATATTTGTGAATAATAGATGGTGCAATTCTGGGCACATCACCATTAAAGAGAAAATCTGCTGTAAAGACATTGAACAGTTAGCCGTTAGTATGATACCTTACTACCTACCACGGGAATTCTCGCATGCTATCGTGATAGCTGCGTACCTCTCCCCCATCTGCTAATGTTGACGCTGCCTGTGATATCCTACACTCAGCTGTGAGCAGGATCCAGAGCCAGCACCCACAGGCCCTCCTTCTGATCTCGGGGGATTTCAACCATTCTTCTCCATCCTCAACGCTGTCTATCTTCACCCAGTATGTCACCTGACACACCAGAGAAACTAAAATATTGGATCCGTTTTATGCCAATACCAAGGAGGCATATAACTCATTACCCCTTCCTCCCCTGGGAAGATCTGATCACAACGTAGTTCATCTTTTGTCTGTGTACAAACCACTTGTACACAGAGAACCAGCCGTCATCCGCACAGTGAAGAAATGGAGTGCAGAGACTGAGGAGGCTTTGAAAGACTGTTTCAGCACAACTTTGTGGGAGGAAATGTGCAATCCTTATGGGGAAGATATTGATGGACTCGCACATTTCACAACGGATTACGTCAATTTCTGTGTGGAGAACACCGTACCCACAAAGACTGTTCGGTGTTTCTCCAACAACAAACCCTGGATTAATCCTGATATAAAGGCCCTCTTGAAGGAGAACAAGAGGGCTTTTAGGTCAGGAAACAAAGAGGAGATGAAAGCTGTGCAGAGAGAGCTGAGGAGAAAGATCCGAGAGGGCAAGGAGAGCTACAGAGAGAAAATGGAGGTCCAGCTGCAACAGAATAATGTCAGCGGAGTCTGGAACAGCCTTAAAGCTATTTCTGGCCACAAGAAGCCCGACTCCCACGATTGTGGGGAGCAGAAGTGGGTGAATGAACTCAATCTATTCTTCAATAGGTTTGATCACTCTCCTGCTCCCCCCACTACTCAGGCACCACTGCTGACACCTTCCTGTCTGGAAAGACCGTCACGCTTTCCTCTCCCCTCTCCCACACTCATCCCCCTTCCTCTCCATACACAACTGCCTCCAAACATCTCTTATGCTGACAAGCATTCCAGCACAACCACCCCACCCCTCCAATCCAGCCTGGCATTCACAGCACTTCAGGTGAGAAGTGAGCTCAGGAAGATAAAGACCAGGAAGGCTGCAGATCCAGATGACATCAGCTCAAGGCTTCTCAAGTGGTGTGCAGATGAGTTGTGTGATGTGACCGAGTACATCTTTAATCTCAGCTTGAGGTTAGGGAAAGTCCCACAGCTGTGGAAGACATCCTGCGTGGTACCAGTGCCAAAGACCCCACACCCACAAGACCTCAACAGCTACAGGCCGGTTGCATTGACATCTCACCTGATGAAGACCTTGGAGAGACTGCTTCTTGCCCACCTCCGCCCCTTGGTGAGTCCATTTATGTACCCACTTCAGTTTGCCTACCAACCTGGCATTGGAGTGGAGGATGCCATCATTCACCTTCTACACAGCTCTCTTTCTCACCTGGAGAATACTGGGAGCACAGTGAGAATCATGTTTTTTGATTTCTCAAGTGCTTTTAACACCATCCAACCCATGATACTGAAGGACAAGCTGGAGTACACGGGTCTGGACCACTACCTCATCGCCTGGATCCTGGATTACCTCACAAAACGGCCACAGTATGCGAGGACCCAAGGCTGTCAGTCAGACATGGTTGCCTGTAGCACGGGGGCTCCACAAGGAACAGTCCTTGGCCCCTTCCTCTTCACCCTCTACACTGCTGACTTCCGGTACATTTCCGGTAAAGTTCTCGGATGACTCTGCTATCGTCGGTCTCTTCAAGGATGGTGATGATGAGGAGTACAGAGAACTGACTCAGAACTTTGTGGAATGGTGCCAGAGGAACTGTCTGCAGATCAACACAGGTAAAACAAAAGAACTCGTGGTGGACTTCCGCAGGTCCAAACACTCTCCTTCTGTGCCAGTGAACATTCAGGGAATGGACATTGAAATCGTGAGGTCCTACAAGTACCTGGGTGTTCACCTTAACAACAAGCTGGACTGGACTGACCACACAGCTGCCCTCTACAAGAAAGGACTGAGCAGACTACATCTCCTGAGGAGACTCCGGTCCTTTGGTGTGCGGGGGGCTCTTCTCAGGACCTTTTTTGATGCTGTGGTGGCATCAGCCATCTTCTACGGAGTGGTCTGTTGGGACAGCAGCATCTCCACTGCTGACAGAAAGAGACTGAACAAGATCCTCAGGAAATCCAGCTCTGTCCTGGGGTGTCATGTTGACCCAGTGGAGATGGTGGCAGACAGGAGAACTAAGCCCAAAACTTTTTCTGTTTAGAGCCTAACATGCATTTTAAAAGAAAGCGCTTAATCATATATTACAGCCTCTACACATCTACAGGTCCTTCTCAAAAAATTAGCATATTGTGATAAAGTTAATTATTTTCCATAATGATAAAAATTAAACTGTCACATATTTTAGATTCATTGCACACCAACTGAAATATTTCAGGTCTTTTACTGTTTTAATACTGATGATTTTGGCACACAGCTCATGAAAACCCAAAATCCCTGTCTCAAAAAAATTAGCATATCATGAAAAGGTTCTCTGAACGAGCAGTAAACCTAATTATCTGAATCAACAAAGTAACTCTAAACACCTGCAAAAGATTCCTGAGGCTTTTAAAAACTCCCAGCCTGGTTCATTACTCAAAACCGCAATCATGGGTAAGACTGCCGACCTAACTGCTGTCCAGATGGCCATCATTAATGCCCTCAAGCAAGAGGGTAAGACACAGAAAGACATTTCTGAATGAATAGGCTGTTCCCAGAGTGCTGTATCAAGGCACCTCAGTGGGAAGAAAAAAGTGTGGCAGAAAACGCTGCACAACAAGAAGAGGTGACCGAACCCTGAGGAAGATTGTGGAGAAGGGCTGATTCCAGACCTTGGGGGACCTGCGGAAGCAGTGGACTGAGTCTGAAGTAGAAACATCCAGAGCCACCGTGCACAAGCGTGTGCAGGAAATGGGCTACAGGTGCCGCATTCCCCAGGTCAAAGGTCAAGCCACTTTTGAACTAGAAACGGCGGCAGAAGTGCCTGACCTGGGCTACAGAGATGCAGCACTGGACTGTTGCTCAGTGGTCCAAAGTACTTTTTTCGGATGAAAGCAAATTTTGCATGTCATTCTGAAATCAAGGTGCCAGAGTCTGGAGGAAGACTGGGGAGAAGGAAATGCCAAAAGGCCAGAAGTCCAGTGTCCAGTACCCACAGTCAGTGATGGTCTGGGGAGCCATGTCAGCTGCTGGTGTTGGTCCACTGTGTTTTATCAAGGGCAGGGTCAATGCACCAGCTATCAGGAGATTTTGGAGCACTTCATACTTCCATCTGCTGAAAAGCTTTATGGAGATGAAGATTTCATTTCTCAGCATGACCTGCCACCTGCTCACAGTGCCAAAACCACTGGTATTACTGACCATGGTATTACTGTGCTCAATTGACCTGCCAACTCTCCTGACCTGAACCCCATAGAGAATCTGTGGGATATTGTGAAGAGAAAGTTGAGAGACCAAGACCCAAAACTCTGGATGAGCTTAAGGCCATCGAAGCATCCTGGGCTCCATAACACCTCAGCAGAGCCACAGGCTGATTGCCTCCATGCCGCATTGAAGGCTGCAGAAGGATTCCTGACCAAGTATTGAGTGCATAACTGAACATAATTATTTGAAGTTTGACTTTTTTGGTATTAAAACACTTTTCTTTTATTGGTCGGATGAAATATGCTAATTTTTTTAGACAGATTTTTGGTTTTCATGAGCTGTATGCCAAAATCATCAGTATTAAAACAATAAAAGACCTGAAATATTTCAGTTGGTGTGCAATTAATCTAAAATATATGAGTTTAATTTTTAGCATTACATTATGGAAAATAATGAACTTTATCACAATATGCCAATTTTTTGAAAAGGACCTGTATGTAAAGCCTGAAAAGTGTTTTATCATCATTGATATGCTAACAGAAATCAATATCCAGCCAGGAATTATCTTACCCATTTGCCCCATTGACCTCCTTCACTTTTTTTAACAGGATGTAAACAAACACACTCACACTCGCCGGTTGTCTGTACAATTTTAAAAATTTTATTTATGACAATATCTCGTTATTTAGTTTGTAAAGTACTCCAGCAAAAATGAAACATTGGTCTCTTTTCAAAAGAACGTCAGAGCTTCCATGCATGGCGTACTATATAAAAGCTATGAGTCATTTCTGATTGAAAAGTAACAAAAATGACTAATCCAAAAGAAACGTCTTGGAAACGCACGTGTGATTCTGCAAAAGTGTTCTTTAGGTAAAATGATTGTACTTCTCTGGATTTCGAGACAAAAACAGACACTAAACAGCGCAAAAAATAACACTGGACAGGTAAGCAAAGCGCAACTCGTCACATTGGAGACTTGTGTCAACTCATCCGAGAGTCAAGATATGGCTGACGCGTTTCTGACAGAAGCAGCATTTCGGGGACAGAGGCCGAGCGTAAGGACCAGACCGGCAGCGTTAGCAGCAGCAGGGCACAGAGGAGAGAGTAAAGAGAGAACTGCTGAGGACAGGATGAACATAATGCACTTCAGACGCCAGAGAGCTGCGAACGTACAGACTTTGATTCGCGAAAGGCAAACAGACAACGTTTATTCACAGAGCCAGACGGGCGTTTTCTGGCCTTTACAAAGAAATACACGGGGAAATGAAAAGACAAGCAAAAAGCTCCAACCCTTCCTGTTCACCCAGAGGAAGACCTTTGTAACATAGAGCTAAATAGTGCAGATATGACACCTAACTGTACATCAGACTTTTCGTATCTGCAAATCAATCAACCACCATAGCATCTGTAATCTCCCTGTACGGACACATGCAACGTCATCGTCCTGCAGTCGCACACAAAAGAGAAGCTCCACTTTCTTTACAGCTTACGGTAAAAAAAAAAAAAAAAAGCCTGCAGTACCTTAAAAGTGTGTGCGGTTCTGTGCAAGGAAGACAACACAATCATTGTATGAACATTGTTCTCTGGAGGGGGAAAAAAATGAATGAGGAAAATACTGTAGCTGACGTCTGGTTCAGACATTTTACATGTGCTATACACGAACTTTCTGACGCCGTCCTGCCAGGACGACGTTACGTAGCGGTTCAGAGAAACGTCCAATTCTCACCCTTTTCTCGCTCAAAGTCGACACAAACAACAAGCAGTTGGCACTGGTTGAAATGGAACATTATGTTTTCTCATCTATACAATTCATACAAAAATAAAAAAATTAAAATTGCCCCAATGGTAGCATCTTTTCTTCTGATTTTCCTCTTTCCATTTCGTGGTTTTTCTGTATGTTTTTTTTTTTTCTTCTTACTCATAGAGGTAGTGGCTATTTAGGTAAAGGGTGAGGGACAAAGTGTAAATTAAAAATCTCTCATAGAAAATGCTATTTTGTTGTCTTACTTTTGACCAGAGGAATCTCTAAAGAACAAAATATAATACTGCAATCACATACAAAAGTAGTCCTTCATTTGTACATTTTATACAGTGTTCACACTTAAGCGATTTTCTCTCACACTTCTTATTGATTTTTTTTTTTTTTTTGTAGTTTAGTTTTTTTCTTTCTTTAAAAGGCAAGAAGAATGGTGTGTTTTGGAGTAGTTATGATGAAGGTGACGGACAGTCTATGCCAGGGGGTCCACCAGGGGCTCCTCGTCTCCACGCGATAGCAGCTCCTTCTTCTCGTCTGTGCTGGCCAGGGAGTTGCGGCTGTTGTGAGCGCCCATGTACAGGGTGGCGTACACAGGGTTGGTGAAGTTGGTGGGCTGAGAAGAAATGAGACGGGAAAAAAATCCCAGTTAGCAAATACAGTCGCCATCTACTGCCCTGCAGGATTATCCATGCACTTTGAACTTTTTCCCCCATTTCATTATGTTTCAGCCCCAAACCTCAATTTTTTTCCCCCCCCATGTTCCATAGGGGGCTCCGTACTTTCCATCTCATCTGATTGAGCTTGACCCTTTTTTTTTTTTTTTTTTTGAGAGAGAGAGAGCGATGGACAAAAAAGTCCATCTGTAAATGTCCAAAGCTGGAGGAGAAATACCCAAGACCTCCAGCGAAAGGACACTCTATAAAGTCTACAAAGTAGCTTCATGCCACACTTTAAAAATTTTTAAAGACTTTTTTTTTTACGCTTCAATATGTGACTCTTTGTGTTGGTCTGTCACAAAATCCCCCAAAAATAAAATTTATGGCTGAAATGTAACCGTTCAAACAAATTCAAGAGCTATGAACACTTTGGAAAGACAACATATTCAGGACTGAATGTTTGAATCTACCTTGTCTGGGTCCAGAGTGAAATCTGCATCCAGGAGCTCCCCGGCATCATCGTCCGGCTCGCCCTCGTAGATCTTGTACGCGGGGTTTCCGATCTCGACGTTCATGGCCCCGTTGGTCATCCTTTGGTGCTGGAAGCCCTTCGCCCTAAACATCAAATTCACAGTCAGACTTTAGGCTTCCTGACGTGACTTCATTTGAGCCTGATCACTGCAAGCAGGGAAATGTCCACCACAACAAAGACACAAACACAAATCAGCAGCACTGATGTAGCGAAGGCCCAGACCTGGATATTAAGCTCTATATTTTACTGCAAATTTATCTCAAGTTAGTCTGTCTTCACAGAATCTCCTACCTCTTATTATGAAAAAAACAATGCCACAATACAAACCACACCACAGTACAGTACAGCACAATGATGGACAAGAACATCAAAGCTCTAGATCCACGATACAGGCAGATCTATTTCATGTTTTCTTTTTTTTCAATAGATCTGCTCTGAGGAAGCTGATCCTGTCGGCTCAGAAACTCCAGTAAAAAAAATGGCACAAACATCGACCACAGCACCCAACACTGCGCAGCGACCAAAACGCAAAACGTATGATTAGGGAGAGGAGAGAGAATCAGAGTGCAGAACAGAGAAATGCAAAGTACGGAGGAACGCCTGGCAACCATTACCGCGAGCGCTTGGAGCCGGTTTTTCCGGGCCGGCTAGACCTGAGGAGCGAAAGAGATTAGAGAGAGGAGAGTAAAAGTGAAATTAACTAAAAAAATATATAAACAAAAAAGGGACAGAAAGGGAGAAAGAGAGTACAAAAGTATAGAGGGATTGGGTTGTCAGGGTGTTACGGACCCTCTCATTCTTTTCCTGTACCACAACAAGGCCCCTGCGGCGAGGAGAACCAGCAGCAGCAGGATGAACACCGTGACCACAATGGAGGCTGTGCCTGCAAACACACACACACACACACACACACACACACACACACACACACACACACACACACACACACACACACACACACACACACACACAAATGTAAAACAAAAAACACACAGCCAATCTGATCATGATTTCAACTTTCATGCCGATTTCAAGCAGCAACTTACGTCCACCTGAACCGGTGCTTTCTGTGATGTTGGCCACGGACTCACAGCGATGCCCTGACCAGCCAGCAGAGCATCTGCACAAGAGCAAAGGTTTTCATTATCCCACTGCGACGGCAGAGTGAAGACAACAAACCCAACACACAGTCCTCCTTACCTGCACTCTGGAAGGAGGCTGATGGGATTTATAGAGCACTGGCCGTTGGCACAGTACTCGTTGGGGTCACATGTGTAACAGCTGGGCTGGTTTCTGCCATTCGGGCAGCTACGGCCGACAGAAAAGAACCGGAGGAGAGGTTAATGTTATCCACGATACGAGGAACGCTGCGGCCGCTTTTGTTGGTGTTGAAAAGAATCACAGATTTAAAAAATATATATTTACTGGGTGCAGAAAGAAAATCTGTATTTGTAAATAAATATTTTTTTAATCAAAATCATGTAAAATTGAACTTCTGGTTGTTCTGGTGAACCTGGTTATCATTATCTTGGTGAAAGACCCAATGAAATTATTTTAGAGGTTCAATGTTTCTGACGGCTTGTAGTTTCATGGTTGTAATGGGGTCTTGGTGCCACTATTTGCTAAAGCTCTCTAGCATTTGGCTTCAGAGATTTTCCCCCTTCTCCAGTCTTCTCTTCAGTTATTTAAACTTCTTAACATACGTTAGAGGCGGACACGTCTGAGCAAGTAACTATTCTGCTGAAGGCGTTTCCTGACTCATGATGATCATGATCACATTCCTGATCATGTGGGGTAAACATGTCTAATAGCCATTATGTTACTAAAATAAAAGATACATTTATTTAAGGGAGGTTTATTTTCTTTTTTCACCGAGTGTGACAATGAACACGAAGTCTGTGTCTTACCGACAAGTGAAATCCCCCGTAGTGACGAAGCCATCCTTGGGGATGCACTCGCCGTCCCGACAGTAGTGACACCTGTCGATCTCGCAGGCGGCGCCGATGTACTGCGGCCGGCAGCGGCACGACTTGGCGCCGCTCTCACTCTGCAGGCAGGTACCGCCGTTCAGACAGTGGCCTTCGCAGCTTCCTGCTCAAACACAGGGACACATGTAACACTTAATGAACGCGCTGAAGAAACGCACGGCACAAATGGCACCAAAAATAAGATCCAACGATGCTTTTATTAGATTTTGTACGGCAGCTAAAAATGAGGTCTCTGCTCTCTGATAGTCCATCTCTGGTGCTAAAAATCACGTGTTTTCACCTGCTTGATAATGAATAATAACTCAAGGTATTGCTTTCTGCCTCAACAGTAAACGATGGGAACACTCACTGTATTGGCACTGGTCGCCCAGGAAGTCAGCAGGGCAGCGACAGGTGGGCTGATTCCCAGCACTGACGGTGCAGTTGCCTCCATTCTTGCAGTAATTCTTGCATGTGTGCAGGTTGCAGGTGGGTCCTGTGAATCCTGTCGGGCACCTGCAGGTAGGCGAGCCTGTGGGAGCGCAGACGTGTTAGACGACGAGCAAGAAAGGGTCTCGAGAAGCCACGTCTTAAACTCGTACGTTACCTGTGACGTACGAGGGCGTGCATGTGCCTCCGTTCCTGCAGTAGTCCTTGCACTGGTCGATCTCGCATCGGTCGCCTCTGTAGTTCGGCTGGCAGCGACACTTTGGCTGCTTGTGGGCGTTCAGGATGCAGCTCCCGCCGTTCATGCACTGGATGTTGCAGGGACCGCTGGGGGGAGCTGCGTGCGACAAAAGCTCAGAGTCACGCGAGAGCGCTCACAGCGTCTTCTCCTCATGTTGCTTTCGCCGCCCACGTACAGAGAGGAGACAGCGTGGGAGTGGGCAGCTCCACGCAGGTGCCGTTGTCCAAGGTGCGCCCGTTGGGACACGTGCAGACCGGACCGCTGGGGCTGAGCAGACAGAGCCATTCACACTTCTTCCTGTCACAGGGATTGTTCACTGGAAGGAGGAGAAGGAGAGAGGGAGTGCTGAAAAGCTGTCAACACAGAGATTGTAGTTCCTCTGAGAACCACTAGAGGGAGTCATTGTGACCGTGAGGTTTAGAGAGGATGTCTGTTGGTCTTTTCAACAGTTTCAGAAACCAGAATAAAATTGGATTTATGAAAAATATGGCATTTAATTTAATGTAAAATCACTGCATGGTGATGGATGCAGAAATTGAAAAAGAACATTTTAAACGGTTCACTAAAAACACTTGAAATGCTGTTATTAGGACAACTAGAAGACAGTTATAAATGTCCAAGGTTCTCAGAGACACCAATGTGACCTCAAAGGTGTTTTGATTATTGTTTTCATGACGTCAAGTACTCTGATGTTTTTATAGCTGAAAATCAAAAGTGTGTGGAGTGTCATCCCATTGCAAGTTTCAATAAAATGATTCAGTTTGTTGTGCTGCTGTCTTTTTCAAACTAACACGTTTTTTTCTGAGAGGCAAATGCTGCCACCAACACCAAGTTATTTGTCCCAAACTGTGAAGCAGATTTTTTCAAGTATTAGATGAACAAATCTAGTCAACAGTTTTTGTTTTT
Source organism: Poecilia reticulata (assembly GCF_904066995.2). Classification (NCBI taxonomy): domain Eukaryota; kingdom Metazoa; phylum Chordata; class Actinopteri; order Cyprinodontiformes; family Poeciliidae; genus Poecilia; species Poecilia reticulata. Next base: position 19,464,423 of record NC_088834.1, read on the forward strand.
TTAAACGCGAGAACCATTTTAGGAAAAGTCATAATTGAGACGTTGGTGGTTCCAGTGTTCAGTAAACACGAGTTGTTGTTCACTTTAAGCTCGTCGTTCTGTTTGTTCCATTTCCTGCCTTCACTCACCATCGGGCTGCTTGTATCTGTGGTGCAGCACCAGGTCCGTGGCGTGGTTCACGCCATTCGCCAGGTTCTCCACGGGTCCTCTCCCAAACTTGTTCACTCTAAACACAGAGTTGTTCATGTAGGTGACGCCGTAGATGTGGTCCTCAAAGACGTCGATGCTGAATGGATGTCGGAGCTCTGCAGGAGAAACAAAGACACAGAAATGACAGGAGCTGAGTCCTGGACTAATAAAACGTGTATAAGGGGTCAAACTCAAGGCCTGAGGGCCAAATGTGGCCCACCTTAGCTTTTCATGTGGCCCTCTAGTCTACAGAGGGATACAATAATATACCCTTCAAGGCAAAAGTTGCATGTTTCAAGATTTCATCAATCAAATCAAACCGGTTTTAATCCGTTTACTGCTAAATTACTATCAGTCCCTCCAGTTTTTTGTGATTTCACACAAAATCATGCAATCATGCAAAATCAACACATCTCATACTTTTATGTATGCAAATTTTTTATAGAAATTGTCAAAAACACCGGGTTTAAATGATGCCAACTCCCCCCTGCAGGTGGCAGTATTTTTTGTTTCTACTACAGTGCTGTCTCAGCCTTACTTGGTGCCAGGTTACATATACAGTCTGTGATCGACGTGGAGAGTTACAGTCACACGAAAGTATAGATATTGCAAAATTCCTTGGAAATATCTCTAAAGAATGGATTTTCATTGCAAAGGAAACAAAAGTCGCGAAACAAAATCCTGGAGGGATTGATGAGTGTGAAAAGATGCTGACAGCTTTTATTACTATCAGATCAGTTTCTTCATGGGTTTGATCAACACATTCTGCCATTTTTTCCATTCAACCCATGACGTGCATTCATGATCTTGATGCGGTGTCTCTGACAGCCACTCAACTGTTTTGTGCGTTTACAGCCACCACCACGTCGCTGCCGTCCAGCCTCACGCTGCAGATCAGGGAAAGTTTGGCGTCGGCCCAGTACAGACGCTCGTTGAAGTAGTCAACCGCCAAACCTGGGAAAACAGCATCAGGAAGGTTTAACGGCGACCTGGTTATGTTCACCAGACGATCGGGGAGAACTGCGTGTCGGTGTTTCACCAGTTGGCCACTGGATGTTTTCTTCAACCAGAGTCTCTCTCATGGTTCCGTCCATAGCCGCCGTTTCTATCTTGGGATGGTTGCCCCAGTCGGCCCAGTACATTTTCCTAAAGAGTAAGATGTAAAACATTCATCTATTGCACTAATCTTCCTCCAGATCACCGTTTCAAATGTCTGCCACTGACCCTCTCTGGGGGTCAACCACAATAGCATGAGGCTCGTCAATCATGCCAGAGATCAGGGTCTTGTGGTGGCGTCCGCCGCTCATCTGCGCCACCTCGATGACGTCTCTGCCGGAGTCGGTCCAGTACAGGTTCCCCGCCACCCAGTCCACAGCAATGCCTCGGGGCATCTTCAGCCCTGGAATCTAATCAGAACCAGCATGGATACACATATTTCATATTAGCTCGTCCAATTCTCTGGCAGGACCGCGCGCGACGCGAGCGAGAACGAAAGCGCCAGCACCTCGAAGTTGATGACCCGGGAATCGGTCTGCCGTCTGTTCCGGTTGCTGTTTTGAGAGGAGGATGAGGACGGCAGGTCGAAGTAAGAAATGCGCCCTATGTGCCAGTTGGTCCAGTAAAGGCGATTGGTCTTCACATGCAGGTCCATGGCGTCGATGCGCACGTTGGCGTCGCCCTGGAAGGTCAGCTCGTAGCGCCAGTTTGGCACAGAGGCGTCCAGGCTGCGGATTTCATTGTCGTCCCCGAGATAAAGCACATGTCCTTGAGCTGGACGGGGACGAAAGATAGAAAACGGGCGTTAGAGAGCTGCGAGAAAAAGCCTGTTAAAGGGTTAGTAGGAGAGTAAGACTGTAACGACATCTTGGATACGTCACTTTCCCTATTTGAGAAAGAAAAGAAGAATTAAAGCTCACTCAGCACTGCCCTCTGGTGATCAGCAGGGATAAAATAGAGCCAACATTTTTTATGACATTCTGATTTATTGAAATGCGCTTGTCATGTCTTACCATCAGCCTTGCAGGTGTTATTTATTTTGCTGAAATACTTGTGGCAGCTGCACTTGTGGGAGCCTTTGGTGTTGTTGCAGATGTGGGAACAAACTCCAAACTGCTTGCACTCGTTCTTATCTGTGAAACACCCGAAGGCCGTCGCGCCTGCGTTAGCCGGAACCCAAAGAGTCGAGAGGGAAACACCGAAGCGATTCTCGGACATCCTTACCCTGGCACCTGTTCTGTCCGCTGGACTGGAAGCCGGGTTTGCAGGAGCAGAAGGAGACGGTGCCGTTGATCACACAGTGCGCTTCGTCTCCGTCTCCGCACATGGTCACGTTGCTGCGGCATTCGTTCAGCGTCGTGTCTGCTGCGGATCAAACGGGCCGCATACAGTCAAGCGCTGCTGATGTCTATCAGCGGCCATCAGACAAGTGAGGCTGCAGCGCACCTTTCTTTTCACAGCTCATTTCGTCGGAGCCGTAATCCTCGCAGTCGTTGAAGTGGTTGCAGAGCAGATCGGTGCTGATGCAGCGACCGTTGGAGCACTGGAACTGGTTCTTCTGGCATACTGGCTTCAACGGATGTGTTGCTAGAAATAAATAAATAAATAAATAAATAAATAAATAAATAAATAAATAAATAATGGGCCCAAATAAGTTTTCTCCAGCTCACGGGAATTAAAACCAAAATCAAAATAATTGATGAAGCTTCTGGCTTAAATGATCCCTTATTTATTTTGGTTTTATTTCAAGGATCGAATTGCTCTGATAATCTTTGAAAGTGGTTCCTGATCAGCAGATTTTCTTTAACTTTTTTTTTGCTCCCCAGCTGCTTTAATTACCCATTTGGTACTGAGAGTATACTCTGCATGGTGTGTGCAAAAGAAGTGGATAATAGGAGGGACAAGGCCTAAAATACTATCTACAGCAACAACAGTATATTCCATTTTTATTTCTTTTTCTTTCAGCCAAGAAGTATTTGGAAATCATCTTCTTGGCATTAAAAGCTCATATTCTGCCTTCTTTTTCATAGATTCAGCTAAATTAATGAAGTTAAATTGTGTCTTTGTGTTAGATTTCTAGCAGGTTGTCTGTTATGGTTTAGCCTTTTTATGCCTGAATAAAATGGTGAAAATGGTCCGACATTGAAAGGAAACACTGATCAAGGCACATCTTAAAGACAGACTGCTCCGCTGGAAGCAAAACAATTTAAATTAGGCACGAATCTAAACTCTTGCTCTCTGACGTTTTTTATTATTGATGCGGCAGGAAAAAAAAACAAACAGAATAAACTCACGGCAGTTGAGCTCGTCACTGTTGTCCCCGCAGTTGTTCACGCCGTCGCAGCGCTTTGACACCGGCACACACACCCGGTCGTTATGGCAACGGAACTGCCTCGTGGGTGGGCACAGGAATTTAACTGGTGGACCGACAGAGCGGAGGATCAGGTGAAGGAAAAAACATAAACCAATCCCGCAGACAGGAGGAGGACAAAGAGGCCGAAAGGTGAAACGCGGCAAATCTCACCGCACTCTGCTGGGTTCTCATCAGAGTTGTCTCCGCAGTCGTCCTCGCCGTCACACATCCAGTTAAGAGGCTTACACAGCGTGTTGTTGCACTGGAATTCATCGTGGAAGCAGTGTTTGTCCACTGAGACGCCGCAGCGAGAGAGAGAGAGGAAAGACATACAGTATTCAGACCACTGCCGTTACAAACCGATACTCCATTGTACTTTAATGGGATTTTAAGTGAAGGCACACAAAAAATAGCACATCAAAAATGTTCGCTAACCTCTGAGACCTTAACAGGACAGCAGAATTTGTACTGAGTTTAAATCTGAGTTTATTTACAAAATAAGTAACTTCTCAAGGGATTTAGTTGCAATGGATATTTTTGGGAGTGTCAAACTGAAGGGGGTAAAAACATTTTTTATACTTGCAACATCTTTTCTTAGATTTTCATTTGCAAAAATTTGAGTTTTTTTCACCCCCATTATCTTCACAATTATACACAGTTTTAAGAGGAGATAAGATACATAAACCAGAAGAAGGTTTGTGGTTGTAATGTGACAGATCAGAGGAACGTTAAGGCAACATAATGATTCTGCACGGCGCTTCATGTCACCAGCTGAACGCGTGGACATGTCTTAGTCTCCTTGAGGAGGCAACCAGCGACGTGCTCACCAGGACTGTCGCAGTTCTCCTCATCGCTGCCTTCTATGCAGTCGACATCGGAATCGCAGCGCCAGCGGATGGGAATGCAGTGACCGCTTTGGCACTGGAACTGATCACTGTCGCACCACACTTCACAGCCATCCTGAAGCACAGTCAGAGTGTTGTCATTTTTAGCTCTTCTCTACTGTGACAGATTTTAAAAAGTTGAAAGAAGGAAAAAAAAAAAGTAAATAAAAATCGAGCGATACCTCGTCTGACCCGTCGGCACAGTCATGGTCCCCATCGCACTTCCAGCGGCCAGCAATGCAGCGGCCATTCGTGCAGGCAAACTCGCTCTCTGAACACTTTCGAGGCACTGAGGGCGGAGAGAAAAGAGGCTTTGAAGAGTATGAAAGGATGATTAGGGGAGCATAAAGAGCAGAGGGAGTCAGTCAGGAAAAGGCTTAAGGAGAGGATAACTAGAGATGTTCAGAACAGAACAGGAGCAAGGACTTGTCACGTAAAATAAGGCATTTTAATTGCATTATAGGGATGGTATCAGTGGACGAAGAAAGGAGAAAAAGGATTGCAGAAAAGATCACAAAAGCTGGAGGAGAAAAAAAAAAAAAGCAAGACCGGGAGTTTGAAGGTTGAGGTTGATCTGAAACAGCGACAGCACCTACCTCTGGCTCACAGCGACAGGCCAGTGTGAAATGCAAAACAGACATGAGATGATGTGAGATGTGCACAGAGCCGACCAACTGACCAGAAATCAGTCGAGGAGCTACAGCAGACAGAAAGTGAGGAGCGACACATTTCTTACCGCCTCCGTTTTCCTTCCGACAGCAAAAGCTCATGCAGGGTTACAAACGAGCTGGTTTGCGTTCGCACAGTGAGCTGTGCTTCTTCAGTTTTATTAGCAGAACCTACCGCACTTCTCCTCGTCCGAGTTGTCCCCGCAGTCGTTGTCGTAGTCGCACTGCCAGCGGCCGGGCACGCAGCGGTTGTTCTTGCAGCGGAACTGGTAAGGTTCACACGTTCTCTCGTCTGCGCACAAACAGGAAGGGTCAGGCTCTGCAGAGCGACGTCAAACACACTTCCTGCCTCTGGGGGCGGAGAGGCAGAGCCGTTCCTCACCGCACTCGTCCTTGGGCTCGTCGGAGGCGTCGCTGCAGTCCGCCTCGGCGTCGCACTTCCAGAGCGCCGGGATGCAGCGGCCCGAGTCCTTGCAGCGGAACTCGTCCACGCCGCACGTCATCTGAGCTGCGGTGCGGAGGAGGACGCGAGCACTTCAACAGACTCGCTTCGAGAAGCAGGCATGTTACCACGGTTTTATTTTAAAGGCTCATCTTACTGCAGTTGGCGGGCTCATCAGATCCGTCCACGCAGTCATTGTCCCGGTCGCAGACCCAGACCCTCGGGATGCAGCGCTTACTCATGGCACACTGGAACTGGTTGGGAGCACATGTGACCTCCGCTGCAACAGGAAGGGACACATTTGAGCTATTGTAGCAATACTGCATTAGAACAAACTGTTATGTAGTATATTTTAAAAACAACATGGTTTTCTTTCATTTTGAGACAAAATAACTGAGGATTTAATCTAATCCCCTTTACGGTAACGTAACACCTTATGACATGTAGAGATGTGCGATACTGCATATTTGCGCAAAAATTGTCATTTGAGAGAAAATGGAAACAACATTTAGAAACTACAATACCAAAACAAAACAAGAGGGAACCAAACACTAACATATTGATCTTACCACGCTATTATCAATTCATTGCTGATAACTTGGTATTGATATTATCTATATTTTGGATTGATTCACCAATCTCTAATGACAGCAGTCGTTCAAATTTCCCCCCCAAAAAGTTTCACAACGTTGGAGAACTCAGAGAATCTTTCACAACTTCTCCTTCCACCAGGTTCGTGGACCGGTCATCTCCAAAGTTTGAGTCAGGACTCCAATGAGTGACCTGAATCAATATGTGAGGCCAAGCGATTCTTCAAAAACATTGGTGGTATAGCATATTCATGCTGCGTCCTTGAAGCTGATTCAGCATCTGCTGTTATAATACGACCATTTAATTGACATGGTAGTAAATTTATTAGTTGGTCTCTTTTTAGGTCAGACGCTGAAAAGTTTAGGCATCGCCGTTTTCTTTTCTGCTTCCCTTCACAGGTTTCCTTGAAGATTTAGCTCTGGAAACCGAAATAGTGATTGAAAAATATAGATTTCTTTTGCTGCTTTGGCCATAATGTTTAGATCATCATGTTGCTGAAAGAACCAGTGATGACTCCTTTTCGTTTTACCATCAAAGGCCACCAGATTTAAATTTAAAATGTCCTGATATTTCAAGTTCCTATCCCCTAACGAGGTCCTTGAAGAGTTTAGTGAGAAACAGGCTATCTGTGGCTAATGGTTATCAGGAAGACTCTAACATATTGTGGGATAATGCTGCAACAGAAACAGTGAAAACTGTAAAACTCCTGACCGCCGTCACGAAGCGCCGAAACTAACAAACATCAGAGACGACTTACGGCAGTCCTTTTCATCCTCTCCGTCGCCGCAGTTGTCCTGGCCGTTGCAGCGGAAGATTCCTGGGATGCAGCGGTTGGGGTGAGTGCACTTGAACTGACTCGGCAGGCACACGTGAATGTCTGAGAAAGTGAAGTCCATGAAGAATGAGTGGCGCACGGGAAAAAGCGTAAAGAAGCCATTATGCGTGTGTGAGTGTTTCTACCGCAGTTGGCTTCGTCAGAGCTGTCCTGACAGTCGTTGTCTCCGTCACAGATGTAGGCAGGGTTGATGCAGATGCCGGTGCCACACTGGAACTGACCCGGCTTGCACTTAAACTCAGCTGTAGGGGATCCCAGGCACAGCATGTCGTTACAACACGGTATTCCTAAAATGCCAACAAGAAAACCGACAGAAATCGACCAGAGTCTGGCTAATCGCTTACGGCAGTCTGCGGGCTCATCTGAGCGATCCCCACAGTCGTCCTCCGTGTCACACTTCCACCAAAATGGGATGCACTTGTCATTTTTGCAGACAAACTAAAAGAGCAGATGATAAACATTCTTTTTTTATTTATTTTTTTCTAAAGAGGAAAACAAGCCGTTCAGCGACACCTCTGCACAAGCTCACCTGGCTCGCCGTGCAGTTGGACAGACAGCGTTTGCCGTCTGCGGCCAGGTAAAAGTTGGTGGGGCAGGCACACTTGTAGCCCCCGCCAGGCGAGAGCAAACACAGGTTACTGCAGCCGCCGTTGTTTATCTGACACGGATGGCCGGCCACTGGTGAGGACAGAAGGGAACGTAAACGGCGAGTGTGAAATCGGACAGAGACGTCAGAGCGGGGAGAGGCGCGTACCGTCAGGCTGGCGGTACGGGTGGAATACGTGGATGTCCATCGGTCTGTGCAGGGTGCTGATCAGCATCGTCTTGTTGGTCCCCTGTGTCTTGTGAGCTCTGTTGATAGATTTAGTTTCCCAGTCTGTCCAGTAGATGTACTCCTCAAACAGAGTCATGGCAAAGATATGAGGAATATCCTGAGAGAGAACTGCAGGAGCGCACACACACACAAACACACACACATGAACACACAGGACAAGTGAAGCGGAGTAAAAAAAAAAAAAAACAATAAAAAATGTAGTTTTAAAAATGTGTTTTTAATTATCTGTGCGTTACCGGTGTGTCTGCTGGCTCCGTCCATGCTGGCGAACGCGATGTAGTCCTCTCGAGCGTCCGCCCAGTAGATGCGGTCGTTGATGAAGTCCAGGGCTAAGCCGTTAGGCCAGGTGATTTTATCCTTAATGATGACACTCCGGTTGGTGCCGTCCATCCCGATCCTCCCAATGTGAGGGTTGTCGCCCCAGTCAGACCAGTACAAGTACCTGTCAGGGAGTAATATTACTGCTATTGTTCAGGCTAAAGTGTTCATGCCATTAAAACATATCACTTTTTGTCAAAAACACTTTAATGTGTTTTATTGGGATTTTAAAGGAAAACAAAAAAGTAGTGAGGGTAATGATATATTTAATGTTTCATACAACAATTCAGTTTTGAATTGCCAATTCTAACATAATGCATTCTTTAATCTGAATCATTTTATTGTGGGACTTGGTTCTTAGGCCCGTTGTCCTACTGGAAGGTGAACTTCCTCTAACTGTTTATTTGTTGCAGGGTTTTCCAGCATTTATATGTGCAGCTCCGGAAAAAATTAAGAGACCATTTAAAATGATCAGTTTCTCTAATTTTACTTTTCATAGGTAAATGTTTGAGTAAAATGAGCGTCGTTTTTTTATTCTATGAACTACTGACTACATGTCTCTGAACTTCCAAGCAACAATTTATTATTTATTTGCAGAAAATGAGAAACGGTCAAAACAGCAAAAACAATGCTGTGCTTTCAGACCTCAAATAATGCAAAGAAAAGACGTTCATAATCATTTAGGGACAACAAAACTAATGTTTTAACTCAGAAAGAGTTCAGAAATCAATATTTGGTGGAGCACTGTTTAGATATGACAAAACTGTTTTTCACATTTTGCCTGGTGAAACAAAAGGTTTCACCGCCTAACTTTTGCACTGCATGCCCACGTGTCCACTTTAAACAACATCGACATCACAGTGGAGATGCAGGACTCGTCTGGTTCCTGATCGCTCTCACCCGTAGCGAACGTCCACGGCGATGGCACGTGGCTCCCTCAGGCCGCTATTGACCAAAACTGTCCGGTACGCTCCGTTCAGCTTTGACACCTCTATAGTGTCCCGTCCCTTATCACACCAGTACAGGTTTCCTCCGACCCAGTCCACCGCCAGACCGTCAGGATTGTTGAGCAGCGTGCGGTGAAGAACCTGACAGAAGGACAAGAAGCTGTCTGTATGTAACATGGATGGGTCTAATTATTTCTAACATCCTCATCCTCAGGCGTGAGGATGAGGATGTTAAGCAGGCCGGCAGCTTTAATTATCCTCTTATCGTTCAAAGGCAAGACGCTGCAACACCGACCTGAACGTTGCTGCCGTTGATGTGCATCCGTCGGATCATGCTGCCCTGCGTGTTGACATCTGTCCAATAAATCATCTGCTGCCGATAGTCGAAGTCCAGAGCCACGGCGTTGTTTAAGCCCTGACAGCAGCAGAGAAGCCGGATTAGTTTTACGACACGATAAACGTCTGCAGCGTAATCATCCAAATGACGCATGGGGCTCACCTGTTTGAGCAGGGTGTAGTTGGAGCCGTCCAAGTTGAGCTTCCTCAGGTAATAGCGGTTGGCAAAGATGAGGAACGGCTCCTCGTCTGCAAGGTTGAGAGCACGCATGAGGGGATTTGCCTGAAACACGTGACTGTCATTCAACTGTCGCTTTCTTACCAGAAACAGATTTGCATATCGTTGGGTTCTCCGGACTGAGCTGGAAGCCCTCCACACACAGACAGTGGTAGCTGCCATGGGTGTTGATGCAGCGCTGGGTGCAGGGGTAAGAGGTCACGCATTCGTCTATGTCCACGCACGTCTTCCTGTCGTCTTTGAGACGGAAACCTGGGTGGCAGCGGCACTGTGAGGGAGAAAAGGAAGGAGCTGGTCAAAAAACAGCAAACATGGATACAAATGTTTCCTGTCAAACATTTAGAAGAGAAAATACAATTTATAAACATACTATGAATTTAGAGCAGCTATTTATTTAAGGGAGGGAGGAGGGAGGGAGGGAGGGAGGGAGGGAGGGAGGGAGGGAGGAAGGAAGGAAGGAAGGAAGGAAGGAAGGAAGGAAGGAAGGAAGGAAGGAAGGAAGGAAGGAAGGAAGGAAGGAAGGAAGGAAGGAAGGAAGGAAGGAAGGAAGGAAGGAAGGAAGTAAAGAAGGACAAAAGAAAGTAAAGAAGAAAGAAAGGAAGGAAGGACAAAAGAAAGTAAAGAAGAAAGAAAGGAAGCAAGAAAGAAAGGAAGCAAGAAAAGAAGAAACCTTTAGAAAATCGGGCAGATAGAGAAAACAGGACATCACATGCGGCTGTCCGAACTCTTTCCAGCACAATGTAAATATAAATCCAGCTCCAGGCTTTCCGCTCAGCACACGCTTCGTTTCCTGCTCACCTTGAAGCCTTTCTTCAGGTCCTCACAGAGCTGCGAGCAGCCGCTCAGCTTACTGTTCAGACACTCGTTGATGAAGCAGTTCAGCTCATCAGAGCCGTCACCGCAGTCGTCCTTATGGTCGCAGAGCAGAGCCTCAGCGATGCACTTTCCATTACTGCAGGCGTACGCGGTGTCGTTGCATTTCTTTTCTGTTCAGCGGAACAAAGAAATTAAATGAGAAACAAGCGGAGAGAAAAGTTCACTCGAGCTGATGACATTTCAAAGATCGCTTCTGAGGTTATTTCTAGTCTATTGAGAAATTTTTTCAGCTGCCAGATATGATCAAACTTTTTCCTTTCAAATACGCATTTTTTTACTCAATGTTCAATGAAACATTTATTGTTGTTGTTGGCAGATTATCTATTGTTTTCTCTGCTTTAATGTTGTTTCTATTTCATATTCAAATAATTTCCCGCCTTTTTTCCAACTTTTCTGGTTTAATTAACCTTCCTAACCCAGGAAAATCTAATTTTATGAATAATCATTTTTACTACATTGTCCTGCGCAAGACTGACATCAACTGTCATAAATAAAGTTATGCATAAATCTGAATAAACAACTAAAATAATAATAAAAAAACCCTGATATTCCAATTCTCATTTTTATGCATTTATCTGAAGTCTAATGTTACAAAAAAGGCATTAAAATCTTGAAGCAAATTTTCATTTCCTAAACGAAAAATTCTAAGAAATGCAACAAATACAGTTCTGGAAAAAATGAAGAAATTAAGAGCCCACTGCACTGAACCCCACTGGAAACCTTCTGGTTTTTCCACCGAATATTGATTTCTGATCTCTTCCTGAGTTAAAACATCAGTATTGTTGTTTCTAAATGAATGTTTTCTTTACATTGTTTGAGGTCTGAAAGTGCTGCATCTTGTTCGTTATTTTGACAATTTCTTATTTTCTGCAAATAAATACTAAATTGCTGCTAGGAATTTCTGAGACATGTTGTCAGTAGTTCATGGAATAAAAGAACAACGTTTTTTTTTACTCAAACTTATACCTACAGAGTGAAATCAGAGAAACTTATAATTTTGTGGTCTCTTATTTTTTTCACAGCTGTGCGGCGTGTCTGCATCTCACCTGGACTTGAGCAGTGAGGGTTTTTCGGCGCTTCGTCTGAATGGTCGTGGCAGTCAAACTCTCCATCGCACTCCCAGGACTTGTGGAGCAGACAGCTCCCATTGGCGCAGCGGAAACTGTCAGGACCGCACGGCGGGTAGTCTGCGGTGACAAACAGCGAGTGTGCTCAAATAAAAGTGGCAGGAGAAGGAGGAAACGTTCGAATGATTGGCCCATTAGGTGGAAGACGGCCGCTTACGGCACTCGGGGGACTCATCGGAGCCGTCTCTGCAGTCTTTGTCGTGGTCGCACACAAAGTGCTTGGGGATGCACTCTCGGCTCTGGCACATGAACTCATCCCCGCTGCATGTGTCGTTGAAGACTGAGACAGAGATCATTTGGTGAGAAAACAAGTGATTTGTTTCTTCCTCAAACAGAGCAGAGGGTTTCAGCTCACCACATCCTGCTGTGACGCTCTCGTCGACCCCATCGGGGCAGTCTTTGTCGCCGTCGCATTTCCAGCGTTGAGGAATGCACACATTTGACCCAGGACATCGAAATGTCCCCGGACTGCAGCTTTTATTCTCTATAAAAGAAAAAAAATGTTACAGCTCAGCCACATATTTTATTTTATTTTTTTAGAGTATCATAAAAAAAACAACCATAAAGCCACAGCCAGGAGAGCTATCCTCGCTTTTATATACAGTGCAGGTGTAATTCTACCCCTTAAACGTGTCTTTTTTCACATTTTCTCATCACGCAGCCACAAGCCTCAAAGTTTACTAAGTGATCTTTAAATGACAGAACAACAAGGGGTGTAAAACTGTGAAATGGGAAATGTCTTTCAAAAACTCTGAAAAGTGTGGTGGGTATTTATAATCAGCCCACCTTAATAAACATTTTTAACGTTGATTCTTACATTCTTTGCAATCCAGCCCAGGGTATATAAGATTATTGGAGGCTGAACACAAATACATGCCGCTATTTTCAGATTTTTATGTGTAAATCACTTCAATCGAATATGAATATTGCATTATACAAATGTGTATTTTTTTGATGCGACAAAATATATTTAGCGCTTACTGCAGTGAACGTCCTCGTCGCTGCCGTCGCCGCAGTCATCCGCCCCGTCACACACCCAGCGGCTGAAAATGCAGCGGTGGTTCTTGCACTCATACTGCGACGGCGAGCAGACCTTGTCTACATAAAACAAAGATAGGGGCAATGAAAGAGGCGTCGCTCCTCCGGGGAAAATAAGAATCCATCAGGATTTCAGCTCGTCTCGGGTCGTACCGCAGTTAATTTCGTCGGCACCGTTCTCGCAGTCATTTTCACCGTCGCACGTCCAGCTCATGGGGATGCAGCGGTTGCCAGGGCACGCAAAGAACGGCAGCGGACACTTCGTCCTGCCGGAAACTGACAGAGCAAAGTTGGCAATAAGCCCTTTAGTATGAGAGGAAAAGGCTTTTTCCTGTATTACAATTAAGTTCAAATTGTTCTCTTTTTATTTTCCTGTTCCTTCTGGCGTAATCTAAGATGAATACTTGACGCATCAGTCGATGAGGATTCAAAGCACCTGGGCAGTTCCTTTCATCTGAGAAGTCTCCACAGTCGTTGGCGCCGTCGCATTGCCATGAGGGGGCGTAGCAGAGCGTGGTGAACTCACACTTCTGAAACATCACACTCTTCACTCCCAGATGGAAGTAAGAGGAACAGTCCGTGGGAGCTTCGCGAAGAAAAACAAACAAAACTGAAACCTCCGAGCGACATGCTGAGTTTAGCATAAAATTATTTACTGTTCCGTCCAAGAGACTGGATCAACTTACGACAGTTCATCTCGTCGCTCGCATCCTCACAGTCCACCTTCTGGTTACACTTGCTGGAGTTGGAGATGCAGCTTCCGTCTCTGCACTGGAACTGATCGGCGGAGCACAACGTGGCTGCAGAAAGTGTTCAGGTAAATTAGCATTCAGAGCTGGAAAACTCAGCAGTTTTTACTTTAGTTTTAAACCCTTTCACAATCTTTTTTAGTAATTTTAATCCACTGCTCTCCCCGCTTTCTCAAAGTAAGACTCACTATTGCAGAAGACTTCATCCGAATTGTCTCCACAGTCATCCTGCCCATTGCACCAGGAGCTGTGCCCCACACAGCGGCCATTTGTGCACCGCCTGTAGCCATTCTTGCACACGCGATTGGCTGAGAACCAGAGAGAAATGGGGTCAAATTACTAATCACAGATGGAAAAATAAGTGATTGTACAGAGGAAAGAGTGTCCTCACCACAGTAGGACTGTTTCTCATCAGACTTGTCCTTGCAGTGAGCCATGCCATCACAAGTCAGAGTGTAGTTCACGCAGTCTCCGTTTCCGCACTCAAACTCATCAACGCCTGTACACGTGGAGTTGACGCCTGAGGCACAAACAGAGGAGGGCAAAGGTGAAAGTTTTCAATTTACACCTAATTAAAAACCAAAATTAACTCCAAAATATCTTTGTTTTTTTTTTTTTTGTCAAAACTTTTATTTTTTAAATTATTAATTGCAGGCTATTCCCTCAGACGTGTGATCAGAGAGCAGAAGCAATAGATAGATTGGGGAAAACATCCTCATAAAATAGAATCTAGTAAGAAGCATTAATGTTTGATTATGGAGCCACACATGTTAACCCAGACTGTTTTTAATTAATCTTCCTCTCGTCGTACCGGTGCAGGTGTTGTCCTCCAAAAGCTTTCGTTCGCCACGGCAACCGCAGGTGACTCTTCCTTCAGAGCTCAGCAGACACAGGTCCTGACATCCTCCGTTGTGGACTCGGCAGAGAGAGAACTCACCTGTGCAAACATGAGGATTGTGAGAAGTAAACAAAACTGAACATGGTACCTAGAAATTAAACCTTGCAACTACGGCAAGACCATTTATATATAGCAATCACACCGGATCCCAAGTAGAGAAATCCAGAATTTTCTCATGCTTGAATGTCAAGCCCTCAGATCCAGATATCTATACTACTTTAAGGTTTGCATGTTTATCTGCAAGCAATGGTGTTGTCTTAAAAATGTGGTTAAACAGAGAGAATCTGAATTCATGCGCATAAAAAGGAACAAAAACCTAGATCAGCTTTTTCTGCACATTCAAGTCAGGTTATTTTTGCAGAGAGCTGCAATAGTGACAAAGTAATCCCTCCACACATCATGCTGAGCCCTAACTTACAGCTGTTTGTGTCGTTGGCCACGGCAACAATGCCCATGGGCTGCTGGGGGATGTCGGCGCGCAACACCTTCATTTCACCCCCGGTGTATTTGTCTGCCCGAAGCACAGCCCTCCTGACCCAGTCCGTCCAGAAGATGTAGTCTCCGTAAACGGCCAGGCCAAACGGATGGACCGGCTCGTTCTTCAACACCACCTGAGGTGGAAATAACAGTTTATGACATCAGTTGATCAGGAAATCACAACCACACATATTAGTGATTCTTGAGAATAGGGACAAAACAGGTCCTATGGATAAAGCACAAAATTTGAATAAAATATACAGAAAATATAATTTTTTCAAATACCTGGATAAACTAACCTGGGTCATGTGAGCACAATAGTGTATATTTTCCTGGTGTTTGCTGAATATTTTTTTATTTTAAACATTGTAGTCGGTGGATGATGCCTGTAAAAGCCCTTGTTCAGGAGCAGAACTCAATACATTATAATAGTTTAAAACAGTTAAAGAAATACTAAAATTATATATTATAACAATTAAGTATAAGTAGTCATATAAATAATTGTAAAAGTATCAATAAATTGAATTAAAATTAATTTTTATATATTTTCCAACTCCATTGAAATTTGTCCCTAGTTTTTGTCAACATCGTCAAACATAAAAAGAATGTAAAAAAAATCAGGCATTATTGGGGGGCACCAGAACTTCTGAGGACCCGTGACCACTTCCTTTCTCTTCCTTTTCTAAGAGGGCTAGTTAGCTCTGGTTAGCTTATGTTATTCTTTAGTTTTTTTCTAAGTTGTTTGTCACAACCATGATGTGTCAACACCATAACTGACCATTTACAAAACTTTGATAAAATTTTGTGAAATAAAAGCTTAATTTTGGTATAATGTAAAGATTTCATGGACCTGATGAACTACAATATGACAATATGGCCTCTTTCAAAATAACATCATATAAATTGAGGTAGTTTTGTATTTTGTCAACTCTGTCAGATGTCAACTCCATCAGAGTTTTTGTGACTTTCAGTGAAATTGTTGACACATCTCACTTAAATGTGCAATTAATTCATTTGAATGTATTTAAAATAAATTGCATTACTTCACATGTATCAAGTTTTTCATTTTACTCACTAGTTTGTCATCACCTTCAGCTCTGCGTCAACTCCGTCATGCACTGTCAACTCCATCAGATGGACTTTTTGCTGTTTTTTGTTTTAAATAATATATTTTTTTTTTGTTTCTTGAGAAGCATTTGTCTGTAAAAATTAGTAAAACATCACTAATAGGGTCATTAAAAAATTTTATATTTATTTTGATAAAGGTGATAAAGTTCTGGGTCAGGTCGATTAAAAATGCAATTTAAAAAAAAAAATGTTGCAACTGGGAGCCTGTACCTTAGCATCTTTACATTTCCCAAACATTATTTGTCATATTTGCATACATAAGGTTGAGAAATAAATAAAAAAAATGGGGAAAATTAAAACCCATTTTGTCCCTAATTTCAAGATTGGCACAGCCACACAAAAGGTCGGATGTGTGATATGTGATTACGTACGTATCTCCGACTGCCGTCGTACTCGCAGCGCTCAATCTTGTCAAGCGTGGCATCAGAGAAATAAAGCTTCTCAGCTCGGTGGTCGATGGCCAGCCCGTTGGGGGTCCTGATATCTGTGCCGATGATGACCAGGACGTTGGAACCAGCCAGCGTAGCACGCATGATGCTGGGAGACTGCTCATTCCAGTTGGTCCAAAACATCAGGCTGCAGGCAGAGATACCGCAACACAGACATGGTCAGCGTTAAGAACAAACGTGAGAAAGTTAAAAACCCAACCAGCTCTGACCTCTGACACTCGTCAAGCACGAACGCCCTCGGGTGGTCGTCTCCCGACATGGTGACCACGGTGTTCCGGTCGACGGCGCCCCAGCGGCTTTGGTCCACGGTGTGGCGGGTGATGGTTGACGTCGTGTAACTGGTCCAGTATAGCATATCCCAGCCCCTATGGTACGCCAAGCCCTCCACAGAGCCCACGTCTGACACGGGAAGGAAAGCGGAGAAGCACGTCAGTCACAGGCTGTGTTCAAATGCCAAAACGCAGTGCTCTGCTTGCAGGTAAGTAAGTGCTGCCTGGTATCACTAAGTCACAACTCTGGACATGACAGTTTGCTGTAAAACGGAGTGACGTGTCATTCAGGTATTTTATCCAACAACCACGATGCCAAAAGGACACGAGTTAACTTTTTGTTACACTGCCTCATCAACGGATGAGAGAGGGTCATTTGCTGTTGCACAACCTTGAAATGAACTAAAGCAGGGCTGCCCAATGCGTCGGTCTTTGAACCGCGGTGGTTTAGAGTCGATCTTGGCCGCAAGGACGCTGAGACCAGCACTTCCTCTTCTGACAGGCTTATCAAAAATATTCACTAAGATCCTAAACGTTTGTAGTTTCATTAAAAAAAAGAATTATTTTTTTAAAAATCAACGAAACGTGTTGAAATTAATAATCTCAATAATTATTGTTTCAACAAGATGTTGCGCAATTCAGTGCGTTTCGGTTCCATTAACAAAAAAAACAAACAAAAAAAAAGGCGACTCTGACGAGCAGAGCAGGAGTTTAAATTAGCTACTCAACCACCGCTGTGTTCATGAGAGACTTATTAATAATCGAGAAATAAACATCAAGCCTGGAAACCTGCTATCGTAACGGACTGAATGTTGTGTTTTTAAAGTAATCTCTGCTCAGCTTGCGGGGCGCAGGCGGTTGCCAGGGCAACGGGTGTGCTTAAACGACAAAGAGACCGAGAGTAAAAAGGTAGGAGATGTTTTCAGTTGATCGTCTGTTCGGGTTGTTTCACCTTTCTTTACCTTTGCTGTGGCTCGTTACACCCGCTGTAGTTTCTGAACATTCAATAAACGACAAAATTGGACTAATTACCTCGTGAGTTTGTGAGCATACGTCACAACAAACATCAAATAGGACAAATATATTTCATTAAGTTTTAACAAATTCTACCGCGATAATTATGTGAAATTAAATAAATTATATCACGACTTCAGAAGATTTCCCTTTACCTTTACTGGGCTCTTTGGTTCCCCCTATCAGTCTGTAGTTTCTCATATTGATGTCATCAAACCAAATTTCAGATCTACCATGACTGACTGACTGACACCTGCTGGCGTCAGGTTTGCAACCAGCTTCTGACTGAGAAACCAGTAACCACAGACCAGTAACCAGAAACCAGTAAGCTGCTCCCAGTGTCAGAATCTCACTGAGGAAGAAACTGGATTAGGTTTTCTGTCACTTTATTATTTCTGCTGTAACTGATTTGCATGTAAAATAAGTCAATAGAGTTTAATTTGCAATTTTTATGTCTTTGTGTCATGAGGTACATCTCAGGCGGCTGGTGAGAGAAAAGGTAGATTGGGCACCCCTGAGCTAAACGTTGTGATTTTTTTTCTGCCTGTAGGGAGGTAGAGTACACCAGAGGATAGAGGAACACAAAGTTCAGACTGAGAACAGCTATGCTGCTAATGAGAAACAGCCACAGATGCACGCTTGCAAGGTTTCATTAAGAGCAGGACTGCTTTACAATGAAAATAAACCTCTGTAATAGTTCCTTTTATTACATGGTTCTTTAAATTAGATGGATGGACAGATATATCGTACACATATTTTACCATCCTCTCATCTGAAGAAAATCTTCACATTTAAATTCCATATTTTCCAAGATCTCGTAGGGATCTCGGAAGATCTCGTTAATAATGATAAAAGAGGTCTTTTCTCAGGACTGGGTACGACCTCGCTAAGTCTTTCCCACTTCTGGGCAAATACCCAGCAAGGCTCCTTGCCAGAAGAGGCGCATCTTCAGTTCGACACCAGACATGGATCACTGTTTCTGTTATGAATGTTTCCAAGTGAAGCAACGCTGCTCCGAAGTTGAGCAACTTGCCAAACAGCAGGGGTTTTTTTCATTCATAAATCATATGCGCAGTAAAAATCGACATATAGATGATATATTCTTCCTTGTTCCCTCTCTCCTTAGAGCTGCTAATGAGCTGTAAATCTCCAAATCTTCCTTTTTACGCAAAGTCCTTAATCTTTTTGTTGACCTAAACTGTCTCAGCTAATACAAATTTGCTGTTGCCAATCAGACAGATGAGTTGCAGTTTTATAACTCCTAATGGTGGCTTTCCTGACACAGATTTTATGGCAGCTGCCTGCAGTAGGTGTGATAGCTGCTCAGTGTTTGCTATCAGGCTGGAAGTCAATAATTACCCAGATTTTGCAGGCGAACGCCGTTCCACTGAGTCCTCTTGTTTATTTATAGTATCTATGCATATTTTGTACATCCATTCTCAAGGACTTCTAAACAAATCTTATCCTTTCTGATAAGAAGCTAAAATGATGAAGCATGGGAAACGAAACAAAAAAAATCTTTGCTAGGCCTCATTAGGCCCTCCCACTGTGAGCCGACCAATCCATCTCTGTGCTGTCTCATAATCGGTCCAGAGTTCACCTACCACTTATTCGCTTACAGTCGAGCTTCTCACCTCCTCATTGCGCTCCCAATGCACTTTGGAGAATATTCCTCTCTGCGGAGAAAAGAGGGGCTGTGGATTGATTTGTCCGACTGAGAAGTGATGTGGAGTGGTGGGCTGCTGCGAGGTGTCAGACCTGAGCTTCACAGCTTTCATTCAAGCGCAACGGGAGACCAAAGAGCCGACTGGAAGCCAGCTGATTGGACGGCACATGAAAAATAGATGCATCACTGAACAAGTCTGTCATGTTGACGGTGATGTCCCGATAGGAGCATGTCAAGAAGAAGCAGGTGTTTATATTTAACAATCACCTTCTCCTCTAAAAACTGTCTGGTAATTGTCAGCACCCTTGCTGTTGCGTGTCTGAAAATCCATGTGATGTTATTTCTTGGAAGACTGTTATTGACTGTGACTAATCCTTTCTACAGGTATTATCAGCCGTTTTATGACTGGTTGAGTGAAATGACCGAACAAGCTGTTGGGGAGTATTAAGAGCGTCAGAATCACCTGGACCGAGGACAGGATGTGTAACTCTTCTGGCAGCAGCGTGGAGCAGATGTGTAACTCTTCTGTCAGCAGCGTGGAGCAGATATACTCTTCTGGCAGCGGCGTGGGGCATATGCGTAACTCTTCTGGCAGCAGCGTGGAGCAGATCTTCGTCCCTGTAATGGATTCACTCATTTGGATCCTGGGAGTTACCGGACAGAGCTTAGTGATGGTGATCTTGTGCGGACGACAGCGGAGGCGTAGGAAACGCGGTGGACAACCTTCCCAGGCGTCCACGATCGGCACGGGAACGGACATCCTACTGCTGGCTCTGAGCGCTGCAGATCTGCTTCTGCTCTCCACGGTTCCCTTCTACTCCGCCGCCATAGCCATGAGGATGTGGCCGTTTGGGGACGTCATGTGCCGCCTGGTGGGCTTCCTGGGGTCTGCCTGCTCGTCCGCCAGCATCTTCACCCTGGCGACGCTGGCCGTCTCTCGTTATCTGACTGTGGTGCAGCCCACCAGAGCGTACGGCCTGCTCACCCCGCGCAAGGTCTCCACGATCGCCGCCCTCCTATGGGTCCCGGCCTGCTGCCTCGGAGCCCCTCAGTTGGTTTTCCGCTTCGTGAAAACCCTTCGAGGAAGCCCTGACCGCTTTGTTTGCTTGACCTTTCTGTCTAACGAACAGCGGATGATTTACGGACTGTTTCACTTCCTCGCAGCCTTCATGCTTCCACTGGTCACCATCGCGTTGGCATACGGCAGCATCTACGTGTTCCTGTGGCGGGGCCAGCAAGCCAACACGACCCCCCAAGTCGAGCGCTATCAAAGGAAAGTGACTCAGACAACGGCCATGCTGGTGCTGGCCTTTACTGTGTGCTGGCTGCCCTCGTACGGACTGACACTGGCCTTACTTGCCAATCCACACTGGGCAACCGCAGGGGCCACAGGGGCCACGCCGCGTTTTGGCTCCTTTAGTGTGTTTGCTCGCATAATGGCAACCTCTTCCACAGTGATGAACCCTATCCTCTACGTCCTGATGTCCCAAAAGTTCAGACATGATCTGCGGAGGATTTTCAAACGGGATCAGCAAAACGGAAGGAGCAATGTGGCGTTGTCTACTGTCTGACAGTATCAATGTAACCAAATCAAACAAACCTTATGCTGCAAGACCTGTGAATAAAATGGTTGCCACTTGGCATCAGTGACAGACTGAAACTGAAAAGTCATATCACTCGTTGTGAACCGATATTCACCTTTGAGCCGCATTAAGAGATTATTGTGCAAAATGGTCTTAAAATGTGCTCTGTGTCCAGATGGTTTACAAGAACAGTAGGAATTATCCATTCTTGGGAAGAGTGGCAAGAAATAAATACAAAGAAGGCTCGATTGTTTACAAGCCATGTAGAAGATACAGTAAAACCCACTAAAGAAAACCCACTGCATGTTTAGGGTCGTTTTTTTATGCAGCAAGACATTGCAGCTAGAGCTGAAAGGCATTTATGGTCTGCATTCAGTGATACTTAGATGAAATCTTAGCATTAATAATTAGCAAGAAAAACATGAATGTAGTAATCGTGTAGCAACTGATGAGAGTGGGCCAGGAACAAATGCTGGGATCGACTTGCGCTGTGATTTATTCCTTTGTAAAGTTCAACCTCAGATCAGCAAATGGCATCAAATCTAAATTCATTTCTGTTTCAAGTTAGAAACTCAATTAAATTTGTTAATTAATGCATGTTATTGTAGCAATACAATGTATTAAATCATTTTTCTGCGATTTGTACTGTCAAACAGCGCAGCAACTAGTTTAATAAATGATGTTTCATAGCACAGCATGTGATTTATATAAAAAGTACAAATAAAAAGTTATTCCTGTTCATATTCAGCCACGACTAAAGTGCAAAGTAGCCATTTTGGATTTTGACGTCTGGGTCGGTAAGAATCATCCGACTTGAACTCAGAATCTGTTAATTTCTCCAACTTTAAATCTTGTACATTTCAGAATAACAATAGAACATTAAACTAAACTCCTCCTTCTGACCAATTATGCCAAACAATCAAATAAGTGTCGAGCAACAAATTATAAAGCTTATTTTTCTTTTGTTCCACTGTTTTAAATGAAGTGAGTTTGTTCAAATTGTGGTACTTGTCAAACTTTGTGTCTACTTGGGTGTTACTTACTATAAAATGTTTGAGAGCCAGCAATATAGATCAAAGCATTTATGTGTAAGTGACCTGGTTAAAGTCCAGACTTCAATCTAGTTAAAAGCCTGTGGTAAAACTTGAAAACCGAAGTTTGTAGACAGCATTCGTTCAATCTGAATGCATTATTTGGTAAAGAAATAAAAATAAACATTTATTTTTTCATCTGTAGTGTAGATTGCAGACAGGAGAACTGCATTGCATAAGACGATCACAAGATTTGCTGTGGGTGTGGATGGTTTACGGGCACAGTAGAAGAACCAATTCTGAATCACATTCCTTGTTAAACAGATTAAAGCGAAGCTACTTTGGTAAAACATTAACATTGCACATGTGTTTTGTTGTGCTCAGATAAAGTAAATGAAGGCCTGTTTGTTTCTGGACCTCCTGTCCATTTTGTTCTCACAGCATAAACAAAAAAATAATTCCCCTTTATTTTGGGTTTGGCAACAACTTGAGAAGAAAGATTTCCTGGTTCTGTTTACATAAGTGGGAGTTTCTGTGGAAAATCTTGCAGCTTTCTTCTCCAGGATTTCTCATCATGGGGCTGATGGCTACACACAAGCCCTTTTTTTAAAAAAAAATCAAAAGAAAGAGGTTGGAAAAAAAAAACACAGTTTGGCAAATGACAGGGTTTGTATGTTGGAGGGGAGTGTGGGAATAAAAAAAGAAAGAAGATAAATAGAGGAAATATCTGTAGAAATATCCTTACCCTTTGAACTTCTTTGTTTTGTACATGGGGCATTTGAACACAATTTCTACAAAGTATTTTGAGTCAGGGGGATTAAATACAAATACATCTATGCTGTACTTTTCAAATTCTTACGAGTAAACTTTATAGCACCATGTTATCAGTTTCTTTCTGCTTTTCAGCTATGAACTACTTTGTGGTGGTTTATCATACAAAAGTTTGTTGGTAATGTTACAAAATGCAACTTGAAAAGTATGAATGTTTTTATGAGGAGATGAAAGTTGACCGAGTCTCAAAACCAAAACGGAAGAGCAGGGAAACTCACTCTCTACGACGGTTTTGCGGTCCGATCCATCGTCGCTGATTTGCTGGATGTTGCCGAAGTGAATGTCGCTGAAGAAGATGCGGTTGGCTCCTTTGCCCCCTCCTCCTCTGTAGTCAAAGGTGAGAGCGATGATGTTCTTCATGTGCTCCGGATCTTCAAACGGCTTTATGGGCGCGTTCAGGTTGTTCTCATCCGACAGGTGGACGCTCTTGAGTATGGTGCGCTCAGAGTAGAGAAGGTAGCCGTCGTAGTCGCGGCAGCCGCGGCCGTCCTCGGCCAGCATGCCGTGAGCGCAGGCACAAGTGCGCTGGCCGTTGCCACGGTAAAGGCAGAGCTGCTCGCAGCCACCGTTGTTCACTTTGCACACATTTGTTCCTGCGAACAGACACAAACATAAGTGACTGCATTGATTCTTAAATCAAATTATGGATATTTGTTTTCTCCCCTTTCTTTGGTTTTGCTTACCTTGCTGCCTGGCCCTGTTGAAAACCTTGATATCTTTAAGCTGAACACCAATACCAGTTCTCAGAGAGACGGAGTCTGTTGCGTTCTCCTTGTTGCCTCTTTTAATGGAACCATTCGCATGTGTCCTGTACAAAATACACGGCGTTCATTAGATGCTAATGCTTGGAAACGTAAAGAAAAACATAATGAGCAGCTGGGGAATATCTGACCTATCACTCCAGTAGATGTAGCTCTCAAACACAGACACAGAGAACATGTCCATGTTGTTGCTGGCCAGCACCACCTCCCTGTTTTCTCCAGTCTCCAGGTTTATACGCTCAATCTTGTCTGTCCTGGCATCACACCAGTACAGCAGACCGTCCTACACACCAACATGAAGTAATCGTGAGGCTGCACACTCCCTGCATCTTCATCTCAAAAGTATAAAGAAGTGCTCTGTTGTGACTAACCTCATAGTCAATGGAGATTCCGTTGGGCCAGCTGATACTAGCGTTGACCAGGATCGCCCTCTGTGAACCATCCAGGCGGGACCGCTCGATGCGGGGGTACTGACCCCACTCTGTCCAGAACAGGTAGCTGCCAGCAAAAACATGTAGGAGCACAGAAACACTCAAATAGTGTAATCAATAGTGAACTGAAACTACAAATGTGGTGGTTGAGCTGCACAGCGTATTTCATTTTGTAATTCTCACCCTTTCTCGGGATGCACGGTGATGGCGCGTGGCTTGTCCAGGCCCTGGGAGATCACCACATACCGGAAGGAGCCATTCAGGCGAGCCACCTCGATCACATCGAAACCTTGGTCAGTCCAATAAATGTTTCCTGTGTAAGACAGAGGAGAGATGTTGAAAAACAGACAAATCTGTAGGCAAGATGTACGTCCACTGTATATATAGTCTAAACGATACATGTTTTACTCATCGGTCCCTTTTTTAGTGCAAGTTTTTTATATTTTGCATTGTTTCCCCAAGTGTATTATAAGCCTGGCGGGCCACCAGGCTTTACTTGTGCCCCCACCAGGCTAAGCATTGCTTATTTATTTAAGTCTTTTTAAAATGTTTGCACTTTTTAAGAGTTTATAGTTGGTGTTCAGGCGTTAATCTTCCAATCTTTCAATAAAACATGACTATCAAGTCATATTTCCAAATTTCCTGTCAACTTTAAACATGTTTTAACTCAAAAACACAGCTGGATGAATGACCACCTAAAATAAACTATGTAACTGGCAAATGACTATTGCTTTTTTTTCTCCATTCTTAAGTTTTCTATTGTTCATTCTTTTTTGGTGATGCCTCTCACCAGCTATCCAGTCCACAGCGATCCCCTCCACTCTCCCGATGCCGTTGGTAATCACGTCTTCTCTCCAGGTCTGATCTCTCTTGGCCCTGCTGATGGTGCTCAGGCCCATATCCACCCAGTAGATTGTATCATTCTCTACAACAAACAAAAGAAAAAAGAAAACAGTCTTCCTGATCAATAAAGGGAAATTATAACAAGAAAGTCAGAGAGGTGGGTGGGGGGGAAAGAAAACTTTACCAGCGTGGAAATCTATGCCGACAGCTAGTGAGGTGCCAGAGACAGGTACCAGAGCATCAGACTTGTCTGAAGGGTCCAGAGGAATACCCCGAATGCCTTCATGAACAGAATACAGAAGGAAGGAGCCCACTCCTGCAATAAACACAAAAGTAGATCTCAGAAATCTCTGAGCCACTCCCTGACCGTTTATGTTAGCCTGTGAAGCAGAATTTGTTTGAAATTAGGATCTTTGTATGCAAGCGAACACATCCTACCCTCGCAGGACTGCTGCCCGGTTCGCAGGCTGTATCCTGCAGTGCACATGCAGGCTCTGGTGTTGTGGGAGGTGGGGAGGCACAGCTGGGAACAGTCTCCATTGTTTTTGCTGCAGAAATTGGTGCCTGTGAACCGAAACGCACAAAGACAAACACACAAAACAAATCAAAGATGAGTAACCGGGTATAAACAGAGGTGCCTGCGATAAACATTCAGAGGCTTTGAATTAGACCCTCTGTCAGACAGATGGACTTTGTCTTTCAATGGACTCTAACAAACAATTGTTGCACCTTTTTGCACGGTTTCGTTGTAGATCTTCATGTGCATCATGGGCGAAGTGCTGTTCCTCAGGACTTTCCAGTTGCCACCGTCTTTTTTATCACACGTTCCGATCTGGTCGGTTCCCTGGTCCGCCCACCACAGCTTATCCCCTTTGGTGAACGTCACACAACGTAGACATTACACATAATTTCTGCTGAAACTGCAACTAAAACAAAGAGCTTATGATGATGGGCTCATTAAGGCCTACCCATAATAGCAAGCGCTGTAGCCTTGATGAGCTTGCCCTTGGTGCCTTCCAGCACCTCCAGTCCAGAGCCGTCCAGGTTGCAGCGGTTGATGGTGCTGTTTCCTGAGCTGATCCAGTAGAGCTGAGCCGTGTCAAAGTCGATGGAAAGGCCTAGGAAACAAAAGAGCACGTAAGAGCAACGTCCGACCTCATCACTAGGGGGAGCTGTCTCTTAGTCACAAACACAGGGGGACGATGGTCTCTCACCAATAGGGCCTTTTTGGTTGGTGAAGAGGACACTGCGGTTGCTGCCGTCTGTGTTGGCCATGCTGATGTTGTCGCCGTCTGTCCAGTACAGCTTCCTGGTGTAGACACACAGAAAACCATTGACTTTAAAGGCATTTTTTAATCAGCAGAACATATCAAAAATACACAGTGAAAGAAAAACATGTCTCACTGTGAACTTGGAGCTTAGGTGTAACCTGTAGAGCCTTGCAAATTTCTCAAACTTCTATGTATCTTATGGCAATTTTGACCAACACAAAGTAGTGTGTGTGACAGAAAGGATAAAAATCAGAGAACTGTAACTTAGGATGTGTTCCAGCAAGTTTTTCATACCAAATACTGACAAGTTTGTCAAAATTTCTTGCAAAAGAAGTCAAACTAGGACATCTGTGAACAGCAATAAGACTTGCCAACGATTTGACTTATGTCTGTCACATTAGGAGCCATTCTTCGTTCTTATGACCTCATCCTCTGTTAAATCTCTCTAAGTCTTTCCCTCTGACCCATTTGCTGCGTGTCTTGGTCTTCGTGATGCTGTTTCCCACTATTGTTTTTTAACATAGCTTTGAGGCTTTCATGGAACATCTGAATTTCCACTTATTGCAATTTGTCATACATGCAATTTATCATGACAAAATCTGTTCAAAATCAGATTAAAGTAAAAACAACAATTTTCAGATTTTGGCTTGCTAGAAAGAAAAAAGAAGGAAAACGAAGCATTCTTTACATTCCACTTCCCAATTATGTTTTCCAGGGGAGGGGACACTTTTGGAATCTACTGTATGTCACTCTCAAACTAGATTTCACAAAATCTTCTGAAAACTTATAAACTAACATAAAAGTTTAATTTTGCTTTTGTTTTTTTTTTTACCTTTTTAACTTAGTTAATTGTTTAATGTCGCATCGTAACCAGATACAATTGTCAGCCCTTTGTTGTGTGTCCTTGCGTATTTAAGCTATATTTAATATGTATCACTTCCTTTTAATTCTAACCACATCCAGCCATAGCCTTTATTATATTTAACATGTCTCAACAAAAAAAAAAACAGACTAGGGGATTCACATTTCCTTTTTCAAGTTTTTCTCCTTTTTATTTAGTGCAAGCACAGTTTATCCTGCCCCAACCTTTCTTGACCCCACCCACTCCAGTTGGGGTCAAGTGTGTTAGTGTGGCAGAGAAAGCAGACGGCTCCAGCATAGGGTTCTAACATCTGTTTCTCATTTTCAAACACACCAACAAAGCTCTGATCGGGAACAGTCCTATTCTTCACCGAGTCCTTCAAAGAGACAAAGGAGTAAACAAACAACAGACACTTTCTAAGTGGAAATCAAACACAGAAAGGCACACATATTCCTGCAGAACCATTGTATTTGGAGGTACAGATGGTTTGTCTGTGCACTGTTCGACCGAGGGGGAGGCTGGAGCCAAGCTCTGTTTGGAGATTAGGGGGGGAGAGTTTCAGGAGGGGAAAAAATGAATGTTTTAAGTAACGCAGGAAGGGACAGGATGTAGGATAAACAAAGAGAACCTAGATGGAAAAAGAGAGAGAAAGACGGAGACACTGGCTGTGAATCAGACACAGTCTGTCTGAGCTCAGAAAGTGTCAAAATAAAAGACAGAAGCAGCAGAGGATTACAATTAAAATGAGAGAACAAAACTTTAAAGCCATTTTTATAGTAAGAAAATGCTTAAGCGTTAGCTGTCGGCAATCTATTTATTAACAGTGACTACATAAGGGGAAAAGTGAGAAGATCCACAGTAATGTGTTTCACATTATCAGTAAATCCAGAGGTAGTTTTTGGACAACATGGCTCTTCACCCAGAGCAGCAAGGCCTGAGGTATCTTTAGCACTCCGCTAAGCTAAAGTATTCTGTTATTTCCTCTCTATATGACTTTTCTACAGCTAACTTGGATGTCCGGTCATTGGGACTCAGCACCTCTCATCATATTTTACATCATGTAAGCAATGCAACAAAATAATAACTCAATTCAGGTATGAAGCTTCAGAGTCGTAGCTTTAAGGAATCTCATTTGATCACGTTTAGTTCTAACTTGTAGTAAATTTATAAACCTTGAACTGACTTGTTCTACACTTCACAGTGACTTTTTAAAGAAAAATCTAAGATTAATGAGACTTTTATTTATATATTTGCTTCATGAGCACTATAAAGTTACACAAACTTAAAAAGTACAGTATATAGTGTAATACTTTTTGTAATGAATAAGGTTAGCAGTGAAAATATCAGTTTTAATTGCTTCTTATGAAGTCAAAGTTAGCTGAATGGTGTTTGTCATAGGAGTGGGTGTGTTTGTTTATATGTGGAGACCACATGTGTTGTGGGTTCAGCAAGGAGGCATTTATGGAAGAAAAGGTTGCAGGAGTGGGTAAAAGAAAGAATACGTCTCACAGCAGTTTCCAAGAATGAGAGTGTTTCTACATCTGAGAGCTTTACGACGAGCCCCTTTCTATTTCCGTGTGTGTGAGTGTGTGGCACTGACCCCAGCATTGGATGCATCACTAGACAGTGTGGTTTGTCCAAACCCTGGATGACGGCGTTCTTAAAGGAGCCATCCAGTCTGGCGACATTAATCTGTTTCTTATTGGCATCATAGCTGGTCCAGAACAGGTTCCTGGACACCCAGTCCACCGCCAGGCCGTGCGTGTTGGGTAGATCTGATGAAACACAGCAAACATAAATTGTAGATCAACTCTTTGGTTTGGGCAGAAACTCAACAAGCCTTTTTAAAATAACAGACAGTAGAGAGGACAAAGGAAAAACTATAGTGTGACCCTTCCTTCAGTATTACTCCTCATCATTAGAGCTCTTTTAGTTTAAAAAGTCTTTTCAGAGATTTTTCAGTTGAACAATGTCTGCACACCTGTATGCTGGTTGTGTGCCAGCTGTATTTTGATTGTTAACCCAATATCCAACAACAGTTTTTATTATTATTATTATTATTATTATTATTATTATTATTATTATTATTATTATTATTATTATTATTATTATTATTATTATTATTATCTGAATTTCAATGGCCAAATAAAAATGTTTCTGTCTGTGCCTAATATACTTTGCAGTTTCTTCATTTTTTAAATTTTTTTTATTAAGACCAATGTTTGCCCAAAACAGACGTTTCCCTTGCAAGTCTAAGTAACGATCCTTTGAAAGATGTTCTGCCTCGTCGTCCTTACCAGCAGAGACCACGGTCTCGACTCCGGTCCCATTAATAAAAGCTCGCTTGATCGTCTGTGTCCGCACATCTGACCAGTAGATGCGGTGCTCCAGAGCGTCGTAGTCCACCACAGTCACGTTGTCGATGTCCGGCACAGTGAAGGAGATGATGTAGTTGTAGTACGGGTTGTCTATGTCCACTCCCCTGATCTCTATTTGTCGAGCGTAAAGCAGAAACTGGCGAGACTCTGAGGGGGAGACGAGATGATGACATGCGTCCATTAATGCTCAGTGAAATTAGTCAAGTAGTGAACGCAGCAACAAGCCAAAAAGGGTAATCTCTGAAAAGGAAGCAATGCCTAATCTGTGGAAGGATAGTTGCTGCAGGGATGAGTGCTTCTTTGTATCATCCCTGCTGCTTGAACAAACACTTAATTCAATAGTATTTTTGACTGACGTGATTATATCTGGCAGGGTAACGGCACAGCAGCCGCGGTGAGAGTAAATTCAATCAGTGAAAATACATAACAAATAGGATAAACTCAGCAGTCACTGTTTGTCTAAATCTGCGCGGCTTCAGTGATAGAAAAAAGAAATGGAAAGGGGGGATTGAGATGGGAGACTAATGACTCTGTCAGACTGTATCAGGCAAGCAAGAGTATGTTGTGGATGTGGGGGACAGTTATAATGGCTCCTTGGATCCAATATCACACAACATAATTGAGAGCCTTGCCCTGAATATTAAACTCAAGCAAAAAAATAAATAAAATAAGCAGCCTGCCATTTTATAAAGAAGAAAACATTATATTAAGCTTTTACGTTCCCTCTTCAGAGACTCACATTTCTACACACAAGCAGCAACAACCCCCCTCCACCCGCTACGTTAAAAAAAAACCCAAAACAAACAAGTATTTGCATGTGTCTAGACTTACCAAAGCACGTCCGTTTGTCGGGGCCCAGCTTCATGAGGTGGGGACATGCACACGAGAACGTCTGATTGTAGTTGATCAAGCAGAGGTGGGAGCAGGGCTCTTTGCCATCTTTGGCTGCACAGGGGTTTGGAGCTGCACAGACGACAATGTGGATTAGAAGAAGGACCGAGAAGGTGTAGATGCAGACGGTTGGTCATTTTATTAGGTGCACAAATAGTAAATTAGTCGGTCAGAGTATTTTAGACACTGATGATCCCGACCCCAGGCCATTTTCTGCATTTCTTCCTCTCCTCTCTCTGCCATTCTTCTTGTGAAGCTACTAATAGAAAAGGACACCAACGCCACACAATCTTAAAAAAAAAAAAAAGTCGCAGTGATGATCCATTGCTCCTACAATTGTTAACTTTATAATTGCATTTCTGAAAATAAATGTAAAATTTTCCAACCATGTTTTTCTACAAAATGACTAATGAGTTTTTTTTTCATTAAAGAAAGAAAACACTTCCTTTGCTTTATTAAATTCATCTAAATATGCCCACTAACATTGATTTATTACAAATAAACATTGCAAAGGGGTGTGGAATTTATTACGACTGTCCAAACTTATTCAGACTGCTTTTGTTATATATTTTGAAGTTAACTGAGCTGAAAATTAAAACCAGGAGATGACTGAAGCAAAATGTGGGGAATGTTCAACCAGTACAAGATGCTTAGGAACGAAAAGTACAACTTCCTGAATATTTTTTGAAACAGATTTCTATCCAAGTAGCCTGACCTGCTCCCAGTTCCTCAAATAGGTAAATAATTGCAAAAGAAAACTATACACATTCCTGAAAAACAGAGATTAAATCAGACAATTTCCCTTTCCCTCAGCTCATAGCAAACCAAAATCAAAATTGGTCCAAATTGGGATGGATAGGTCAAAGTTAGGTTTATAGTTGACGTATAGAACAGGATGCGCGGTGGTGTGCCAACCCAAACACCGTGCGTTTGCCTCGCCACTGTCGCAGTGCCTGGTTGTGCACCTCTGAATTTTTGTAACTCTGTGTGGATTGCGCATCACCATTCACACAAACTGGATGATTTGGAAGGTGCTCTGGCAGAGCAACTCCCCTTGCACTGGCATTTATATAAACCCTCTAGGAGAATATGGCTCCAGCGTACATGTTAACTATAAACGCCTTACCGCCGTCCTGACTCACGCCCACTCAACCCCAATCTTTGAAAGTGCAACGATAACTCAGTCTTAAGAGTACAAGAAATCAGAAATCAGCACATGCCAAGACAAGCCTGATCGGTGCGTCTTTGCAGTCAAAACATAACTAAATACAAAACAATAGCAAGATAAAAACTGGAGGAACTATGCAACCAAAAGAAAAACACTTATAGCTGAATGTAATGGTTTGTCACGTACAATAACAACAAATAACTATAATAATAATAATAATAATAATTATTATTATTATTATTATAAGAATTATAATTATAATAATAACTATTGACCTCTAGTTGGCAAATAGTGATTGTATACACTGATACCTTGTGGTTGTCTGGATGGATGGTAGACCTGCAGGTCAAAGGGCTGCGTGTTAGTTCTCTGGACCACAGTCACGTTGTTCCCAGTCCACTTGTTTGCCTTGGCCAGCGTGTTGGTCCTCCAGTCCGTCCAGTAAACCTCTCCACCGTACATGGTGACAGCGAAAGGATGCGAGAGGTACTCATGGCCTCTCAGGACCTCGATCAGTCCAGAACCATCATACTTAGCCGAGTAAATGGCATCGGATCTGTAAAAATAACAATTTTAGCTACATGCATTATATTTATTTTATATAAATGCGAAGGTTTATATAAAACCTTCGCATTTATATAAAATGCGAAGGTTAAAATGTATTTTTTCTTATTTGTTTGACCTGGCATCAATCCACAGGATGCGCCGCTCCAGATAATCCACAGTGAGTCCGTTAGGCCATCCTCCACTGCCCGTCTCCTTATGGATCGTCTTCCTGCCTTCTCCGCTCATGGATGCAGCCTCAATCCTTGGCAAGCTGGCATCCCAGTCTGTCCAGAAGAGGATTCTGCAGAAATATATTTTAACACAGGGACTTGTTGTGACTGTGCTCTGTTTTATTTGCAGGAGGTAAAGCAAGCAGTGCAGCTGTTACCCATCGCGGGGGTCAAGAGCAATAGCTCTAGGGTGCTCCACTTCCCCAGCCAGCAGAGTAGTCCTCATAGTGCCGTCCAACTTGGCCACCTCGATCTGATCAAGGTTGCTTTCCACCCAGTAAATGTTTCCTGCTATCCAGTCCACTGCCAGACCCTCGGGTGTAGCCAACCCATACTGGATCACTACATCAAAGCTGGTTAAAGCTGAAGGAGGAGGAAAAGCGACAAGGAAAACATTCAGACATCCTGATTTTTATCAGGTCCTTCGTCTGCAGCCACTTGTAAAGTTGTGTTGGTGGAACTCTTCAAAGCTTTTTTATGTGACGCCCAATTAAATCCTGTTTCATCAGCCTATTTAGGAAAACAAATAATTATCTGGGGTGCTGAAGGTACTTGTTGAATTTGCACTCTATTTAATTTCACATGGTTAAAGGCTCTGCTGGCAAGAATCTGCTGATGGCAGCTTTTTCAGGCTACTGTAGCCCACAGCACTGCCCACTCTGCAGGGGTTTAGTACTTAGAAATTTTGTAATTGTAATAAGACCCCAAGTATCACAAATTGTCCCCTAATGAAGTGTTAAGATGCCATGTAGAGAAAACAAAACGGCACAATAAAAACAAAAGACAAAGTGACAGTACAATTACAGAGCAGCTCCTAGAAGCTAAATATGTGGTGTCAGGGCTAAAGAGAGATCACAGCCTCTCTCTAACCCTTTAATTTCGCACTGCCTTCCTAATGAGAGTGATGAGTAATTATTTGGGATGAGTCAGTATTGTGTTCTGAACAATGTTGACACGCTTAAAACCCCAAACAACTTCAATACAGACCTCTATAACTGACAGGCCTTTAAAGAGACAATTGGGATTTTCTGAAATGGGTTCATTTTAAGTTGGAACTGGAAGTTTCTTGTAACTCGTGTTTTCAGAGGACATTGAGGCAACAGCTAGTTAGTTAGCAGCTTGGCAGCCAAACGCAGATGAGAGGAAAATATATTAACTTAGCAGTTAATAAGCCAACATCCAATTAAACAAAAAGATAGTCACCTAACAGGTCCTTAAGCTAGTGGCTAGTTAAGCCAATAGCTAGTGAAAATAAGCATTAATCAGCTGATAGCTCGTCAAGCCCACAGTTAGTCAGATAACTATTAGCTTAACTATCAGTTGTTGCTTTTAGTTTAACAGCTAATCATTGTAATGGGCTCTTTGCACCTCAGCTTAGAAAAAGCGGCTTGGTCGCTTCCCCTCTATTGAAAATGACATTTTACACTCTGTCCTTTTAGGGTTACTCCTCTTAACAATTAATGATGTACATCGATCCGAAGCCCCAGCAAGTAAGCTGGAGAAAAGATGTTCGCCTCGTTATACATTCACGGATCCGAAGGTGAGTTTTACTTTCTTTAAACTTTGTGGCTAACATTAACTTTAGCTTATGCTAGTAGGCACTATTCTCTGACATTTTTCTTGTAAAAATGTGCTATTTAAGTATCTAAACATTTTTAATCCATTCAAACGGACAATGTTTGTACCTTGTTATCTACTTATTTTTCATGAGTTTATTGCTGCATGAGGTCAAACTAACAACTAGTTAAGGAAGTTGTCAGTTTGCTATTCAAGCTAACAGCTAGCAGCCAAAAGATAGTCATTTCCAAAGTGGATAGGCCACCAAGCTAATATCAAATTCTGTGGTTTTGAAGAAATGGTTCATCAAACTTATCACTTTTACATTAAACAATTAATTCCATAGCCTAAGTAATTGATTGTCTGCAGCCTGCTTACGTCTTTCATGGAGTGTTTCCTATTTCTCTTTCTGAACATTTGTAAGTTTCACTATTTGTTTTTCTAATACGTTTTCATGCTTTTTAGATTATGAGATAGGCTGTCAGCAATGTAAGTTGTAAATAAAAATAAAGGGGCTGAAAATAAAATTTAATGGCATTAGAATTATGGCAGCAAACCAGCACAACGCAAAGAACTTTGCACAGTTTTTCTACCAAACTAACCGACTGAGTTCAAATACTGTTGGATGCAGTTAATGTTAGCTAAAAGATTACTAGTTGATAACAATACAGCACCTCAAGCTTGTTAACAAGTAGCCTGTAGTCAAGAAAAATGATCGGCCTCCGGTCAGCCTAAAGTAATACTGCAATATTTGCAGAAAAAAACATGTTTGTTGCAATAATGTAAAAAACAGATTGCAAAGTGTAAAAATAATTAACTGTATTTGTTTTAACTTCTACAGCAAACATAATGTATAACTAATGTTTTGGTTTGGCCATCTTTATCTGACCCAAGCATTTTTCTACAAGGTTTCAATCAATAAAGCTGGCTAGCACATTTTCAGCTCGCCCATCTTTCTACATTAAAAACAAAGACTGAAAACAAAACATGACTAGAGGTATTGAAAGTACAAGTATTAGAAAACATTTCATCGATTTATGTATATGATTTCAAGCCACTGAAATTGCAAGTGCCATAAAAAAAGAAACAGTAGCTTATCTGTTAAATCTCTATGTATCAAGCTACATATAAGCTTTATATTTAAAAAATGTTACCTCCATTCTCAGACAACTTCCCACGATAGATCTTATCCTCCACTACGTCAGTCCAGTACAGGGAACTCTGGTTAAGATGGAAATCCAGGGCGATGGTATTTCTGAGGCCAGGCACCAGGACACTGAACTCCCCCTTGTTCAGATCAATGCGCCGGATTTCATGGCGGTTTGAGAAGATAATAAATGGTTTGAATGGATCTGTAAAAACACAGAAAGAAAAGATCTCATGAAATCATTAATTACAGATGAATTTATTCTCCCAAGATGGTTGACACTCTTTTAGGCAATGACTCTCCTGTTCTTATTCCAAAAACTATCCAAACTAAAAAAAAACATGTCCTCTACGCCTTATTTATGCCACCCTTGGACTTTGGCCCAATCTTTTTTCTTTTTTTTTTTGCAGAACTGTTAAATAATTCAGTCACACTGGATGGTTGTCAAGCATGACTCTCCTGTTCAAGATGTTGTCAAATAATCTCAACATAATGCAAGTCTGCAATCTGACTGGGACACTCCAAGTCCTTCAATTTTTTTTAAAGGTTTTGTTGGTTCTAGTGGCCTTTATTTGAAAGTAGTTCGACAGGAAACAGGGTAATGAGAGAGAGGGAAGACATGCAGTAAATGTCACCAGGCCGCGAATCAAACTTGCGACCACTGGCACAAGGACCAAGGCCTCAATATGTGGCTCGTGCTCTGCCCCTGCACCACCACAGCACCCTTCAATTTTGTTTTGAGTCATTCAGTGCTGGATTTACTGGCGTACTTCAGATCGCTGTCCTGATGCATAGTAAAAGAGTCTTTGAGCTTTTCTACAATTTTATTTTAGAACAAGTTTGTAGTGTAGAGAGTAAAATTTATGGTTTCATCAACTGCAGTGACTCTTTGAGGTTCCAAAGAGGCAAAGTAACCTCATACCATTTAGTCAGTTTAGGGAAGCGATGGTTTTTAGTCAAGTCTCTTTTTTTATTGTTGAATTGTGAACTGACTTTAAGTGACATAAAATCTGCCTCATCTTATTCAAATGGGGGACAGTCTCAGTGTAGTGATTGCTATGTTTCCGACCTGTTGTTAAATTTCTTTTAAGTTTACGTGTTGCTTCATTAGGATACTTTTTCTTACTTCATGTTGCCAAACACGTTCTAGCCAAGTGATTTCTTCATACTTCAGTCTTCAGTGACAAGTGAAACTGAACTTAAATTATGACTTAACAAGAGAGGGAAATTATTCTGTACTTACTGAGGTCATCTTTGCGTAAAAGAAAACATTTTTCAGGAACTGAAACCTTTGTGTGACAAAAAAAAGCAAAAAGGGAAGTAAATCCCTGAAGCAGATGTTTGTGTTCATAATGTCTTGCCCATCTGAGAGGCAATCTTGTTTTGGCCAGGCCACTATTTCAAAAAGGGATATGAATCTTAAGGCTTTTACTTAAGTACATTTACTCTGAGCAAAGAAGAAGAGCTCTGCTGTGCAGTGTATTGGAGGTGACAGCCGTGTAACGCTGCTCTGGGTGACTCTCCCTATAAAGAGGGGCTATGCTGAAAGCTGCTTTAATCCTGTGTAATGAAAATGGTGAGTAAATTAGACAGCAGTTATCTGGAGCAAACAGGCAGCTAGACAGGCTGTGGGACGAACGACAGCATACAGCTGGCTCGCCTCTAAAACCAGCAGGTGAGGAGCGGCAGAATAAAGTTTCCTTCTTGGGTAGTTGCTGCAGGGAGATAAATACAGGATGTTCTTTTTATGTGGCTGATAAAACTCAGAGCTGCTTTAGAGGACTCTGTTCCTCACTACCTGACCTTACGATGACTTCGATAAAATCCGCTGCAGCTTTTGATTCTTTATGACCATTTGCAGAAAATAATTTTCATTATATATATATATATTTTTTTTTAAATCGTAGAATATTTATGGTCTCTCAAGGAGCCTTCTGATCCATCATAAATTTGTGCTGAGAGCAGATGACCTCTATTTCTCTTTCTTTTTATTGCTTCGTGTTTCACTCCAATAGAGTACAACATTTTGGACCAATTGGATCTCAAACAACTACACATGTTCTTGCTACAGTTGTGTGTCCTGTAACTTCATCCCATTTTTATTACCTCACTCTCAAACATCAAGTCTTTAAATATGGCACATTCAAAATTATTACCACTCCTGCAGTTAAGACTTCATACAAGTACCTTTAAGTATTAATACAACACATATAGTTCTTCTAATATTTGTAAGGCTGAAGCATGGTATTTCTCTTTGAAGACCCATTCTTTGTTTTCTGACTTGGCATACAAGATTTGTTGTGGTGTTTCAAAAAGCTTATAATATTCACATGCACTTTAAAAAATACTTCCAGAACTGTTGAAAGAGAAACAAGCCCACAGCAACACAGATCCTCTACCATGCTTAGCAGTGAGTGTGGTAAATGTTAATCTCTCGTTTCTTATCAGACAACAATATTACATAATCTAAAAAAAAAAACAGTCAGACAGCTGCAGCTGATCCAGAACGCTGCTGCTCATGTTTTCACTAGTCATCACACCAGTTCTGAAGTGCGTATACCATTCTCCCTGCAGCTCAGAGAATACGCTTTAAAGTGTTTTTGTTAGTTTATAAATCACTGAACGCCTTAGCACCAAAACACATGGACTCTTGTTGTTGTATGAACCCTTCAGAGCACTCAGATCTTCTGGTTTCAGTCTGCTCTGCATCCTCAGAACCAGAATCGAGCAGCATTCGGTCTCAATGCTCCACTAATCTGGAACAAACTTCCAGGAAAATGCAAAAATGCCTGAACACTGAATTCCTTTGAATCAAGGCTAAAATCCTAACCTGCATAGAGCTGACTTTAATACTTAATAACTGAAATGTTGATCAACATATTTGATGTGTCTTTGCTTGATGGTTTTAATGGTGGCATCTGATAAAACTCAATGGTTATTGCTTGTTTAATTAGTTACGGTGTTATGTTTTTATGGTGTCAACCACTTTGAACTGCCTGACTGCTGAAATGTGCTATAAATAATCTTCACTTGACTAGTCCTATTTCACCAAATCCCACAGTTAAAGTTAGAGTTTTACTAGCTTTTAATTTACAGTTGACGTTATACAGATAGTAGGACAGAAAAGGCTGAACACCCAACCAACAAGTGGCATATAAAAGGCTTCTAATGGTTACCAGAGAGACCTTTTATATACAGCATATCAGGATATGATATGATATCATATCAAATCCTGATATGATATGATATCATATCATATCAGGAAACCTTAAGATAACCAAATGTTCCTTGGCGTTCCCAGATCTAAATTAAAAAACAGAGGTGACTGTGCATTTATAGTAGCTCCTCCTATTCTCTGGAACAACCTACCTCTCCTAATAATAAGTGTGCTGAGTATCGATCGCATCAAGAAACTCTAAAAGACTCATTGCTTGCTATTTAAATCGATAACATCAATTTGTTTTCAACTTTTCTTAAGCTTTTAATGAACTTCACAGTCTTAATACTTTCTTGTTTACCATCTATGTTGCTTGCTGTAAACGTTTCTGCAGCTCTTGTTGCTATAAAGTGATGTAAACTGTCATTAACATCGACTTCTCCCCAGTACGCAACTCCTACCTGCAGTTCTCAAACAGTAAACTTTGGAGATTTTATTCACTTTCTATTCCATACTCTTCATGTGTGACTATAACATAAATGCGGTCGTTGCTCAGCCGTGTTTGAAAAGCTTCATACATCGATAAAACAGGCACTCATTACCTTTTAGACGTTTCTAGCCATTCGTTGACTTAAAAATTTGATAATGAATTTAAAAAAGCTGCTTCTGTTAGGGAAACACTTGCCTTGCCAATAGCAAAACACGTTTTTTCTCTCTAA
This sequence comes from Poecilia reticulata, assembly GCF_904066995.2. Taxonomy (NCBI): domain Eukaryota; kingdom Metazoa; phylum Chordata; class Actinopteri; order Cyprinodontiformes; family Poeciliidae; genus Poecilia; species Poecilia reticulata. The sequence continues at coordinate 19,503,152 of NC_088834.1, forward strand.
AGAAGTAGATACACTCAAATTAAAGGTTGATTTCTCTATGACGTTTTCAATGTAAGATTATGGAACTGCGGTAAAAGTTGAATTTATTTTACCACATACTTTTACCAGAAGGGCCAATAAAGTTAAAAAGGGCTGAATGTTATGGTTTATTCCTGATATAAACCATTTATACCCAACCCACTGTCATGCTGTTCTGTTTGATTGGCTCTTTCACCTTTGCTCTTGCAGTTCTCCATATCGGGCTCCAGTTCCCAGCCGTCGTAACAGGAGCACTTCACGCTGAACTTGTCCTGTTCGCAGCGCTGACTGCACTTCAGGTGCTTGGCGCAGAAGCTCTGGATCTGACACGTCTTGTTGTCGGAGCCCAGCTCCATGCCCAGCGGACAGGAGCAGATCACGCCCTCGCCGGGAGCCACCGTGCAGTTATGGCTGCAGTCGCCGTTGTTCATGGAGCACAGATCTGCACAGCGAAGTAGTGAGGCCATTAGTGTCTGAAAACGCAGAGATGCAGTACGTGATGTTCTGCTCTCAGCCCGAACGCTGTTCTTTTCTTACCGCAGAGTTTCTCATCGGAGCCATCTGGGCAGTCGTCGTGGCCATCGCAGATTTTCTCTGCAGGCAGACAGATGGTGGAGTTGCTGGCACACACGTGGTGGGAGAGCTTACACACCAGCGCTTCGCAGTTTTCCTCATCCGAGTTGTCCTCGCAGTCGCTGTCGCCGTCACAAACCCAGGCTTTGCTGATGCAGCGAGCTGCGGATAGAAGGTCGGGTTGAAGCTGAAAACTAAAACTTTACATAACCCTACTTGACATCTTTGTTCCCAGTCTGCCCCACCGGAGTCTCTGCAACCAAACTTGACAGCTGGATCACACATGGGTGTGACGCCCTCGCAGTTCTTCTCATCGCTCATGTCCATGCAGTCGGTGTCTCCGTCACAGCGCCAACGCAGCGGGATGCACAGGCCGTCCATCCGACACTGAAACTCATCGGTGTGACAACCACCGGGTGGACGTGTGGCTGTGGGGGAACAAAAAGTTTGTTTTCAGTGATGAGCGCAAAACAAAGTCCAAAATCATGAGGCAGAAAGGCAGCAAGAAGACTGACTAAAACAGAACATGTTTTAGTCAGTCTGTTTCTTCTCCTGTTGCTTTGGAAAGAAGCTAAATGATGACCATACAGTTCATTTATGAGCTTCTACATGCACGAGTCAGTCAAGCAAAATAAATTAAACAAAGTGTTTTTGTTGTTTAGCCATGACAGCATGGAAGATGAAAGCTGAGCAAAAAGAGGTGGAAAAAAAGTCTAAACACTTAAAAAAATAGTCAAAATGACTAATTTTGAGATGTCAAAATAAAATGTAAAAAAAAAAGTTTAAACATCACGAAAACCCAAAATGACATGGAATAATGTCAAAATATTAAGAAAAACTTACATGAAAAAACAATATCAAGAAAAAATGCAAAATGTTTAAAATAATGTTAATGGCCGGGGGAAAAAAACTCGCATTACTTTAACAAAAACAAAAATCTATTGACAAGGAAAAAAAGGTAAAGACAGGACAGATACGACTGAACAAAACTTTGAGCCTAATTGGCTTAGACTGGTGACTAGCTTGTCTGATACTGAAAAATCCAATTTTGTCCTGTTCATTGAACGCAGCATACCTTAACACATCAGCAACAGAACAACTCTTTGGTGAAAAAGTTATGCTATGTGCAGAAGACTTGAAGTTAGCAATTTTCAGTATCAGATGTTTAAAATTAAATCAAAGGCAACACAAATATGAACAATTAAAAACTATTTTTTACAAAGCTATTTTTTCTGACGTGGAAACGTACAGGTGAGAAGAGAACAAGAGAGATAGAGACTTCAGCTGATAACAAGAAGGCTGAGTGTTTTACAGCAAAGCTGTTTTATTTTAGCCCATTGAGCTTTTAACTTCTGTCTTTCATGAAACACAAACAGAAAAGTGTCAACTTTTTGGACATCTCAGGGTAATTGCTTAGAGTCTATATTTTCAAACAAGTACACATAGAGAAAAATGTAGTAATGAAATCCCTGATAACTCTGACGACTGCTAATATAAGATGACAATTGAAAGTGTTAAGTCCATTATCCCTCAGTCTTTTTTTCAAATAATAAACCCTCCTTTTACAGCAATTGCTTTAACACAAAGCTGTTGTTTCTTAGGTTTTTAATACTTGTCTAACATTTATTACTCTCTACTGTAAAGGAAGCTCTGATCATCCTTAAACGCTGCATCAGACCATACGAGCCAGAATGTTACATTACATAGACAACTGACTTATATGTTACAAAGTAGGACATCGGAGTGCTGCAAGAACAAGCTAATCCTTTGTAACTCTCTCTAAAACAAGTGAACCGTGAGCAAATGAAATGGACCGTGAGCAGATCAGCAGATAGAGACACAGACCCGTGTTAGTGCAGTTGGCATGGGTCTCGTCGCTGTAGTCCCCACAGTCGTTATCGCCGTCGCACGTCCAGTAATCTGGGATGCAGCGGCCGCTGTTACACTTGAACTGAGTGCTGGAGCAGGAGTGCCGGCACCCAGCCTCATCGCTGTTGTCCCCACAGTCGTTATCTGGGAAACAAACACAGCAAGTCGCTTCGGAATCAAATGAGGCTACAAGAACAACAGATCATTTAACACGTGGAAGTGAAAACAAACAATGCAGAATGTGAAAGATGAGACTTTAAAGTGATGACAGAAACTGCATAGATCAGAATAGGCACCATTAAGAAAATGTACACAGTGATGACAGATTGAGCTCTGCAGCATAAAAATAGCTTTTTAAACCACTGAGTTTTAAAGTCTTATGGGAGAAAAAAACAACTATTTACAACTGATGCGCACAAATTTGATAGAGTCATTGATCAAATTTGTGTGTAGCACATCAACAAAAAAAAATCAATGAAAAGAGGCAGCAGTTTAAGTTTCTGTTGGCTTCACAAACACCTCAGCTTGAGGCTGAACCTCAGTTAGAAAAGCGTCCCTGACTCTCTCTCTAAGCCTTTACTGGTCAGTCTGAAAGCTTCGGCTAGCATCATCACCGTGTTGGTGCATTCTGATCTATGCACTAACCGGTCAGCTTTGGACAATTCAACTCATCAGAGCCGTCGTCACAATCCTTTTCTGAAAGACAGAACCAACGGAAGACAGCACAGTGGGCGAACAGCACGACAGAGGACAACACAAACCAAAATACACAAATGTACGGAATGCACAACATGACATAAAGCACAAGAAATAAAGGCCTGGTGATGAAACATGCATGGCAAACTGTGACAAAGGGAGCTAGGGAGCTGCTACAGTGCAAACGCAACAAAGAGTAGACACTAACCATTATCGCAGCGCCAGTTGATGTTGATGCAACGCCCGTTGTTGCAGGTAAACTGCGTGAGGGGGAAGCAGGTGGGGTAGGCTGCAGAAATCAAAAGCCATTAGACTTTATACCGTTAAAGATCCATTCAAATATTAAAACACTCTTTAGAGTCATCGAAATAGGGTCAAAGGGCATGAATACTATATAATAGTATTCATGCCCTTTGACCCGTTTTGTTAAGTCACAGCCACAAACTTTACTGGATTTTATATAATATACAGTAAGTAAAACAATGAAAGCATCCCCAAAGCGTGATTCTGCCACCACCAAAGCACCGCATAACAATACGAGACGTCAACCAACCACACGATGCAGGTTCATCTGACCGATCGCCACAGTCATCGTCCAGGTCGCACATCCAGGAAGCGGGGATGCAGCGCCCGCTGTGACAGGAGAACTGGTTGGGCGGGCAGGTCCGAGCTGAAATGCAAAGAGGCAGAAGTTGTGTCCAGTGTGGTGAAAACTGAAGAAGGAAATGCTTATAATAGCTCTGCGAAGCGTGCTGGGCGCACCTGAGCAGGTGGTGTTGGATTCGTCCTCGCCATTGCCACAGTCGTTGTCCCCGTCGCACAGCCAGCGCAGAGGGATGCAGCGGTTGTTCTTGCACTTGAACCTGTCAGCAGGGCAGGTGTGCTGGTCTGGAGAGACAAAATGAAAGGAAATAGGCTTCTTTTAAGATCACTGCTACAGTCTGTGAGGAAACAAAGCTTTCCCAGATCCGCAGACATTGCTTTATTCCTCCTTGCACAGCAGCACACACCATGCACCCCTTTGCTTGTTAGGACCTGACGTGTGTTGACTCACGGCATAACTCTAGAGTCTCATCGCTGTTGTCCAGACAGTCGTTGTCCCCGTCGCATTTCCAGCGCTCCTGGATGCAGCGATTGTTCTTGCAGGCAAACTCCCCTGGCTGGCATTGAGGAGGGGGCACATAAGACGGGTTGGCTGGGAAAAAAGGAGAAACAGTAAGTAAAACATTGCCAGGGTGCAGTTTTGCATTCTATCCATTAGAAAAATAGTGGAAGTAAAAAATTTCATCCATATCCATTTGTCAAACTTGCCACAAACCAGTTGCTGTGCTGTAATTGCAAATAAATCATCATACAGACGGGGAACACTTGGACTTTCACAGTTATTCTGTTGAATACCGTCACAAAGAACATCGTATTTTATTCTTTTACAATATGCAGCTGTCATTGTTGTATATTGTGCATTCAACTCTGAGCAAACAGTCCTAATCATTGTCTTATTTTCACCCTGCAGTTGAGCAAAGCACTCTTTAAGCCCTCGCACAATCACAGATGTTTGTGCCAATACCGGACATACAACATCGACCCACCAATATATTAAAATGTCAAATCATTGTGCTGTGAAAAAATTAGACCATAATAAATCACTTCAGAATCTTTTGTGTTGCATAACCTGTACGTTTCATTCGTAGAGCACACTTAAAATATTTTAAGGACAATATTAAAATACATGCAGACCATGTGGTTGTGCTCAGAAATAACCACCGTTTCAAGAATCCTGTTCAATGATATAGGAGTCAGTACGTACCTACCATTACCTTAAGAATCCTTTATTAACCTAAATAAAGTTCAGCTGTTCCCATTTGTTTTTTTGCCTCACATTTTCTTAGTTGCATCTTTAAGCCAAAGTCATGTACTGCATCAGCCTTCTGAAGCATCTTAATGCGGAGCGGAGGTGTTACATATGGGCCATGCGGACATCATCAGAATTGGGGGGTGCAAAAGAGCAGGCTAAAAAATATAACTTTTTGTTGTCCCAGTTGAATTTGAAGTTTTCTACGGCTTTTATTCATGCATAGTTTGTAGAGAGTTGCTGCCACCTCTCTATGGCATCTTTCAGCATGACAACAACAAACAAAAGCATAGATCCAGATCAAGCACAGAACTGCTTCACCAGAAGAAGATCAGAATTTTTATCCATACACAACCCAGACCTGGACTTGATGGTCTGGAAAAGGCTGCGCACAGGAGAGGCCCTGATAGATTTTAGACTTTTTTTTTTTTAAAGCAGGGTGGGTCATTGTTGCCACATCAAGATGTGCCTTACTCATCCACTTTGACGCAAAAAGACTAAATGCTGTACTAAATCAAGGCGTGCTTTAACAAAGTTTTTTTTTTTTTTAATAAGCATGTGCACACACTTGTACACACATATTTAGTTGTGCTTAAGTTTTATTTCAATTGAGTTGTAGAGACACAAGTTGCACTCAAGGGGGTATAAAGCACTGGACTAATTTATCACATTATTTTACATGACAAAACCTTCCTTTTAGTAACTTTTGTACCTTTACAACTGGTGTTGTCAGCCGGGTCCAGTATTTGGTCTTCTGCACAGGCACATTGTCTGCCATCTGGTATGGCCAGACACAGACTGCTGCAGCCACCGTTGTACACACGACATGCATTAGTACCTGCAGAACAATGGATATAAATAAAGCAGCGACTCAACAGCATAAAGTTAACGCTACATGCCACATCTAATGTCCAGCACCTTGCTGCTGCTGAGCGTCGTACATCCGGATCTCAAAGATGGGCGGGCGCTCGTTACGAAGCAGCGTGGCGGTGCCGGTGGTGGTGTCCAGTTTGTAAATGCTGCCGCTTCGGTACTCGTTCCAGAACAAGAAGTGGCTATAATGGCACAGACCGAAGGCGTGGTTCAGTTCTTGACCTTCATACACCGTCTGATGGCAGACAAGAAGCCAGAGGGGAATTCATGTTTAATGGTGGCAAAAGCTTCATACAACAATCTCTTTTACAGAAAGAACATATCAAGGTTTATCAAGAAAAAGCAGTAACTTAAGCTTGCACCAATGCAAGATAAGCATTGGTGCTTATCTTGCTACTTACTATTAGTGCGTCAAGCTAATTTAAGTTTGTCTTAAACATCAGGAAACTAAGTGTTTTTATGTCAAGTCCTGTTTAGATGATTTTGTATGGAGAGTCAATACTGGGATAAAGTGTGTAAAATGTAATCTGTTGTACTGCACCAGTGGAAAGTCCTTTTTTTCACCATAGCAACACTCATTTTTCTGTTTGTTTTGTAAACACAAAGATCGTCCGGCCATCTTGTGATGAAACTTCAAAGTTCTGCTTTCTTTCTATTAACTTCCTCAAGAGTTTAAATAGCTAAATCAGTCAAATTAATCAGAAGTGAGGTCATGCTTTAGACAGTTTGAACTACTTACAACATACTGTGTAGCAAGTTGAGTGAATTTTCATCAGTGCAGACTGAGTGTCTGCATAGCATAGGATGAGATTAAGAAATGATCTAGGATAATGACTGTAACATTTCAGTGTCGTTTATGTGAGCTACATGTGTTATACTCTAATGCCACAATCATTTTCAGTGTGTACAAAGTGAACCATCTGTCTCAGTTAGAGATTAAATTACATCTGTTACAATATTACCTCCAATGAAAGACCAGAACTTTTCTGAGCAAGTTTTTTTGTTTCAAATGTCTATATTCACTAACCACCATGTTAACAAACAGATCAGTATTTACATGGTACTGAAGTAGCATTTTAAAAAGATATTAAGTAAACGTTACCAAATTTTTAAAATTAATTTATAGAATATTAATCATCTGCTTCTTGGTTATTTATTTTAAATGTATTAAAATTTGCCCAACAAAGCTACAAACACCTTAAACCACTGGGTTTGCAGAACAATTCTGATTATTTCAGCTCCCATGTTTGTTGGTCTTTTGGAACATAATCCTGGTTTTGATCTGACTGAGCGTCGCTGTTAGAACATTCTGACGCCGTGGCGGTCAGACCTTTCGCCCGGAGTTGTTGAGGTAGACCATCTCGATCCGGTCGTAGTAGGCGTCCACCCAGTAGAGCATGCCCTGCGGGATGTCCAGACTGAGCCCGTTGGGCCACAGCACCGTTTTGCTAGTCAGGAAGACGTTTCTGTTGGAGCCATCCATCCAGGCCCGCTCAATTTTGCCTCTTTTGCTTTCTTTGGGGTCCTCCTCCCAGTCTGTCCAATACATCCACCTGATGAAGCACAACAGCATCAGTCATTGATTGATTGATTGATTGACATACAATATTTATCTGGTCTTTTTTAAAGAGTTTCAAACATATGTAGAGTTTTAGAAAAATCTCCAGACCACCCAATGGGGATGATTACACAGCGCAAACTTGCAAAATAATAAATCATTATTTATCCTCAATTAGTTAATTAATCCAGGACTTGTCAATCAAGTCACTGATGTACAAAAAAACAGGCTGCAAGCAATTAACTAGGTCTGAAAACACCTCAGCTCCTGGGAACATGGCAGGTATAACCATTAAAATTTCATTTTTCTTTCTTCCGTCTCTCCTTCTCATCCTTTCAGCGAACCTCCCCCCACCTCTTTCCTCTTTCTGAGCCTGATGGATTATGTGCATTAGTGGAAGCGAGGGCCTTTCTCCTGGGAGGTGTGCGGACACACATCACGCTGTCACTACCAATCTAAACAGCGTGTTTGCAAATGTATGATTTTAAAAAGAAAACCGGTAACTTTTTAGCGATAAGACACAAAGATTGAGTGCGACTCGATCCGGTGAGCGATAGAAACGCCTGCATGTGGATCATCTGGTGGAGGAAATCCATGAGTAGTAATCAAGGGGGGGACATCAAAATGCATCGTAACGACAGCCAGAAACACAGATTGAAAGCATGACAAATGCGTCTCCGTGGGATATAAAGACGAGATAAACAACAAGATGAATAATAGAAATCTTTTTTTGTAGATGGAGCGTGAGTTAGCTCATGATCCATACAGATGAAACAACCGCAGCTCTGGATTGAAGTTCTTTTAGTCAAACAAAAACATCAAACTCCCTCCCGCCCACCTCATCTCTCTGTGTGCGTGTGTGTGTGTGTGTGTCCACCCTTACCCGTGAAGAGGATCCACCACAATGGCACGAGGATGAGTCATTTTTCCCTCGATGAGGGTTTTGCGGGTCTGCGAAGCCTTTTCCAGCCGAGCTACGCTAATGGTCTTCTTGGGCCCGTCATCTGTCCAGTACAAATTGTCGGCCATCCAGTCCACAGCAATGCCCTCCACTGTGTGGATCCCTGAAACAAACGTGAACAAACTTGAAGGTGGGTAGATATCAAGTGCTGCATTATATAATATAGCATTTCCAAAATCAGCTTCAACATTTTCTGGTTGTTTTCCTGTGTTTGCTAAAAGATTGAAGACGATGTCTTTTTCCAACTCCAATTATTATGTAATGTAAATTTACTCTCTCTGTGAAATGCAATATTCCTAAATCTAAATTCAGAAAAAGTAAAAGAACATGCGTTTTTTTAATGCGTCTTTGTAAATTACAGCCACAGCAAAAATCTTCCAATCCTCAAACACTAACACAATGTTCGCGAGACACAGTTAACCTAAAAGTGACGAAAATGTCATCGCACTGGAATAAGTCTGCCCATTAAATTTAAATATTTTTCTTCTACATGGACTGTAAAATCCTCTGGACAAATATTTCAGTCTTAACTTAGTTATACCTTCTTTCAGGATAGTGTCCCTCTCTGTCCCATCAATCTTCTGTCGCCCAATGATGTAGCTTGTGGCGTCGGCAAAGTAAATGAACTCGCTCTCTGCATGGAAGTCGAGAGCTCTGGGGTTCATCAGGTTCTCGATCGGGATCATGTACTCGTCTGGCACCTTAGCCTTTATATCCATCCCCCTGATGACACCCGGGCGGCCTTTACCGTAGACCAGGAAGAGTTCGTGTTCAGGCTCTGCAGCAAAACAAGACAAACGCGGCTTAAAACTGACACTGTTATTTATCTGACACCAAATGTAAAAAAGCAGTAGTTTCCCCCAGAATCTTCATAACACAAATGAACTAAAAGTTAATATTTGCAAGCAGTGCCAAATTGGAAAGATAATGGGTTGCCCTTGGTTAAATCAGTTCTGTGGGTTTAGGAGTAGGCAGATTAATAAAGCTGCTAATGCTGCATGAAAAACTAAAACATCTTTCTGAACACAGCCAACAGCTCCAAGTGGAAATTAAAGCTAATTCTGTTCTTTCAACAGAGAGCCTGTAAACAACCTTCATCCAAGCTCAACGTTGTTTTGTGTTAGCAAAGCTGATTTTCAACGGATCCATAGTTTGTATTTCATTCTGAGCTGAAACCTACGTATTTGCCTACATGCTAAAATATCATAAGTCCTTCGAGCCCCCAAAGATCTGCTGAACAGCATTAGTTATATAATACTTGGAAAACAAATAAATACATTACAGCCCCGTTGATGTGAGAAATAAATGCTGATAGATTTTAAACTTGAGGACATGTGGACATTTATTTGTCCTCCACTATTTTTAGCAGCCATATTATGGACTTTAAAAGAAAAAATATTTTTGTCTGAAGATGTTTTGTGTCTTCTGAACTATTTGTGTATTCATTTGACCATATGGTTTTTATCATTATCTTGCTGAATAACTACATGAGGACATATTTTCAGATTTCTTGCAGAACCAACACGATTTGAATTCAACGTTTCTTGGTATATCTAAGATTTCAGCAAGGATTAAAGTGCCTTTAGAAGAGAAACAGGCCCGCAGCATTATGTTTCAATTATTTCTTAATGAGGGATTTTCCCCACTAAACAAATGTTCTCAAATTAAAGGATAGGTTTTTGGGGGTTTTCAGTGTGAGATTATGCAGCTGCAATAAAAATCAGCTTATTTTTTATAGAGGGATTTTTTTTTTCTACATCTTCACCAGGTGGACCAATAAGAGAGAAGAGGACTGTACAAAGGGATTCTACACATTTTTAAGTCTTTCCATTCTTTTCTCAGTTCAGTGTTGCATAGCTGTCAGTCTTTTAAATTTCTTTAAAGCATAGAATTATTCAGCATAAAATACTACAACTAGGGAGGAAAGAAGTGAGGAAGTAAGTAATAGGTTGAAACGAGAGACAAGAAGGGTAAGACAAAATGACAAAAAAAGGAAAAGAATGAAGGAAAGAAAACAACAAATAATAAAGTGGAAAAATGAATGACAAAGGAAGAACGAAGGAATGAAGGACAAGGAAAAAGGAAGGGGAGGAAGGAGGAGACGATTTTTAGACATTGGAAGAGTGAGTAAAGTCTAATACTTGGGAGGAAAAAAATGCAATTACCTAAGATAATTTAGTTATAATCCCAAATATATAAAGATATTGGATTACTTTAACTTTTCCAAAATTTCAGCTAAAATGCTGAACTGAAACTACAGCAAAACTAAGAACTTCTCATCAGAGTATCTGTAGGAAACGACTCGACTGCTCCTCAAGCCTCGCAGCATCAGAATGAGGGCATTCTGGGTAAAAGCCTGAGTCAGCAGACAGTTAAGTGATTGTTGACTTTAACTCAACCTCTGACTTACTCAAACTGGAGCCTCACTTACTCTTGCAGGACTTCCCATCGCTGCCTAGACTGAATCCAGAGCGACAGCGGCACGTCCGGGTCTTGTGTCCGTTTCCAAGGAGACAGAGGTCGGAGCAGCCTCCGGCCTTCCCAAGCTGATCCACCTCGCACGCGTGGCTGCGCACTGGAAACCAGGGGATGGCGAAATAAAACGTGAGGGGCTGTTGTAGTGGATAACAACTGACAAAATATGTGGCAGCGTTAGCGTTCACGAGCACCTGGAGGCTGACGTCTCTGGTGGTAGACATGCAGAGCGCCCCCTTTGTCCACTCTGGTCACCACTTGGTAGTCTGTGCTGTTGAAGCGGTTGATCCTGATCACACTGGTCTTAGGCTGCATGTTGGCATTGTCTGAGTTGGTGGCGTACAGATAGTTTTCAAACACTGTCAACCCGTACAGATGCTCAATCTAAAAAAGATATAAGAAAAAACAGAGCACGATGTGATGGCACTTAGTGGAAATCACTAAATAAAGCTTTATTTAAGCCCTATATTTATAGATTAATAACAGCAGAAGTTCAATCTACTTAGCAGTGGAATCACCTCAATGTGAAGGGTTGATTAGATTTATAACACAAGATTAACAAATACTCTCATACAATAATTGTTCTGTAAGCCTGTCAAAGGAGTTAATTAAAGTTAATCTGCAGGTCAAATGAAAAAAGAAAAATCTTCTCTGAAGTGAGAAGATTGGTTTGAAGCAAAGCAAAGTGACATCATGCTAAATATTGAAAAGATACACGTTTCTCTTTTACACTGATCTATAGTTCTCTGATTAATTAAAAGAAGAATACTTTCATTGTACAGGTAGAAATCTGATATAAAAATAAACTTCCAGGTATTCATTTTGAGGTCACATTAACACAAAAGTCTCTATTTATTTACTTAGTGACCTCTGACCTCAGCACTGGATTTCATATGGGTGGGGGGGCTAGGTGTAGACTTTTCACACTCTTACTTGCAGAGGTGTTGAAAACCATGCGTCATTTTCCCTCCACTTCATAATTGTGCCTCCTTGTGTTGGTGCATCAGACAACAAAACACTTTGAAGTTTGTGTTTGTAATGTGACAAAATGTGAAAAGCCTCAGTGAGTATTTTTGCAAGTCGCTGTATGTTCTGCCAAAATGAGTCGTATGAAAACAACGACAGACAAAAGCCTCTAGTGTTTGTTTGTTTGTGTCAGTCAGAACAGGAAAGCTGTTAATGTCTTTAAGAGCCACTGTGCATCAGCAGTGCAGCTGCATTAGCAGCGTCAGCACCGGACATCGTTATTCAGCCTGTATAATGAAAAGGCAAATGACCCAGATCTTCCCTCTGCTCATAATTCACTTGCCAAGAGCCCATTACAGGAGTACGCAGGGGTAATATTTGAAGTATTAAAAGACATATGGGGAACTCTAAGAGATACTGGATGGTTTTTTTTGAAGCTCATAATGAATTGCAAAAGCAAATATTCAAGAGCGATAATCTCCTGGTCTCACCAGCAGCCCCTGGATGATGGTGTGCCTGTTCTTGCCCTCGTAGTCCACCACCTCGATGTAGTCCAGGTAGGCGTCGGCCCAGTACACCAGCCTGCTGACCAGGTCCAGCGTGATGCCGTGGGGGAACACGATCTTGCTGTCGACGAGCTTGGTGCGGTTCTGGCCGTCCATGTCGCAGCGCTCCACTTTGGGGATCTGACCGTAATCTGTGAAGAACACCTTCCTGCAGAAAGAAAACCGTCACAGGCTGAGCGAGGACAGAAAGACGTACAGACAAACGGACACTGAATACGATATCGACGTAGCTGTACAAAAGAGAAACATACAAAAGGAAACAGACGACTTTACTTTTGAAGTATGTATGAGTTATTTAGCTGGATGTTCATTCCAATAAAATTGTCAGATTTGTTAATATGATTCTGATCTGAATCCTAGCAAGTCTGTATTCTGGTGGGACCTTTTATTATTATGATATGTGAGGTCTTTAATTGTTTATTTCCACTGCTCTCTTTTAAAAGAAGAATTATTCTGCAACAACTTCAGTGATTTTGTTCCCCCTCAAACTCTGACAGGGTCATAGTTATGCACACCAGCTGAAATATATTCACACATCATATTTTGTTAAATGCACCTCAATCACTCACTGTTTTATAATCATTGTTTAGTTTCTGGACTAACTCTGTCTGGAGAGTGAACCAGTTTTCTTGTCTGAATCAGTGGAGTTGAATTGGTTCCCCAGCACCGACCTGCTATTAAAGTCCAGAGTGGAGGTCAGTGCCACTCTAGAAAATTAAGATCTACAAGTTGTATCTATTACAAAACCAGTTTTTATGTATGTTTGTAGTCGCTGTCCTCTTGAGATGCCCAATTGTTTGAAGCATTTGACTTTATGTGATCAAATTAAAGTTGAAGCTCTTCATCATTAGCACTAAATGTAAGACACAGGATGATGCTGCCACCACTGCGCTCGTCCACTTGTCCAGTTTCCTTGGGTTTTCAAAGCCTCCCCTTGCTTTATGACACTGTGGTCCAAAAACTTTGTCTTGGCTCACTCATTTGGGCAGATCAAAATTTTTGCAGTCTGGAATATCAATATTGATATAAGATACAAATTCACTTTATTACCATAGGAACATCTCCAGTTTATGATATTCTTGGATCATTTTCTTGGACAGGATATTGTGACATGTTTTTGTTTTAGATAATCTTCTATGAGAAGCAGTAACACATAAGAATAATTGGTACTGTGGTACTCATATTTTATTCTGAACTTTTAAAAAGTGACTTTTCCAACTTCTATAAATCTACAACTCAAATCTAAACGTGAATATCACCATTATTTTATCACTGCACCGCCATTTTTTTTATTTATTGAAGATGTATGATGTTCAAAGTTACAAATTAAATATGACATTCATCATCAAATCTTTGACTTGATTTACCAGTTCTTGCCCCCAGACGCTGAAAATGTGCTAATAAACAACATTTCTGTGTTGCATAACTAAAAAAAAAAACCTCACCAAATAAGCAATAATAAATTATTGCCAGCTTTTATGCAACTTCCCAAAATTCTCTTTTGCACGTTCACAAACACTGACTCATAGGGACTCATCTTTCCTGGAAAACCCAAAATCTCAACTTAACCTGACAGTCTTACATAAATATGCACACATTTGCTGATACAGCAGATGGAGCATTTTGTTATGAACAACAGGGTTGGAGTGAAAACATGCTTTTATGCTTAAAACCTACGCAGTCAGGGACTCATGGCTCAAACAAAACATCTGTACTTAATTACCCAACGTTCAAGTATTCAGTTACCCCTTCTAGTTCATTTTTAATAAGATGTTTCAGAGCTAATCATGTCGTAGGAAGATGGCATTAGTCCAGTCGCCTCTAACAGACTGAGTTTTCATCAAACTTTTCCTCACATGTAAAACAACCAGGATGAGGTTCACAGAGCTGGAGAAATCTAGATGTGTACTGACCCCATGTTGGGGTCCAGAGCGATGCCTTTGGGGTTGTACAGCTCCTGGTCCAGGAGGGTGACGCATGTCTGCCCGTCCTTGTCACACACAAAGATCCTGTCGTCCACGTCATCCACAAAGTAGAAGTTTCCTGTGAGCCAGTCAATGGCCATTTGTTCCACATCTGGAATAGAAAAACAGAAGAGATGAGTGGACATGAGGTGCAAGGTGACGTAGAGTCATTATTTCTAAAAACAACAGATAAGAAACAAAGCGCCTGACGTCTATCTGGAAAAATAAAAGACCATCTCTGAGGAACTGGGACTCCAGCAAACCACAGTGGAAGTCGTTATCCTCTGTTGGAGAAAACATGAAACAGTGATGAATCTTTGCAGGAGTCACCGGCCAAACAAAATGACTCCAAAAGCATATTGTGAACTCATCCAGGAAGTCATGAAAGAGCACAGTAGTGGTGGAGTGATGGTCTGTGACTTCTGTGCTTCAGGGCTTAGCACAAATGATGGGACTATGAATCCTGCTTTCTGCCAGAAAGCGTTGCAGGAGAAGCCTGAGCTTCGCAGCACTGCAGCAACTTCCCTTCTGAATGACTTAAAATGAGTTAAATGAAAGTTTGGGAGTTCCCCGTCAGAGTCCATATTAAACCTGACGTAGTGTCAGTTTGTTTTAGATAGTTATTTTATTTCCTTAATTAAATGAACTCATCATCCACATTTGCTCCTGTTGTCTTCGTCAGAAACAAGTATGACAAAAAGCAAAAGCGATCCATTGATTAAAAACGTGTTCGCAGCACTGCATTCTGAAAACTTTAAGATAGTAAACAGTTTGTTGTATATGTTGTTATTATTCCTGCTTAACAATCTTAATAATGCCTAATATCGAACTTTGACTAGGCGTCTTGCAGAAAGAGTGATCAGTGGTCTCCTTTGGTTTTTCTTTATTTTCACAATGAAACAGATCTAAATACTAAGTGAAGAACAAAACCACAAAAACAGCGTGTTTTGCCCTGTTACCTTCTTGCCTGTAAGCTCATTGATGTACAACTATGTCTTCATCAGGAAACCATTTGTTCATACAAAACAACAGACAGACTAAAACCCACCCAGGAGGAGTGAGTGGTGGAAAACTAACAAAGCCGTTTGCTTGAAAGGTCACAGAACTGAGTCATGAAGCTGCTGCTTCCTCTCCTGCAGCCCCTTGTGATCCAGGGCATCGTCTCTGGGTCAGAGTTCGCGTTCGGCCCGATCTCACTCATGTTCCTTAGAGGAGAGATCAGGAGACCTCTTCATAGCTCTGGCCATTCATGAACTCAAGTGTCATGTGCAAACAGGAGTTGACGAAAGGGATGGAGAACATCAACAACAAAGTGCTGCTTCTGTTCTCTGAATCTCCATCCCGAGACCTGAAGTCACTTTCTACGACTTCCTAAACAGTGATGTAAAGAGCAACACCAGCATACTTCTCCTCTCAGCGCCTCCATTCACACATACAACCTTCATCGGTGGTAAAACCTGAGACTAATAGATCAACATTGTGTAATACTTCATCAATCCATGGCTCCTGGTTGAAGCATCACTTAAAAATAAGTTATCTCTGCTTCGTCTTTAAAAGCAGAGTTGGCAGGGAGTTCACTAACTGGTTGCCAGTTATCCAAGCTCAGTGCTTCCATCAGCAGTAATCCTACACCTATTACTGGATGGAAGGTAAAGGCATCATTTTATAACACTTTCTCCACAACATCAATCCTCCTCTGGAGCTTTGGAAGAGTCTTTCTTGGGCAATCAGAAGCTTCTTGATGCACGTGGCTGCCCTCATTCATTCCAACACCAGTCAGACCAAACATTATATGTATGGATAATATCTCAGCGGTCCCGCTTGTGGGATTTCCATGGACTGGACTTGTTTATTTAAGTTTATTTAGATACAAGATTGGATTAAGATCAGCAATCTCCCCACTAACCCCCAAGTGGTTGTTCAACACCTGCAGTTTCTTGCTAACCGGATCATTTGCATTCCCTTCATTGCAATGAATACCAAAATACTTTCAAATTTGACCAATATTTTTTATTGCTAAATTCAGTTTAAAACATAATGAAACATTTACAATCTCGGCTTCTTGGTTTGTCACATTTTTATTTATTTTTTATTTTTGGAGACCAGCTATCCGAGGATGAAGGATGATAACACACAGGGATACCGACTCCCCACTGACTTCAAGTACATAAATAAAACTTGCAAATAACTTGTATATTATTTTTATCCGGTACTCATGCGCTCTTTTCTAGTGCCTTCCTGGGCGACTGCCCACACGGCCCATATCAAAAATCCCCACTGGGCGAAACCTATACTTTTGCATACAGTAAAGAATTTAGATGAGGTGCAAGAAAAATGTTGGGAGGAGGGCTTCACAAGCCACAAGGACTTGTATTTTCACAGCTGCTGCCAGCTCGGCTCTCCACAGAGGCTTTCTGACACACAAACGTCAGAGTCGCATTCGTAGACTTCAGACTCTTGTGTTTGCGCAAAGCTCAGTGCTGAGGACGGCGATCCAACGCGGTGGTTTGTTTTCCAGGGCGATCCAGTCCTGCGGTGTTTCAGTGGAGACCAGAGAATCCATTCCTCCGACCAGGGAAGAAACACATTATGGCAGGAAATGATGGAGCACATTTCTCAGTGCAACAGTCTGAATATAAGTGGACATTAAAGACCAATAAAACTGAGAACATCCGGTCGAGAATTCTGGGCTTTATAAAAACTCACTTTTTTTTCCTGTGCAGCTTGGGAAACATGAATATCTTCCAATATTCTGGGTTAAATTAAAGTTGCCTTAACAAAAAGTAGCAAAATAACCAAAAAAAACTGGTGAAAATGTGAAAAAAAAAAAAAGGAAAAACCCAGAAAACAGTGGGGAGTTTGGGGGGAATCGTATCTCAACTTGGAAACTTGGAAACTTGGCTACGGAGCAACAAAATTTCTGAGGTTTATGGGAATCTGGGAACTGATTGCAAGGCAGCTCTGAGTTTTTGACACATATTTCAGTTTGAATCGTTCCAGGTGCTCGGCAGATCACTCTCACTGATTAAGTAACAAAAACTAAGGCAAGGGAGAGGAAAAGGGGCGAATGTGAAAGATTAGAAAATTGCACTCGAAGTATACGGGCTCCTTTGCACACAGGTCGCCTCTTCTGCTCTGTTTGTGAACAAAAATGGCAGCGAATCAGGAAACTTTTCTGTTGCCTCTCGTCCTCGCTGCATCATCCCTCCCCTTCGCCGTCTCCCCAGAGGCGGGAATAGAGTCTGGATTCATTAAGTGCAGCTCTGTCTGTCTGAAACTATGCTATAAAGAAAGCATGGCGTAATTAAAAAAACAGAACCAGCTGCTTTCTTCACCTAGTCGTCTTCTCGGAAAACAGATCCTTTTCTGTGTTTTCGTCCTCTCTGTTCTGTCTCGTTTAAAAGGAAAAGAGAAAAAGAAAAAAACACTCTGCCCCTTTTTTTTTTTCTAAATCGAAATGCAAAAGAAGTGGAGCTAGTCAAATCCTTTTTATTGAAGCTAATGTTTCTGTGATACCGATTGTAAAATGAAACCCCCACCAAACTGGAGGGGGGATTTGATGGTGTAGAGCAAACTGCTGAGTAAAAAAAAAATTGTATAAAAATGGAGAACGTAGGCAAGGATAGAAAGCTTAAAGCTGACCGAAGAGTCGGAGGGAAAAGATGATTTTGAAATTGTGCTGACTGGCTGGCCTTTTGAGTTCCCATAACCTCATAAGGAGATTTTAGACCAGTGTCAGTCCGAAGCAAGAGCAGCAGCTGCACTGTAGCTCTGCAATACAAGCAGGGAGAGAGGACTTAGTGACAGCTCAGAGATCAGCCTCCATGTCCCCAAAACTGCTCACTTTTTAGTGACTATGAACCTCAGACCGTGTGATTCAGCTCCACCTTTGTTTCTAGAGAGGAAGAAAGGCTGAGTGCAACAGATTAAAGCGTTTATTTAGTAACTATGAAACAGACAAAATAGTGCAGGATGGATTATCAAACTGTGCGAGGTGATTTGTTTTGGAGCCCAAATTAATGGGCAATAAAGACAGATTGTACTATTAAATGCTTTACATTTACATATTTTTTTTACATGGCAAAAAGTTTGACGACCGCTGCTATGACAGCCTTCACTGTGGATGACCTTACATTATATTTCTATTAACTCTGACCTTCTGGGGGAAAAAGCATTTCCTCAGCATGATTCTGCTGCCAGTTTTTACAATGACAGTTGTCCTCCACACATTATTTTTGCAGACAGGCTGATTAGTTATTTGTTCTTATCCTCAATGAACAGCGAGATTGACACTGAAGCTAAACTTCACACATTTGAGCTCTATTACCAATTCTGTGGCATCTGAAGGGAATAGGCTGTACTGAATTTAATTTAGGGGTATTAGAGCAAAGGAGGCTAAACAAAAACCCACAATGCATCTTCTTTTACTCTAAGCAATCATGCATCTGATTTGCTTGTTTGCTACAATAAATCCCAATTAATGTTTACTATTTCAGTGTGCAAAATGTTATACTTCTACAACTAATTGTAAGAAAACACATAGTCATGCTGTATGGATGGGGCCAAAGGCCACAGTCCCCATGCTTGGTGCCATTTTGTGTTAAGCACCACATGAGTTTTCTTGTTCATGTCTCATAGCTAATTTTCTGGCATGAGAATTTCAAAAATCTAA
Source organism: Poecilia reticulata (assembly GCF_904066995.2). Classification (NCBI taxonomy): domain Eukaryota; kingdom Metazoa; phylum Chordata; class Actinopteri; order Cyprinodontiformes; family Poeciliidae; genus Poecilia; species Poecilia reticulata. The sequence goes on from NC_088834.1 coordinate 19,522,195, forward strand.
ATGCAAACAGATTTAAACAGCTGAAAATAGGAACTCAGAATAGAAGCTTATGCTGCTATTTTTGAATGTTTCAGTGTTTCACATCGACGTGCACAAAAACTGGCAGAAATGACAGAAAACACTTAAATATGGTCCACGAGTTTGTGTTTGCCCTCTACGTAAAAGTCTAACCATCACCGATGAAGGGTTTGACAAAATACAGTAAAAGTAATCGCTACGAAAGACAAGGAGGAAGGACACGGAGAGGGGGAGGGTAAACATCTGGACTGCTCATCTGTGGCATACTGAGGTCTTGACTCACTCCAACCACATGTGCATAACTTCCTGTAGTGTTCACCCCTGCCATTGGTTGCTGTTGGATGCTTCCTCGCTGACTGTGAGCATAAACCTCCTCCTCCTTGCTAACACTCTGCCTGAGCAGGAAAGATTACCTCTTCAGCCTGGGGACTCATTTCACATTATTGAAGAAGATGAGAAAATTCATACTGCATATTTTTCACACTTTTTTCCCCCAGAGCGTCTGGTTGCACATCACTTGTCTCAGCAATCCTAAATATAAAAGTTCAAACGTCAACTATCTTACCCTTATGTAACACTTGCTCTAATTAGATCGATGCCTTATTGTTCAATACATTCAAACAGGAATATTAAATATAGATACCTTATTCTCTCTTAGATGCAGCAGTTTCGATGTCTATCTATTACTTCCTCTCACCACCTGTTGTGAACATCCTCTCCTCGCTCAATGCTTCTTGCATTTTGTCCGTGTGTGCTCTCAAACATACGTCTGTAAGTCCGTCAGTGGGTCTGCATGCGAGAGCCGCAGCGTGCCAGCGTGGGGGGGGTCAGTGTGTTTGGAGGACACACTGACCCCCCCCAGATGTACCCGAAGGAATTTCCCGCAAATTTTACTCCCTCTTAATTTGATTCATCACTTGTAAGCAGTCAAATCTTCGGCAAGACCAGCTGGATCACAGCAGCAGCTACTGACTTTTAACTACAATTAAAACGCAATAATTAAACTCTGCAAAATTTGGATGCTGTATTTTTGAGACAGCCCAGGACGATTAGGGGGGATTTATTTATGAATGCCAAATGTGTTGCGCTTTAACCTCCTTGTGCAACACAGTTTTCCCCAGTCTGCGCTTGTCTGATATTATTCACGATGAAAGAAACAAACTGTGCTTCCAAATGACAAGGTGCAAGCAAGTGGAAAACAAATCTGCCATCATTTGGACTTTTCATTTCACCACTGACCTACAGAGTAAGTAAGACCTGTCGTGTTGAATCTGTAGCCACACGGAGAGGGCAGGCGAACAGAGACAAGTCTCTGCAGGTCTGCTTGGTTTGCAATTATTGTCTCAAAGAAACAGGAAGACGGTGGACAAGACGGGAAAACATGCAATCAGTTCCAATATGTTTTAAATAAGCTGAAGCATGTTTGTGAGCTTTCATCATTCAGGATTTTCTCTCCCAGTCAAATTTTCTGCAGCAAGCGGGAAACTATTTGGGATTCAGCCTTGAGCACAGAATTGATTAGCAAGTCAAAGCGCGGGAGTGCTTTGAATGAAAAAACAAACAAACTCGTAACAGCAATAGCAATTTTGTTGTTTTAATTTTGAACAATTAGCTTTGGATCAGTGTAATCTATTGACATTGATTTTATTCTCCGGGAGAGAGTCTGATGTTGTTGGAGGGATTTGATAAAAAGAAAAAAAGAAATAAAATCGGTTACACAATTAAAGCAAAAAAAAATATTAATTATTCAGCCAAAGTAAATCGTCAAAGCTCAGCATGGAAACACTTCTCATGAATAAATAACACTCAGTTCCATTTGCCTTGGACATCAGGAGCCAAACCTGCAGAATGAAGGCTCCCATCCAGTTAAAAAATGTTCCAGTAGGAAAAACCAGTAGGGTTAGCTTGGTGTTAGCTAAAGAGGCTATATGCTAGTCACAGGAAGCTGCAAAAACCAAATACAGATATATCTGAAGGGAGGACAGAAGGAGGAAAGAAGGATGGACAAAAGGAGAGAAAGTAGTGAACACCACAGAAAAGTAGGGAATGACAGAAATGGGAGGAGGGAAAGCTGGCATTGGCCAAAACCGAAGAAAAGAAAGAAAGACAAAATGAAGTAAAGGATGAATAAGGGAAGGAGATAAATGATGAAAGAAGAAGGATGAAAATAAGCACATATGGAAAGACAGAAGAAAAAATGGAAACAAGTACGGACAGAAATAAGAACACAAGTGAGAACAGAAAAAAGGAAAGAAACGAATGGCCCAAAAAAAAGAAAAGCAGGCAAAAAAAAAAGGATAGAGAGAAGGCAGTGACATAAAGCCATGTTTATAGTTCAGTATTTTCTAATTCTTAGTGTTAATAGAGTTGCAGCTGCAATAAAAGCATTTGATATTTTCCTTGCAGCTGCAACTAAATTTATTCCCCAGATGTACCATTAGGAAAAACGAAAATCCTATTTCAGTAGCTCCCAAATTAGCATTATGAACTTGCAATTGCTCTTGAAATGAGGTGTAAAAATCAGAAATGGAGCATACTCCAAGTTCAGCCAGGTGTATTCCAAGACTTTTCATGTTTTATTTTTTTTCCTGCAAACCAGCTCAAAGCTTTTAGCTTCCAGCACATGCTAACAGTTTCTTTCCTTAGTGCCGATTCCACACAAACCAACATCAGACGTCCTCCTCTGCCGCTCCTCCACCCATTCATCCTGACTAAACCCGTGCTCTGTGTCTCACAATGGGGTCTCACCGGGAATCGCTTATATTAAACTTCCTTAACCTTCTCTCTTATGCAGACTATGCTGAGAGGATTAGGGGATTACACGGAAAACCAGGAGCAGACAATAGAGTTGAGAGTAACGTTTAATGTTCATTACTTTGGATTTGTGTTTGCAGATAAACAGGACCGATAACTTTCTGCGAACCACTTCTTAAAGCATCAAACCCTGATGACTCCTTGAAGGCTTTTCGTGATAAGCCCGCTCCATTCACAGCTTCTTTGTCGACTTGCTGAAGACAAGTCGGCCGCAGCAGCCGAGCGTCAACATGACAAAGAGCACCTGGCTGGAGCAGCGGAGTTTTGATAAAGACTAGGAAGGGGATTGGGATGTGGGCGTGTGTGTTTTTGTGGGACCTGCACGCAGCGCAGCTACAAACATGTGAGAGCACACGTCTGCATTCGGTCCGGCCCCTCAGATCTCTTTGTCTTTTCTAGAAGTTTCTTCTTTGCAAACGGGAGAAAAGACTCGCCCGTGTTTTTGTGAAGCGAAACTTAAGCTGTGGAAAAGAACAGCTGCTTTTAATGTGCTGTCATAATATTTATGATTCACAGGTTGCAGACGGGGCAGCAGAAGGTCTCAGGGTGTCTATTCACCGAGAGGTTTTACGCTCAGGTCTACTTTAGTGACATTTTGGTATGCTTTTTTTTTCTTTCAAAGTCATTTAACTTTTGAACAAATTAAAGGTGTGGTTTCATTTCACTTTACAGTGAAAGCAGACTTTCTGTGTGTGGAAAGTCCAGGCGTTACTCTGCCATGAATATTTAAACTATTTAAACTGGTTGGTTTCCCTCCACTGACCTGACTTTCAAGCAGTCAAATTTTTTTTTTTTAAAAGTGTGTTCAGGATAATTGCCGAATTGTACCCAAATATCAACCATCCGACTGAATCTGACTCTGTCAGATAAAATATGATCATGTTTTTCAGGAAAAGACTGGAAACTGCTGGAACACCATGAGTCCGCAGTCAGGTGGGTTTCATGTTGTCATGCACTGAGACGGTGATGACAAAGCAGAACAAAGCAGCCACTGCAAAACGCTCAGCTACGAGCTCAGCTGAAAGCGGCAGCTGTGCAATCAGTGGAGCAAAAAATGTTTTCTGGAAGACAGCGAGAGAGTCGTATGAGACAAAAACAGAGATCTTCAGCCAAAGCGGAAAAAAAAAAAGTTTTGAGTCGGATTGAGGCTTCAAAACGAAGGCATGCTCCAGTGAATGTCGAGCACGACGGTGGCAGAGTTATGATCTGACGTTGCAGTGCTGCCTGATTAAACTAAGTGACTATACAAGTGTTTGTTTCAACAGAACAAAGATCCACCCCCCAAAAAAATGCAGATCAAAGCTGGATAAAACCTCTGCAAAGACCCTAAAGTCAACTCTGCTGAAAACGAATGGACCATGCTCAAAGTTGGGTAGGAACCAGGAGCAAACCAAGTTAAATGATCTCTATCATACAAATATCCCTCCTGAAATAAACCAGAATTTTACTGATGACTGCAAAAAGCATGCCACTGAAGTATCACTTCCTGAGGGACGTATGACCTGATATTAATGGGAGTGTATGTAAATATTTGAACCTGTGTGGATCGGAAATCCTTATTGTTTTTAAACCCACTAAAGTTGTATTTTGTATAATCGATCAACACAGAGAAAAGAATGGTTAAAGGCCTTCCATGCAGATGATGACTGTGTGCACTGTTTGATAAGAACTGCTTCGTGTTTCTGCTGATTGGTGTCTAACAGCTGTGAATGTTTGCTTTGCTTGTATGAAGAAAAGGGTTTAGAGAAGCCTGACGATTTGCTTTTGTTCGCTTGGTTGTATAAAAGATCATTTTCAAGTTATTGATATAAGCAGTGCTTACGGTGGAGGCTGAAGGAGATGTTGATGACTTTTTCCTCGGCGAAGCTCTTCAGGTTCGGGATTGAGGCGCATTTGAGGTGTGTGGATGAGGGGGAGTCTCCCACGTGGATCCAGCAGACTGTCTCCTTGGCATAAACAAAGTCCATGGCTGTGGTTTGCTTGGTGCTGGTGGACAGCAGGCTGTGGACCGTGGAGCCGCTCAGGGAGGTGGCCTGGATGTTCTGGGAGTTGGCTATCAGGAGGACGGGCAGCCGTTCCACTGGAACTGAAAACGGAGCAAAGGGATTTTACAGACAGCTGACAGGAGGAACATGAAATGATCTGGTTTTTTCTGGATCTCTTTTATTTACTCCTCGCTCATGTTTGTATAATTTGTATTTTGCACTGTTTCTCTCAAGTCAAAAACACAAACTGGGGCAACAGGGAAGCTCCAACACGTTTTCCAATTCCACGCTCCAAACATTTCACAATGACGTTCCAGATTTTTTATGGGATTTTTTTTCTAGAATTATGAATATTTGAGTATAAGACACCTTCCCAATATATATATATATATATATATATATATATATATATATATATATATATATATATATATATATATATATATATATATATATATATATCACTTCAGGCTCTTTAACCCTGCAGCGATCTTATGAGACGGATTCATTTAGACCCCACAAGTCTTTTACACTGGCGAGTCACACTTGCTAGCATCTACACTAGGCCTGGTTTTAAAAAATAAAGGTTCGGTTATCAAGATCCTAAAAAAACAAAATCTTATAAATGGCTCCATCAGTACTCACTTTCTGACTAGCTTCTCAGTCAGTATCTCAAAAACCTAAATATTTATAAATAAAATGGTAAACTCAATTTTCAATGTGGCAAATCTATGACAAGTGAGGTCCCTAAAGTATTCATTTTCAGAGTTTTATGTTTTAGATATTGAATAAAGTTCGGACCTCAAACGTGTTTTTTTTTCATGTTATGGTTTATCTTTCCATCAAGAAAAGGATAAACAAATCTCACACGCATTAAAACTTTTCAAGACGGTTCCAGAACTCTCTTGACTTTCTGAGTGCTTGGATCTACTCAAAAAAACAAAAAAAAAGCTAGACAAGAACATCGAGTCTTTTGCTACAAATAAAGATAAAGAAAGTTATTTACAAATAAATTAATGTGTAATTCATTTGATTCTGGCATTAATTCAGATTTTTTGCCTTTCAGACAGTAAAAAAGGGAATAAAGTCCTGAAACTCAACCAGTTTTCCACACATCCTTACCCAGACTGGGAAACTATTATAAACCAGATTCGATATTCATTAAGACTAACTAGAAATCCT